>NW_026087742.1:1727500-2327500 GCF_022539395.1 Myiozetetes cayanensis | reverse complement strand
TCAGGTTGTTAGCTCAGTTTTTCCACTACTGGGAGTGACAATATGTGCCTGGCAATCCCATCTCCACCCCTGGCACCTTGATGGAGCTCAGGGGAAGTGGCGACGTGTAATGCTACAACTGGAAGATTCAGCACAGCCAGTGTTTAAAATACCTTTTCTTTTTTTCTTTTTATGGCAGAGGATCAATAAAAAAACCTCTATCTTATGCATTGAATACCATCTCTTTTCATGAGCCTTAATTTGTTTCGGGGAAACAGCCTCACTGGTGCCCACGTGCCAACATTAATGATGCTCCTACGACAGTGGAAGTTCACAAATTAGGACAGCAAAGAGTCAATGAGCAATAAACAGTGAGGGAACAAAGGTGAAATAGTGAAAGAATAAATAGTGAAAGAAACAGAGATTACAGACAACTGGTTTAGGATCGTTTAGTTTGGAGAGCCGGGTTCCAAGAATTCTTTAATGAAGAAAATATTTACTGGAGTGAAATTCTGTATTATAGAGATTTTTAATGACATTTCTAGAGTTTAAAATGATAATTGTACAGAGATTGGTTCTAATGAGGGAGTTTTGGAGATGCCAGAATACCAAATGTAGAAGTAACAGTTTTCCTATTCACTACAAAAGAAAGGGGATGTTTGTGTGCATTTCATACAAGCAAAACATGAAGGTGAGTAATGATATATTTTTTTTTTCTCCTGACTTGACACAGATAATTGTTATAAAATGGAATTTTAAGAGTTGGGATCTTTGTTTACAGAGATGTGGGAATTAAATGGGGAAGGAGAGTTCCATCATCTCAAACAGAAAAACAGTGAAACACAATATTTCCTTGTACTTTTCCTGTGCAACCTGTCCCTAATTCAGTGGCTTTCAAGTTTTAAAACTCGCAGATCCCTAATAATTTTTCAGTGAGAGAAGGTACTTCAGTGTAGTGAGCCCATTAAAACACGGTTGCTTTTTCAAGTTCCTCACTACTAGGCTAAGTCCACATGTCCCAAAAGCTAAATATCTGGTTTAGGAGGTACTGGTGGGAGGTGTACATATCTTTAGTCTAAAATGCTCCAGTCAATATTAATTCTTTTAGGCACTTGCAATAGAAACTTCTGAACATTTACTGGTATGGAAGTCGTGGTGAGGGGGAAGGGAGTGAGTCTCTAACAACCCTGGTTACAGCCAGCTATGTGTAATAAAGTCTTTAATTAAGTAGTACAAGTGAACTCCATGAGCTCTTTTGGGATGGGAAGGTGGGGAGGGTGGGATTACAACCCACAGCACTAAATCAACACACACTGTTACAGGCACATGTGGTGCAGGTGGAATTCAGTAGAAGTTTTCGACATCTGAGGCCAAATCACCCCCACTGCCATAAAGTTATCCCTTTAAAGGAGAGCAGCAAAGGTCGTGGTAGCTTGTGCCAAATATAAAAATGGGAGCTAGAGACAGGAAACAGCGTTCAGATGTTACAGAGCTCTAAACCTGTTTTATGTCTGCTTTGGGCCTTCCATTTGTCCAGGCGTTGCACACAGAACCTGCTTTGACCACATCAGGTGTAGTATAGCCTCATTTTTTAACAACCACGAAAACAACAGTGGATAAAAAGCTGTTTGCTATACGGTGTGTTGTAAGAGATCGTATTTGTAAACATTAAGCAGTAGACATTAACATGTTTATAGTTGCCCTACTCCTGTTAGGATATCTACAAATCAATTAGAAATCTTATCTTCCAGATGTAGTAACAAAATATAATTCTTCCATTTCAGGAAGGCATAATAAAGTGAGACTGACTTTATCAAGTAAGAATCAGGAAATAGGACACAATTTCCAGCTGTGCATCACAGAAAGTTCTGCTTAGCTTTGTGCAATGAACAGTGGCTACTAGGGCAGGATGAAAAAAAAAACAAACACCTCAGAACATTTACTTTACCATAATTGTCTTAGAGCCTAAGTTTAAACAGGGATTCTACACTTTAAAAGCCAAAAATAAAACCACCCAAGACAGAGCACTGAACACTTTGCATATTCAGCATGTTTCTGCAAATGTTCTGCTATTAAATCAATGGCTGCAAGTAGTTTGTTGACAATGAAAGAATGCAAGGAAATTAAAACCTTGCAAAGATTATATAGAGGAAAAAAAGATGAAGACTGAAGAAGGGGAAAAGATACTACAAATTGAGTTGAGAAATAAAGTGTTTTCACTTTTTTTGCCCTGTCCATGACATGAATGTAAGGACATAACAGCATTTTGCAGTTCCATTGCCTACTCCAGCTACTAGTCATTTATTTGGAAATTCACGTGGGCAAAAGGGTATTTAACTTGCATTCACTGTGAAGTCTGAACCTTGGGCAAAAAGCTGCCCCTCTGGTTAAACAAATAGGGTACAGGAAGAAAAATACTAGACCTTTTTGCAGTTAAATATCTTTGAATGTATTACATCATTCAGCGGTGATTAGAGTCCAAAGCAGATCCACATTGCATGTCTAAGGCCCTAAAAAACACACACACACATTTCTAGAGCGTCAAAGAACCACTGATTCCATCAGGTGAGGAGCTGCTTCCTATTGAGAGGATGTCTTCATCCAAAAGAGATTACTACATACATTCCTTGACTTATAAACCTCAACCCAGGAGATCAATTGGGTCTTAAGGAGGCTAAAAAAAACACCCTTTCTCAAAATCCAATTCAAGCAGGGTAAGACTTTCCACAGCCTGTCCTGAGGGCAGTGGAGGTAGGAAGAGAACTGGCACCTATTTCCAACTTGCAAGACATTCAAGCACACCTTCTTCACTAAAAAAAAAAAACCCAAACATGAGAAAATAATACAACTGTGGATTTATTATATTCATTGCTATCTTCTGCTAGAAATACTATGTTCCTATAGAGGTCAAATTTCTCAGAATTTCTGTACCATATCTGACTTGTGAATAAATGCATAAAGATTATTTTTTTATTAGCAAATTCCTTAGCTTTTAGAACAAGTGGTATTAAAATCACTGTTATGCACCTGGGAAAACTGAGGAAATTATGATACAGTCATTACATCTGGTATGGAGGCTACAACACATTTGCTGGAAAATGAGAGATTACTACTTATGGACTTTGCATACTAGTAATACTTAATTATTTAATATCTGTGGGCAGCTTTGTCACACCAGACAAACAAGAATTCTGCTAGTCCCCGGCAGTTCAACTCTGCATTGATCTACCCTGTAATACATACAGCTACAGAAATGAAAATAAGATTTCCAACCAGTACTGTACTTGCAACCACTTATTGTTTTGATCCAGAAAACTTCCTCGTTTTGAGTTGTATCCACCTCTCTGTGGTTGGGTTCTAAATACAGGTCTGGCCCTATGAAGGTAAATTAGTGGTTATCATGAATAGTGGTTGTAGGAGGCAGGGGGCAGAAAAGCTACGGACAACAAAACAAAACTATTCATCTGATTAATAAAGTTTGTATTTCAAGCCTCGAAAAGTCTGTAGCCCTCCCGTTTTTCTGTCCTCTTGTTTAAAAAAGAATTCGCCAAATGTAAATATATTTGGAAGGCAAGCTGCAAAACATCACCACAAATGGGTGTCTAATAATTAAACTATAAGTCAAATAAGTACACAGCATAGTACCCAACTAACTTAAACAGTTATCTTTCTAATATTATTATGAAGAACACTTTGAATAGGGGTAAATTTTATTACTCAGACAAATTTTTGCATCTAATAAAATCTACTTTAGCTCTCAGGGCTTCTGCTCTGGCAACATATTGCTCTCCAATGTCAGGAACACAAAGGTGAGTTTGAGAGGTTCTGGCTGTTGATGTCATTTAGTTACTATGTTAAAAATTAATTATTGTCTGATGCCTATGACAACTGGAAAAGGAAGTCAACTTTTCAAAGGCTCATGTAAACATCACATAACAAAGTTGGACAAAACAGAAGGAAATTGTGATTAACATATGCTCTGCTGTCTCAGTAAATAGTAAAAAACAAACAAACAATCCTGATTTATTTTTCAGTAATAGACATCTCTATCAGAACACTTTGCTTCAACAGTGCACAGAAACTGGCAGGAACATAAATAAATTCAGTGTGCTTCTTTGGGTATAGCTTTAGTTCAAGGTACCATTTATTTGGCATTTATTTATTTAATGTCTTGAAGTCATTGCTTTTAATCATTTCTGACTTCCTCTTCTTCCCTATGCTTTTTCCTCTACATTGTCATCTGAAAAGTGCAAGGAGGACGTTAAGGGAAGGTGATATTTTAAAATGGGGCATAAATTTAAACGTCCACAAACTTTAGGACCACATTTGAGCATTTCCTTAAATGCCACAACGTTCCCGCCGTCCGTTTCGTTTCTCTTACAAAGGGAGGGGAAAAAAAAATGAAAATAATAAAAAAATGAATTCCTGTTTCTTTTCAGACAACCAGAAGGATCCCAGCACCTCGGTCTCTATCTACCCCAGGTTCAGCATGGCAAAAAGCATAACCTTATTCGATTCTCCATACAGCTCCTGGGAGATTTGTGGTTTGTTTTTTTTTTTTTTAAAGAGAGGATAATGCGGGGAGATAAGTTACATGTGTCCAACGCCATACAGCAAGTTGCTGCTGATTAGTGATCTCCTGTAATGGTAATGCAGCACAGTCTTTAGGGGATTGCAAGTGATCTCTTTTGAAGATATACAGAGTGCCCCTGCACTGACCCAGCCTCTGAGACTGCAGAGTGCACCAGCACTCCGCTGGATGAGAGAACTCTGAAGGCACTTTGAAAGCAGTTTTAAGAATTTGGGTTATATTAAGACAATTTCCAGGTGGCAGGGATTTGATTGCTGGCTTTTAGAAGGGTCGCATTGTTGTATCAATGCTACTACAGTTAATAGTTAGAGATGAGGAGAATTTTAAACCCTAAATATCCGTCTCGCTTGCACCCTGATAACTCTATTCAGTTAGAATTAGTGAATTCCAGTTGATTTGTAAATATCCTAAATATCCTATAAGTCAGTGTTCAGTTGAACTGCTTGTTCAGTTGCATCTGTTGAAAGAATCCTTTCCACGAAACCAGAAAAATCTATTAATAAAAATCTGTACAATCAGACTGAGCTGTGCCATTCCTCACAAAAGCCTCTTTAAACTGATCTTCAGAGTTTCAGCAACGGGGACTCTGCTAAATTCCTAGACATTAATTGCCATTGCTTGCTTAAACAAAGAGGTTTCTACATCAGAAGCGGGGAACACAGTTGCTGTAGATGCTCAGGGATTAAGAAAGACGCTTGGTTACACCTACACAGGACATCTGTGCTGAAGTTGAACTTGGCTGCAGAGGGAAGAAGCCCATTCTCAGTGTCACAGCAAACACAAGCCAAGAAGAATGCTTTGTTCTTTGTCCTGCGCCCCTCACAGTCTCTCAGCTCAGACCAAACCACACTGAGTGAATCAAACAAGAGAAGACCACACTTATCTCCCTGCTCCAGGACATCATCAGCCAAAAGGCAGTGGGAAAGAACTGCCCTTAGGTTTCACCTGTAATGTTCTCATAAATAAAATGTTATCACTTGCTAATTTACTGTCCCACAGATCCTCCCCAGTTTCTGAGTTTCTTCAAAACAGCTACTGCTAATAAGGTACTGCTGCCTCAAGCTTCAACATCACAACCCCTGCACAGCAGTTAGATGTCAATAACACGCCCAGAAAATTACTACAAACACTGTCATAATATGAAATGGAATTTAACAAACTAGATTTAAAAAAGCAAAGCCTACTAGCTCTTCACGAAGTTTCCTATTATTAGCTGATAAGTTCCTTGCCTCCACTGAAAATGCTGTCTGAAAATCCGATTTTCCACAGACAGGTCCCAATACAGACATTTTCTTATGAATCATATTTTATGAAGAACTTAATTTTTTTCCCTGACTGAAAATTGACTCTGAAATGTTCAAAATGGGAGGGGGGGGGATTTTAAGAAGAAAAAAAGTTGGGTCCAAGAGGCTGCAGAGCTCACAGAGCGCACCAAGTACTTGCCTGTTGTGCTTATTCCTGATTAAAACCCTTTCAAGCGAGCAACCCAAGCTCTGTACTCTCACCATACTTGGCTAGCTCAGGCACACAGAAATTTAGTAAAGACAGCTTTTACCTAACCTTCCTTAGCACGTAATAATGGCAGTTCCCAAAAAGCATCTTCTCCAAGTGATTTTGACACACGAGAAGGAATTGCAGACATCCCTCTGCTGTAACTCCAAATACCTGCACCTCTACAGGTGCTGCTGGTTGGAAGGGCTTGGTGTGTTCTACTCTGAGTGAAGGTGGTAAAAAAACCAGCCCAGATCTGCATGCAAGGGGTGCAGTTTGCCAGCTCACACACACAATACCAGCACTGAGGGATTGCGTGTTGATCGCTGCTGTGCAGCCAACCCACCTGTCAAGGCACGGAGAGGAGTTACTTAAAATAAAGAATGCCTGGTGTAAATCAAATATTGATGAAAGGAGGCCTTAATCACCTGCCTCCAGCTCCACAAGGCACAGCGATAGTTGATTTCAGACTTATTTACTGAGTTCCTTTCACCTTTTCTCCCCTTCATTAATTTGCTGGGAAAAGCTAAATGGATGGATGGGAGCCTGTTGTCTAAAGAGCAGATGTTATTGTAAGTGCTGCTGATTCTGATAGACTTCCCCTCTACTTTTCTGCTTAAATGAGACCTTCCCCCACACACACACACTGTGCATAATGAACAGAGCAGTCGTGGCACTATCTTTGTATTATTCAACACCAGGATATGTTTATTCAGTGTTCTCCCAGCTGCATGTTTTAGACCAACTGATTGGTCTTGACCTCTCCCTGGCTCTTCTTTATCTTGGGAGATTTGGCCATGGGTGTAGATACACAACTTAAAGCTCCTTTAATCAGGTGTTTTGTGTTTGTCTGCTTGCTCAGCTCTTGTTAGGGGCAGCTGGGGGAGAGAGTTTGTGTGAAACTGGACACATTAAGACATAGGGGTGCATCTTTGTACTCAGCTTCAGACATCTGGCTGCTACTAGACACACTATTTTGGCATCACCCACGAGTTTTTTTTTACTTTAGTTTTTTTTTTTTTCCTATCCTGGATTAACAAGTGTTCAAAGTCCAAAAAAAAAAAAAAAAAAAAAAGAGAGAATGGAATGAAAACAGTCGTGTGGGGAGCTGTGAAAAATAACATTACTGCGAAGCTGGGATAATAAACAGCGACCATGATGATTGTATGAGCAGCTAGAAGAGCATTGGGAAAAAGGGAAACATCATTCAGCTGCAGCAGAGCCTCTAAGTAGCTGGTCCTACAGCAGCTGAACATCCGCTCAGATGGCTGGGAAAGCAGCAGGGCTTGGGGGAGCCCAGACATCCACGGGGTTTTGCCATTAAAAACCTGAATGTCCTCTCAGCACCCACGGCAGGAACACATCTGAAGGTCCAGAGCATCTGTTCTGCTGCCTTTCCTAAATCTGACTGCAGTCTCAGAACAGGGAACATTTAACTGTTTCCCCCGTGCACTTCCTGCCTGATACAGGATGCTGCCTCCCACAGCAATAAAGGAAATGATAGCCCTCCATACACCTCCAAGTAATAATAAAATGAGAAGTACATAATAATAACCAGAGCCATATGAAATATGCACTTCGTGAACCAAAATTAAACTGGAGAAATGGCTAAGCACGAAAGGTCAGGGCTCATAAACTGAACATAATCTCCCGTGCTTTACGCCTCCCTCCCCGCAAGCAAATTAAATTTTAATGATTTTTTGGGGAGCTCTGACTGCTGAATACCATTTCCAACCTTCTGCTTTTACATGCAAGGTGCTGGATTATTCCCTGACGTACAGAACACCCAGCACAACAGTCCTAATGGGTTGGTGCAAACAATTAGGATTGAGAGCTGTGCTCAGAGCTGGGGAGATCCAGAAGACTACAAGTATCTGAAGGGAAGGTATCAAGAGGATGGAGCCAGGCTCTTCCCCGTGGTGTCAAGCAATAGATCAAGAGGCAACAGGCAGAAAGTGATGCACAGGAAGTTCCCCCAGGTTGGACCAGATGACCCACCGTGGTCCCTTCCAACCCCACCCATTCTGTGATCTCCACTTCTCCCCTGCTGTCAGTGCAGCACAAAAATCCCTCCTGAAGCAGAAAACAAGAGGGTTGTGTTCACTTCACATAAACTGAAACATCCACATCAACTGTGAGATGCTGGGAGATAAAGCTTGAAGTACTCAGCTAAGGTAATCTATTACTATGCATCAATAACTGCAAATCTTTTCTTTGGAACACAGGTATGTTTTAATGGTTTGGGTTTGTTTGGGGTTTTTTGTTGTCATTTGCTTTTTTTTTTTCATTACTCTAGTAAAGTACTGACATGAGTATTTCATATTCTGCACTCTATTCAGTATCCACAAATTAAGATGACAGAAGAAACTCAAGACCTCAAATGATTTCTAAGATATTTCTTCAGCTCCAGATGAAGATTTTGCAGCCTTTGTCCAGCCATCAAACAATTACAGCTACCAAGCTGGGACAGCAGCAGCACAAAATTAATGCAGACCCCAGCAAGGAAATGTTTAGGAGCCTGGTCTAGTGTGGCTAAGATACAGAAAAGGAATGTGGCCTGAAATACAGTCCAGGCTGGGACACTGTATGACCTCAAGACAGCTGTAGGCAGCTCCTTATATCTACCAAATATTTCACCTATGTTCATCCTAACTGCTAAATAAATAATCCCATTTTGCAGCAGATTTTAAAAAGGGGTTTTATGACTTATTCAGTTTCTTGAACTAGTTAGTCAGTTTACGTTTTTGTTTAAAGCTTGATTGTTTTCAAACAAAACAAAATGCAAACTAATAGCAGTTTGCACTAATGATTTTAATTTGTTTTATTCTCAGACAAAGCACCAACTGGATGAGCTAAAACTTTCTTAAAGATATTTTGCATTTGTTTACATGAGAAAGGGATGGGGTTTTTTGAATGCCATGATTTGGTATGTTTAAGACGCAATCACACTGGATGACAAAACTTCTGAGTACAAACAAGCTCCAACTTTTAAAATAAATAAACCTTCACCTGCACATCACCAGTCATTTAAAAAAAAAAAAATTAAATGAGGAATATTGAGAAAATGAAGAAGAAATTGAAATTAGGCTGCAGTCTCAGGGTGTGCCCCCTTTTGTGGAGCGCAGCTCTAGTGTGTTCTTTAGAGACATGCAGTACAGCCGGGAGCATTCCCAAGCTTTCAGGAATTGGGGCTCGCTGCTTCAGCCTAAACTGCACGTTTTTGGTGGGTTAGGGAAACATTAAATAGAAAAAAAATAAATAAATAAAAGGGTGGGGAGACTCATGCCATGAAGAGAAACGTATTTGGTTGATTATCATTTACCTTTCCAGCCTAAACACAGACCAATGGCACATTCTATTAAACTCACAAATAAATAAGGAGTTGCGTAATCTGCTTTCTAGAAATCGCTATTTTCAATTACTTATGAAGACAATGGGAATGCTATGCCTCTTTGAAACTGCTCCTATCTGTTAGTTCCTCTTGAAAAATTTTACTTGCTCAAACTGTAGTAGAGACCCAAACACTTTTTTATATGTGAAAAACACCCCTCAAGAGCTGGAACCCCTTGGAGTTCAGGGAGCTGGGCTATTCCCCTTCCTTCACCTCTGCTCTGTGGACGTGGGAACGAACCTGGATGTGTTGCAGCAGCCCACATTTACACCTCTGCACCCTTGGCAGAACCCCCAAGCTTCCTGAACCAACCTGAACCCCTGCTCTGCCACAACCATTTAACTACAGTGGTTACAGCCCTTGCTGTGGTTACCATTGCCACGGTAATTGCAGCTGTAACGTTGTTTTTGCTTTCCTCTCATCACACCTCACACTTCCCCAAGGAAATTCCTTACGTTTTGAGGCGTGACAATGATGTGCAGTTTGCTACTGAAAGTCTAAAGTCTCAAGTATTTGTTTTCTGCTTGCTCACTTGCAACAGCAGCCTGAGGTGCTGGTGCCATCGCCTTCTTCAAGGTGTGACAAGATCATCTAAAAACACCACGCAGAGGAGAAACTACCCCCATTCAATCCACTTTTTCCCAGGATTTTTAACTTGCTATTGATCCACATGAGTCATATTCAGTGAGATCATTAGATCTCAAGAAACAAACCCTTGCATTAATCTTACAATTCTGGCAATGTCAGCTTTTGCTGGTGCTCTGAGATGGACCCACAGGCTGTGATGTACCTTCTCCTTTGGACTGCACAATTCTTCCTCAGTTATATCTTTGTAAAAGTATATTTAGACCTACCTGGACTTGAAGTGAATGTTTTGCAGCACACCAAGTAGGTTTTCACTCTATCAGTGTATCACAGGCCTCAGAATCACACAGCCAAGGGTAGGCACTGAATAAAAATTTAATCCTGAGGGCAAGATGCTGGTTTTCCTGAGGATGAGAACCGAGGCAGAATGGTCCTGTAGCCCTCCCTGTTACTTGTGATTTGGGGGGAAAATATAACTGAGATAGCTTCAGATTAGACACATTCAAAGGATAACTTGATTTGACTCTGAATTTGACTATAATTTGTGCTTACAAATACAGGAGGAATCGCATGAACACAAGATTCCAAATCACAGGTCCTGTAAGGAATGCACAAAACTATACCCCCCCCCCCCAAAACATCATCTCAATAGCTCCCTGTTTATGAGTTCAGTCTTACATTTCTTATTCACTCAATTATCGTTTGGTTAATTTTTCAAGAAATTCTATACTTTTCATATTTCTATTGTCTCAAGGCAGCACAGTTGTATTTCCATTATCAATCAAGCAGCACTCACATGTTTGGTTAGGAGAGGTAACTATTCACAGGTGTTCCTACTCATTTCATTAGAATTTTACAGAACTGAAGTGAGGTATTTTTTCCCCTTTATTTGGCACTTCTATGAAGGATAGACTAATCTTCAGACAGCTAAATTTCAGGTCCATATCCAATTAGTAGAGATAGACCCTAAATTCAATATTCTAAACTGCTCTAAGCAGCGTTTCTGCCTCTGTGCTGGCTACACTGAGAGCCTGATCTTCTGAAGTAGTCAGAAGCAAATAAAATAAAATGTGTTTCAGTGCACAGTGTCAGAAACTGTTTCAAATAAATAAAATGCCTGAGATATTACTTTTCAGGATGGTTTACATGTACCATAATAAATATAAATCTGTCTGTGATTTATGACATCGATGCTTTTACAGTGTTTTGCAACTACAGCAAATGTAAAACCTCAGGATTGGAGCCCTAAAGAATCAGAAATTATTTACTTGAATTTTTCTGTACAAGTCTTCCAAACAAATAACGTAGGTCATTTTGAGGTTGGCCACATGAAAGAGCTTGTGCTGAAATTCATTAGTTCTTAGTCAAATTATAATGATTGCATCTACACCGACATAAATCATGATTGCTTTATTTATTTCTTTACTGATCTTTCCTCTCCAGTTCTTTACATTTTTTATCATTGTTTCACCAATTTTTGCTTTGGCTGTTGGGATGTTTTGTTGTTTTTTTGAGGGGTTTGAGGTTTTTTTGTGGGGAGGGGGAGCTGAGGACAAGCTGTCTTCAAACAGGTTTTTTTTACATTAAGACCAGTAATAAAATAGTAGCACTGATTGTATTTTAGGAGTGTGAGGGGAGCATAAAACAATAACACACTTAATGATATTTACTTGAGTAGGATTTGACAGAGGGGAGGTTAGGAAGGGGATGCAGCTTAACCTAGGCTTTCATCATGTTTCCAGCTGAGGCTACATAAAGCAGAAAGATGGATGTTTGTCCCCACGGAGGATCACCCTGACAGTGTTTTGCAATCAGGCACAGATAAAGCAACAAGTGCCAACAAGCCCCGCTCCCACCTGGCCCCTGAGAAGTCCCCTGACTATTAGGTCCTTCCTGTGAAGAACTAATCTATCTGCCACTGGTAAACTGCAGGGCAGCCAGGAAAGGCAGGAGCTGTCCTGATAAATGTGGCCCACCCTGGCTATCTGGGTGCAGGGTGACATTTAATTTCTGGCTAAATTAACAGGTCAGTGACTTTATTTTTACTTATATGAAAATACACACTTTATAGGTGTGACAGCACATGTCTGGTCTAGCATGGACTGGCACACAGATAGCTGGAAACGAGCAGGTGCCCCACACATCACTGATATCTGCACTGTGCCTTTAAAAACTGACCATCCATACCATTAAAGGAATACCGTAAATGCCAGTCAGGGCCTAATTAGTGTCTGTGAAGGTACTTCCTGGCAATAATTGATTTCTTAATCCAGATCCCAATCTGCTCTGCTGATATTCTTTAATGACTTTCTGAAGTCAGTGATAACAAATTGGATAAGAAAAGATGTTTTCGTCAATCTGGAGGATTCACAGGAGACACAAAGCCTGAGTTAACGTGATGCTGTTGCCAAGAGTGACTGAGCAAACAGTGTTTGCAATTACAATTCACTTCCCTAACTTCGTTTCCAGCAAAGCAGCAGCACTTTAACTTTAATTATGGCTGCCCCAGAGTGAAGGAGAAGGGGGGGAGGGGGTAAAAACTGCTTTCCATTACTTATTTGCTCTTTTGTCTTTCACACTCCTTGGCAAACTCCATCATATAATTAAACTCTAAAGGCTATCTGCTGACAACCCGCGGTCAGAACGTGAGGGAAGATGAGAAGGATGCTCAAGTCAGGTTCCCTCCTTCCCACAAAAATGCCAGTTTCTGCCAAAGTGCTTCCTTTGCACAAAATCAGATCGTTTGGGAACAGGGGTTGACTGGCAAGTTTTAAAAGCTTCCCATTACAATTTCTTAATAAGGAATTGCATTAGTAGCCTGTTCCTCCTATACCTTACGTTCAGGCAGAGGAAAGGGTAAATTCAGCCATTACAGTGGCTGGTAAATGGTGCCTCATTTCAATCTTCTACTCAAATTCAGAGTAAGAGGCCACTGTGGCCTCTAATTTCAATAAAAGCAGTATATAGCATGGGGAGGGAGGTCTGGGCTCTCTAAAGAAAGGGGAACACCAGATTGTTTTCAGACACCACGGGAAAAAAATTGAATTACAAAGATTTGGGAATCTTTATGTCATAAAAGCCATTCCCAAGATTGTTTCATATTGCTTTCCAGCTTATATCTGCCCACTGTATTATAGAGACACATAAACTGCTTTTTCTTCTACTACTGAAAAATCAAACAAAATGAAAAAGAGCCTCATGAAGGACATTCTACAGTGGAAAGAAAACTTACTAAATTTCAGTTCAGTGAGTAAATAAGTACAAGGAAGACAGTATTTCCATTTTAGCCCTACTTCTCCGTCTCTTCACTGCTAATCAGTCCAGAAAATGAGAGTATTCTGGGTCTACAACCATAGGAGAAACAAGCAAACACAGGAAAAGCCCAGGATGAATCAGAAGAACCCTTGGACAGCTTTGTATCCAGCCTGCTCTCCACCCAAAGCCACGCATCAGTCACTCACCTTGCCCACTGGAGTGCCAGCACTTATGACGCGTGGAGCAACCTGCAGGGGAGGACAGGCAAAGGCTTCTTGGCTGACATAAATCCGTGGCTGTCTGGAGTAGATGCAACCCCATGGAAGAAAAGAGAGCTTCTTCTCCTCCCCTACCTTTAAAGGTAACACCTGATGAAGTTACTGGCAGGTGTGTGTGGCGATGGAGCTCACCTGCAGCAAAATTAGGAGAGCCTCGTGAGGGCTGGTGTGTGGAATGAAGCCAGGTGTCAGAGGTGACAAATTAAAAAAAAAAAGGTGACTTTTGCAGAGACCCACAGGCTTTGTGCGTGTCAGAAAGACACTGAAAGCTCCTGAGGCCAAAAAGTGAGCCTGGAGGAAAGAAATGTCCCTGGGAATGTGGGGAAATATTTGATCTCCAGCTTTGTGGCTTGCCCTGCTTCACCCAGCATCTCTAAGCCCCTGCTCTTGGATTAAGGTTTCCTTCTTCTGCCTTGCTACTTCTCTTTTTTTTTTCTCTAAATATGACTTTAAAGATAGGAAGTGGTTGATCACCCTTGATGAGCCCACTTTAAAGGAAAGACTTACAGCCTTGCAGCCCATCCATCCTTTTCCTTAGTCTGGAAGGGGGCTGAGGGATGGGGATGATGCAGGGTGGCTGTACCCAAACCATCCTGCCGAAGTTGTCTCTTCTTTCCCTCCCAGTCCTGCATCTGACACTCTTCTCCACTCAAGCAGGAATGAGTGGATGTTTTAGGGGTGTCCCTGTGACACGCAGACATTGATGTAGAGATGTCAGAACTAGTGCAGATGCTGCAAACCTCACCACCCTGGCCCTGAGGGCACTCAGACTTGCTTTGCTTTTCTCTCTGCTCAAAATCCCTGTCTACGTGATAAAGGTTTTTCTTCCATTTATAAGCACTCCTGTTCCCAGCATTTTGGTTTCAAATTCATACATCATTGTTTTGCCTGTAGTTTCCCTTAAGTTTTGACACATTAGTGAGCCTAATGTCAATTAAAGTGCAGGGAGTGTCACCATTTTAATTTTCTGGGAAGCTGCCTGGCTCTTAACACATTCTAATCTGGAATTTCAGCTTTTTTTTTTTCCAGGCCTAGATCTTTTCTAAGTACACCCAGACAAAAGCTCCAAATTACACTGTGGTTTGGTGACTGAGCAAAAGGTGCCCTAGGGCTTAGCCTGAGAACATCAACTCATTTTCTTTAGTGACCCGAGACAGATAACTAGAGGGTAGGTTTCCAGAGGTGAAAGGCTGTTGTCACTAAGCCACTGCAGCAACTTAATTGAATGTTTTCTCTCAGCACTGGCAGCAAAGGCTGCTTTTACTATTTGTTCTGTGTTGGGATTAGTATGGAGTATTTGCCTGACTCGCCTCCGAACAAAAATTGTAAAAGAAAAAAAAAAATAAATGTTTGCAGTTACTTATTGAGTGCCATTCTGACATATCCGAGGGTCATTTGCACAGCCTTCCAGTCACTCTAGGTCAAAACTCATTTCTGCTTTGGTAAATCACATCCAGGATGGCTTTGTTGCATGTTATGACCTGTCCCAGATCCACAGATCATCAAACACCTAAATTAAATACCACAAACTCCACAGTGCCTTTTATTTCCTTTTTATCCTGTCGAGTTCTGTGCTGCCTTTTTTTTTTTTCCCTAATAGAAGACAAATATAAAAGTTTTGTTCATAATATTTTGCTTCCTTTAGGCTTCCCAATTCCTAATTTGGCATTTAGGGGAGGGGGGAGCTGTTGATTAATTTCCCAGTAGGGCTATGCAGAGCAGTTCACAGCCTAAACCTGCTAAGGCTTTCCCTTCCCCACCCCTTCCCATGCACACCCTCATAATGGAGATGGAGGAGAGATAATAAGAGAGGGAACAGGCAGCTCTTCACCGTTTGTGAAACTAATGAGCCCCTTCATTTAGTCTCATTATAAAAGTGCCACCTCTGGCACCAGGCTTTGGTTCTGCTCAGAGTGACATCAACATCAATTTTGAGGCACACTGATGCATCACTAACACACACGGCAGCCAAACCTCTCCCTTTCAGCCTTTTTTTTTTTTTCATTGTACTCTCTCAGACCTTCCCTTCTTCATTGCTCCCCCTCCATGAGCCATAGAAGCCCAGATTGAAAGGTAATGAGACTATTAATTAGAGCATCTCTAAAAGAAAGCCATCCTGACTGGGTGTTGTCTCTCCCTCTCTCTCTCTCAGTCTTTGTTCCAGTCATGTCCTGCAAGATTAATACTTGTTTACAAAGATTAATACAATAAATTAATATTGGAAAACAAAAAAAAAGGTCAACCTGATTAAACAGCCTAATTATTCTTGAGGAGGACAATTGAGGTTCATATTGAGGAGACACAACTTTTTCTGTCTTCCTTGTAGCTCTCTATCTCCATAGAAAGGAATTTTTTCTTTGAAAACTGCGTGTTGGGCTGGTTGCTGAGTGCAGCAAGGGACAGATACAGAAAGGCTACAGAGGCTGCTCATCAATTTTTGCTGTTTCCACACTATCCAGGCTGCAGGGGTGGGGATCTGTTTTCTCAGCAATTTGGAGGTCTTGCTGAATCGAGTTTGTGGTCTCCTACCAGCTCTGGGAAAATGCATCCCTCTGCTGAGAATTTGTAGTTTTGCCACAGGAATTGAGGACTGGACAGATGATGTCTGACATTTCCTCAATTAATTTCTCTGTTGTGCAATGAAGATGTGGCCCCAGTGCACATAAACAATGCGACAGTAGGTTGTGTTCAGCTGTCATGGATTGGGACAAGACTGAAAATCACACACAGGCTCCAGCCACCAAAGTCCAAGTTGTCTGGGACACCAAGTTGTTATTTGGATCATTACTGTTAATATTGTGCTTCTTTTATCTAAAAAACACCCCTAAATCAAAGCTGTTTATACTCTTACTGGCTGTAAAGTGTCTCAGAGAGACACTTTCCTGTGATACTAATGGGGTGATATAGTGCATTTAACTGATCTTTTAAGAAATAACATCTTTTAGCTTGCATTATCTCAACTAACATTATATTATTTTGGTTTCCCTGTTAGCAACCACTAAAGTGAACAAGATCTAGCAGAAGGTTAGAAGGACAATTCATTTAAAGCTTTTAAAAAAAAATAAAACCCTGGAAACCAACACCATGAAATTTCCTAAAATGTTAAAAGATCAATCATTTTCCGGAGCGATCAATAACTTTCCAAGTAACTTTATACGCATATCTCTCTTTTTTTTTCTTTTTAAAGTATGCACCATGCACTGAAAGTTTGGTTTCGAATAAAAACAGATATCCTCAAACAGAAATAAATACAATTGCTGAAATAATTATCATTAAATTACATTGTTATTAAAGGCCTCAGCTAAATATTTCCAAAACAGACATTTTAAAACAAAAAAACCCAAACAAACAAACAAAAAAGGTGGACTAGTCAGATGGCATCAATGTACCCACCAAGGTAGAAGCCCAAATAAAGAGCACTTGGATGAGGAGGAGCTGGCAGCTGAATGCAGACAGGATGCAGGTAATGTTTGTGAGGTTCTGCTGAACTCCTTTCTGGTCCAAGCTTTCAAGAGAAACATCTCGTGGTGGTGCCTTCTAATCCTCTCAAATGGCTGGGGTGGTGATCTCACCTTGGTAATCCACTGCCTTGTCACCTCCTGGCTGAACTGCTTTAATGTAATACATGTGTTATTGAAAAGGGCTTTGCATTTTTTTACTGCATCTCTACTGTGAGCTGGAACACACCAAAGGATACAGCTTGTTTTCTTAAAATAGAATTTAAGGGTACTCTGCAGGATTTGCTGCAGGGCCTTCCACTTTCGTTGGCTTTGAGTTGAAAACTTATTTCTTTCTCTTGACATCAGTACCAAACTCTTCAGCTGTTTTCCCATAAAAATCTAAGGGAAAGCAAAACTTAATGGGAGAGGCTGTATTTTCTTATTCCTGGTAGCCCAAATTTGTGCTTGTGCCCAGCATATTAAAATGGCATGTAATCTTTTTAATTAAAGACATTCTGCTTCCTTGTCCTTCAGTTAAGCAGAGAAAAATCCCACTGTATCTGTGAGAGGTTAAAAGGCTTAGCATTTTCCAAAAGAAAATTGTTATCATCACAGCAGCTCTGTTCACAAATTTCACAGACAGCTTTCTAGTCAGCACAAACGTGTGAATCCCCAGCCCTGAGACCCCTCATGCCCTGAGGCTCTGCTGCCCCCACCCAAATTTGGGGTCTTGCACCTGGCTCCCCATCCTGATAACTGATGGAAGATCTCACATCCTATAAGCAGGAAATATTGAGATAATTTGTTAGCCACTAAAATCTTTACACTTTAAGATTATTTCCTTCTTTCTGCTTTTACATTCCTCAGACCTACCAGTAGAAAAACCTTTTGGGGACAAGAAATTTTGCTCCATCGTTAACAAGTATCACAAGCGTCACAAGGAATAAGAAAAAAAGGGTTTTTGTAACAAAAGAAACCTGAAAAATTCTCTCCACTGACTAACTTTCTTGTTTTGTGACCTTTATCACTTAATGCAGTATATCCTCAAGCCAGTTTGTCAGACTTGTACTGAAGCTTGGAATGGAGCCATAAGGAATATTTTTTGTATCAGACAAAATAACACAAAGAGAACTGAAAGCAGTCCAGCTAAAAGCTCTACAAATAAAAAGACTAGTGAAAGAGGGTGACATTAGGTGGTCTGGCTGATAATAGCAGGTTTTTTTATTTCTCTAAAATCCTCCAATTCAATTTATTTAAGCAGAAAAAAATAAATCTAGTCTTCTTTCTATCCTTGGCTACTAAGCCCATAGATGTTTAGTCATAGAACACTTTATAACATCTATTTCATTTGACAGAAGCCATAAAACTTTCCTAGCTTCCTTAACAATCTTAAAAACTACAATAAAATCTCCAGAACTAGAATTATTGTCAAGAAACCAACAAGCCACTTTCCTGACATGGCAGGGGAAAATTCCATAAAGTCCCCAGCTAAATCTGAGCAGGCTGCTGTGTCCATTCCACAGAGGCAAGTCAAAAATAAAACAAAATCTAAAGCCTAAAAATCTGAAGGAAAAAGGTGTCTTCCAGCCCCCAATTTGGCAGTTATATTGTGTGAACTGGATACAAAACAACAGCCAGGGTATGAAAGGTGAAAGTTTTAGGGGTACTGGGAAGCTCTGTCTTCTCATCACGTCTCTGCAAGGAATCCCAGTGGATCAGAAGAGTTTGGGGAGAAGAGCGTTCCAAGGATGGGACATTACAAAACAAACAGCAATCCCAACTGCCTCAAATGCTTTTAAACAAGAGAATTTCTTCTCCTTCCAGTGCCAGGAACTCCAGCTTTAAATGGCTCATACTCTGCTAACCACCAACTCCATTCTTGAGATTATTGGAAACCTTCTAATTTTGAGCCTAAATTTATTCATTACTATTTGATAAATAGTTATTTTTTAACAGTCTCTTCCTCCTCAGTGATAATTATCCCTCAGCCCCAAATGCATCTGTTCACTCAGCTTTCTTCTGGCTATTTTCATAACCAAGTTCTATTTTCATAAGAGAGATTTCATCATCCCATGACAATTTTTTTTTCTGGATCAGTTTTTCCTTATATTTATCATTCTTCAGCAACAATGATCAGAACTGTATGCATTCCAAATTTTTTATATATATTTTTCTATATATTCTACCATTCTGCACTTATGTATCCTGAATAGTCTTAAATCCACATAATTTGTCCTTGGATTTTTGCAGGCCCATTCTGCAGCTCTGTCATTCTCCAAATGATCAGATCAGTCAGCACATCTTGGTCTCTCTCTCCTCTGCTGTCACCACCAGCTGATGAGTTCTAATTGAGCCTTGATTTAAGTCCACACAGAGATTTTTTTTGCTGTGCTTTCTAATCTTAGTATGACCTGTGTATGCTATTATTATAACTTTAAATAGTACCTTTGTGTTGACCACAGTGAAAGATGTTTCAGCTGAAAGTGCTTGAAAAGACGCCTGTCAGATTGGCCAAGACCACCAAATATCTTTCTAAACAAACTCCTTTGCCAGTTTTTGAATCTGAAATATTAACTTATAAGAACAAGAAAATGAAAATAATTCATGTGGGGACCTATCTCCAAATTACCCTCATTAAGCAGTGAATGAGAGGATTTAGATTTTTTTTACTGAGAAGGGTTCTATTGTCCATAGTGGAATAATTAACTGACTTAAAACTAAGTTGCTGACAAAGATTTCAGTTATCAGCCTCATTAACAGGGTAAGGCTATGACTTCAGGTTAGAATAGTCAGCAAAGAGCGTTACTAGGCTAAAACACACTCTTCAGTCCTCTATATGTGTAAGATAAAGGCCAAGAGGGCAGAAAGTCCAGCAAAAATATGCTACACAGCTCAGTAATAAAATTATAGAATGAATCTTGCTTGTGAGGATAATCTGATTTGCTGCACAGATGACTTCCCCCCTCCTCCCCCATTTTTAAAACTATATATGAATTCCAATTATTGTGTTCTAACTTTTATCTGAAATTGCTTTGGACTTCTGAATTTCCCCCAGATTTACTTGTAATTGCCTGGGCCTCTGGTATTCAACAGCTTGGAAATTCCATTTTCAGAAATGAAATGGCAGAGCATCTTCATGCGGAAGAACAGACAGACCTTCAGCACCATAAAAGAAGGCTTAGTTTCTATAAATACTGGCCTATTTCCCATGCAGCTGAAAATGTCTGCAGTGTGGGATGCATCTCCCCGCAGCAGATAATTCAGACAGTGTGACAGAGGTTTCAGATTCCCTACTGGAAATTGCCAATCAACAGATTTTAAGCCGGGTTCATTTTTTTTTACGTCATTCCACAGTGATAAATTGCAGGAAGATATTTAGCATTCCATCATAAATGATGGCAAGAACTCAGGGAACTTTGGGTGGGCTGAACTTCAGCTTCAATGGATACCAAATGTTTTGATGTTTGTGCTTCCTGTAATAAGATATATGTTCCACAGCTACACAGATCTCCGTGGTACAGCACTAACAAAAATGGAAATAGGAGTGATCCAACCTCACACATAAAAAAAATGCACTTAGGAGGTCTGAACTTTTCAAGGCTGCGATCAAAGCTGAGTGGAGTGAATGGGAAGGCTCATATTGACATCAACGGGCTCTGGAACAGGCTCGATGTGTTGACAGGCAGAGAGATGCTCTGAAGCCCATCTGAAAATAAATTCAAGGTCTGATAGGACACTGTGGCAAAGAGATACCATTGCTTCATTCTCTCCCACGTCAGGAAATTATCTCTGAGCTGTCAGCGTCGGCTTCTCATTTTAGTGTTTGTGTTCCGGGCTCATCTCCCACCAAATGGCTTTCCTTTTGTACGTGTGACAATTGATTAGGAATAAAAAGCAACGGGGTCATAAAAGTGACACACTTTGCATCTATAATATGAAATATCCTTGCACTTAGCCAAGTATTATCTTCTTCAAATACTATTCACACAGGAGAAAGAGCTGAGACAAAGCCAACACGGGGCCCGTGCATTTCAGCGTTCCCTTCCCCACCCTCGGCACCGGTGACAAAATCTTAACTTTCCCCCAAGATCCAACCCACCTTAAAAGCAGCAGTCACATTCCCATCGACTGGGTGAGATGAATGTTATTTACACTTCAGTTTGCACCTTCTTCTAAGATCTCATGAAAGAATAAATCCACACTTGCAGGGATGGCTGTTCGTGGCGAAGTCTGGGGCTGTTAAGCAGAAGTGTTAGACACGTATGGGAACGTATTAGTAAGGGTAACACCTCCATCCTAGGATTTTTAAGTGACAGCAAGAGCATAAAAGACAGCAGGATGGCAAAGAGAGATTGATTGTATCTGGTTTTTTTTTTCCTTCTTTATAACCATGTTTTTTAAATTGTTAAGCCTCCCTACCCAACAGCCTAGATGGACCACGCTGTCTAGGTGCACCCACATAAATTAAACAAATAAAGCTGTGATGAAATAACTCCTTTGCATTAAATATATTTAATATATAATATAATATATAATATATAATATATAAAATATAATATATAATATAATGCAATATGTAATATATTATTTCTATGCTGGGTATGCCAAGGCCAGGAATCACCTCATGACAAATATGTTTCAAAAGAGAAGTGAGTAAAAGTTGTGGTATTCCTAGTAAAAAATACATTAGAGCAGCAAAATGAAACCGAGAGCACTTTTTCCAAAGGTTAGGGTTAGGAAACAATCCTGAGAAATCTACACTAAAATAGAGCACTTCATTGTACCACTTTTTAATATTCTTTCCTTTCCTTTTTTTTTTTTTTTTTTGCCTGTCTCCTCTCTCACCCAAGTGTCAGATAGTTTCCCCAGCCATCACAGAAGTAACATAGAAAATGTCATTACTGTGATCTCTCCAAACTGATTGGCTCACGGATCCTGCAAGAAATTCCAAAAGGATGAATCAGTTCTCTGGCTTCTGTTCCATCTGCTGCAACACCTGAATCGGCCTGTGTGGCCTGATCCTCCAGAAATCTGGTCTGGAGGAGAAATCTGTTCAACCTCTGCTCTCACATTCAGTGTCTCGGTTATCCCACTGGAGATCCCACTATCCAGGGCGAGGTGATGCACTCGTGACCCCCTGAACTCACCAGGTCTCACACCACAGTGGCTGGAGCTGCACAGTGTTATGGGAAATTTGATATATGGAGAATTTCATTTGTTTGGCTTTTGGGTACGAATTCGAAAAGAATGGATTCAACATGTTTATTAAGTTTTATTGATTCTCTGTTCTAAAAAACGTTCTGGAAGAAAGCAATGTAAGAAGGGATTTCTTCTGATGTTTTTAATTTTAAGTGAGTGATTTCAAAATAGGCATCACTGAAGTGATACTGCTTACTTGTGTACCTTATAGACTGACAAGAAATTCCTGTTTGACTCAAACAAAAAGTCCAGGAATCATCATGCAGTCCGTATCCAAAGGATGTAAAAGCTGTTTTGCTACTCTCTTGGCTTCTCTTGGGTGTGGAAATTCAACAAAATTTTAAAAAATAATTAAATAAATTATCTTCTCTTTTCTGCTCTCAAATTTGTAAAAATACTAACAAAAGGGAGTGAAGGAATTGATCAAGAACTGAGAGCAGTGCAAGGCCAGTGTAAAACCCTGCTCCATGGCTTGCACAAACTGCGCACACAGCAGGTGCTGATACCTCATCCATCTCGGTGTGACATCTCCCTTATTGATCTGCTCATCTGCCAATACCTGGCCAGCTGGGGTGAGGAGGAAATCAGCTGTCAAGGAGACTGATCCACAGCAGTCCTGCTGGGATGGACTCTGGGAAACCCTGGGAATGAGCCAGTGGTTACTAAAGGCGATGGAAACGCTTTCCCTTCCGTGCAGGGTGATTTAGAGGCATCTTCTGCTGGTGAAGGGCACAAAGAGCCTTAATGTGTGTTGATAACAATCGTTTTGCAACGGATGTAAAAGAAGCAGGAGGTGAAGTAAGGTGTCCCTGAGGGTTTTATTTTGTGTGACACAAAGCCTTTCCCCTGCCTTCCTTGCTTACAGGTATTTCTGGCTCGGCTTTACACCAGCCCTTCCAGCACTGTCACAGTAGCTCATTTCTGCCCATTCACACAGCATCACAAATCAAGGAAAAGTTGTCCTGTGGAAGCCAGAGCTAACAAGAGGGGACTATTTTTAGCATCCGAGTGAGTTTAACAAATGGATCATAGCTAAGGCAGCGTGACAGCCCCGCTGACTAATTAATAGAGACACCAAAGGTGATTTTGCAACAGAGCCAGAATCCCCACTATGCTGGGCCTTCAAATCAGGCAGATTCTGCAGCTGTGTTGTGTTATTCAACCAGAAAAAGCAACCCAAATATACCCCAAATCTGGCCTAAACATGCTCAAACTTACCCTGATCTGAAACAGATAATAAAATGTTTTCTTGCTTTGTCTGGCTTTACTCTTTTTTTTTAATCCTAGCATTAATTACCTTATGACATGCAGTCTTTCCCTCATTTATTAATAAAAGTGACTAATAACTGCTGAGAAGGACCAGGGAGGACTAGATAAAAGCCTTCCAGGTAAAGAAGAGGACTGACACCTTCTCTGTGGGTTGACAGGTACCAACATTGGCTAAAAAGTGGGACAGAAATCAAAACCAGAATAAGAACTTGAGATTTTCCTCCTAAGCCTAACATGATTGTGGCTGAACCCTGTCCACTCTTGTGCTCCAAGGACTTTATGGGTGAGCAGATTTTTGAGTCCTCTGCATGGATAACTGAAAAGAAAGTACAGCAGACTCTTCATTATTCTCTCCCCCCAGTTTCTCAGATTTTTTTCTTTTAAGAATATAGGATGTAATTCCCTGGAAGATTGTTTTATAGCAAACAATTTTATGAACGCAGAGTTTTCCCACCAATGAACTTGCTGTGCCTGCAAGACAGTCTCCCTACACTCTCTTATTGTTTGAATTCCCATTAAATTTGGCTGAACCCACATGCCTTTAAAAAGACATTTTCTTCTGTAGGCCATCCTGCTTCAGGAAGTCCTCAGCTCACCATTGCTAAGCTTCTCTTTCGAAATTATTATCTCAGGAGCTGCTCCCCGGGGAAATTACTGCAATCCAATCACCACAGATGTAAATTAAATCAGCATCCAATGCAGCCACTGTGGTTTGTGTTTCTCCCCACTCCTTTCTCCCTTTGAGAAATCTAATTCTGTAACTACTGGAATAAATTCCACTCCCCACCTCCCATAAGGAAAGAGCTGCAATGACCTGAGAGCAGATACAGTCCGTAGGAAATCCAGCACAGCTCCGTGGTGATGCTTATTCTGGTCCATGTTTTCTGCTCCTCTGCCTTTGTCCCATGTTCTCTGTGCCACGGCTGAAATGGGCAATCTCACCTTCTGTGTGACATCCTGTTTACAAATCCCACGCTGGAAAAATTGGGCCTCACCTCACAGCTAAGGAAAAAGCACAGAATAGTGCTCAGCTCGGAGAACTGGACTGTTATTTGGGATCAGGTGTCCTATATTAGCAAACAATATGGATATTAGCAAACAGTAAACCAAAATAAGGAAAGGGACAGGTGGATAGAAGCTGAAGGAATGATGAATGAAGAAAGCTGAAAGCCTTTGGAATTAGATACATCAAAAATAGAAGTATGTGAGTTACCCATAATTGTCACCTTGAACTCAATCCTTACTCGAGAACAGTTGTGGTTCCCTGTGGCAAACACAAGCTTGCAAAGCTGGTCATTCAGACAGATAGCAGATAAACCAGGGAAATGCCCTCAGCCAGGTGTCCCAAGTCACTAATTGGTCTGCATCACGTGCCTTAAAGAAACCAATGCTAGAAAAAATTACTCTGAGGGCCATTTAAGGTTATTTAAGGAGTATTGGATAGCCTGTAAAACAGTGATGTTCTTTCTTCAAAGTAAAAGGTCAGCTGATGTCCACATAACCTGCAACGATGAAAGCTGGGATTATTAAGAAATGTCATATTTAACATTTAAAAGCTGTTCTATACCAGTTTTCAGAGAAAAAAAATGAAAAATCTTATGCCTCAAAAAATGAAAGTTATTCAAATAGTTGCTACAAATGTTGAGAGAATCTTCACATCAGTAACACTTGAGTACTTGGGATTTGAATATGCAGGGTTTAAAACTCCAGTCAGCAAACACAGAAAGATCTTACTCTTATGCCATTTATAGACCTGTGTTTTAATCACACGCTGTCAAAATTTATCATGACTCTTTATTATTAAAATTATTAAAATCTGTAACATTTTAAAACACTGCCTGATGTACCAGTGACATAAAGAACACATGAAAATTAATTTCTTCACCGTCCTAAAAAGCCCTGTAAATCTAAAAAGATATATTAAAATATTGGATTGTTTTTTCTCAAATGCAAATACACAGTCGCCCACACATTAATTTATGTCTGCTCAGCAAGACTGTGATTTTTCCCTCTGAATGCATATTAGAAATGAGTGGTAAGTGTTATACAAAACATACCTCTTGAGTTATAAGAACACATTTAATGTGCAGGCATCATCCAGCAATTTATATCGACAACCAGTGTTGGTGTCACAGCACAGTGAGTGGATATTGGGTTTTTATGCCTTGGAATGAAGACTCGATGCAGCTGGGCCAAAACTAAACCCCTTTTCCTTATGGAGGCAGGACAGGCTTTGATGCATGTCCAGGAGTTTTAAGTTTTCTCAGGAGTTTTATGTATTCTAAATATCACCGGTCACTACAATGTTGCTACTGAGCAACTTTACCAGGTCTCAGAAAGGAAAGATTCTTTGTATAAAGAATTTATACATAGCTGTGTTTAACTCCTATTAAGTGACTGAAAAATTCAAAAAAAAAATTTTAGAGGTAGAAAAGGCAAATGAATCCCTTCAACCGTTGCACAATTCCTGGCAAGTCGTGGAGGTCGGAGAAACAAAAAAATCAGGGACAATTCTGTCAATTGTAAACACGGGCAGGAATGGTGAGAAGTAGTTAAAAAGTGCACTTAAGTATGCAGCTGTATTCCAATGGATGGCATCATCCAAGGAGTGATAGAGGCACAGATTGGTAATGTAATGTAAGCAATTAGTCCTGGCAGCTACAAAAGAACCGGCGAAGCAGAAAAATCAGTCTCAAGAACTAATCTGTATCTGCACAATGGCAGTGTCTTGATAACCCATCTGAAACATGGCAGCTGAGACAGGACAGAAGAGCTGTGTGGATGCCTCAGAGAGCTGTCACCCACTAATGACTCGCAGGGCCAGGTGGGAGCAGGGGGAATTATCGTTTGGGAAAACTAAAAGGGAAGGCAGGCAAAACCACCTACCACTTAAAAGGAAAGAAGAAATGAAAACGTTCCTCAGCAGGCGAGGTCAGGGGAAAAAGGTCACCCAAATTTCAATGTCACAGAGCGGTTTTGCCAAAGAAAACTGTTTGTTACGCATTGGGAAATGTAAAGTATTGTGTGCACTTACAGTACGCACCGGCTCTGACTCCACAAATATACAGACATGTAGGTTTGCACAGATGCACCATTCAAACAACATAATTGCAAATTAAACTCTTCCAAATTGTTGGTTTTCTGTGGTTTGGTTTTTTTTTTTTCCCTTTGCACAGAGCAAACTTTCCCAGTTTCCCATCCTTCTAGATGTTCTTGACCAAGTCATCTCTCCATTTTTCCATCTGTGAAATGCAACGACAACACAGCTTTTCTCTGTGGAAATACTCAAAGCACCACAGAACAGATGATGTTATTGCAATGTTAAATAAAATAAATGAAAAGGAGTTCAGGTCTCTAGAATAAATGAAGTACCTACAGTTCTCACTGTGAGCTCCTTCGTGGACTTTCTGGTGCCTGGAAAGGTTGAGCTCGTGCTGCTCCCTGAGCCATTTAGGATCTCTCCCTTTGTCCAGCTATTTATTTCTCCCAGAAATAAGCATAACATACCGGACACACCTCAGAATATCAGACCAAAAGCTGGCCAAAGGTTTCAGAAAGAAGGGGGTGGAGGGGAAGAAGAGAATCACCAATTAAAAGCATATAAATCTTGCTGCTTTAACAAGGCAGTCTAAAAGACCTCCTAAAAGCACAGTCCTGAACAGTAAAATTACACTCAAAGAGCTTCCCAAACAGCTTTTCAAAGATAGACCAAAACAAGAGTTTGTTGTTTGTTTGGTTGGTTTGTTTTCACATCAATTTTAAAAGTTTAAAAGGATATTAGGGTGGGGTTTTCTCTAATGCAGTGCTTCTGACAAGCGAAGTTCACTCTGTTTGGATATTCCAAGCTGTACATTCCCAGAGCTTAAAATACTTGTCAGACAAGTCTGTTTGAAAGTTTTACTGTGTCTTCACTGCTCTGAAGTAAAGGTCAGGTATTTTTATAAGTCTTTAGCAGTGGAGGATTGTTCAGATCCTGATATACATACTGTGAAAGTTATTTTTAAAAATCATTCATCTTTCAAAGATTCTCAGTATAACCTGCACAAGATCTTTAAAAGATGGGGGTTTTCAAAGGCCTACTGGTTTGGAATTGCAACTGAATTTGTAATTGTACAAAGTAATAAGCATGACAGTGGATGGCAAAAGGCTTTAGGAACCTATCTAAAATTTATCTTTAATTTGCAATAATTAAATTGGAAAGTCAGGAAAACAGAAAGAAAACTCCAGAAAGCTCCAGTGGATCCTTCTTGTTTCAAAAGTAGCTCAAGGTCAGCCTCAGCTATGAATTTATGAGTGGTATTTATATAAAAGCTAAAAAGACTGGCTCTCTTCTCTCTTCCATCTGCTATCAACTGGAAAAAGGGAAATGCTTTGTATAAAATGTCATATCAAAGCACAACCCCCCCCATTCAGATCTCTTTTAAGAATTATCACAGCTCCTCTTCATTTACTACCTGCCTGTTTTGGTTTGACTGTCCCAGCAAGGTATTCAATGAACAATTACGTAGTTCTAGGCCTTCCAAACATTCACTTCTTTGACACAGGTAAATTTACTGTAGAATAGCAAGAATTACCTTAAATTATGGATGCTTTCTTTTCTCACCTACATGAGTAGCCTTCTTGCAAAAAGCACTTTTGCAAATGTCAGGATGCACTGGAATCAATTGTAATACGTACCCTTTAAATAAAACAACACAGTAATTCCTGAGAGCCGTGGTATTTCAAGACATCCAGGGTAAACAGAAAATTTTGTTGGTGCTTGGGTTTATCCTCAGGTGATCCTGCAAGAGAGAAATACAAGGAAAATGTGTGATTGTAGCTGAGACATCGCTGGGAGGAGATTTTACTATGTATGTATTCTACTCTCCATGGAAAGAGAAGATAAAGCCAAGCGTGGCTTCCTAAAAATGTGTGATTGTTTCCTGCTTAATAAAACATAACTGAATGCATCTAAATTTCTCCTGATGGATATTATTAATGAATTGGGGGAAATGATAAAATGAATAGGAACATCGAAGATGTGCTGAAAAGTTTCCTGACCAAATATTATCTGACCTCCAAACGGTCTTCCCCTGCATTTCCTGCAGCAATTTGGCCACCGGTCAACCCTTTCACAGAGACGTGGATGACAGGTTTATAAATATCCGACCCAGAGCTGGAATTTAAACTTCACTTTGATTTAAATGCTGTTCAACAAGGTGACATTTTGTTTGTTTGTGGTTTTTTTTTTTTAGGGGGCCAGACGCCCTGGCAAAAGAGGCAGGACACGCTTTTTGGGGCTCGGGATTTCTGCAGCCCAGCCAAGCCGCAGGTGCCAGGCAGAGGAATTGCTCGGCGTGCACGGCCACAGCACAACTGCTCTGGTTGCAGCAGGAGTTCTCTGGTAGATGAAAGTCTGCAGAGCAGTGCAGTGACTGAGCTATGAAAGTATTTATCATACTTACACTTGCTCATACCACCACGGCTCGGAGCACTCAACAAACCTCGGCTCAGAGACGCTGGCACTGCTCTGTCCTGAAGTCGAGAGGATTCAAAGGATTCAGAAGGACTTCTCCATGTTCTTTCTTCCACACATGCTATGCCCCTCACTTGCAGTGCATCCCGGATAAACCTCTTTTTTAGTTTTTCCCTGAAAAAAAAAAGAAAAAAAAGAAATACAAGGATGTCCTTGTGAGAGCTTCACTCTGCTGACAAACTTCCACACTCCCAAGTTTTCTGCCACTTTAGTAATATCTCTCCCTCAGAACACAAATGTGCTGGGAGAAGCTCGTATCTGCAAATCCCAAGGAGCTCTTCAGGCTCATCATTAAGGGCATTCTATGAGCTGGCACTTCACAGAAATCAGAGACAAGAGAGTGAGTAATAGCCTGGGTTAGACAGAATTTCATTAAAATAAATGATACATTCCGTGTACGTTCTAAAGGAGTTTTACGAACACGTGTCAAAACACTTCAGTGATAATTGTGACTATTATTCCCTCTTGCTAGACTGCAGCTTTTACTACTGTAAGCAGAATTCCAGGAACATACCTGCTGTCCTACAGCTCCACACTCCCCACCAGGCAGACCCTGCAGGGCAAATTTTGGACTCCTGCTGCTGGAGGGCAGCAGCAGCCAACCAACAGGACAACCCAGGGAACCAGCCCAAACACTGTGTGCACAAACAATGCAGAGTGAAAACACATGGGATGAGCAGTGAGGCTTCAACACCACCAGTGTCATCAATTACCAACTCTGAGTCACAGGGAGTGACTGCAGAAGAATCACAGGCATTACATACAGGGCATTCCCACTTTGAGTTGTAATCAAGGAGAAGAGGCAGCAAAAGAAAGAGGGATCTCTGATCTGCACAGTACATTCTGCGTGTTTAGTTAAAGATTTGTCAGATAATTAATTTACTGGATTTTAAGGGCTCATATTATTATTCTCTCTGAAAGTTTAGATTAATTTACATCCCAGAGTACCTGTCTGTGTTTGCTGAGCTAACTCGATCACATGGCACTTTTAAATGGATTTAATCTTTACATATCCACAGAGAGAACTTCCCTTTCAAAGACAGCTTGGTGAGATCCTGTAAAGCCTGTGCACTTGCTCTGGGGAGCCCAGCTGCTTCAGGATATGCATCAGAAATGCAAACTAATCTCATCCTGTGCTGTGGGTCAGCATCAGCTTCTGCTGGATGCATCCAGCGCCCGGATATTTTCCGAAGAACACCTCAAACAGCCGTGCCTCACACTGGGTATTCCTGCCTCGCCTGCAACAGCTGAGTGATCTTTCACTGAGCCACAGCGAGGCTGAAAACCTGGCACAAACGTGCCATGGGACGAGCTCTCCTCAGTCACGTCCTCCACAAAGACATCAGCGCTGACTGCGCTGGAGGAAAGGCGGTTTGTGCGGAGGATGAAGGCTGTCAGTGCTGTCAGGCTCCTGCAAACATTTAAATTCTGCAACGGGCTGTGAGGTCACACAGCTCTGCTGGAACACAAAGCCACAGTTTTTGTCTTGCATCCTATAATACAATACAGAGACTGGGCAAAGAAGTCCCAGTTAATCTATTCTGCAACTTGTACCTTTTCCTCCCCCTTCCTCCACACTGGAGAGCTCTCCACTGGCTGCTTGGGCTTTGCTGGTAATCTTGTTGTCCTCTCCTCTGCTCTTACAAACGAGCCAGTTTTGCCACGTGCTGTCAGTATATTCGTCATTTTAAGGAGCAACTGGAACAGGTTCCACCTCTGAAATTAAGATTCCCTTTTCCAAATGTCTCCACTCTGCATGTTGCCAGGACGAGCTTCCCCGGACACATTTCAGCCCGTGATTATTTTGAGGTATCTGGTCTAGTGGAAAGTGTCCCAGCTCATTGCAGGGGACTTGGAAAGGTCAAGAAAAAAAAAAACAGTGCCCCTGGGTGCAGAGTGGGGTCCCAAACGCAGGTTCTGTGGAGGGACAGGCAAGGAAAGTGGGGCTTGTCAGTCCCTGACACAAGATCACGGAATCATAGAGCAGTTTGGGTCAGAAGGGACCTTTAAAGGTCATCAAGTCCCAGCCTCAACCTCCTTGGAAGCATCCCTTTTCAAAGGTTACCTTTTAGCACCTATAACCTTCAAGGAAAACAGTATGAAAAAATAATATAAATTTCTAAAACACCTGCGAGGGCACTCAGAGTAAACAGATAGAAACATCCACGTTGATTTCTGCAATACTTTTGTTTTCAATGGAAGTGTATACATTATTAAAATTAACATTAAATGCCTACAAAATGCTTCTATGCTTAACAGAATTACTCTTTGGGCTGTGTTCAGTTTACACACATCTTTCTTTTCCAGAATTCAGTCATAAGAGAGAGTGTGAAAGACATTAATTGTTACCTCAGGAAGAGCATCAGTTCTCTTACACGTTCTTAGGGAGAAAAAATTCAAATGAAAATGTGGGGAACCAGTTACTCAGAAAGCCCATCTAAGTTTTAAAAACTAAGTTCCCACAAAAAAGGTTTTTTTTAATTCCTCATTACAAGTAGAATTTGCAGAGTCAGAAACACCTGCATGTGTGCAATGCAACACTGCACCTATTGCTAAAAGTTATTTTGCAGGGTCTGTAATGGTAACAAACTTCAAGCCCCTATTTTTGTTCTTTGGGCTCTTTGACCTACCACTATGTTATCAATACCAGACAACAAATTAGCTAAAAATATGTTACCTACTATGAGAAAATTAGTGCCTAAAACACTAGAAATAAACTCTGCCTGCACTTAAAAGATGCCCTGATGTATTATTAAGTGAGCATTTTATTTGCTGATGAGTTATACGTCGAGATCACAGCAACACCAACAGCCAAGCTGGGGGCACTGCACTGGCACCACACCCATACATCATGACAAACAGTGAAAGCACAAATACTCCTAATTCAACCACACAGCTCATTATGATGAAAAATTTATTTGTAGATACCCCCTTGATTAATGACTAATGCCTGGTTAATCTTAAACACATCCAATAGGAAACAACCTGAAGTCAATGAGAGGTACCTGCCACCAGAGTGAACGCAATTTATCAACCCAATGAATAGGCCATGGCGTTGTTCACTGTGCATACAAACACACACAAACACTTCCACAACCTCCCTGGAATAATGAAGTATCCAGGAAAAACACAAAAGGGCAGAAAACTCATGAGGCATGTAGTGTAGGTATTTGCATAGACAGTAGACAAAGGCAGCTGTGAGAAAGAGAGAGGCAGAAGACACGCTGGCTGAAAAGAAACCTGCTCTGCTCTCTTCTGCTGCACTCAGTGGCATTTCAGTAGTTGCCAAAATTGTTGGTGCTTTCTGCTTCAGTACATTACCCAATTTCCTCAGATGTTTGGAGCTGCAGTTCAACTGGACAGATTTACTCCACGGAGCATATTCCTTGTGAGACAAGTGCTCCTACAGGCAGTTTTCCACAGCACCTCTTGGGAAGAATTACAAAGGTATGATACATTAAAGGTGCTACATTTTGTACTCTGCCATAAATTATGTTATATTAAGTCCTGTCCTTCAAAACTTTACATGTGTTTAACTAGCCTTGAAAGTAGGAGTAGGGCCTTTGATGAGGGGTTTGCATGTATTAATCACATCAGTGCTCCATCCAATGCAGAGGAAGCAGAAGATGCAGCATGGAAAGAGCAGGAGCCACTGAGGGCAGTCCCTGGTACCACCCCACACTTCCCATCCCCAGAAATCTCCCCCATTTGTCATGTGGGTGCTCAACTTTCCACTTAAGGTCAGCCTGGGAGATTCAGATCTAACCCCCAGGTTATTCAGAGCTGTGTGCCTGGAGCAGACTCTCCTGTCAAACAAGCCATGAGATAATCTCACTGAGATAACACGCCTTTTTTTTAGCAGTTCTATTAATCAAGCCTAATAATTCAGTGGAGTTTCCCTTCAGTACGTACATCAGTCCCATTTAACATAAGTTACCTTGAACACCTGATGAGCTCTGGGAGCAGGTGCAATTTTCCATTCAAAACAGAAGCCAGGTCCAATATACTGACATCCATCAGGGCACTGGCAACCACTGCCAGCAACAGAGTGTACCAGCGCTGACATTCCTCTTTTGTCATCGAAAGGGCAACCCCCACCAGCCCTCCAGTGCCTCAGCACAACCAGGGCCAAGGTTGCTCCTTTCCAAAGCATCCCATTGGAGTTCCCCTGAGCGTGTTTGGGACAGCAGCTGGCTCCACAGCCTGGAAAAATAAAAAAATTACATTATTTCCAGGTTTTCTGGAGCTGGTTGAAATGTCTAGTTTTAAAATAACCCTGAATTTTTTGTTAATTCCTTCAGGGGAAAAAACAAAAAAAAAAAAGAAAAAGGCTTTCCCTCTTGCTGTATTACCAGCCAAACATTTCTCTTATAGAAATAAGTGATTAAAGAAAACTGTGGAATAACTAGGAGACTTTTTTATCCCTGGGTACTTACGGAACAGAAGGAGATGATGAGAATACTAACTAGCTGGAGCCTGATTAGTATTAACCAAAATAAACTAAAAATAAGGAAGAGCTTTTCAATTCCCAGTGGAGAAGGAAGAAAAGAACGTGCACCTGCAGTAGCTCTAGTGGTCTGCAGCTTTACAAAGCACAACATAAATTACTGTGCAAAATCTATGAAGCTGATACAAGACTCTGGCTTCTGGAGTAGCTGCCACAAAAACTCAACTAGAGTTACTAGAGCAGGGAAGAAAAATTGGAAAAGTCAATACAGTGCTGCCTTTAAAAGACTTCTTGCCAAAAAAAAAATAAGCAGCAAAAAAGTCACTGGACTGAGACACATGAGAAAGACTTTTTTATTTGTGGAGGTTATTTAGGCATAATGAATATAAAAAATAGGCAGCTAAAAGCAAGCATATCTTCAGAGAGGAAGGGAACAAAATTCTTGTGCTGGTGTTAGATTTTCAGGTTTTCGTAATGCCTAATTTGTAGTTCAGTGGTTTCTTAAGCCCATGGACTACCTGTAAAGTAAAAATCTGAGTGAGGAAAAACTCCATTAGAACCTCTATGCTAGTGAATGGCATAGAACATGTTAAAAATACCCAGGGCTTTGGATAGACATCTGCAATAATGTCAACTGCTGCACCTTGAAATTGTCCTGCAGGTGCCACAACCTCCATTTATCAGAAGTTTGTTACACTAGAAGCAGAAATTCTTTGGTTAGCCCAGGATCTGACTGCAGAGAATCTAGCAGAAGGCACTCTTTGAAAATGAACACTCACAGTTGCATTCCTGCAGGGTTAAGACCCAGGAGACACCCCAGGGGTAAGAGAAATTAGAGTTCTATTCCATACAGTCTCTGAATATTCAATAGTCAGAGGACCTAACCTCTTAAAAATAAGAAGTGACTGACCCAATGTCTCAACAAAATGGTGAAATACCAGCAACTTCTGTGTCTGCAGCCTAATACACCATTTTTAATGTTTCCCAGTCATTTTTTACAAATGACCACTGGTTCTTAATCATTGTTCTGAGATACAACAGAAGCTCTGTGGAAAAGAAAGTTTTAGTAATAACTAAAGAATGGGTCTGGTTTGAAGTGCTTTGCAGACTACCTCTAGAACATTATAGTGCTGAAAATAGCTCCTTATCTGCCCTCCAGTTCACAGGGCCAGATGATATGAACTCTTTGTAATAAAAGGTAGGAGAACCCCTAAGGATATTAGTTTGCTGGGCAATAACGATAGAGAAGAAAGAAGCTGTTAGAGTGAAAGATGACAAGCTTGAAAGGGGAGAAATGAAAGAAAAAAGAATGAAATATTTTCAGAAACCGACACGGCTGCCAAGAAGGGGAAAAGAAAGAAAGGGAACTGAAAGCTACCGAGTGACCTTTACTTTTAGCATGGAAAATAAATGTTTCCCTTTATAGTTTCTTGTTAAAATAAGACCAGTAAGGGATCATGAATCTTTATACAGTTTTATAGTTTCCTTTTCCAGTGACCCATTTCAGTTTTACACACAATTTTATAATGTAACTGCATAAAAAACCTAAGCTTACCCTTCTAATGCCACGATGAGAACCCACGTAGCTGCAACTACAGGCACACCCCCCTTCATTTCTGAGCAAAAAAAAAAAAGAATCTGCAAAGATTTTTTAATTTACCATAAAAAAAAAATCTGCTTTGAAATTGAACTGAAATGATATTTCCTAACAGCTTCATAATTGAATCAAAACAGAAAACTGAAAACCCCTCACAACCATGCATGCACGCAGCTGTAATCGCTATTTTTTTAGCAGACACTGTGCCTTTGATCTTTCCTCGCCCTCTTCCATCTTCTAGACAGTACAATCCCGAGGGAATCATTGTCTCCCAGATACTTCTCCATCCCTCACTGGCCCTGGACTGGCTGCCTGTGCAGCAATGTCATGTGGAAAGCACAGCAAACGTCCTGCAGCAACGTCCTGCTCACAGGGAGAAAGTCAATGCCACAGACTCAGCATCTGAGTTGTTCTCCCCCTGGACAGGGACACCCTCCTTCCCAGAAGCCCTGCTGGAACAGAGGGTGAACACGCCACAAGAAGACTTTCCTTGAAGCTGTAAATCAGGGATTTGCATCCATGTGCTGATCCTGAGAAGGTTGTTGGGACCCTCCCTGGGCTCATTAAATCCCTTCTGCTGGAAGATCTTTGCTGGTACTGAGCAAGCAGGACCAGTTCAGTGTATGGCTCAGAGACAAAAACCTGCAGAATATCTGAAGATTTTTCTCCTTTCTCTGCTGTTTGCTGGTACCAAGTCCCAAACTCTAATACTCAGTAATAAGCCAGCACATCAGCACAGTGGCTTTGACTTGACCTTGACACTGGCACGTAGGTCCCCGTTCTGACACCAAGTTTTTTCCCTGAAAACACTTCCTCTGGCTTCTGGAAATGGCTGTTTTCTTCCCCCTGCTTTGCAGTGAACCACATGGTTCAGCTGCCCCTCAGCACAGATTTGGTATTTAATCTTTGCTGCATTAGGATACCTTCTATGTCTGTGTTGGCCTCAGCACTAACCTGACGTTCATCTGCAGGCACTGAAGCACAGAGAGAGAAGAGTCATCTTCTGTCTTTACTCGTCCTTTCAACTATTCTGGTCTGCATCTGGCATTCTTAGGTTGTTGGTGAGTCTCCATGGTGGATGCTTTGTCTTGCTTTAAATTGTTTTTCCTCCACTCGTGTTATAAACAGCCAAGCCAAATTACTCAAGGCTTCCAGATCAGGCCCATCAGGTAACTCAATTTTGGGCAGTTCAGAACATCCTCTGGATAGTCTGGATTTCCTGAGGAATTAAATAATTAGATAAACAACAAATAAATAAATAAATAAAGAACACCAAAAGCAGCTAGACCCCCAAGGTTTTACAGCCATCAGATCCTTCCTTCCCCTTCCCGTGGATAGAGGGACAGTCCCTGTGCTGCTCCCTGGCAAAGGAGAGGGCGAGCCCATCCAGGTGGGATGTGGCTTGGAATGCAGGAACAGGGCAAGACCACAGGGTAGTTCTGCTCTACCCAGAGTGAAGAACACCCACCTCCTCCTATAAAATACCAACAAAAGCAAAGCATGTATTTTAAAGCTGCCTCCAGAACTTCTCTATCCCTTCAATCTCTAAAACATTTTGACATGTTCAACCCCCTTTGGGGCTTTAAGCTTGTGTTTTGAACTCTGATTTTGCCAGGAACTCGGGAGCAGAGAAAAAAAATAAACCTAATGAGAGAAATTTCAGTCCCTTGAAGTCCATGCCCTACAATGAGAATCCACATGATATGCCACGGAATATTACACCTTTTGTTCTCCTTTCGTGCCAGATACAATGGAGCTTTATCAATGAAGTCATTCCAGCAATAACTTCTAATAAATACGTGCTACATAGCCACTAAGAGGAGAAAGAAAACAATTTTAATGATAGATACAAGGCCCTTCACACAATGCATTTCTGGAGGGGTTATTATAAGTGGCAGCAGTAGTCTATTCTTCAGCCTCCTGCCTTTTGATACACTGAGATTCAGGGCTGCTCTTAAAAATGGATGTGTTGCCTTATAAATTACAAAGGATATTGAAGTATGCTCATGACATGCTGCCGAATTCACAGCCCTGGATTAGATTCCCTCTCTTCTGCCTCCCAGCAGAGGCTCAGGAAAAAGGAAGGATGGGCACAGCAAAAGCTGACAAGAGACATTAGGGCAGAGGAAACACAAACCCCGGGTGAAAGGCTAAAGATAAGAAGCAAAAGCAGTTGTGCTTTTCTGTCAAGTTCCGTGAGGGGGAAGACATTATGGGAGGTGATCCATCCTGACTTCTTTTTCATTAGATGTCTCTCCTGCCAGCAAGGTGCCTCCCCAGAACTGCTGACCACTTGCACAAAGCCTCAGGACCTTCCACTCTCACTGGAAGAAGAGGGAGAAGGGAGAAGTAATCCGTGACAGAGACCTGAAATAGCAAAGCAGGAAAGGAGAAAAGCCTGGGGCTGACTATTTACCAGCTGTCCTGGGTGCTGAGAAGCTGTGCTCTCTGACCCCACACTGGTATAAATCAGCACCAACTCTAGGACAGTAATAGTTATATCAGTGCAGGGTCACAAACAAGTCCTCTGGTGTTTCCAGGGTCACAAACAAGTCCTTTGGTGTTTCCACTTCAGGATATGTTTTCCACTGTGATTTCTAAATGCATGGAGAGGCAGGTGTGCTCACATTGGCCTTCACCACTCCTCTGCATTTAGGCACTCTGAGGACTAAAGGGATGTGTCCTCTCCCTGAAAATAAAATAGAGGCAAGTTAAGCAGAGAAGTTTGCAACTGCTGCAGCAAAGTAGTGCTGCATGTGGTTAGTTTTAATGAAAATGTCAAGTACCAGTTCTGCCCACAAGCAATCTGAATTGAAAACCTCTTTTCTGAGTCAAGCTGAGCAGGACTGAACATCTACACTCCTTCTGTCACAAATTGCTGCCTGAAAAAGCCAGATAAAGCAGACTCCTGATGTGCACTCTCCCTGAGCTGGAGGAAAACAGCGAAAACTTTTGCTCCATTTTGTTGTCAACCTGGAAAAAAAAAAAAATCCTGGAAACCACTGAAAACAGGCACTGCTTTCCACTTGTCAGCCCTGCTCCCATCACTGGCCTGTGAGGTGAGGAATAAACCTCTGGTGTTTACTGCTTACTGCAGTTCTAATCCATCTGCCCAGTCCTCCAAAATGACTTCCATTTCTCTGGGCTCCTGAGGTCCATTTTCCCTCCTCTCGCTGATGGGTGTGCTCCCCATCATCCCAGTCATCTCCTACAGTTCTCGTGTCCCTCTCAGCACAGTTGAACATCCACAACTGATGCTGTTGATTGCAGCACCAGATTGACCCCTCCTATATTCTGTGATGACACCCTTATCTTCCACTGGATCCAAACTTCTGCTGCTGCTTTCATTCCTGAAGGTGTTACTGTTGTCCTAAACAAGTGAAAGAAAGCAGCTCGTGCACATCAATATCACAGTCCCAGCGTGTGTTACAGCACTGCGTGTCAAGAGGGTTGATTGAAACATCTCCCTGAGGATGCCTCGAAACAAGAGCTGGAGCACTCAACATAACACACCTTTATGAAAATAGGATTAAGATGGATGAGAGCAGTGAGTGAGCCACTAACACAGACTGACATGATCAAAAGAAAACATAGAGGTGTCTTGCACAGTACTAATTAACAGCTTAGCTTTTGCTGGAGGACTTCAAGTAGGTTCAATAGTTTGTTCAGAAGAGACTCTTCATTTTAAAATTTCTCTGCCAAACATCTCCTAATAGATCGGTATTTTGCTTAAAAACCCCTAAAACCAAAGCAAACAAAAAAACCCAACCACAACACAGGCGGAGGGATTCACCCTTCTGAAAATACACTGAGGGTTCAGACTCTTGGGTCTTTGCTGAAAGACAATCAGCCTGGTCTGGAAAGCAGCAGATTAGCAGGCATCTTAAACCTTGGAATCAATATCATACAGTAGCTGGTATCACAAAACACAAATTATCTCTGACCAACAGGAATACATCTATATAGACCTTTTTTTTTTTCTTTTTAACCAGCATCTGTGCTGCTGCACATCCCTGTATCTGTGAAGCTTGCTCGTGACAGATGCAAAATATCTGCGTGTATTTTAAAGAGTGATAGGCACAGGACTGCCACTTTCAAAGTTCTTGGTGGTAAAAGAACGTTTAAACACAGAGACATGAAAGGGAGGGTTGATCATCAACATTTATGCACTCGCCAGTGGGTCCCTCACTCATCCAAAAAAGTGTCACTGGTGTCACTATTTGCAGACTTGAGGAGCTAATTGATGCAGCTGCAGCTGAACTCAGTATTTTTGCTGGCAAAATAATCTGACGTGATGTTGAATTAGAAGTTGAAGGAGTTGCAGGTGGTCTGACGAGAGATGCAGCAGGAGACCAGGTTCGCTCCAGGAGCACAGAAGCATTCCCATAAAAAAATGGAGAGAGACTGGACATTCTGGGCATCTGTGAGATAGTCAAAGTCTGGGAAACCCTGAGCAATTCCTGACCTGGAGGGTTAGAAGGTGAACAGCTGAAATGCTAACACTCTGTAACTCAGTGATTTCTCACTTAAAGGCATAATCCACCCCGTTATCAGCTGCCTGAATCAGAACATTCAAGCTTGCATTCACCTTTTTACAATACTTGCTTCAAACTCTTGTCCACTTTAGCATCTCATGTGCTTTTTTTTCCTCTTAGGGCATTATGGAAAGTGAAAATTTTATTCTCTGGAGCGACACCCAGTGATCCCCTGAATAGCTCACCTGATTCAGGAGATTCACTTTCAAAATGACGTATTTTACACTTCCCCGTAGAGAATGTTATTTAATCTCAACATATGAAAGGGATGTTTCTTGCCAGCTGAAAATTTTTATCCTTCAGTTTTTATTCTGTTTTCCTAACCAGGCATTAACATAAGGAACAATTTCTTAGAACAGAACACTGTGGTACCCCTATCAAACTTTGCCATCTTGCAAAACAAGGATTTATTTGTATTCTTTTTATATTCTATGGATATCTCTTCACTTGGTTGGTGCCTGCTTTCATGATGGTCCATGAATGTTAAACCAGCAGAAATTGAGACTCCTAAAACCTGCCAGGCTTTGTTGCACACCTGGCTATCTTTTGGTCTTAACAAGGTACCAATATTAGGAACAAGGATTTTAGGAATCCTCCCAGAGCACCAAAGCATCAGACCAAGATCTGTTTTTCTCTTCTAGGATCTTTTCACAGCTCTCAGTTTGAGCTCTTCAGGAGTGGACTCACTGAGAATTAGCTTTTTGTGAATCCTCTTTTTGTGAGGCCTCCTTATATTAAATTATATTAAATGTAATATTATATTAAATGTAATATTATTTTAAATGTAATACTATGTTAAATGTAATATTATATTAAATGTAATATTTTGTTAAATGTAATATTATGTTAAATGTATTAGTTCTCAATATATTTTTTACTGCACAAGGGGAACTTGTAAATTCCCCTGCCCACAGTAGAAAGACTGTACAGCCTTTTAGATAAAGTACTTTTTTTTTTGTTGTTTTTCTGACTAATACACACAAACAATGTTATTCAACAGTTAAGCCCAGCAACACTGCAGGAGGACATGTTATGAGGAGCTTTTTTATTCACTGGACATTAATGCTACACACAGGAAATAATTATATATAGCAAATGGAGGAATGTGCAAATTTACCAAATGTTTATTATTTTGAATCCTGTACTCCTGTATGTTTGCAATCATAAATCACTCCTCACCTAAGAAATTGAGCCTTAAGCTCTCCTTTTCCTTAACTAAAGCACCACCTATGGTGCAGGCAACAAAAACCACAGAGCACCCACACAAACACCCTTTATACTTGATTTACACCCCTTTTCCTCACCAAAATAATCTTCCTGCTCATAACATTTGATCATTTAGTGTAGAAACCAATATTAAAGCCGTATGGGTGAAACCTGGGGGTATTTATCTATGCAGAATAAAGAAGAAATATTGTGTCATGGGCTGGAAAAATTAATCATACAGGTAGCCAATTTAATGGCCAACAATATGTGTTCTGAATACAGCAGCTCTACCAGAAAATGCAAACAAGAAATTGGAAATTTTCTTGCCATGAAACACTGTCAGTTATTTTCTTTCACTACAAGTAATAAAATGAGAATAAAGAGGCATTGAATATAGATAACATATTTATCAGGAGAGCACCTAAGTGACAGGAAATAATTGAGATGGACACTCTTCAGGTTGAGGAGGAAGGAATAATGAGAAACAGTTTTACTGTCCTGAGCTGAAGCAGAGAGAGGTTGTTTTATATTGAAGCTATTAATGGTTTAATTGGCCAGGAGAAACTATTGATTGGAATTATGGTCAAGTGTATTCAGCAGGGTAAAATTCTGTGGCGATATAGAATATGCATGACTGTGTACAGCAATATAAAGGAACTACTGCAAAGATACCACTGCCCCATTAATCATCCACACATCCAGATGCTTTTTGTTTGCACTTAATTTTAGAAACACACTTGACAGTTATTGTTTCATTGATTTTGGAAACTTATTCCAGTTCTTAATTATCACATCTGTTCTCTGGAAGAGTATAATTCTTTACCAAGCACTGTCTCCTCTGAAGACAGGGAGAAAAAAAGGGGGGGAAAAAAAAATCATCAGTGAGAATTCCTTTCCAAAATCTCAACATTTCTATTCACTGCTTCCCAGAAGCCACAGTGAATCACATCCAGTTTTGTTTTCTAAAGGTAAATTTCCACAGAACCAACACATTATCTAACATCACGAAAATCTGAGGATCGGTTTCTGACGAAATTCTCTGTATTACTCAAAAGCCAAAATTCCCAGTTCTACATTTTTGAGCTCGAATTTCTGAACCAATTTATTCCTGAAATACTGGGGTTTTTTTAAAAAAAAATGGAGGAAAAGTGAAGCATATCCCTGCACAGAGAATGCTGCTGCAGCATGGTCTTGGAAAATATAGCAATAAAAAAGAAGCACAGTTAAAGCAGAGACCTCCTATGGGTAAACTCCAACCAATTGGGTCATACTTTTACAAGAAAAAATAATTAATTAAAAGCCCACAAATGTCACATGAACTGAGTTTATATATTATATATATATAAAATATATAAAATATATAATATTATATATAATATTATATATAATATTATATATATATTCTTATATTATATATAGGAATTATACATGAGGGAAACAAAAGCCTCGATAAATCCTAGATATGGAAGTATTTACATTAAGGAGGTTACTCATGGTAAGACACCCATGAGAACATAAGGAACAAAGCAAGTGTTGGATGCCAGAACTGACTCCTGGAAGGAACTCAAATTCCATATTTAGTTTAGAAAAGACCCACACAGACAATGTCCAGGAAGAGGGCTTTGCATATTTTTCATGTAAATTGATGCAAGTAAACTAATTTTATGCCTGTGATACCTTATCATCACTAAATAGCTTTTGCACAAAATAGAGGGTTTGTGTTTTTTTTAGCTCCCACTCCCATGTGGTAGAGGAAAAACTGCTGTGCAGCTGTAAGAACATGTTTAAGATGCTACAGAAATCCCACACTCATTCGTGCCATCATTCACAGGCAGAGAGAGTGCACTGGTGACAACAGGCTTGATAACTGGCTGAGTTGTTAACCCTAATAAAATTGTTTGGAACAGAGAGGCCTGATGTTTTTATTAAGCTGGTTCTTACAAAACCATTACTGCAGCAGAGCTGGGAAAGTCACTTCTTTTTTTTTTTTTTCTTCCCCAAAATTTGACACTCTTGAGTGTGGAAACAGTGAAATACAGAACACTAAAAGAGTATCTGTTATTGAAAGAAATTATTTATGAGTATAAATAAGAATAACTATGTGTTTGTGTATATACATCCACATGTTCTGCATACACAGACAAATACACTGAATTATTTTCACATGTGGCATACATGGTTACCAGCTGGAGCTCCAAAATCCTGAGGTTTGTGCTGGGTTCCAGCTGTAGACTGAGTGGATATTTCACTCAAGTGAAATACCCAAAAAAGAGATCATACTTTCTCCTCTAGGACTGGTTCACATAGAAGGGAGCAATCACTCTCTTAGCTGCCCAAATGGAAGCCGACAGGATGTTGCAAAGAGATTCCCAGGGAGAGAGCCTGAAGTACTAAATACTTTGAAAATAAGATATACAAAAACAATGTGATTAGAATTACATACTGAAATATACTGAACATACTGAAAATGTAAAAAAAAAAAAAAGTGAAATGTTTAGTACCTCTTCATGTCATTTCTGAGGGAGTCAATGCCATGCATATTCAAGGAGCTGAAATGGGAAGGTGATAGTGAGTGTTGGAGAAGAGCCAAGTTTGCTGCACCTGCTGAATCCTCGGCTTCATCTTGCACAAATGATTACTTTTTTCTTGTAGTCTTCAGGTGCTGAATTTCTGCAATCTAATGTAGAAGGACTCCAAGCTACTCATTTTCAGCTGGACAGAGTGGGAAGTGCTCTTCCAGTACATGATGTGTTATCCTGAGTGAAGTTCCAAGCAACACTGAATGAATTCGTTGCACTGATGAATTCTCTCCCATGATTACTCAAATTACTGCTTGAAGATTCTAGAACCTGGGAGTGACTCCTTAAAAAATGCCAGGATGAAGAGCTAGGGAGAAAAATCAATCATTCTGTTGGTACAGCAGAGCCTAAAGATTACACAGGAGGGGAGAGCAAAATACTGCCACCTATCAAGCAGCTTTAGCCCAAAGTAAATAGGAAGCTAAAACAGGATGTACTTATATTATTATTAAAGGCTGTAAGAAAATGAATGCTCTGTCAGGTTAAGATACATCACAGAGCAGTCAAGTACTGACATTTTTAATTTGTTCAATCCCCAGTATAGGTATTTAATGATATTCTTCTACAATAATATGTGTGTAAGTGGAAATATGGGCAGATGGATGATTAGAGCTGCATTAGGTGCAGTGATCTGTTACACTGAGCATTACCCTAATTCAGCAGCACAATTGGCATCAACTGAACTCTTGTGAAGGGAGGAAACTGCCTCACAAAGTGCATTTTGTGGAAAGACAATGTTCTTAAGACAGCATAACTCTGTAATGACACAAACCACCTCGATATCACAGTGAATTTGCTGTGTTACCTGTGGATACATCCCTCTTCAAACTTACATTTAGTCTTTAAGATGAGCTTTTTGGAAGCAGACACTTCTATATTTGTGTGCCTGCCTACCTGCAGGCAACTGCAAACCAAAGTGTGCTTCCAAAAGTGAAATTAATAAGGATAGATCCCTAATCAAAGCAACGAGGTCTCCACCTGTACAGCTCCATCAAGCTGGAAACCACACTAGTGAGATCTCTTGGGACTGTTAATTTAGGGTAGGGGGAAAGGAGGCATTAGCCCTCTTTAGTTTAGATACAAATTTTCTGAAAGAAGCTTAATTTAGCAATGTCCTAAACAGAGGAAACTCTGCCTAATATTGTAGATGCCACTTAGTTTCAAGGCCCAGAAAAATACACAACTTTGCTGAGTGTGATACACAGGAGAAAATAGGAAATATCTACTCTTCCAAAGCCACAACAAAATTAGGTATTTTTTCTGATACCTTCTACAAGCTCCAACCTGAAAGGCAAAGCTCTACATTCCAGGGCAGTCCATTCTTGCCATCCTCTGCTTCCATCTATCTTACAGCCACATATATAAAAAAAAAAAAAAAAAATCCCACCTTAATGTCTAAAATTAAGATTCCACATTGCAGTGTTGGCATTTTGATGGAAACGACCACTTCTCAGACTTGATTTACTGAACCCTGGCATGGGAATTCATAGAAATCAGAGTCTGAAGAGTTTCCATTTTCCCTGAATGCTGGACTTGGGGGCAGACACCATTTCTCAGGCTGCACCAACATCTCCTCCCTTCTTGCTGAGTGGTGGAAGGACATGAGAAGCCTGGAGGAAGATGAATTCATGAGGTACCAAAACACATATCCCATCAGGCATTAAAAAATTAATAGGTTTTTGGACACAAGCCACACCATGTTAAACCGTGTTAGGCAAAATATTTAACTTTTCCCATGGGAAAGGCAGATCTCTCTTCCAAAACAGTTTTGGTTTGTTTTAAAATATAAAGTGTTAGCCAATATCTCTGTTAAAGATGATTGAGGCTAATATTGCTAATATTGCGATTGGGAAATGTGAATGGTGTTTCTTTTTAAACTCTTTTAGAGTTTTGATTATTCAGATTAGATGTCCGAGACTGCCACAAAAAGTCAACTGAGGATCAGGATCTTATATTAAACTTCAATACCTCACTTGTGGTGGGTGCTCAATTCTCCTTAACAATGTCTTCATTAAAATGACAAATTTCTAATTAAAAAAAAAAAAGGTGGAGGAAAACCTCTTTTTTTTTTTTTTTCTCTGTTTTGTTTTCATTGGGTTAAGGTCCACCTAAAAGTAATTTTAAAATTAAATTTAAAAAAAATAAAGACAAGTCACTTGGGAAGTCTGCAGAAACAAATATTAAATCTTCTATTCATTAAAGTCAGCATATCAGCTATGGAATGATTTTAAGGTACAGAAAAAAATATCTAGCATAAGTTGCATGGTAAAATAACACAACAAGCTCAGAATAACCACAGAAAGAAAAGTCAGGGTGATCAGTCTCACTCCTCACAGCAAGTTGGAATATGCTGAGAAATTAACTTTAAAAATGAGTCCACAGGACTTTTCATGCCTGCAAAGATGCATTTTTAAAAATTGTATCTGCATAAAACCTATGCTGTTGGAGGCATCTGATCCACCTCAGGTGTTACTTTTCTATTAAAGATTTATTGGTTGCAAAATATTTCATAAGCAGACAGTGGAAAAAAAAAGAGCTGTGTCAAATTTAATATTAAGGAACATATTCATAATTATTCTTCCCTTCATAAAAGCTGGTGTGCCTGTTTTAACTGTCTTTTCTCTGCTTTGCAATATTTTCTAGCTTCTGCCCACATCTGCAACAAATTTGGCACATAATGTTCACAGCTTTGTATAAGGCTCTGGTGCCTTGTACTCACACTGATGGAGGATCTGATTGTGTACAGATGCTTATTTTCATTTTCCAGCTAATTTTTCCTTTCCTACGCAGACTTCTTTTGGCAGTGCCTAAAGTAGGAGAGGGGTTGAGAGGTGAAACAAACTGGAAAAGGGTGGGGTCTTGGAAAGGCTTTCACACAGCCTACGGGAAAGAAAAGGTTGCAAAGACAGCAATTTACTGCTCAAAAGGCAGTTAGAATTGCCTGGTCCTGTTTACATACCCGGGGAGCCCCTGTGTCAGGAACCAAGACAGGCTGCAGATCTGACAGAGCTTGGGTTCCACCATGTCCTAGCGCAGGGCCCTTCAGCCCCAAACCTTCCTGTCAATAAATAACTTCACTTTCCACTGCGCCTTTTCTTTTATCAGTGGCATAACCGATTTATCAAATCCAGAGGAGCATGTGCAGCTGGACAAGAGCACTGGCCACACCAACAGCTGGTGAGGAACCAAAACCCACGCCCTGGCACTTGGCAGCATCCCCGTGTCACAGCTCCGTGTCACACGATAACGTGTGGAAATGCTGGAAGGGTGAATAATGCTGTGAGTCTGGATTTAATGACAGGGATCTGATGCTAGCAGACAATTCTGGAGAGCGCAGTGCTGAGAGCTGTGTTGTGTTTGCAGCCTTGGAACAAACTCGTCTCAGCCCTCCACAAAAGAGGCAGGAATTTTTCCACTCATCACTTCGGTTACAACGAGACCCTGAACAGAACAAGTGAGAAATCCCAGAACTGCGATTCTCTTTCTGGGTCCTACCCAATATGAAGGTTTAGATTAATCATTCAAGCTCAAATTTCCACAGCCTCACTGTTCTGGAGCACTGTGCATTTTAATGTATTAGATCACATGAGGATCTCCAGAACTTCCGAAGTTCCTGGTGCTCTTAAAACCAAAGATTAGTTAAAGGCAGTCCAAAAGGAAACCCAAGTGGCTGAATACCAGGTAAACAAACCCCACAACCCAGTTAGTCTTTCACAACACTGTCTAGATATTTTCCATCTGCAAAAATGGCAGCAAAGTTCTGTCTTGAGACAGGATTATTATCAGACACTTAATCAAGCTGCAGATGAAAATGGCCATTCTTGCTTTAACCTTATAAAATTAGTGGTCCCAAGGAGAAAGGGAGTCATATTGTGACATGCCCCACTTCCTATTTCACAAACCTCCTCGCTTTCAGCATTCATTTCCTTCTTATATTCTTAGTTTGGCTCTTTTCAGCTTTCATGGAAAGCCACTACCTAGTCAGAGTGTGGAAAAAACTGATGTCACAGCCAGAGGCTTGGGGAAGTCTTGGAAATTCATCAGCACTACTCTATTTTTATTGGCTTTTTTTTTTCTTAATGCACACAAACTACACATCTGGCTGAAGCTTTCATCTCAATTATTAGGTCTCCACAGCTTCCTGTAAAGAAAAGAAATTCTTATTCAGGCCAGAACTTGTCCAACAGAGTTCAAACTCTTAAAAAAAAACCAAAAAACTCCAGCCAAGGTCAAGGAATACAAAGTGAGTCTATGAAGGGAGGTTGCAAGTGAGTCAGTAGATCTGAAGGTGATGGATGACATCTATAGGTACCTGTCCTCTGGTTACTCTTGGAAGAATAAGTTTATATCACAGCTGTCAAAGATGAAGCCTTAGTTTAAGGAGTTCATGCTAATCAGGCTGTGACTGACATTCTCCTTGGGTCTCCTCCAGTCACTTAGGTAGAGAAACTCCACATGAATCTGAGACACCGAGGAATCACAAATGAGGAGAAATTTGAACTGATCTATTTAGGGCTCGTTGGGTGATTTTAACTGACATTTGTTCTATAATAGCTAATTTTTGTGCTTATCCTTTCACACTAGCCCCTTTGCCACAGGCCTGCTTAGACATGCCACTGCTTTTAGCAGACAAGCAGAGACCCTGCAGGAGCTCACAAAGATGTGCTGGTATTCCTTGGGAACTATCAGCTCTCTTGTTGTGCCATTCCTTAAACCAGCAGATCTTTGCTCCTCTTTCCTTCCTCCCAGCCTTATTCTGAGCCCTGCAGGTTGACATGGGGTGAATGTGGAGTTTTTAGAGAGGGTGGTTTGTGGTTTTTTTTTTTTTTTCTTTTAAATATGAATTTGGTCATCAAAAAAAACCCCCACACTCTCCCTGCATTAAATTACTTCTGATTTAGGAAGAAGTGAACACACAAGGAAAGACACACATCTGGAAAACACAGGAAATGCAATTCAAGTGCTCTGAGTAGATGGTTCAAGTTACTTTTCCCAGGTAATTATTCTCCTGCTCCCCTTCAACTCACAGACATTTGCTAACTGCAACTTATAGAGTCAAGAGCTTTATAGACACAGAATAGAAACAAAAGTCTTTCCAGCCTGTAAATAAGCATGAATACCTTCAATTTGTTGTGTATGCTAAGAAAGCATCTCTGGTTTCTTTACAGAGAAAGCAAAGGAGAGCAGCTTTTACCTGGTTTGCCCAAAATTTATGTCCTCTGCTTGCTGTTTGTGCTTCTGGTCTTCTAAATTACACTTGAGCTCAGTTTGAGCAATCTCTCTCCTAAGAGCAAGTTTTCGATCTTACAACTTTTCACAGCGTTCCATTGCCTTTGATTCTCTGCATCCTTCAGAAATTTCACTCATCCATTACGAAGTTCAGCTGGAATAGCTGTGCTACTGCAAAAAACAGTTTGTGCTCACCCATACCTTTGTCAACCTCCGGTGTAAGATGCCATTCTTCAGGTCCATTTTCGTACCAGTGAAAACATCTGCATTCAGATTTTCCATCAGCCTCTGTATTTCCTGAAATCCTGTAGAGTACTGGTATCTCACCACCTTGCAGAGCTCCCAGTTCCCAAGACACACATCAAGAAATGCCTTAAGCCAGGCTTAAATATTTCAGCTCACTGTAAAAAACGTCAGGTAAATTGAAGGTAGGCCCAGAAGTCCATCTGTATTCGAAAATAATTCAGCAGTCTGTGTGTGGCAGAGGGCAAAATTTTGTGCCACTGAGCTTTGCTCTCCATCGTGACCAGAACCCTGGGCCTCAAATACATCCCAGATTGTGTGAGTCTCAGTCTAGCCCCCTGCAAAGGAAGCTGCTTGTTTCTGTTGGTTTCTAAATTTGAACTTTGTTCAGTCACAACAAACAACGCGATCCTAACTAATTCTGTAGCAAAAGGCCACTGTTGAGAAGAATGAAGCTGTTTGAAAATAAGAACATACCTGCAGTTTCTTTTATGTTTTGTCTTTAAACCAATACCTGTATTAGCAATGGATGTATTTCATGAGCTTTTAACATTATCACCTTTTTGTTTGTTTGTTTTTGGTTTTGTTTTACTTCCTGAAGTTGCCCCTACTCTGTTAAAATTCAAAACTCAAACCAGTGGGGAATATAACCATGGAAGATTCTTAGGATGTCATGGGTGTGGGTTTTCTCTCAAGCCATTCTTTTAGGAGCTCACAAAACCCCAACAATTCAACATCTGCTGGTCCTGCAGGTCCACAAGAGAAGTACCAACCTTATGCCAACAAAAACATCACTGCTGGCTTAATCTGCTCCATCAAGAGACAGCAAATCTGTGCATCTAAAACCATTCTGCATCTTCCTACTGTAAACAAGGGATAATCAATATATTTTAGGTGTATTTGCATAAGCAAACACATATACATACCCACCAAAATATTCATAAGAAGGCCAATTTCTGACTCACAATTTTTGGTTTAGCATTTGAAAAAGCCAGAACACGCTTAGCCTTCATTCCTAATATTTGGTAAATACCTTTGGTGATCCAGCTTGAGTCTGTGAGAAGCTTGTCACTGAAGTTTTTGAAAACTCTGCCTGTAGTTCTTGCTATTTCAACACTGCCCCACAATTGTGTACAAGTGGGAGCGTTTGAGAATTCTGAAAAACAAAAGCAGAAGGGCCATAATAAAGAGAAACATTTTACGTCAGATTTTTGAGATCGGAATTTTATCACCTTTCTCAAAATCAAACTCTATGGAATGCCTGTAAAAATAGCTGTGTTAAAAACTGACTGTGCTAGCCAGGACACTGCTGAATGAACTGCTGTACTACTGGGGACTCAGTCTGATCCAATTCACAGTCACACTGAGGCCAACACTCAAAGCCCCACTCACTACACAGGGGCTAGAGCTCGGCACACAGGCTTTGGTAAAGTGTCTGTGGAGATCCCTTAATATTTTTATACAAATATTTATCCAGAAATTACTCTCAGCATTCAGGAGCAAGTGATATGAGTTGTATAAATGCAATTAACTGGGATTTTAAGACTGATCATTTTATATATCTGTTGTTGTAGTTTTACCTTTTCGATGCAGGTAAGATGTCAGGTTGATTTGATCTGTCTTTACATTTGTGTGCCTTTGTGCCCTTTTTTCTCCTTTAATTTTTTTTTTTTTTTAACTAACATCTGGAAATGACCTGCAAGAGGCTGTTTTCCCCCCTTGGAGAAACAGAAATTTCTTTCTCAGCCAAAGAATTCCCAGCCACTGCTGATGGCACTTCAGATGCTGGTGCTTAACCTGTGGATCTCCCCAGGCAAGGACTAACTGATGCCAGCCTGGGAGAGCTGCATTTGCCACGCAACAGCTCCTCACTCCCACTGTGCCTCGCAATCAGATGTACCCCCATATCCCATCAGGTGTATTTGCCTGTAAACAACAAATTCGACCTGGAATTTTCCCACTCTCGCTTTTCCTTGGCTGTCACAGCCTCCCTTTAATTGCATCTGCTCGATGCACCAGTAGTGTCCATTTAAAACGTCGCTTCCTCTTCCCTGGCATGCAGCCAGGGATAACTATTGCTTTATAGCTTTGCAGATAATATTAAAGGTGCACTCTCTCATGGCTCCTGTGAAAGAAATCACTGTTGGAAGCACCAGTTTTTTTCAGGGCTGCCAACAAACCGTAATGGAAGGCACGCTGAGAGAGGGAATACACAAAAACAAAAGGGGAGCCACTGCCAGCAATTAAACCACTCCAGGCTGGGCATGGATGGCAGGTCAAAAGAAAGGCTTGGCTGCCACCAGTGGTGTGACCAGACCTGAAAATTGCTACCAAGCATCCCAGAGCACTGCATGTTTTCAGGCAGAGAGGTTTCCTCTGTGGTATGCCTTCTGAATGGACACCACTGTGTTTCCATCCCTCATTTGAAGAATGGGAGAAAATTGCTCCTTTCATGGCAGACTTACTGATCTAATTGCCATTTTATAAGTGACAGTCACTGATGCAACATTAAGACCCCCTGAATATATATTCCTTCCCATCCACAGCGAGGAAAGAACAACAGAAACAAAAAAGTGCCAACGAGATCATTTAATTTGCATCTCTGGTTATTGACATTCCCATGGCAACCTCATTAGGAAGTCATTCATTTTACTGCTCCTGCTTTTGTTTTGTTCACAGATTCCTGCTCAGCCCTCTTTCCAGTGGTGGTTATTTTCAGGAAAGTTTTTTTGGTACAAATCAAAGAAGTCACTCAGAAACGGAGTGACAAAGCCTGAGGATCTGCTTTTTTCACTGTGAAAAAAAATAAGGAACGTGTTTGGTTTACCTTGAGGGAATATTATTCAGATCATGATTCATGAAGGCATTTAGGCACATGCTTCACTCCACCCAAGGCAGGGCATTAACTTACTTGACTTTCACCTGAATAGGCACCAACATGAGCCAAAATACGTTCCTGAATCAGGGCCTTAAAACATCTGTCAATCATCACTTACTATACAGGTCTATGAAGTATTAATGCACCGAGGCCAACACAATAAATAAATGAAGCCAATAATGTACAAACTGTTACAGGCCACTAAAGTAACTCAAAACATATGGGTTTCCTCATGATCATAAACTAACTTTTAGTTTTTGGATAGTTTATATACAGTAAGGGTTTTCCTCTCTCCTGTTATTTGAGTATCTTGGTAATCATCCCACCTCAATAACTGAAAATGTTGCATAAAATCCATAGGCCTTTTAAAGCCTCTTGGGTTGAAGTCAACATTTGATCTGGGAAAGGAAACCTAAATCATCTTCTCTGGAAAACTTATTCTTTGTATTAACAAAATATATATTTTTTTTCATTGTTGTTCCAAAGAGCTAAAAAGGCACAACGAAATCACCTGAAAATTTCCTGCATAGAAGAAATCATAAGGCCAGCCCTGCAGGGAAGGAAACAGCAACACAGCTAATGCAAATTCTCTCTTTGAATTTCTCCTACAATCTAAGGTGACGAGATCCAAATTCTCCCCCCAAATGATTTAGCTGGGAACAGACTCAAATTAACAGATGGCAAAAGCCAATCTCATTACAGGAAGAAGCAGAGAAAAGCAAAAGTCCAGTATCTGAAGGATAAGGAGAAAACATAGACAAAGATATCGAAGCTATTGAAAAGCCCCTGCCAACCACCCGTGCACGCTGCCCGGAGAAACACATGCATATATATATTTTATATGTATATAAATCAACAAACACCTGCTTTTATAGCAAAGTCCTGCAGTTTTTAAGTCTGTCTGCTACATCTGAATGTAGGTTCTCACACAAGCTGAAAAGGAAAAGGAAATGTAAGACATTTACTGGCCTAACACAGCATGGGGATACAGGAGATAGTCAGAACTGTTGTTGTTTTTGAGATATGCCATCAAGTCAAACAACATGTTTGTGTAACTGCTATAAAGGTGACTTGTGTGCTTGGTTATTTTGACCATTTGTGCTTTCCAAAGGGCAGCAGTTAAGCAGGACAAGGGCCTTCACCTAAAGTAACACAAAGCTGTAAAATCAGATCTGAAGAACTGCAATGAGCTTTCCCCTGGTTCAAATTGAAGGATCCAGATCCAAAAGCAAACCACCTCTTTCTTCACACTTAATAAAATGTCTGTAGTTACACACAACTGTTTAATTCCTCTTTCCAGTAGGCACCATTCCTATGAGAAAATCTTGGGAAAAGAGATTTCTCCCACTCCTAAGAAGTAAAGAAAATGTCACTTTATACTGAATGCGTGAACCCAGCACTAATGCTCTAGAAAAGCACTTCTGAGCTCTTCCAAAGAGTACATGCTCTTCTTTGGAGGATTTCTTGGAGGACTTCTTAACAGCTGACACACAGAAAACTCAGAAAAACTATCCCAGTAGTGTCCTGACCCTCTTTCACTTTCTCTGAAATGTTATGGTTAAAAGATTGCTTTAATATCTCTGCTTTGATTTATTTACACTCTCCCATCCCTTATAACTCCCTCGTTGTGATTCATTCTGGCTTCACAACGTTTCATCACTCACATCAGCTCCCAGCCCAGCTGTATTTCAAGCAGGGATTTACATGGGAGGGCACCAAATTTCTCAGTACCAGGACGCAGGATGTGTCCTACACGCACATTCCACTTGGGCTTGTGAGGTCACCCCTTCTCCAACAAAAAGAGAAGAGAAATAAAAAAAAAAATAAAGAAAGGAAGGTTCAAGCTAGCCTGGGACAAGGCAACTTGTTTTCCCCACTGTGACAGAGTCTGACATTTATGGGATGTAAGTATAAACTGCGTGACATTATCCTATGACACGGCGGAGCACGGAGCGAGAATTTATGTCCTCACCTGACATAATCTACGTGCTGAGCTTTAAGCTGGGGAAAAAATACTCACTGATGGTCCCTTGTTAAAATGTGATGCCTTCTGGAGAAGGTATTTTCCTGCCTTGTCTCACTTTTATCCCTACCTAATTATGGTAGTTGCTATTGAAAGGGCAACTTGTATTCCATAAAATCACTGCACTGGTGTCTCAGATACCACGTTTTGGTAACTACCAATAAATGAATGCTGGTTCTTCTGTAAAAAATCCTTATCTTGAAAGAAAGAGAAGGAAAAAAACCACCAAAAAACAGATGAATGATCAAATGAAAATCGAGAACAAACACCTCCCAGAAGAAGGTTGTAAATAGTTAAAAATGGAACTGGAACAGAGCAAAATCTGGGCTAATACCTGCAGCTTTCCTGTGATCTTCAGTATAATCTTAATTTCCCCATACCTTATGCATAAGAAGAATTTATTTTCTCACATCTGAAGCCTTGTTTTGCCCCTTGAAAACTGTGAGGAAGCTGCAGGAGGAACAATCTCACCCACAACACAGCATGACTGGTCCTGCAGAGAGCCTGCAATATTCCAGACAAAAAAAGTTAAAAATGCATTTATAATAGACACAAATTTAGCTTTCATGAAATGAAAAATCCCTTTTTAAATATTTAAGCCTTAATAAAACAACATGTCATAAAAACGGTAACAAAAAATTGAAGAAAAAATTTATTACAGAAATAAGATTAAAAAAAAATCATCAAGCTTACCTGTTTTAGCCATTCTCCTAAAAAAACCCGACAAAACCACTTGATCTTATTTAACTTTTCTACAAAATGTTTTGCTTTCCACAAGATTTCATTTTCTAGTAGAAGGCAATTCAAAGAAAAATTTCCAAGCACCGCTAATGACAATTTATAGGGTTTGACAAACAGTATTTGTCTTGCACTTCAAGTTTCTGTGTCATCAAGAGCTACCGTGACACAGATGAGCAATAAAATAAACAGAGTCACTTCAGAATTGATCCTGGTTTTATAAAGATTTATAGATTATTAGCAATTTTCCAACAAATCCATCTTTCACAGGGAATTTTTAAACGTTACCACTCCTAAGCGGTGCCAGCTGCTTCGAAAAATACGTTTTTGTGAGCCTTTAAATTTAAGGGCTAATAAAAATATATATTCTGGAAGAGGGAGAGCAGGTTCTGCCCTCCCTCTTGCCATGGATTATTGCAAAAGGAGGTGTCAGGGTGGGTGAGGCTGGACTGGAACCCACCAAAATCCAGGCAGAGCCAAGCTCTGCATGGTAGGCAAGGCCTGAATGGATGATATTGCAGGTTGGTGCCCTGCTGATGAGGATGTTGATTAATCAATTAATTAAAAAGCATGAGAAAAATAATTAGTGAAGCCTAATTAAAAAAAAAAAAAATAGGATAGGCAACAAATTCTTTTACGATGAGGAGAACAAATTGCCAAAAACTGGAAACAGTGTTTTTCATTGCTAGAAATTTTAGCATTTGATTTAGACAAATTTTTTTATTTGAAAATATTCCAATTCGACAAGATTCATTTCACTTAAGTCTTAAATGATTTGTGAAGCAATCAAAAAAAAACCCAAATAACTAATGGAACCTACTTTATTAGCTAAATTAGGACTTCTTTTGTCTTTACTTTCTCTTTATTTCTTCCTGAAGCTGAAATCTTGAAAGCCTTTATTAGTTGGAGAACCAAGGCTCTGGCCCATATGTCTTCTCCAAGAGCACACTGTACCAAAGATAAAAAAAAAAAAATAAATTAATTTTGTTGGAAAGAAAAGCTGATTATTTATTTTGATTATATGAACACGGATTTTTCTGGCTCCTGCTCTTATGTTCTCCATATTCAGGGCTGGAAGGCCGTGGAGTCCATAGTGGAGGGATGGGTTGATCCTTTACGTCATCCTGAGTGACAAGAATTCCTGTTATCCAGGCTGGACCTTCTGATCTGACCATAGCTCTGTGTAAACCTCAGGACTTCCTTCACACAGACAAAATCAGAAAAACAAAATAAACCCCAGATCCATCTCTATTTTGTTTCCAGTGAACTCTATCTGTTTAAAGTCAAGATTACTATTTTTTCCAGAAAATAATAAATACTCTGCTTGGAAATTTATTTGCTTTTAGGTGACATTGGCAGAGAGATTATGCCCTTCAAAATGAAATTTCCATTTGAAACAGAGCAAAAATTAAAGAGTTCTTTACCTTGACCTTATTTTCTACCTTGAAGTGAAGAAGGAATGTGTCTGTAAAGATGCATTCTTAGCAAAAATCTGAGTTCAGCAGTGGAAAGGCAACAAAGTTACCCAAATACCCTCTTTTTAGATGTCTGGGCTCCTCAGACTCATCAAGCTGTTTCCTTCTGTGTTTTCTGGCACACCGAGGCAGAAATTAAATTGCCCTTTTTTTTTTTTTTTCCACTTAGAAAACAAAACCCCAAAGTTTCCATTTGATTGGAAACCTTGTCCTTACTCTCCCCAAATTTCAGTGGGGAGCCCTTTGACACCCGATACACCCGTGTGTTAAACACAACAGGGCAGGATGGCCCAGAGTCAGGCCCTCAATACCCCACCAAGGTCCCAAAAGGAACCTGATTCTCTTTGTCCCGGAGTGCCCCGGAGAGCTGATGTCATGAAATGGTTATGAGGAAGAATAATACCATCAGAACTGTTTATTTGGTTAGCAACAAGGGTGAAATCCCCCTAATGCAGCTCGATCAAGGGTCAGCTCGAGGGGTCTTTATGGGAGCATGGGTAGCCTTCGGTGGCTGAGGCTTAATAATAATCTCTAGACTTCAATTTCCTACTAATAAAGGGTAATATAATGTAGGGTAAGCCCTCTTATTTGTTCAGATCTTTTTAACCACTGAGGAGCTAATATGCAACAACTGAACAAACAGTGGCCACACAGGTTTCATTTTTAGAGGCACAGATGACCCCTGATGAAAGAAATGATCACTCAAGCTCCGAGGCAAGGATGGAAAGCCAGCTAGAAAATGCCCTTTTCTTTTTTTTTTCTTTTTTTCACCAAAGAAAAGTAAGCTGCTCTTCAACAACCATATATGATATCGAGTAAACGTGGTTGCAAATGAGGGTGGAATTGTTACATTACAAAAACATTATGGCTTTCGGTGGATTTGTGTTGGTGGGTTCTGAAGTTCTGATAACCCTGCAAGTGTATTTTACGAAACAGAGTCTCTAGAAAGCTCTCCAGTTGTTAGTGCTGTGTGTGAGAGAGCTGCTGAAGACTGAACGTTGTCTCTGTACAATTTTATTCACTCCCACACACACTATCCTGAATATCTGCTCAAGTTCAGTCTTCCACTCAGGAAACCTTTCCAGCCTATGCAAAAGTCAGGCTGGAACTCAAAAGATTTTCCTCACCATGGAAAAACTTTGCCCTTTTTTTTTTTTAAATACTAAAATCTGGATACTTAGGTAGCTTCCAGATGTCAGGGCAAATTTCAGCATCAAGGTAAGACAGCAGATATATGTACAACCTGCCCACTTGCTGGAGGGGGAAGTTAATACTCTTTAATACAGTATTTTTAAGAACGTGTTTCAAACATTTTTCTCCTTAAAACTGCTGGGGTTTTTGTTTTCAGTGCTGCCCACAGGTTTTTGAGTTTGGTTTGCAGTTCTTTGCTTACTCACCGTTCTCTGGATGTCACCCTTCCCATCTCTCCACTTAATTTGCCATCTTCTCATCTGCCTGGATGGTTGCTTTGACAGCAGCTTCCTCGGGAATGACCCCGGATTCCCGTGTCAGAATCTTAATCCACTGACTCTTTTTCCCTGGGGTGGGCAATCAATGCTAAGAGTCAGCTTTCTGTCCCTCTAAATGTATTAGTTATGAAATAAAACTTCGAGAGGGTGCCACGTTATCAGGAAAGAGGTGGGATAAAAACAATGCCTTTACATTTTATGCTTCTCAGGCCGGAATAAATCTGAAGGCAAAGTTCTTAAAATCAAATATTGAAAATACTTGCAAATATACTGCAGTATTTTACCCTATGCCCCATTCCTGTTACCTGTGCATTGAAAGAAAGAAGCAAGTTGAAGAATATGGTCTCCAGTGAATAGGAAATGTAAATCCTATTAATGCTTATAGGAATTACAGATTTAAAGGGTAGTATAGAAGGCCTTTAAATCGATTATCTGACAAATGAATACAGAAAAACTTTTTCTAAAGCACTGTGTGACTCCATTTCAGACTCTTAAGTCTCATGGATTTTACAGTCACTGAAGCAGTTTGTAAGGTTATAAAACAATATGTACAATATATTGCCATGGAAAACAGCACAAAAACCAGTATTTACCAAAATAATAATAATAATATGGTTGTAATTATCAGGCAGGGGCACTGTATAGGATAGTTCTGGTGAAAGTAACTTATAACAGCTACTTAAAAGGTCAAATAAAGTAAGTAGCAGTAAGGCTTTATGAAACCTTTGGAAAACCTGCACTGGGTCATTGTGAAAGGTCCAATATTGGTGTAAACTACACTTGGATCCTTCTTTCTGTGCAAGCAACAAAAACCTGCAGCATTTGAGACAGATGGAGAAGGACACAAAGGAGGGGAAACAGCATCAAATCTCTCATTTAACAGAAACATAACCTGAAGGAATCTGAAGAAATTCAGTGACTCTGACAACCCCATACTGGATCTTACCTGCAAACATCCTCCAAGGGTGCGAAATTCTCAGTGTTTTATTCTCATTCTCCCCTTGCAGCAACAAAAGAGAGATTACTTAGGATATTGGTGGGAACAAATGCCTTGTCAATCCCTTCCAGAAATGTGTGTTAAATAGTGATCCTAATGAATTCAGCCAGCAATGATGGAATAAAACTGTAGCATCATCTTTCATCCTTCCATAGCTCCTGGGTTCTTTCTGCTTAATTTTTCACTGTCATTGGCATAGACACAAACTTGCTAGATTGAAAGAGGTTGCATTGCAAATTAATAATGAACTGAAGTAATTAGCTGAGAACTGACTGAATCCTATGTCCTCCAATGCTGGAGCCAGACTTCAAAAACAGGCACAGTCAAACAACATCACATCACGGCATTACCAGGGAAAAGAAAAAAAAAAAAAAAGAAAGAAAACAAAATTTAACAAAACAAACAACCAACCAAAAAACAGCAAAACAAAGAAAATCAAACCAAACCAAAACAAAAACCAAAACACAAAAAAACCCAACCAACCAATCGAAATAAAAAAAAACCAAAGGAAGAACAACAAAAAAACAACACAAACCCAGGCAACCTTTTCTCAAATCTCGGTTAACAAAATAATGTTAACAAAATCTATTACCTGGTAGAAAGCAAACCCTATGATCACATATAAAATGGGGACATTGGGTATTTACTTGCAGCCCAACAGAGGATGTTTCTTACATGCAGTGTTTGTACATAAAGGTGTCATGTGAGGGTTGAGTTGTGCAGGTCAAATAGATGTCCAGGTCCTCTGTAAGGTCCTTTGCAAACCCCTGCTTTTCAAATTGTTGGCTTTCTGTGATGCAAAACGAAATAAACATGAAGTCTTTATCCTGTACTGCTTGCACAATCAGATCATTAGATAATTAAAACAACAAAAGCCACACAGAAATATTGGCTGCAGATGTAAATCAATTACTCTAGAAGCAATTACTTTGGATCCAAATTAGCCAGGGTTATATGGGAGTTATATAATATTTAATTTGCTCTATGGCTCTGGCACAAATCCAGCCAAGAGCAGCAAACAAAAGTCACCATTTCTCAGCCAAGGTAAAGAACAACTCTGTGTTGGTGACTCCAGCTCTTAAAGCAAAGATGTAATTAGTGCTGCAACAACTCATGGCAGGAAAAGAAAATTCAGCTGCTTTGGATGAAAAGAGCTTCCCAGAAGGCAGAATGAGGACTAGTCTGGGGAAACCATCTCATCATTTCTTCCAGATCACGCATGAAGTCTGCCACCAGAACTCCTGCTTGCTTTCACCTTGTCATTTTGAAATGTCCACCTTATGAAAAGGACAATAGTTCTTGCCTTTTTGAATGAAGACAGAGGACACCTGAGAGGTTGGTCTCAGGCTGAGACACATCCCCACACACACAAGGTCTTGTCCGGCTCCAAATGAGCAACCAGAGAAAATTCCTCTGCAATGGAAATCATAAGCACTTGTTCTAATGTGAAAAGCTCCATCTATTTGCCAGTGGCAAAACTCGCTGCAACTCTTCAAGCACTTCAAAAAGCTACATCGTGCATTCCAGATAAGTCCATTTTGATGTCAGGCTCTGAAGTCACAGTTAAGCCTTTTCTTTTTGGAGGAAATCCCAGTGACAGGCAATATGAAGTTTCATCTTAATTATCCCTTAGGGTGAAAGGAAGGGGGGGAAAGGAGGAGAGTTGGGGTCTTTGGCCAGAGTAGGTAGGAAAATGCTACAAAAGCAGAAAGGTACTAGCTACAGCTAATCAGAAGGAAACCTGCTCAAAATACCATAAGTAGTTGTAAGAAAACCTCAAATCCCACTTAAGGCCTTAAAACAGGACAAAACCGGTGCTTAGAGTCCAAATATCTTTGTTCTGCTGAATCGATTTTCTTTCACTGCACGTTTAATCTGCCCCTCTATAAACAAACATTTGGGTGAGGAAAATTCCAAGACAGGGGAGGGATGCAGGGAGGTTCAATTTTGGGAGCAGGACTCTCCGAAGGAGTAACTTCACGAAAGGCTTTGGAGAACCAGCCTCTTTTAACACACTAAATAAAATAACCTATTAAGGCACTGGGACAGAAGCTTTTGTCGTGTCTGCACCCACCACTGCCCGATGAAGGGAATGACAGCACAGAGCCCCTTATCCCTGGATCCTGTGCAGCTACTGGAAAAACAAATTACTGAGCTAGGAATGTGAGAGAGACAGAGCAATTAAATTTTTCCCTCTTTTTTAATCAAGGACTCTTTTGCCTTGAGGGGCTTGGAGGGGTAGGAAAGCTTTCAAGCTTTTTTCAAGTTTTTTTTTAGCGGAGCAGGCTTTGGAAAAATATCTGTAACATCCCTGCCCGTCCTTTACAGATTGTGCTCTGCCCTTCCTCCTTCCCCTTATGGGAGAGGGAGGGAGATTTGTTAGACCTTAAACTTGTCACAAATGGAGTCGCTAACACTTTGTCCCCCCTCGTTCAGATGCTCTCGAGGTTGCTCTCTCCAGTAATTACTCGGTGGGCATGCCACAGCGAGCTCCATAAGTTACAGCTAATCACTCTTAAGTGCTGGAAGCAGGGCTGTATTTGTGCGAAGGAACAGCAATCAAACACGGTAAAGCAGATGGCTGTTTCTTGTCCTGTTACCACACTGAGCACAACAGATTAAGCCGTGATGGATTTATCGGCGCTGATGGATACATTAGCACCATATGCTTTTATGGAATAAATAGCTTTTGACATTTCGTCATAACTTTCTGATGCCCCGATTTTTCGAAAGGAAAATGGAGGTGTTTCCAACCTACAAGCCTGTAGGTTTTCCTGTTTCCTCCTTAAAAGTTGCAGTCCAGCAGCTTATATTGGATGAACGGCATGATTAAAAGTCTCAGAAACAGCTGAAGAAATCCACAGCATTTCTTTCAAGCATAAATTGAATTTTCACTTCTCCAGAAGCTTTGTGGCAATCAATTCTTGTAATTGGTAAGTGCTAGTATTTAAAACTGATGAAAGTATTAGCTCATTTGCCATACCTCAGGAATCACATATAACATTATGCAAACAGCAGTAAAACAAACATTAAGTATCCAAAACCTTTTTCTTTCTGATTTATAGGCTGATCTGTAGGCTGGGGGAAGGCATTTGAAGATTTAGGTCATATTCTGCAGTCCTAGCAGAAAGTGTACCCTCAGATTTTTCAAAAGTCCTCATCTTGTGAGATGAGGAAGGGACAAAAAAGTAAGCAATTTTCTGGGAATGTGGGTGTCAGCTGCCCAGGCTGCTGTCAGTAAATGAGCAGCTGAAATGCATAATGGGTGCATTTGTGCACTGACACAGCAGACACTTCAAACCAGGCTCTGAACAGCTACTGCACACAGTCATCATAAAAGGGTGATCAATAGGTATTCATTTCTAGTCCTGCAGCCTCTAGAAAAGCAGAATGCTGGCTGCTTAAATCCCAATAAAAGTGTTAACGAAACCATGTGCTTTCTGGGGACAATGGGCATTTTCGGTGTTTCTATTCAGCAGCTCACAGGAGTAGAAAACACACATAAAAGCCTATTCAGTGTCATCAATCAAAACCAGCTGCATGTGCATGTGTGTGTGCTCACTGCTGCACCTTTCCCATTCCTCCCCTCGTACACTTAAGTTCCTGTACAGGTCATCAGTTTGGCGTTTTGTTAATTGCTCGTCTGCAGTCTGGGTTTTAATCACCTGATCCATCAAAAGCCCTCCTTTCCCCGCCTATATTCATCTTGTCAGTGACATTTTTTGTAATGAAAGCAGCAGATCTGTTGATGGCATCCCTCAACAGAGTGGAAGGCATCCTGCATTAGCTTTGTCTTTTAAACCAGCCTGTCCTATTACAATTGACCTTCTCTTCTTGATTACCACACAAATCACAGTCCTCTCCCCACTCCTCCCCCTGCTTCCCTCCCCCCCTGTCTCTTAGAGTATTTCTTCTGTAGCTGTTCAATTGCCTGACTGCAGCTGGTAATTGGATTCATGTTTGGAGCACAGCTTTCTACCTACAAGTCTGGAATAATTCAAATAGGAGCCTGGCCTAGGGCTGAGGCCATATGTTAAATTCAGATTTGTGCCTGTAAAATCTGGAGTGCTCTGACAGGAGTATAATCCACTTAACGGCACAAAATCCTGTCCTACTTGGAACCTGCACTTATTTTCCTCTCTGAAGTCAAATTCCACTTCACTGCCCCTTTTAAGACGTTAAGGGCAAGGCAATTCCATTACAGGGACTTGGTGAAACGTGGAGGTGATGTTACTTTGGCAACTGTCTTGACTCACTCTAGGTTTCAGGAAACAATGCAAGCAGTTTTCAATTATGGTAACACAATAATTAAACACCCTAAACAAATAAATAAATAAATAAATAACCCCCCAAGCTGACAGCATGCTTTGTGTACACACTGCACCACTTCACATGGTGCCTCCAGAGTCTGGAAATTGCCACTAGGACCAAGCTCAGTGAGGCCAAGCTGTTACACCGAAAACCAAAAGTGCAGTTAGCGGTGTCAGCTTTCCTGCTACACGTATTACATCATTTCAGCATCAATTTAGTCACCTACACTTAAATAACAGAGAAATGAAATGCAGTCAGATTCATCTTGCTCCAGCTGGGAGGGTGAGCAATTTCTCCCTCACGCAACTACCCCCGGATTTTGTTCTGAGTTTCAGCGGTAACAGAGATGAGCAGTTTCTTTCAGCCTGGGCACTCTGCTCAGCTCTGACCCATAAATCTCCCTCTGTCCACAGCCCATCTCAGTGCCTAAGAGCAGTCTCATGAGACAAGTTTCCACCCTCCTTCCTGATAACGCCACCTGAACCCCTGCTGATGTGATCTCCTTCCAGCCTAAGCTACCATTAGTTTGGAGCTGTCCTGATGCCAGAGCACACACCGGCCTCATAACATCACCTCTCTCGGTGGCCCTAAGGAATAGCACAGAGGCACTTTGTTCACACACTTAAGAGTCATCCAGCCTCAAAAATGGATGCAGACTTCCCACATACCATGTGCTCCGGCTCTTCTGAACCATCCTGCATCCCAGACCAGTTGCTACACCTACCCCTGGGCCTCACCTGGTGTTAGCCAAGTTGACTTTACCAACTGAAAAAGTAAATATAGCACAAGCATTACTACTGATGATGATTCTTAGCAATTTCTCCACCCAGGGCAAAACAAAGTCCAGGCTGTGAAAGCACCTGGGTGCCCCAAAAAGCTCGAGTGTTACTATATCCTCTCCATTACAGCATTTTCTACTGAAATCAGTTCATTACCTGAGTTGCTCGGTGTGTCCCAGCTCGAGACCGGGTCTCCACCTTAACACCTCTCTTTCTGCTGCCAGAGGAGCAAGAGAGCTTTGAAAGCTCCTGTGCTACCTCCCGGGTGCATGGTTGTATAGGCAGAAACCAAAGGTGCCTTCACTGTCTTCGCAGTTTGTCAGTGGATGAAAGAACCAGCCTGAAGCAATTCATCTCTGTCCACGCACCTTGAAGGATATCAGAAAAGAGAGACGTCATTTTAAGAAAATATTTCAAAGTTTTGACATTTGACTGAGGGGTCACTTCATCCCAGCGCAGCAGCTTTTGAGTTTCTGGTGATAAAGCACCTGCCTGCGACGGGGAAGATCTGGGTTATACCCCCAGCTGTGCTTGATTCAGAGAAAACTGGGAACACAAGGGCCTGGGAAACGTGCTCTTGTTGCCCTGCCGAACAGTCAGCTCTGCTGCTCCATTTTCCACAGGCAACACTTACGTGTGTGTTTAGCACAACATACACTGCGTGCAGACTCTGCAGTTCTCAGTGTGCCGCGTGAAGTTCAAAGCAGGGCCTTGAAACGGCTCTTCCCCGTAAAAGGCTTCACTCTCCCTTTTCAAGACCCGCGTTTTCTTGCCAAAAATATCGCTCAAAGCAACACACGTTCCTGCAACAACGTTCCTTTTGACAACTTGTCATTTTCAGATGTCCTTTCCCCATAGGAGAGCAGTTCTGGAGCAGCACAGCACCCCGGGAATCAGCCAAAATCAGCCAAAGCATCACCAGAGTAAGAGAAGAGCTAGAAAATGGTTAAAGTTTGTGTCTTCTCGCATCAAGTTGATCACCTCTTCCTCTTTCATTACTAAAATTCTGAGCTATATGTTAACAATGTTCAACCTGAGCCCTTTGGCTCATTCTGACATGTTATCTATTTGCATCAAGAAAGAGAAGTTATTTACTAACCTTGCAGAATTCAACTTATCAACAACCTTTAAGGCTCCTGAAACCCCCTACTTAATTAAAATAAAATAAAAAAAGAGAGAAGTTCCATAATCTCCACTTTCAGGGTTCCCATCATGAGAAGGAGTTCATAAAGTAGCTGTTGGCTCCACCCATGGTGTCACAGTTACCTAAACACAGCTCTTTAAAACACAAGAAATTCCCTAATCATTTTTGAACAGCTAATTTCTAGGTTGTTTTTTTTTTTTTCTTTCTTTCTTTGCCTCTGGGACTCAGTAACTAAAGTCTCTCCCCACAGTTTAAATGCTGGTGATGGCAGTAAGCAGAATTCATCTTTTCACCTCTATCTATCCCACAAATAAAATGAGATTTCTTCTGCAAAAGAAGAAATCTGATTGAAAGTGTACTGGAACGAATGGAATCTGTCTATTGCTGACAGCACCAACACTTTCTGAGGGAGATCTTGTGTTGGTTACTTTCTCCAGAATTGCAGTTCCTAAAAGTTCATGATGAAGTGAAAACCTCATCTTCCCCTTTCTCTCTTTTTCACTTACCACTCACCTTGGGAATTCCTACCACTCTTTCTTACTTACCCTGTAAGCCTGAAAATATTGCTGAAGTGAGCTTTAAAGCCATCAAAATGCCAGAAAAAAATTCTTTTCCTTCCCTTCCTCCTACTATTTCGTAGCTTTAAACTCTTGGCAAGCTGAAATGCCCTCCAAATCAGGATTAAAGTGGCCACTTCTGGCCATGCAGTGATGGAAGAGCCTCTTCACAACTGCTGATCGACTTTCACCTCCCAGCAGGAGATGGAAAGATGTGACAAACCAAAAGGAACTAAAGATTGCAGGGTGTGATTCACCTCCTCACCAACTCCCTTGGCCAGACGTTTCCATCAGGTTTATGGACTGAAGGAACTAAAAATCATCTCAGTGAAAAAGAAAGACACATAATAAACACAAACTCACTTCTGACAGATTATTTCTCTCTTGGTGGTCATGCAAGAAATCAGAAATTAGAGAATACAGGTGCTACCATCTGCATTATTTAGTTTGTGGAATTTGTCTTAAATTTACATTACAATGTCTCTGCTAGTGTAACTAAACAATAATTCTGTCTGTGGGAAATAAAAACTGTCAATACACTTCCAAAAAGTGCCTTACTGCACTTATCTCAGTCACCATTTATTCTATGAAATGTAATCAGGACATCAAATGTTTCTTTCTGGAAGGTTTGAGATGCCATATTTTGCCATCTGTTCTAATTATTTTTGAATAATTTGGCAGATCTTGCTTTTGTTGCTGAACTACAGCAGCAGATTTCACCAGTCTGAATCACATAAAACCCAAAAATATGTTGGTAAGTAGTTCAGGTCTGCAGCATTAAAGAGTCACATACCTGCAAGGTGCAATCAGAGGTCTAGAACATCCAGGCCAGGGAGAAAAAGGCCCTCTGAGGAAGAGAATCATTAATGCCCTTTCTTAGGTACAGAGAAACAAGACAGAAAGCAATAAATTGCTTCCCTGAGGTCACACAGGACATCTGAAGGAAAGCTGAACACAGCACACAGGGCTCTCCAGATCCAAAATGAAACATCAGGAGTTATCACAGGATCCTTTTGGAACAGTCACTACAAACGAAGCTGCACTGTTTTGGGGCATGTACAACTTACTGAAATGTTGGACAGAGTCCAATGGAATGGGTTTCCTGCCTGTTTAGTTACAAAGTTCTACTGCAGCATAAATGCTTTTAGGCCACTGGAAAATAAATATAAGAAGCAGGACGATCCAATACGAGCTGGGATGGAATAGAGCACAGCAGATTGCCCAGTTATTTGTTTTGAAGATAACTCAGTCACTTCGACCTATCTCATCCAAAAAGACTCTGATTTTGAAGGGGAAAAAACCAAAACCAAACCAAACAAAACTCCAAACCCAAATGGAATTTAAGAGCCAAGTCATGAGTTCTGATGCGGTTCCTGACGCTGTTGGGCACACGACCTTCAGCAGGTCCTTTCTCGCCCTGCCTCATTTTCCCATCTGTGAAAGGGGCCAGAAATTCCTCCCCACGGTTTCTCACAGCGATGCTTTGAGAACTGATGGATATTTGCACAGCTTTCTGAATGCAACAAAGGCTGGGAAGAGACAAAAACATCATCTGAAGGCTGACAATGCCAGGGTTTGTGTTCTGATGGCTCCCACGTGTATTAAATTTTATGGAAAATAAACAGGAGAAGAGCAAACACCAGCTTCAGTAATAGCACCAGAAAGGCTGTATTGTCAGCTCAGCTGTAACAGTTTGCATAATATGTAGATAAATGTGCTTTATTCACTTTATGTGCCTGAATGACAGACTTTAGAAAGGAAGAGTGCACAAGGTTGTTTTTTTTTTTCTTCAGAGTGTATCCATGTGCCAGGGCTGGGGTTCAGGATCAAATCAGTGTTTTCATCCCCCAGGCTTAGCTAAAGCTCAGGTGTGATGTGTTCTGGCTTAGATTTCTCCACAGAAGGCACACACAGACTGCTGTGATGCCTTGACAAGCAGATCGCTCCATCCACGGGAACATCTCCTTTTAATCAGCAGGAGAAATGATACACTGAGTTATCTTCTGCAGACAGTGAATACATTGAAATGGCCCAGGAAAAGAAGGATTGCTGTGTTTTTTTCCACTGTGCACTGCAGCAACGTGGCAGTGGGTGGTGTGGACAGGAACACCCTCCCCACCTGACTCAGCTCTGGTACCACCACATTCCCTGTCCGAGAGGATCCTCCCTCTGCCACATCACTACGTGATTTCCATTAGTTCATTCGTACCACTGCAGGCAAGCAAAACCCATTTGCATTTCTAACTTCACCACAGTTTGTTTTTTTAAATGCAATACTTCCAAAATATTTTTAAAAATCCAATATTTTCAAAAATTACTCTTGATTTGGGGTATACAATGTCAGGCCTGACAGGACCCACCATGCCCTGTAAAAAGCTGAAATACAGGAACAGGACATTAATTAGAGAACACAACATCATATACAGACTCTATATCCCTCCTAACTAATTACCTGGGTTTTTTGATAAAACTTTGTTCATAGCTCCTGAATCTCTAGCAACAAAAACTATGATGTGAAGTGACTACAGTCCTGCAGAACTCTTATATTTGCAATTTTTTTTTTTTTTGCAGTGTGCTCTGCAATGAATAGACCACTGTGCTATAGGAACATTTTAGGCAATATTAAAGGAACAACTATTTTAAGCATTTAGATAAAATTGCTTGCCAAAAACTCGAAAAACAAAGTTAATCAACAGGAGTTTTCATCAGGGCTATTTCTGTAATGTGGTTCTTTAGGAAAGGCAAAATCAGCCTGTGGTAAGCAAGGCACTATTCTTACCCATTGTGATAGTTTATAATATAATATTGACTTCTATAGTTTACTAACTCCTTTCAGCACCATAGAAATACATATACAAACAAGGTAATTTAGTATATAAGACTATTTTTTATACTCATACGGCTTCTACACTTCAAAACAATTCAACAAATGAACTTATTACCAAAGTCTCAACAAAACACACCAAAAAAATCCAAACATTTGATCTCAGTCTTTCCAAGAGAGAATATTAACATTTCTACAAGGTTCAATGGAAGCATTTTCTAGAAACTTGCTTTTTGTGAAACATTCTAAATGAAAAAATTTGATTTTCTCATCAGCTATAATGGTAATTGCAATGTTAAAGCAGAATTCATCCCAGACACAGAGGGTATGCAGAAACAAGCAGCATATTTGGATCAGTCAGAGGACCAAATTCAGCTGTGGTAGAAGGAAGAGCTTGTTAATTTTACTGAAAAAGGAACCAGAAGATTGCAGTGAAAGAGAGACAAATAAATAAAAGCTCAGTATGGGATGGAGTGTAAATTCATGTTTACATAAGGGTAAAAAAGTTAATGACAACGAAAACAAAAATTTCCCCAAGCTGTCTTAAAGGTGAGATACTGCAAAGTCTTTCTTCTTCTAATAAAAATAACAACAACAATTTTACTCTAGGAAGCACAAAACCAGCCATTAAGGAGACCTGGGGGGGAAACAGGGAACTCTTGGCATATTTCTTGATTTAGAACCTTGTAAATGAACCAATTAAGAATGCAATTATGGTTATTTCACTCTTCAGACTTGTCTATACAATGATTACAAAGACATTGGGTCAAATGCAACTCTTGTGCAAGTGGGCATAGCCCTCATCATCTCCAGTTCAAATATATATGATATATATATATATATAATATATCAAATATATATAACGACTTATATCATTAATTACTTTGATCCTGAAACTGCTATCAATCATATGGACAAGCATCTTACCCAAACAGTCAAGTAAAAAGTTATGGAAAAAAAGCAGGGAGCAAGTTTGTTCCTGTTAAAATCTGTTCAAACATATGGGGTTTTTTTAAGGTTAGCATTTTACTACAAGCCCTAACTTACCTTGCAAACACAATCGTTGTTTCTCGGTGGTGTCACATGTTCTCAAACAATGCAAATTCAAGTTTTGGCTTTCAGATTTTCTACCCTCTGCAATCATTGCTGACAATCAGGATACTGAGGTGAATTTTTTTTCTTTTTTTTTTTCAGCTCACATTTCTCCAGCGCTGATACAAATTCTGCAATACAAACTTCACTTCAGGTTTGGGTTGTTAAATAGTCCATGTCAAATCATTCTTCCAAAGCTGCACCACGTGGATAGTGCTAAAAGAGTAGAAATGGCTGGAAAATTTATCTTTGAAATAAGCAGGCATCATCTATTTAATAGTACTGATATTGCATAGAGGCAAAGATTGATCCTATCAAGTACTGCTGGTGCATGATGAAAACAATAAAAAAGTAGTACTAAAAGATAGCGTTTTATGCCTCAAATAGCCTATAAGAAAGGCAGGGAGAGAGAATTTAGGAGAGGGAGTAATGGTTTTAAACTGCAAGAAGGTGGATTGGACTGGATACGAGGAAGAAGCTTTCTATGATGGTGAAACACTGGAACATCTTATCCAGAGAAGTTGTGGATACCCCACTTCTGGAAATATTCAAAGGTCATGCTGGACTCCAAGCAACCTGATATTCCTACTCATTACAGGACTATATGACCTCTAGAGGTTCCTTCCAAGCCAAACTATCCTACTATTCTATGCTTTAAATCAGTTAAAATAATTTCAATAGAAGCTCAAAAGAACATACGTGAGGGATTTTGGGTCTTCTACTTGCGCAGAAAAAGGAGAACTTGATGCCATCATATAAAAACAAGAGCAGCTACACATCAGTGCTGTCAGATGGTCAGCTGATTTTGTGATGTTTTAGTAGAGAATGGTTTTGGCACTCAAAGAAGTGGCAGAAAGAAATGCCATAAGCTGTTCATGCAAATGCTTCTTGACTTTGTTCTTCTTCACACTCAAGACCCCTCATGGGATTTGTTAGAATGACAGATGTGTCCTGAAAGGAAGAATAAGAGCAATTTTGGGGGCAGTAAATGTGTTTTCCTCTGCCAGAGGAGATCTGACCACGGTCCTGTGTTAATGCAGACACCTTAGGCAGGTGCATCTTACTTTTTCTCCCAAACTGGAATACGCTGTGTCACTGCAAACACTTATAATTTACTGCCTTTCTATGCAGCCTGCCAGGGGACCTCATCTTCCTCACAGATGGAGAAATGAAATGAAGAAGTTTTGATAGTTCATTCTTATGGCACAGAGGGGAAAAAAAACCCAAACCAAACACACCAAACCAAAAAAACAACAACCAAAAAAAACCCCACCACCAACAAAAACAACCACAACAACAACAAGAAGAAAAAGAAAAAAAAACCACCAAAAAAAAAAAGAGTTAAAGAGTAGGTATTTGTGTGTCATCACTTCATCAGCCCCAAAGAAGTAAAATAAGAATGAAGAGGACTTATAAATAACAAAATGCAGCCAAACATGGAGAGCAATTTGCACATAAAGAAGTCGATACCATTCATTATCTTCCTTCACATTCGCTGTCCTGAACATAACTGTCCCTGCTTTCTGAACCCCTAGTGCTGGAGATGAAAACCCCTGGATTTATTTGTAATGACCCTTCCAAACTCAGAGATATTGTGCCTGAAGCATTTTCCCTGAAATGGGCAGGACCACATTGTCCAAAGAACCTGAATAGTATTAATCTCACTTAAAATCGAACATACTCGTGAGGTCTACCTTCATTTGTTATGGGATGCTGGAGAGGTGATGACAAGGAAAGAAGAGGACTCTTACATATTTATAAGGACCAAACAATTAGCAAATCTGCAGTCCCAGAAGCAGCAGAACCATATGGAGGAAGACGAAAAAAAAAATCACATCATCATCATCCATCAGATAATGATCTTGTTAGGGAAAATTGGTAGGATTACAAGAGGAATCAATGCACCTATAAAAAATGGCAGTGCTAAGGAGTGTTCCTCCCTCTAAAATCAGTACAACAAGGCTAGAAGGCAGTCTACCAGATCAGTCCAGTCTTCCATAAGCACAAGCATTTAGACAGTGGAGCTTTAGTCCAGAAGGGCAGAGAGAACATCTGCTCCATGCACCCTCGTTCACATTCACTTCTGGGAAGTGGACCTAAAAATTAACCTTCGTTAAAAACACTCACAATAAATGCCCAAAGACTGGTGAATCCAGACTAAAAATATGAATTACATATGCTAAGATCTACTACAAAAACTGGTATGATGTGCTTTGTGAAAGGAAAAAAAAAATATGAGGGAACAGTTTATGTACAAAAGCTTTCTTTGATATTATGACAATTGCATATCTTCAAGAAACTTCCAAAAATTAAGAAATTTTGATGGCTGCCTAAGAAGTAATAAATTACTTATGAGAGGTGCCAACATTTTCTACCATGCACATAAAAATTTCTCAGTTGTTTCAGCTTCCTTGGTCTTTTTCAATAAATTATCTCCTAAGGAGGATTTGAACATGTCCCTGACAACATTTTTTTCCTCTTCCTTAAATCCTTACGTACAATTTCTCTTCAGGCGCATCTTTGCCATAACACTAAAGTCTCTTCAAAGGGAGAACCACACCTTAGCAAGTTCAAAGTTCAATTATATAAAGCCAAACATTGATTTTTGTGGTGTTTTTTTTCCCTCAATTACACAGCTAAGATACAGAAGCGAATATAACTTACAGTAGAATCATGGCCATGAGATGGCACTTGGGATGTGAGAGAGGCTGAGGCATCAGGGTCCAGATATGGATACAAATAATTACACCCCTTAATTTTACAGGGAAAGACTAAAAATCCATAGCCACGACTGTGAAATAAACTCCAAGTGGGTTAATTTTCATCTTTCAAATTCCAGGAATTATACTGCTGGAAAATTGTATCTAATAAAATGTATAACCCCACTAATTAATATTGTTGCTCATAAATTCTCAGAGAACTCACTCAGCAATCACAGTAAGTGCTGTAAATGTAGAGTGAACAGGCTTTCCATAAATTCACATCTGACAAAGTGGGTTAAAATATTTTTAAGTGAAAATCTTAACTAAGGAACTATTATATAGTTTCTATTAAAATGTGTAAAAAATGCATTCCCTACAGGAATGCTCCCATGTTGTCTTATCACAGGCTGTAAGCTTCTGTGAGATATTTATTTGCAGGAGGAAAACACAAAATACAGACAGGAAATCCCACATCCAAAGGGGGATAAAATGCGTATTTAACAGAGTAATTCTGCGTCCTCAAATTACAACTGAATCCAGTGCTGCCACACATTCTTCAAAAACCTATTATTTTTTTTTTTAAGGAGCCATAGATAAAACCCACAAGTAGAAAATTAGAAGACCTGACACTGCTCAAATTGTGTAGCAGGGCAGATTGTGAACATTTGCTGTTGACATTGAACTGAGCACATGCTCATGAAAGCTGAAACGAAGCATGTCTTGGGCTACTCAGATTAGCTATTTATTTTTATTTTTTCCTTTTTTCTTTTGCATTTGAAGCCCTGTTTGAAATGGAGCTTGAGGAAGGGCATGTCTTTGTAGAACCTTCAATAAAGAAATATCCACATCAGAGACAAAATTGTAATTGAGCTCCTTTCAAGTAATCTATACAAAGAGGCAGAGGTCTAAAGGAAAACACAGATCAAATGCCTTAGAAGTGGAAAATAACTAGACACAAAAACAAAAATCAAAAGAGACCACAAAGTTAGGTGAACATAGAAGTGTAATAAAAGTCTGCTATGAGTATATGGTTTATGAATAAAATAATGACCTAAGGAATCCAGTAGAGCTTGAATACTTTTTTTTTCCCCCTCTCTTTTTTTTTTTCTCTTTTTAATAAGATTGCACAGTGTTTTGCAAGGTCATCCACCCTTCCCTGGTCTCATGCTCTGGATCTTATATGGATTTAAATACTAACAGCCACACACAGCAAAAAAGTTCTCAGGTTTTCTCTGTTCAGCACAAGAAGGAGAGTTCTGGTATAAACCCACATTCTATTCATTAGGTTTAGAGATACAGGATCTTTAAATTTCTGTGGAAAGCAAGAGAAATTCAGATTTTAATATGTAGCTGAGTACATGACATAAGGAAGACAACACCCAATTCCAACTTTTTGACTCAGGAGAAAGATCCATCACCACTGAGCAGAAGTATCACCAAGTCCCTGCTTTAGAGATGACGGATGGGAGTCTCCCCAAGGAAACCTGAGCACCTCTGTGTGAGACTTGTGTTCTCCAGAGAGCTGGTTTGCTGCAGCTGTAGCAAACACTGGGGCCCACAGCCAGTTATTACTCCCACTAATGACATTTTTAGAGGGTGAGACCTCACTGAATCCACTGATGTTGACCCACGGGGCTACATTTTCTCTGTGCTGCTCTGTGAATCAGGCAGGCAACTGCTACTGATGGAAACAGGAGATCTGTGTATCTAATTCCTGACTCACAGGGTTGCTAACATCCTCCATAATTTGAGAGAATTATGTCTTACAGGCTACGCCGTGATAGAGAAATCACTCATGATGAAACAATGTTTAAGTGGTGGAAAAAAAAAATCTTGGTTCTAATGTTAAATGAATTTCTCTAACACAGGCTTTCAAGCAAGCATTACAGGATGAAAATTTCACACTTGGAGATATCTAATTTAACGTAACAGCTCAGGTGCTCCAGAATACTGAAACGATGAGGCCCATTCCCTGTGAAGTGCTTGTCCCAGTTCTTTTTGTGTGGAATTCCCTGCTCAGTGAAAACAAAACCTGAGACACCTATATTTCCTTTTTTTTTTAGTGATTATAATGGTTACAAGTGGAATTTCTGCACTGCTTTTTGCAAGAAGAGGTGGGTACCCATAAAAAGACAAGTGACCTCCTACCAGTGCCATTATTTTAACTGACATCTGTGAGCATATTTTCTTGGGTTGCATCAAGACAGACGAGGGCCCTTCTGTGCCCTTCTGACAGTGATGGCAATCATTAAAGATTTACCAGGGTCATTAAAGTGAGAAATAGCAGTATTGCAGAGCTGGATGTCACCATCCCACGTGGATTCAACTGAAGTGCAAACACCAGCACGGAATTAGCCCGAGATCCCACACTGCCACCCTAACCTCATTTTAAAGAAAAAAAAAAAAAAAAGGTAAAAAAAAATCACCAACTTGTCTAAAACGCATCAGGGAAGCGCATTTCACTTCTGGGGAGGTGTTGCCCCTAAAGAACATCCAACTCCCTGTGCTTTGACACGGGACCAGCTTGACGGGAGCTGCAAGAGGTTGGTACCTGTCAGCCCAGCCAAGCCTGGTGGCTCTGCCCCGCATCATCTTCCTCTTCTTCTCTCCGAGCCTGAACCAGCTCTTTTGCAGCTCATTATTGGCTGTTGGGTGTCAAAGCCACATCTCGCCACCTCTTTGACGTGTAGTGCGCTCATGAAGACACTGCAGCTATTTCCAGCAGAAGACACCAGGATTCACAGACACAAACAGCTGCAGGTTTAATAAGGTTTAAAATGTTTAAGTGATGACTCATTAGGCATACAACTTGCCAGAGTACCTATATGTAAATTATTCTAAGGTAAAAATAAAATAAAATTAAATCATTATCATATGTGTTCAGTTATTTTAATACCTTGCGAACTGACATGACAAAAATTGTTGGAAAAAAGGTGCAGGGGCGCTTCTAACCTTGCTTTGATTATCTTGTTCATTACATCAAATGAAACAGGGAAGTGATCTCCTGCAGGAAATCAGTCACTGCCCTTGTTTCAATCCACCCACTTTGATTTCCTGAGTAGCTCAGATTAAAGATAGACCTTGTCCTTTGCGTGATGCGGTGCCTGGCTGCGGGGCTGTGACAAGGAGCAGGCAGCACAAAGCCCTTTGTCTGCCAGGGCTGTGCTACCCCGTGTCCTGGGGACAGTGCCAGGCTGCTCAGTAGAAAAAGCTGGAAAAAAACTGGAAAAAAAACCCCCTTCTTGCCAGTCACCTGAGAAATGAAACAACTGACAGCACCGGGCACGGGGAGGTCGGGGTGGGGGTCAAAAAGGATCCCAGGTTAAAAGAAAACTCTGGGAAGCTCGCTCTGGGCATGCAAACACACACACACGTGCACACAGATATCTGTGAAAAAGAGAATAATACACAACAGTTGTGAATGCTCCACTTGAGCCTGTCACACGTGAGCACTCTCCTGCATTATGGAGGTTGGGTTTGGGGTTTTTTTGAAGCTGTGGGACTCTGCAGCTCAAGTCCCTTTCAGGATAACTTTTGCCAGTCATACATATCCCAGTGAAAAAAAAACCCAAAACATTTTGTGTTCCTATTGACTCACACCCGATATGTCAATCCTTCAGAGTCAGGCAGAATTATCATGATGCACAGGGCTGAACATGTTTCAAACATATGTTTTACACGGTGCAATCAATCAAGATGCAAGCAACAATGCTAATAGTTGGCACACGGCAACAATGCGCCCCGAAGCTTGTGCGGTGCTGAGATAATGGGTTTCCCGGGTCATTGGAGGCACTAATTTCACCTTCTGCCTCACAGATACTTCCAAGGAGTGTGTTATCTCAGGGTAACACATGTCTGCTGGCATACCTGGTTGTTTAATCACTGCACACAAAATCCCAAATCAGAATAAGTGTCATCTCAAGGTACCACCGTGCACGGCGGGGTCCTCCTAATGTAAGTGAGCAAGTGAAGCAGGAAACAGAATGACCTTGGTGGAGATTTCCACCCCCCTAAAACTGATGGCATCTCACAGCTTTAAAGCACAGTCAGATAAAGAAAACAATATAAATATTGCCGTTAGATTTGAAGTTCCAAAATCCAGAGTGGCTTGCAATTTGGTTTTGATAGGGAATTTGTCTCTAGAAAAGGTGATTTTTTGGGGAATTACACAACTCAGGATCTCTCAAAATGTCACAGGAGTGGAAAGGATCCATGTGTGAGCAGGTGGAAGCAGAGGGGCAGGTACTGAGCTCGAGGTATGGGAGGTCCAATCCTGAGCCTCCAGCAGAACCAGCACACACAGACATGAGTCTGCACCTGAATCTGCTCCCTGTGCCTTGAGCATCTGAATTCCCAAGCATCTGCAGCAGAGATCTTGCTACATCCCTACTGGTTTTACTTTGCTTTTAGGAGAAACCTGATCTCAGAGTTGAGATGTATTTCCTCCTACGACTCAGCCTCGTAACCAAAACCATTCCTGCAGGCAGTAGGATCTCTGATCACTCGTCATTTTCTGTCACTCCAAAAAGTAGCAAAGACTGATCACTTAAATACCCACAGGCTTCCAAGTAACACAGGAAAAAAAATCAGTCACATCCAATTTTCACTGGTATTGTTTAAACACTCACATGTCGTGAAGTATCCAGGCACGTTTATTTACTATAAATGGGCAAATGAGGAACTTCCTGGAAACATAAGGCTTTATATAATCTGTGCTGTTCTGAACTGTGGTGCACCACCAGTTCTATTCTGACCCCAAGAGCAATTGTTCCTGACTCGTCATGGGATGAAAATCCATCACTTGAATTGCTTGATATTTGGGATGACAATCCATTATCTGAGCTACTTGACACACAGCATACCAGACAGCGTCCTACCGTAGTTCTCTAAAGGAAGATATGGAATAATACCAAAAAATAGAGCCATAGAGGATCAATAAAGGTGATTTAGTGCAGTCCCCAGTCCAACAGCAGGTTCATTAACACCTAACCCAGTCCTGACAGATGTTTGTGCAACTCATTCTCGTACAGAATCAAAATTGCTTTGGCATAAATGAGGACCCAAGGCATAGTGACAGTTATAACTGCCTAAAGGGACTAAAAAGTTAAGAGACAATGTCAATGATCCCTTAAAAAGCAAGAGTCACAATCTTTTCGTATTTTTTCTAGAATCATGTCATCTTCTCAAGGCCCAAGGCACACGAGCCCTTCTAATTGAGTATTGATGAATATGTGCAACTTGAGTTCTGATTTTGTTCCTACTTGGACAGTGTCCTTCAATCAGGACTTCTCCAAAAATTGCTTTTCTATTTATTCCCCTTTTTGTTGTTGATATCTACATCTGGAATGAAAAGTAATTTATGAGATTACCCAGTTCTACAAACTGGAACTTTGGGCTCTATCTACACCTGCAAGTCAAACAGCATGAAAGGGCAAGGTTTTCCTGTGCAAAATAATGTTTCTGAGGTCTCACATCTATGCTAAAAGCATTGCAGGGGTTTTGCTTTGGCCTACAGTCAGTCTCTGATGGCATCACTGAACATCCCCACTGTTCCCTTGGGTCTCTCTCTCTCACACACACCAAAAAAACCCAGGCCAACCAAAAAATAACCCCAACATACAAGCAAAAAAAAATCCACCAAACCCACATCCTTTTATCTCTTGGATGGATACTTTTCAGCTCTGAAAGGTGTTGCCACAACTCTTACCCACCTGTGATTTCTCAGTGTCGCTTTCCATTGTGCTCCTTCTCAGCTGCAAGAAAGGAGAAGAAGAATTATGAGCTCTTTCACAGAGGATTTTGCTTTATTTTACTCAGGATGAGAAATTAAGGGTGCCCTGACTGCCAGCATGTGGTTTCTATTTCTGTTTATAAGCAGCCTTACAATAGGAGGTCAAAGGGATTAGAGGAAGGTCAGTGTTACTGTTTCTAGAGGAAAGCAGCAATTGTAGATTCACTTCAATGTCCTTGCTTTCCAAAGAAAGTGGGAATCTTTATATGGCAGGGTTTTTTGAACACCTGCTCTTTTTCTCTTTAATAAGTGAAGGAAAGACTTGTGGGGTTATTTACCTCTCTTTTTTCCCCCTTTCTTCTGTTACAAAACAAATACTGTATATGAGGGGAAAAAAGTTAATTTTTTGCCTGGCATAAGCCCTGATTTTTTTCCTATAACTACAAAGCAAAGAAACAATAATATCAGTACAACACACATACTATTTAAGGCAAAAACACACGGAGGAGCCATAATATCACTAAGCAGCATCTCAAATACCATAAAAGAAAAGTTCTCTGTAGTTCAGTCTTTTCATTTCCCAGTCTCCCACAAGATCCTGATCTTGCTGTTTGCAGGGAAAAAAAATTGGCTAAATACATGTAGTTTACATCTGTTTATCAATTTATTGATATCAATTTATTGACTAGTTGCAGATAACTGGCAATCTCTGACCTACCTGTTCAGATCAATACTGACAGTAGAGCAGGTGAACCACTGTGTTGGGTATTTGAGAAATGTTAATCTGTGCTCACAAACATTCAGGCTTCCCTCTGTTTTGTCACTCCTTTTCAAGCTGAGCCCTTTTTCCAAAGTTTCCCTGTAATTTCCTCGTTACTGTATAATTTAGCTGATGGTTGTCCAAACGGAGATGCTGCATCCTCCACACAGCAGTGCAACCCATGCAGAGCAAATGGGGCACATGTGAATTTTTCTGAATTGCACTCACTCTATTAGGAGTTATTTCTCCATCCAGAAAAAAAAAAGACTGAAATGCTCTGGTTGCTTTTAATGGCTGAAAAATTACGTTCCCCTGAGTGAGAAGATAAGCTGAGAGGATTTTTAATTAAAACTCACTCTTTCTTATCCTTATCCCCAAAGCCTGTTTCATGTTAAAAGCCAACCTTTCCATCATTCCCTGACACTCCAGATATGTCTTGCAGACTACCTGTTTGCTCTCTTCCACGAGGAATCTGGGTTGCACGTGCACGTGGTGAAATGGGAGCTGTGCAGGAGCGGACACACCCTGAATTCAACTGCACAAACACATTTGTGCTTCCCGTGGGTACATCCTTCTCCAGGCTCCAGAGCATCAGAGACAAGTCCTCTAGTTCTTGGCCCTGGGATGATTTTACCCTGGAAGTAGATTTGCAGAAAGAAGGAGTGAATATTTCTGGGGAAAATTAAAGAGAAAAATCTGAGTGGAAACGACCTCTTAGGTAGATACATCATAACCAGGTGAGACACCCAAAGAAGGTCTTGCCCAGGGGAGTTCAATGAAGTTACTCAAGGCATGACATTTGCCCCCACATCACTGACCAAAAACTAAACCAAAACTGCTAAAAACTAACAACTGGCCTGTTGAAAACAGTGCTGATGAATAAATGCTACCCCAGCCACAGAACCACGCTTCCAAAATCAGACTGCTCCTCACTGAAAGCCCCCACAGAGCTGCAACAACTCTTTTGTACGGATCCCACGGATGTTTTTTTGCTGTGCTCACAGCTGTATCAACAAAAAACAAACAGAAAAAGTGAGCAAAAGGCTTGAGAAAATCTAGAAACTCGCTAAGGGTTGCTTTTAATGGCGATGTGTGGTATGTAAATAATCTACTTTATAGGGTTTTGTATGTGAAAGTAAGTGAAGAGGCAAAGCACAACAGTATACAAAGAACCAGCTAAAGCCTCCACAAGGATCTGTGCAATAAAGCAGCACACTTAAATATGATGAACTGAGATTCTTTTTGTTGGCCTTTTCCCCAGTCTGTGTTTATATCGTGGTGTTTTTGGAGGCACTGGGGAGATAATTCCACTGTTTTCTTCCCCTCTTCCATTTTTGCCATATGTTTTGTTTAGATGATGTTTTGTTTACACGGGCTGGGTTTTTTTAATTATTATTTTTACCACAATCTTGTTTATGCTGCAATTTCCACGATTTTGCCCTGAACTCATTTGATTACTCATCATATTTTTATGACTTTCATTTGCAGAACTATTATCTTTTGATCTTCTGCTGTTTTCCCCGTATGTTTAAAGATTTCAGAACTAATTAAGACAATTAACTAAAAAAAGACTAATTGCATTCATAAATGAGATGTGTCGCTTCTGATTAGCAGGTGGCTCTTTTCTGATTTGGATACATAAAAGCAGATGGAAATGTGGCAGACTTAGTTATATTTAATCTGCCCAGTTCCTCCCAGACTGCTCCATTTTCTAGTTAAAATTGGTAATGACAACGAAACCTATGAAAGCTTCAGATTACTTTTGGTTTTAATTATTTATTTTTATTTTGCCATTTCTTATTTGGAATCCTACCCATTCTTAACTGAGGGTTTCCAAACTGCTTTTATTTCTAAACGTTTTGTCACTTACAGGCTTCAAAGTACCTGGAAGGACAGGAGGATAAAATATACTCAAAAATAAGAAATCTGGTTCTGATTTTAATGTGCAATCAATGGTATAAGTAATTTTTAGTGATGATTTTTAAAGAAAAGATGCTTAAAAAGACAACTTTTGCTCTTAGATTATTTTGTGTTGTATTTCAACGTAAAAGCAGACATATAACACTCTTGTTCCTAAATCCAAGATTTTTTCTGTGTATTACCAGAAATGCTCACCTGAAACAGATGTTTTGCTGTACTGTATTTTCCTTTGATTTAGACTTGGTTTTAACTCTTACTTGTTTTGATTTATGCTGTTCTGTTGCACTATTTTATCATTACTAAACCTTTTTTGTGTTGCCATTTTTGATACAGTGTCTGCAGCTCATCCCTTCTCCAAATCTTGACTGTCTCCTGCTGACATATCAATTAAAACCCAGCCCAATTCAGCCAACACCTGCACACCTGATACACATCCTGGTTTGGAGTAATAAAAGAATTGCCAAAAAGCAGATTGTCTTTTCATTTACGTGTCAGAGAAGAAAGGAAATGGTCACAGTCATTCACATGTTCAAAGTGCTGTGAAAACTAGATCATGTTTTCCTGCTTGGAGTTTTATACTGATATTGTCCATTATAATTTACTCTAAGTGGCTTATTTTTCAGTTGTTATCAGTGTCTTGTTTCTTAATGTTAGGCATGCCAAACTCACAGCTCAAGAGGAATTTGCCTACAAGGTCTTTTGTATCTTTACGTATTTTATCCAGAGCTTCAAAATCACTTTTTAGAATCCATAATTAATTTTTAGCCAGATGTATTGAGGATTATGTCAAAAAGCAATTTCTTTGTTGCCCTGACAATCCATGACAATTTTATCACGGCACAAATAAAATCAACAGCAAAAAATAACAGTACAGCCACATGACACTATGGGAAATAACCAGCTTAGAGATGCCTGAGGAATGTTGGCAACTTATAAATTTTATATTAAAATACATACACTGCTTTGAAGTTTCATGAAAGCAGTTTCACAGTTTAGGTGTGTTTGGAGCCAATTTGTTTCTCAGAGGTCACTTCTCATAAAAGAGGTTCAAGGTTGACCACTCTAAGTTGTGCTTATGGTGTCAAACTGGTTTCTATGCACTTACCTAAGAATAACTCTGCAGAAGATCACCTGGGATTTATTTATTTTAATTATATGGGCCAAAATGACTTATTTGACACTAACTTTTTTTGATAATGCAGCACTTTTAAGTGGTGGTATTTCAGAGTAAGGGAGAAGAGAGGGAAAAAAAATTAAAAAAACCTCAGACCACAGAGATTAAATTATATTGGAGTAAAAAACCTGAAGTTCTCCCATATCAAATTCTGAAAATCTGTCTTCAAAAATCTCTTTGTTTAAAGTTGAAAAAAAAATGGAAGAACAAATCAGCTGATCTATGTGACAGGTGCAGATTTTCATGTGTATCCAGCAGCAAGAAGGGTTATCCTCCCTAATTCTTGCTCCCTTTTATCTCAGTTCTTCTCTATTCAGACATTCCCCCTGAACAACAGGGCTGAAATGCAAAGATGTGTAGCTTTCCAGATAGCAGTAATGAGGACGTGTGCTAAGTCACAACCTCAAATTAAAAGGACTTCAGTGGCATTCAAACCAGAAAAATGTCTGATTTTTCTGAACTCAAAGCTTTTAATATATCCAGTATATTATTGTGACTAAGAGCATGGCAGAATTCTAAAACAACTTCTGTCTTGTCTTTAACTCTTAGCTAAGATATCCGCTCTTCAGCAAAAATTTAAGTGCATAAAGACTTGAGGATTTCACAAGGACTATTTGTTGTTCGAAAAAAACCAAAACCTGCAAGGCATCTTGGCCAATAAATTTAAGTGCTGTTAGTGGAGATGCTATTGAATGCAAGCATCCTGCATCAGCTGTTTAAAGCAGTGTTCTAGGGAACAGTGTGAGTCAGGGAATTAGTAATGGGATATGGAGCCTTTCACCTCCAGGTCAATAGTTATAATCCAAAACAGACGGAGAGAGCCCAGGAGTCAATGCCATGTAATACCCGTCTACTGACTTCAGTCAAATTAGTCTGTGGCCTCCAGACAATTCCTGCAGAAAAAATACTGTAACCACAATAGGCAGGAGAAAAAAAAAAATCACTGGCACTGGTATCTGGCACCAGTGGAAGAACAGGAAAGCCAAGAAATTGTCTGGGGAAGTGTGTGGTCCTTTTAAAATAAGTAAGTGAAAGCGTTTCAGTAAGAAGGGAAAAGGGTTTGCAGCGACTTTTCGGCTTCCTATGGCACTGGCAGCTCCTGTGGACTCAAAACTACTCGAAATTTTAAGTGCTCACCACTCGCACGGAACGTCAGACGATGTAAATTGCGAGTCCCATAAAAAATGACCAAACCCACAACCTGCAAACCCCAATCCGCTCTGTGCACCTCACACTCTTCAGCTGCTCTGACATGGCTCCTCAAACCTACAGAGCTGGCATCACCATCACAACAAGAGGCATTCAGACTTATTTACAGACCTGTTAAGGGCCGTTCTCAGCACAGCAGCGTTTGCAGGGAGTTAATTCTGTGCTCTGATCTTCACCTCAGCCTGCTGCTCCAACGCACCCACCTCCACTCCCAGGGGAACAAACTGTACTGCACAGCCCTTGCAGAGTTTTAGCTGCAAAATATCAGAGCAGCAAGAGACTTTCTACATGATGGAGAGCCTAACTGTGAATAAATATCAAAAATACTAAGGGGAAAAAAAAAGGGATAGTTCGGTCCTTCCGTATCAATTTGAAACACGTTTGATTTCAACACCTCCAGAACATCAGTGGATCAGAGGAAAGGACACCAGTGTTACCTTTAGCTGGGATGCATGATACTGATGTGCAGCAATCTGCAGATGTGCTATCCAGGTATCCTCCTCTGGAGAGCCCTTCTCCCATCTGCGGTGCATATAAATAGTGTCAGAAGGCTTGGATTGCAGCAACCTACACTGCACAGTCCTGATTTTCAAACACACTTCAGCTCTTTTCTGGAAAGAGGACCTGGATTAGTTTATTCTGGTGTTTATTGTGAAACTCAAAGGACAAGTAACCCCGTTCATGGGCTGGGATCCCTGTCAATCTTTGACAGTCAGCGATGACACCAGCAAATCTATAAAACTCATGAACAATACTCAAGAGTCTCAGGTCCTCATGAGCAATGTATTAATCACCAGAACAAACATACCACACTAGCAGAAACTTCCCTAAAATCACATGGAGAACTGTTATTAATACAGTTAAAGAGTGGGATTTAGTTTGGATTTATGATGGCTACCTTTTTTTTGTTTATGGTCTTGGGCTCACAAGAAGAATATCACTCTGAGCTAGCCAATAGAGACATTCTCCCATGACTTCTTTAGATGTTCTCTATCTTTTCAATTTATGAAGGTTCACACATGCTAAACAGGAATAAAGAATTGTTAACATAACTTATTTTCCTCTCAAAAAACCTACACTATTTACCTGGATTACCAAGTGACAGGGTTCAGCCTTTAGGACAGAAATAAGGCCTGTTGGTCCTCTCTAACCTCCACAGTGTCTTTGTTTTTGAGTGCCCCTTTAAAGCCAGTTATTATAAGTAGTAACCATCAGTAGCATTTTTCTTCAAGTCTAGTGTTTTTTTCAAGTCTTCACACCTCTGTTGTGGTTCATTTCTTGTGAATCACGCATAGGAGTAATGCTTATGGAAATATTTTTGTTAAGTGGAGATTAAGCTTTGATTTATCTTTTCTTCACCCACCCTTTGAATGTAAAAGTACTCTTTTGGCGATTAAAAAAAAAAAAAAAAGTGTTTTTCTTAATTTTCACTATTTTCTCCTAGTTTATGATAATCCCCACAAAGACTGGCAGGTTCTCTCTCCCATAACCTCTCTGAGCTGAGGGACATCCTTCTCAGAGACCAGCACAGATACATTTGTCACATGCATTTGCATAAAACAAATTACTAGCTGTTTGCTGGTTTTTTTTAAAGCAGTCCCTTCTGTTACTCATCATCTCCATGAAGATAATTCCTGGCATTTGGTATAACATGAGATTGTAGAGCAGAGCTGGCTGAACTCACTGCAAAGGGCCCTGGATTAAATGCAGGTACCAGTCCTGAATCGTGAGTTATAATTTACTGACTGCAGCAGGGGGGAGACAGAGGGCACAGTGTGGTTTTCACAGCATGAATTACAGTTCTCTGGTGAAATGAGGGTGCCTTGAGCTGATTAAATTATAAGAAACGTGCACCTGGGCCACTTAAAGATCTGACATTCCCTTCCCTGTAGTTTGACTGATAATATAAGTGGTGTGCATCATAATTTCTGCATCATCTGAAAGTTTAATACGTGTAATTGTGAGCTGCCTTTCTCCTCTGAAATTGCAAACACAGCAAAATTGCAGGCTTGGTGTCACTGATGAGTCATTGTTGGGCTGCTGGATCTGTATTACAATGGCCATACATAAAGGGAACTGTGACACCCCAGTTTACCATCATTTTCTGTTCGCCTCTGAGTTGTTTCCACAGCTGAACAGCTCAGACCAAGCCCGGGTCAAGTAACAGGGGGAGGAGGAGTTGAATTGGTAGCTTTTAATGGAGATGAGTTAGGCATAACCTCAGCCATCCAAAATGTACAGTTATTTGTGTGACAGCTGAGGGAAAAGGCGCTTACAAAAGTATAAGGTGACAGCGAAAGATCAAACATGAACAAATAGATGCAGAAGACTGCATGTGTTGAGCAGAAAGGCATCATTTTCTTCTATTTATTCCTATTGAAGTTTAGAATACAAAGAGAACTTAGCCTATATTGCTAAAATGTCATCTAGATAAAGATATTTTAGTACCCACCAAAACAAAAGTCAGCAGTTCAGTCACTGAAGAACTCCACTGTCAATGATTTCTTCTTTAATCTTGTTTTCATCACAACTCCAGAAGTCTGGGATGTATATGCAGACACATTATTCTTTTCAGATGCTTTAAATCTGAAAAACATGTCTTGAATTAAAAAAGCCAAATGCTCCAAATTGGAGGTTAATGGCATTTATTAAACAGTTGAAAGAAAATAAGTTACCAAAAGAATGTGTCGGGCTTTTTTTTACTTAAAATGGGGAAAGCTGAAGAGAAACATGTATATTTGATAGAACAAATTGGTTAACATTAATATTTTTGAACATTGTAAAAAATATCTGGGGGGAAAGCCTATGAAAGGATGATCTGCAGTGCATAGGATATATTTGCATAAGAGGGCTCTCCTGAGGAAGGGCTTGTTGGGATAAATGCTTAATTCTGGTGTTGTAAATTCTCTGCCACCTCAGGTTTTTGGAAAGCATACAGGGGGAAAAGTCTTTTATTAATGTTCAGCCTGTCTTGTGCAGATCACAGCACGTTTGTATGTTTTTCACAGACATAAACCTCAACTGATTACAGTGCTGTTACTCTGTAACTGCAATTTAGTCAAAGGATGCCTATCCCTTACTCACCTTGTAAAATCAGCTTTGAGGAGTTACAGGAAACAGAACCAATCTATAACCAATCCATGTGTAGGGACACATAGTCGGTGTGGGACTTATGACAAGTTGTTGGGTATTGAGATATTACCTTCTGCCTGTGGACAGATTTGGCATCTCTGTTGCAAAGAGAAGATATCAGTAAATACAGGATAGCAGACACACTCTGATAATTGTTTTGTGTGACACCGGGCAACCAGTGTTGTTGGCTTCACAAACAAAGAGAAAACATGCACAGATTTGTGATTCCAATTTTGCTGATGTAACGGTAAAACCTTTCTTTAAAAGCAGAAATCTTCTTCTAGAACCTTCAAGGTGATGAATTCATCTTAACATAGAAAAGGAATCCAGTGCATTTTAGTTGGTACAAGGGCTTCTCACCATTTCTTCTCTGAATAAAACTGAAAGCCATTATTTCCCCTGTGAGATTCAGTGAAAACAAGGAAATATGAGAACCTGTACAAGTCAGATTGAAGGTACAACCAACAGCAGCTCTTTTAGTATGTGCTGTAAACACTCCTCATTTGTTTCATCAGTGATTGATACAAAGGGAGAAGTTCAGTTTAGAATAAGCAGGTGGAAACCACGGCCCATGGAAATCCCTGGACAAGTGCTCTGACTAGTGCAGGAGAACAAGAGTTGTATGTTGGGACAGCTTCCTTCAGACCACAGAACCAGCTGAGACAACATACTGGTTTGGAGTCTGTCTTTTTGTTTTTTCTCTGAACTAGATAGCTAAGTATATTAAATTAGGATTTATGAATAAGAGCGAGTTAAATAGGTTGGTAATAAAGAGAAGACAAACTGGAGAAGCAAGAGCGTAAAGGACTGGATCAAAGCCTGGTTTTCCTCAGGCTGGAAGTTTGCAATACTTTTGCAAATGCATAAGGTTTGCAAATATATGAGGGGTCATGGTATCAGTGACTTCATCTCACAGAGCTTGGCAGGACTCAGTCCTTCTGTGCCAGAAAACCACCACAAGAGTGAGCATGACTACACCTTCTCTTGGAAAAGAAACGTTTTCTGTCTTCCCTGACAGTGACATCAGTCTGTATAAAAGCATTAGACTCCAGCCAGCGCTTAAATAACCATAATTCTTATTTCAGATTATGAGAAGTAATTGGAAAAAAAAAAATAAGCCGAAGAATCATATGTACAGGTAGAGTGCCAGAAGAAGGGTGTTGAAAGTAGGCTGGCCCTAGGGAAGACATCATGCACTGGGCACCAAGACCACTGAACCTTGAGCAAACAAAGTATAAGGATAAAACTGCTTATTTATTAAACAGTGCCTCCTATTAAAAACTGCCTGCCTTGCTTGCAGGGCATAATGTCTCAACACAGTCTCACTGGGACCATTACCAGAGCAAATTACTGCTCAGCATGAATAAATGTGGAAAAATCTGGGCCTAAGCTTTTAAGACTGGGGGTTTTAATTTTACATTTTAATGTGTTTGAAATTGTTTTTATTATTATGCACAGCCACATTATAGGGGCAATTCTCAACAGATGAGGCCGAGCCGAGCTCTCTTGTTTGAAAGGTCAAGGCTTGTAAGTGTTACTAATTAAGGACAGAGGCACAAGAGTGAGTTATGTTTCCTTAGATAAGGAAAAGGAAAGAGATCTAGCTGTTGTTTCACATCACATGAAATCACTTCTGCTTCTCCACGGCCAGAGTTTAAAAATATCATGTCACCGGTGCCCTGGTTCTTAAGCTGCTTTCTGCCCTGCCCAATAGGTGCAGAATCACACACAAAAAAGGCAGGTATATACCAGGCTATTTCAGACTTCAGAAGAAAGCTTATCTATCACAAAGGTTTTGTCAGTCTCCCAAGAAGAGAGGCTAATATGAGATTTCTCTGTCAGAATCCAGCTCAATGAATCAAATGTCAGTGTGGAGGAGGATGTGATGAGAACGCTCTGGGCACAGAGAAAGCAAGAGGTGAGACACAGAAGCTGAAAAGTCTATTTTGTGGGGTCAGAGAGGTGACAGTCGAGACCACTGAATCAGAATGATCTTTTCAGGCTGCAGTTCTCATCAGGGTGAGGGATGCTCTCTTTTGAAGGGGAAAAAAAAAAAAGAAGTTGCAACTATTACACGGTGCAGCTGGTATGCAAGTGTAGCTGGAAATAAGAACAAAACTTCACCACTGCTGGCACTAACCTTTCCTCACAATATCAGAAATCAGTGTGAGCATTTGGAACTCAGGAACTCAGGGCCTCTGATGGCCATCCACAGTCTCGTTGGGCAAAGGGTAATGCCTGCTACTCAACATGTTACACTTGGTACAGCCTCACACCTTCACCTTGCACCCCTCTCTAGGAGACGGCTGCTAACAAAGTGGAAAAGCAGCTTATTGAAAAGGCAATATTAACTGGAAAGTTATTAGAGAATGAAAGGGGATTCTTTCCTTCCAAATCACAAGTTAAACCTAGTAGGTTAAGATTCACCTCCAAGGCAAACAGCCAGACCTGAGTTCCTGTTATTAAGGTGGTAAGACTGATAATTTACAGAAATGAATGCACAGGTTATACTCCTGATAGCTTCAGATTGCTTTGTCTACATTAACAACAACTCTGAATAAAAGCCATCAAGTCCAGCTGCACAGTCTCACACTTAACTTTTCCATTATTGTCACTGACCTCCCAGGCATCTCTTCTTGAACTTCATATGTTGATGGACAAGACATAAATGACCCCATATGCCTCAGGTGGGCTCAGTGGGCACCTCTTTCTCTCTCTCTCTCTTCTCCTCTCTGCTATCCATCAAAATTCTTCCCTGTGATTACAATGTAGTCGTGCCAGAAATGCAGTTCATACTTTGACATGGTAAATTAAAGGCCTGCAAAGTAATCTTGGAAAGGCTTCTTCCTGCGAGCAGGCTCGGTGTGAAGCACAGCTACTGCGGCTGATGAGGCCACTGGGCTTGTAAGTGGCACAAGTGCCTCTTGCAGACAGATCCCTCCCGCTTCCCACTTAGCTTTTCCTTTTTGCTGCTCAGCATGCAGGTGGTTTATGAGAAATAGGGGCTGTGCAGGATGAAGTCAAACCCAGAGCGGGTGAAATAATAAACCAGCTCACCTCTCAGGGAGGCACCGCTCCTGTCGGGAAGCTCTGCATTCGGCACCGAGCTCTGCCTCAGGGATTCCTTCTCAACCCAGGATGGGGTCACCAGCCTGCCTGGGGAACACAGGGAATACACATCAGCATCACCTCTGGGAACGCATCTTCTGTTCTTAATGTCAGATTTATTTTGTCACCGTGGCCTGAAAGATGAAATAATCAACAAGAGAAGTCGTCGAACGAATGTTTCCGGTTAGATTGAAGTGCCCATTTTGGAGCTGTAATGAGGTCTTCAAAGACTGCAAGAAGGAGCTTCAGGAAGGTAACTGGGAAAAACAGGCTTTTCAAGTGCATATATTTGCTGTCCATGAAAACTGAGTGATTAGTTAGGACCTGAAATTCAGGAGAAACTGAGCTTGGCTGCTCCCAATCACAGTTCTGCTGAAGGACAAGAATTAGGTCTTCAAATTCTGGTCACCAGCCTGTCTGTGGCATTTGCTGTTAACTCCATCATGTGGCTTGATGGGTTTATGATGTGGACAAACACACACTAAAGGGTAAAACATGGTTATGGAAAGTAATTTCCACTGTGACCTATGCCAGGATTGAAGTGAGGTCTCCAAAGGTGAAAGGAGAGTGTATCAATCACCTGTGCCTTGTCACCACCCCGTCAGCCAGGGGACACACATCAAATGCAACTAATTGCTAAATCCACTCATACACAAATTGCAACCCAATACTATTTATTGATCTGCATTTTCATCGAGAGGGAGGAAAAAAAGGCAATCAAGATGTTTTAGTGTGGGAATTTCAACGTGTTTGTCTCACATAGTTGAGATTTTATTGACACCCAAACAAAATCTTGCAGCCTATAAGTGGTAAGATTTCTCCTTTCTACAAAAAGGAAGGAAATTTCAGTGTAACAAAGTATGCATTTGGATCAGTGCATGCATTAGATTCTGAAATTATCCTCTCTGGACATTTATTCCAGATTTCAGAGTGCCTATTCATTTAAAATTATGGCACTTGTAAGGGGCTTAAATTAAATTGAAATAAAAGACAATATCCATTTAAAATTAAAAGCACCCATGTTAACACATGCAGTGTTAAAATACCTGCACTGAAGGAGGCCTTTCAGGCAGAAAAAGCCACAGAAGAAAGCTTTTTTGAATGGTTAAACTAAGAGTTAAAACAGCTCTAAAACAAATACTGGAAATATACAAAAATTCAGCATTATTAAAATTCTGTTTCGTTATAAAAAGAAAACTTCAGAAAAAAAGCAAAACATAAACATATTTTAAAACACTCTAATGTTCTGTTCTCTACTATAAATATAACTGTTTGTCAATAGCATTATGCAAATAGGTCTAGTCAACTTATTGAAAGTTCAGCAGTATCAGGAAAATGCCAGAAGGAGGTAAAGCTTCAGCACCAAACTCACAAAGCTTTTTGTTTCAGGCATCAACAAATACTGCAAAATTTTATGGAAAATTTTCCCCCTGCCCAAATGAATTTAAGAAAAAAAAACCAAACACAACAAATTAAATCACTATCAAAATACCTAAGGCAATAACAAAAACCAGGATGAGTTGGCAAAAAATAATACTTGGGAACACTGTTCCTTAGCCCTTTAAGTAGATATATGAGAGTCAGTAGGACAACTGAAACAGGTAAAAGAATCACTCATAGCTGTTAGAAAGACATGACTACACCAAAAGGAGAAATGAAAGTTGATTTACAAAACCAACAAAAACATAATTATTACAAGCAGGCCCCATTAGGTAAGATTATACAAAGTATCTGGAGAAAATAACCTGATATTATTATATAAAAAATATTCTCAGTACTAACATGTTATCACATCTAATTTGTATGACATTGGTCAGGAGCATTAGTTATGTCTGGGGAATAAGCACATGATGCCTTTAGATTTTTTTCATCCCATTCCACTGTTTTATTGTGGAAATACTTCTCCATTTTGCCCTGTAGGATTGGTCTCATGCTGGACCTGCTGGGAAAAGGAGCTACTGATGGGACACTTGGGGATGTGCTTTAAGGGTAACGTGGTGGAGCTACATCAGTGGTTGCACTCAATGATCTTTAATGACTTTAATGATTCCATGATTATTCCACAGCTGTAGCGTCTGGCAAAACTATCCTTGTGCAGAATAAATATTTTGTTCAAAATAAAAAAAAAAATCTACCAACACATTGGAGTTCCTAATATTTTTTTTCCTCACTGTTTTGGTTTAGTTTGATGACAACTTGCACACAATCAGGACAGCTCACTGTTTGTCTGTTTTCCCCCTTTTTTTGTAAAATTTGCAATACTTTGGTTAGGCACAATTTTTTCTTGATGTGTTTTAGATTCAGTTCTCATGCACTAATTCTGCAGAAGCTGCACAAATACCCTGAAGTCTAGAAACACACTCGAGTCTCTGACTTCAATGCAAATTAAGCGTGTTTTTGGATGAGTACTGTATAAAATAGGTTATCATTGTGAATGCTTTGAATTCAAAACTCGCTTCCCCCATTTTTGTCCCACAGAATTAGCATAACATTTATTGCTCCAGTGAATATTCCCTTTATATTCCATAGAATATTCATAGAAATTAAATGGGAAAGAGGTACAATCGGCTTCATTAAAAATTCAAATGAATGTTGTCTATTTTTGGCAGCCTTTCCTCGCACATCATTAAAAACCAAAACAGTTATTCCATAAGAAATGGAAGAATAAACAAACAAAGAACAAAAAACGCCCTCTGACCCGCCACTGAATCCATCCCCTTCTGCTCCCTGTGCTCTCCCACCATCTCCAAGGCAGGCCCCTGATTCCCATCCTCCCTATTTCTCCTCAAGGAGGAAGATTCCCTGATGAAGGAATCAACACCTCAATTCACAGTTTTGGGGAGCTGGGGGTGGAGAGGAAAGACCAGGTAGAGAGAAAACTGGTTGTGAATCCTGTCGTGCACTTGTTTCCAGACTCAAGGCTCCACTTAATATCTGCTTAGTATTTTTGGGAGAGTCCAGAATTTCTTGAGTAAATGTACACCTACTACTGAAAAAGTGATGCTGGAACTGCAACCACATCGATGTGACCGAGTCCTCTGTGTCAGCAGGACATTCTGCACACACAAATCTTCTCTCCTCTGCCTTTAGGAATACCTTCCACAACCTCAGTGCACACACATTGTCTTCAGCTACTTCTCCCTGCATGTTTATTTCTGCATAAAATATAAAACATCAGGATATGAAACCTCACCCAGCAGTGCAGTTTATTTACAAAGCAACCTGGTGAAGGCCACTGTGTAAAAGCAGAGCCCTGAAAGGCTGTCAGTGATCCGTCTGAAATGTCGATACGTCACTTCAAACGATCTTACTTGGAGCCACTTGAAGCACCCAAAGTCAGCCAAATCAAAGGGGATTGATATCCCTTTTTCAGACAAGAAAAAAAAAAAGAGAGTGAAAACAGAAAGGCAATTAAGTCTCCCCCCAGCAGCAGCCCATTCACATTAAAAGGGAATACTTCAAAAGGTGGTGAAGAGGGAAACACTGTGTGTTCCAGACAAGTGAGGGACCCAGGACAGAATGACAGGTTTGTCATGCAGGAAACCCAGAATTTCAAATAAGAACAGCTGGAAACTAAAAAAAGACCTATAAGACAAATCAGTTCTTATAAGCACAGAGCCCACCTGAGAGAAGAGCACCCAAAAAGACACCCTCATACTCCTCTTCTGGGTGGTTACCTAAAAGAGCTTTTGCTCTGGGTCTCATCAAAACATTAACCGTGGAAAGAAAGGGCAGTCCAGCCAGGAGGTGCAACTCACGTCAGCCTGGAAGGCAGGAAAGAGATTAAAAGTAAATAAAATTCAGCAGTGCTTGGAGAGACCGATTTCTTCGGACATTTCTCACGGCCCCAGGCAGACAGCAAAGATCTGGTGTCGCAATTCCACCCTGCCATGACGGGGTCATCATTCCTGAGAGCACCCACAGGCTGGCACGGGAAGAGCTCCATATTTCTGAAGATATTCCCTTCCTCTCCTCTATGAAAGCCCCTCTCTGCTTCCCTGTATCTTCTTTTTCCCCAACAAGCCAGAGCATAGTTGGGATGCAAGTGCTGAACTCCTTTTGGCAATGCATCTTCTCTTTCTTTGACAGCACCCAGGGCTGTTGTGATGCCAAATCTACAGGGGCAGGGAGAGGAAAATCTGTACCCTTCATTTAAAAGGGAAAGCCCCATGGAAACACAAACTTTGTACCGAGTCAAATATCCAGAAAAATCAAACAAATTTTCCCTTTGGTTTTTTTGGTTTTTTTATATTTTTTTCCCCCACTAGTTTCTATGTACTTTCACAAAGCCTGATGCCACTGAAATTCATGAGTCCCCTCTGGTATTTGGGAAGCATGATTCCTCTATGCCCATTTTCTCCAACACCAGGCAAAAGTCTCCATTTCTGGTAAAACTACTCTAGTAATTTATAGTGCCTTTTATTTTTATCTGTGTGTGAAATTATCTATAGCTTTAATGGGAGATTAATGAGATTGAGCACTTCTGGCTCATTGTCATTGCCATGCAGCATAGGCATTTTTATACTGAAATTATATAGAATCAACAATAAAGCCTCCATTTGACATAAATTTCACAAGCACTTCTGAAAAAAAACCAAAAAAAAACCCAAAAAAAACCAACCCTCCAGAGAATTAAATAAAGGTTCAACAATTTTTAAAAAATAATATCTGAGGAATGGGGAAAAGATAAATTATTTATAATAAATATATGTGTATATATATCCATGTGCTGAATGTGTATTCTTTGGTGTTATTAAATGCTTATAATCTAGGAATAATATGACTTCTTTTAAACTTCACCCAGCAGTTTTAAGCACAATAGTACTTTTGTTCCTGCCTGTTCTGTCATTTTTCTCCCATCATGAGTAGATGTATTATCCCACACTGTTAAAAGTTTCTAACAGTTTTATTTTTCTTTTGAGTGGAAAGACTACTTGAAAACATAAGAAACTTTTAAAAGGTGAACTTTTCACTTATTACTGACCAATGCAAAATTTAATCATATTTCAACTGCTCACTGAAAAAAAAAACCCACTCTTTTCACCAAATTTTACATTCTCTTAAAATAATACTTCCAAATATTACTCAGAGCCTTCAACTTTTTGTTCCAGCTTCATAAGGGCTGAGATAAAAATTCACAGAGATGAAAGGTATCTTAAGGTAAGAAGACAATGACCACAGAGCACACACTGATTGAAAGGCAGATGAATCTCTAAAGCTTTTTTAACAGAATCTTATTTGCTACTTTTATCCTCAGGCTTCTCTTTCAGAGTTCCAGAGTTGCAAAAAAAAAAAAAAAGTGACAAAATTAAAAGGCTGGCTCCTTCTAAGTGATTTCCTCTTTGAAGTCCTTCATACAGGCTGAAGACCCAGCCAGTTGCCATCCTGAAACTTCACCCACCCTTGGAAATGCAGGAATAAATGTAAACTGCTGCAGTGGGATATTGCAGGTGTTTCAATCGAGTGGAAACATCACCACTGCACTCCAGCAGTAGGAAACCTGATGAACTGCCAGAGGATTGGGAAATGGATGGTCTTATTAAAGCTCCTCATGCTCGTAGGATCAGCCAACGTGTTTTAACTCAAAGGATATTTTAAAGATTTTTCTTTTTAAGCTGAAAATTCACACAGTTTTCAGGGTGGGTTTTTTTTTTCAAAGACTTATTGATGTCTTTCGTGGGTTTTTTTACATCTAGGTTTTTTTCTCCTTTTTTTTTGCCTGCTACCAAATTTAATAATGATATCAATATACATCTTGATTTTCCTTTTTCTGATTTTTCTCTGATACTGTTTTCTGAAATAATCTTCCCTGCTATTTTCTCAAAAGCAACTCACACAAGTCCATCATTTCTCACAATAAGAGGGGACTGAGATTCCAATTTCACAAAAGTGGGATTTAAACCACTGCTCTTTTTCCCCCAAAAAAAACTTCAAGCAGTCGTTTTTGCACTACCTCAGTTCCTTCAGCCCCCCCCTTGGGCTGGAGTTGAGATCTGTGCAAACACACAAATGAAGGGGGGTCACCTCTGAAGTGGTGACTCAGAATCACCCCATGAAAGGCTACCAAAAAGAAAAGTGCTTTTGAATATTTCCTCATTTCCACGGGGTGCAGAAACACCCCGGCCTTTCCTTAATGTGAAGACACCTTTCAAAGCTACAAAAGTTGAAGCATTTCTGAATGCTGTAAATAGCAAAACAATTGGACATCACTTCAAATCTTCTGGTTCAAAATTCTTTTGGTACCACTACCACCCAAGAAAAAATCATTGACACAACACTGTGAAACAAAAGTTATTCTGCAGCTAATCTGACGTAGCTTTCAAACAGAATAGAATAAAAACCTACTGCATCCTGTTTATTTTCTACCAAAAAAAAGAGTTGAAACGTGATCAGATGGGGCATTTTAGCCCTGAAAAACATTAGAAACATTGACATTATTTATATGATTTCAACACTAAGTATTTATCAGCTCTAAACTGGGCAAGGTGCAGGATAAAATTAAACAAAAAATTAAACAAGCTTTCCAAAAGAGTGAAAGAAAGGATCAGATAAGGCCAGCTGACTATTTATCAAGCTTTAGATCTCATAAGCCATGCCAGAAACACAGAACTCATCCACAAATCCACATCATCAAGGAACACTCCCAAAAATTTAGCCCATGTTCTTCCCAGAAACCTCTTCCTAATAGGAAAGGAACTTATCACTGCCTATGGCTTGGCTGGTAGCTGGAAATCCTTTTATTAATTCATTCAGCTCAGCAGTTGAAGTTTATGTGAGTGTTTTCCACTGGTTTGGGAAGCATTTTATCATCACTCTATCCATCTCCCACCCTTGGAATGCCCAAGGACTGAAGAAATGACTGGAAAAAAAAGTAACAGAAAACCCCACCACAACCTACCTGTCCCCGCTGCTTGTGATCCGTGTAAACATCACTGCTGATTTTCTTTCTTTCTCTTGATCCATGGGGTTCTTCAATCTATGTTTTGAAAGCCTAATAATTCAGCTTTTCAGAGCATATCATGATTTTTACAAAGTAAAATAATTCGCTTCACTTTATGCAGTGTAGTTGATATTCAGATGAGTCACTAATTAGAGGAACTAGAGAAATGAGAGGTTATTGGGGGAGCACACAGGAAACTCAAGGGCCTGAGTTTTGAATTCAATAAATTAAAAAAAAAAAAAAATGGATACTGTCCAGTGTTGCCCATGTTAGATGAAATGAGAAATCAAAGACCTGGTTTATGAACATCTTAAAGATCTTCAAGATGTGCATAAACCAAAGGCTCTTTGTAATCTGAGGAGCCCACAGAATTTCAAAATTCTTGTCCCATCCTCAGCGTGATTTTTCCTCAGTTTATATTTCACACTTACCTCACAACAAAGGCAGTTTTAATTCGCATTCTTGAAATAAAGAAATAAGAAATAAAAATAGACAAGTAATTCAAAAATGAAACATACATTATTTATTATGTACCTTTGATCATTATTTAGTTTTGTTGAGATTGCAAGGAAATACAATGAAAAACAACCAAAATGTTGGCCTGGTAATGAAGCACTCCCTGGTTCAGCCCCACATCCAAACATATTCAATGTAATTGGAAAATATGACTATCCTCAGAGCCACACAACTTCTTGCACATACATTTCACAGTTGTCTAAACACTAATTCCTATTTAAATCAGTCATCTACTATTACACATTTAGATTTCATAAACCAAATACAATATTAATAAATAAAAATGCAATTTCTGAGTAGAGTCTTCAGAAGCACCGAGGTAACTTATTTTTTAGTTCCATTTTCTGTTTTCCAAGCGAGTCAAGCAGATCCAAAGTGTCACTGAAAGTGACTTCTGAAGCCCAGGCAGGAATATCAGCAAATTCACCACTTGTATATAATTTTCTACATCCTGAAAACAATAATTTACATTGAAGTAGGACTGAAATGTCATGACATGGCAGAATTACAATTGCTTGGATATTTAAACAGTGCTTTTCCTGTTTTTGAAAGTGCTTTGGTTCCTTTAAAGATGCAGTTATATAATAAATTGCTGAGGTTTATGAAGATTACTCTTGTTAGAATTGCCAGAATTCTTATAACTTTTAGGAACAAGAGTTTAATTTTATATTCTCAAGGGAAAAATAAAATACCTTAAGCTTAATTCCAGCTTCACTTAATTTCTGGAACAAATGCAAACAGGTTTGAGTTTCCTTTCCCTTAATTATTGCAAGTCAGAATCAACAGAATCACAGAATCATCAAGGTTGGAAGAGATCTTTAAAATCATCCAGTCCAACCATCCAACCAGCACTGCCACTGCAACCCTTCAGCCACACAGAGAGGTAAGAAGCCACTCTGCAAGAGTTTTATTTTATTTTTTTAGCCTATTTTAATAGAGTTAATAAATAATTTTAAAAAACTTAGCTCAGCACAAGAGTTTTTATTTTTATTTAGGGTTTAAGCACAACCGGCATTTAAAAAGTGCAGGAAAAATCAAAACAGCAAGAAGGGTGGCAAACTTTTCCAGATATTACCCTGCCTAATGAAGTGAGAGGTGAAAATAAACCATCTAAAATACATATTTTGCCATAAAATTGTGTCCTGGAGCAATTTACTGCCAAATGAGAAGATAACAACAGAGACCCCTGAAGGATTTGTTGCTGTGACTGATTTTGTGTAACGGGTTCTAACAAATTGTTTGCAAAAAAATGAAAGTGGCTGCGGGTTGCCAAAAATGCAGATTTATTAAAAAAGGGGAATAATAGATGGGACCATGTCAGTGGGAGGAAATAAACCCAAGGAATCTGAATAGGGTAGGACAATAAGGATTGAGAGATCATGTGCAGTGTCAAGAGATATGATACAATGCCTTTAGGGAGGCCCTGCAAAGGATTAAAAATAAGCCAGGTTTGACAAGTCCCAGAGAAGATGAATCATGGATAATGACAAAAAAGAAACAGCATGAAGACAGGAGCACAGAATTGGTGTCACCCAGCAGTAAAAAAGTCAAAGGGTCAGTGAGGAACTGGTAGGTGAATCAGGCAGTTGTGCCGGGTATTCTCAGCACACAAACAGCTCTCAAGTGCTACAAGAGCAGTAAATTTACAGACTTTATATGTTTTTCAAAGGGTGATTTGCTTGAGGAAATTCATCTTCAGTCTAGCCAGAATTTCTGTCCTTTTTGCTACCAAAAACAGTTTACAGAAAACAATTGGAGTGAACAACAACTAAAACCAATAACCAAGAAACCGTGACCACTGTGATGCACATATCGGTGGCAGGGGAGTTTTGGAGGCAGATTATGTGTTTAGGAGGCTGCTTTCCAGAATGTTAGTTGTATGTAGCCAGATTATTTTGGGATTTTTTTTTTTACTTAATTTTTTTTTTTTTTTTAATGGCAGGGAAAATGGGAAAAACAAGAGGGGAAAGCAATGCTGGAAGAAACTCTGCTCCCAAGCTGAAATCCTTGCTAAGGGAAATGTGGCAGTGCTACTGCAGGCTCTCAGGATTTCACAGTTAGGACACAGAAACTCCATCTAGTAAAATTCCAGGAGCCTTATATTTTCCAAACCGGATGAATGTGCACAGAAATGCATCCTTGCAGCCACTTGAGCTTCAAGTTCTTTCAGGCATTCCTCAGACAGGCTGGGAAATGGCTATTTAATTTAGTGCCAGTGGAAAGCATTATGTCTTTTAGAAATAAATAAGAGGGAAAGGAGGGAGAAGAAAAAGGAAAAAATGACTAAATGTTCTTTGTTGTTACAATCAGTGCTATAAAATGTGGGGGAAAGAGGCAGGAAAGAAGGTTCCCAAACCAAATTCTGGCCACAAGCAGAGAACAGAAGCCCAGTGTTGTCCCTGCTTCTCTCAGCTGAGGTTGTGTTGAGGAACTCAACCTCCAGGAATTAATTCTTTATAGACAGTCTTTGGTAATGCTTCTCTGGAATGTGATATCACCACTTTCTACAGTGCTTATCCTCAAAGCTTAGTACTCTGTTCCACTGTAATAATTCTCAACAACTCTATGTTTTGAAGTCATGCTTGTGCCACAGACTAAACTATTTGTACTTACTATACAGGTGAAATAATACTGGGGGAAAAAAGTCAATTAATATTTCAAAGTAAATATATATTCCTATGAATAACAAGATTTTCTTTCCTTTTTTTCTTTTTCCTTAAAAAGATAATTTTTAAATAAAGCAACTTCTCTGCCTGAAGGCATAAACATTAGATAAATATTAGCTTTCACTCAAAGAGTGATAAATTGTACATGTCACTTAGTCAGGAAAATACATTAATTTTACCCTTTGTTTCAAACTGTTGGTATTTATTGACATTTTGAGCGTTCACAGAAAGTGGAATAAAAGCTGCAAGATCAGTTTCAGCCTGGCAAACTACTTCAAAATCAAAAAAACATACTATTAATGATGGAAAGAGAGCTTTTGTTTTGGTATATCTGCAGACCCAATTCATTCAAGCTACACTTCAACCTGCACATGAAAGTGACTGATCACAAACAGCAGATTTCCCAATAAAAACAAACTACTAGAAAATTTTTCTCTAACCATTTTTCATTGTTTTTTGAAAAAAAAAAAAAAAGGTGCTGATTGTATGAATATATGGTGTTTGGCTGAATATCCTGTATCATCACAATGAAAAAAATGTAAAAAAATCCATAAGTGAGGCACTTTTATCCGTGGTTTTTTTCTTCTCCCCATTAATTTAACTTCATTCAGTACTTTGAAGGCATTTGCAGCTCCTTTCCCAGCAGACCTCAGAGGGGACTTTCTGAACTCTTCAGTACATTATGCACTGTATCACAATAATTTAAGCAAATGTTCCTGTCACAAAAAACCAGAGTTATCTCTTCTTGCACAAAAAGTTACTCTCACATGAGCACTACCTTTTGTACCTCTCCATCAAGCATGGATGGTAAGAGCTGAAAAAGTGATCCTGGCACACTTCCTTCTGACTACAAATTAGGTTTGCACAGAAAATTGTGAAAATCAGACCACAACTCTTTGGGAAAAAAAAAAATCTGCATTTCTGAAGAACTGTCTTCTCCTTTTCTAAAGAAAAACAGCCAAAACCAGACTAATGTTTTCTCCCAAATTTCTTTTTATTTTAATGATAAGTCATCCTTTAAATCTCTCACCTTATTGAAAAAATTATCACGATCCTGCTGAGGATTGCAGTGCTGTTAAATACACTGCAAAAAAAAAGTCAATGAAATTAAAAATAAGGCACTATAGAGCAAAAGCAGGAGTCTTCCTTTGAGTTATTGCTCTGATGCCTTAAAATCTACCTCACAGCTGTGAGACAAGATGGCTCTATAATCCTTTGCCCTTTCCCACTGCCTGGGATCCTAAAATAGTTTCTCCTAAAGGAATTTTGCTCCTGGGTTGCCTTCTCCAGAGCAGGTGTCAGCACACATCCGAGGAGCTCTGCATTCCAATAGATTCCCTGATTCATTGGCAGAGCCTCGTCCTAACAAAAACAAACATTACCTGGAAAATACACAAACCCAGAGAAGTCGTTTACTGTTCCTGGAGGGCTCTAACTACAAACATTTAAATTAGGAGTTACAATCCAGCATCAAGGAAAACCAGACAGACAGATGGCCCTGCACACCCTCTTTCCAAGGGGCCATTCAGAGATCCACGTTCTTTTGTGATACAAAAATCATCAATAACACTCTTATGTCTATGCATTTTGCCTTGAACAGGGCTCAGGTGAATGAATATTCCTTTTAAATCTCCATCAACTTTTTTTTCCTTCCTCCAGTCCTGAGTTAAAGCTTGGATCCTGACCCAGAATAAATAGCTTTTAGCTATTTTGTGAGAAGCCTATCATAATATTTCCTTAATGAATACAAGTCTTATTGACTGGGGGAAAATAAAGCACAGTATCAATTTGTGCCTGCTCTGACTGTGCATTTCAGTGCTGATGCTGTACAAGAAAAGCCTAAGTGGCACTTGGGGATAATTTGTGCTTTTAATTTGTGCCTTTCTCTTTGACACAACCCAGGAGTCAAGTTTAATTTTTGTTTAAATTCACAGCACAGAGGACCTGAGCAGCTCAGGATTTTTTTAATATATAAAACCTCTTTGGTTTTTCCTACTAACACTACACAACAATTTGACAACAGTTAAGGGGTAAAACAGAACCAGTCTGCTTTTTCCAGTTGTGGTGGGCTGGCTGGCACCTACGCCCAGTATAGCAGTCTAAATGTGACTCTGTGGTTCAAAATCAGGAAAACCAGCAAGGAAACAATGGGAAGAAGGTCTGCCAACTGATCCTGCAGCTCCACCTCAACTCTAAATGTAAATCTGTCCCCTTGAGTCCCACCTGATGGCAAATTCTCATTAACACTTGGCAATTTGAACAACTGCAGCGGTAATTTCGTGAGGAGATTTGCCATTAACATGAGACTAAGGAATAAATAAAGGAAATGGAAACGTTTTTCTCATCCTTGCTTCTTTTGGGATTTTTTTCCCGCTGTTTAATGTCATTTTCTGTTGTACAAATTAAATTGTCCCCCAGCCTTGCCTGGGATGGCTACAACTACTGAGCTACCTAAAACTTAACACACACACATCTGCACGCTGACAGTTCATGAAACAACTGCCAAGAGAAGTTGCTGTATTGATGCAGAGCCACTTATTGTCCTGAAAACTTGAATTAAGCTTTTTTGGGAGCTATAATGGTGGATCAGAGTGGGGCACTGCGCTTAAGTAATTTGTCCCAATTACCTAGAAATTGGGGATAAGAATTTACTGAGAGTACTGGCAAGGTGGGAAAGTCAACAGTTATGATTATTAAATTCTATTCATATCATGAGACTTAGACTGTACAATCCTGTCACTTGTATAAACACAGAAGAGGATGTAACACGTGAAGTCAAAGACTAATCCTGCGAGAATTACTGGAATGACTTTGAAGAGAACAAAACTGACACCAGATGAAAAATGAGCCTAAACTTTAGAACTACACATACTAAATATTTGTCCCGTTTCACTGTCAGTATACAAGCTGTTTAAAGAATTACCACTTAGATTGCAAGGAATCGTGTGCCCTTTTGTCCTGGGGGATGCAAGGGAGGTGCCCATCTTTGGAGAATTATTGAAATCCGATGACAACCAGCAGATGAAGTAAGATGTTCTTCAGTGAACAGTGGCTGTGACATGAATCTGTACAAGAAACTGAAGATGGGTGAAATCAGCCCTACGTGCTGACAGATGAGCTTCAGCCCGTTCCGATACCAAATCCACTTTTTGCCTCTTTTTTTTTTTTCATTGCTTACTGGAGAAAAAAAAAGTTCCTTAGGGTTGTTATTTTCTAACTCCTTCAAGGAGTTACTTTCTTCAGCTGCTGAACAAACAAAACCGACCATGCAAAAACTAAGATAAATGTACATTATAAAAACTTTTTTTAAAATCTACTGAATAGCTATTTTAAGAGAGCTGCTGTCTCCCTCTCCCATTAGAGCTGGCCAAATTCTGTGCAACTGATTGCTTTATTGTGGAGTCCAACTTTTGACTCCCTGGTGACAAAAAGCCATAATAGATAAACAGCTGGAGTGTTCTCTCCACTTGGAGATGGTCCTTGCCAAGAATGCTTTTGACTGTGAAAGCAAATACACACACACACACAGACATGCACACCAGGGAAAGACTGTGAAAATCATCTATGAAAAGCTGTAAACGTTGCTCATCCCTTCTTCTAGGATTTTCTGTTACACTTAGGAATGTGAAAGCAACTCTGAGTGCAGAACTGAGCTCAGCTCCACGGCACTGCCAAACACACAATTCTCTCGGTTTTGCAGGGAACAACCCCTCATAAAGATGTCAAATGAATTCCTCAGGATCATAAAGGGCAGGAATAGAAGGCAGCAGCATCCCTGTGCTGATTTCCACAGCACAGCTCATTCATTCTCTCCCCATTCATGGAAAAACCGGGCTGTGCATTTGGCTGCTCGTGGATTCCACCTCTAACCCAGAGCACATCCACTACTTGTTATGTCTCCACACACAAAGGGCTTATTTCAGAAAACATGCATATGCCAGGGGCTGAAATCACTTAAGGAGATGAAAGAACCACCGCTATGAAGAAGAAAGGGAGTTAATGCAACCAGTGTGACGCACTCCCAGGATTATTTCAGCAACAGCACTTCAAACAGGCCAAGAGCAGTGGCAGCAGTCAAGGCCGAAGAAAAGATGGCAAGATAGGACTGCTCGGATTTAGGTTCCTATGGATAGGATTTGGAGACCATTTCTGTGCAGTTAAGAGTGAGAGTTATGTCAGAGATGTCTTAGTTACTGTGAGGTGACCTCTGGTGGGGGAAGGGGCAGGAGGTGGATGGGGACAAGATGAAGGTGCCACCCCAAAACATGCAAGGATTCAGTCTGGAGGGCAAGAGCTACAGAGAGCAGACATAGAGAGGTCATTGAAGGAATTCATTTGAGGGAGAAAATGGATAGTATAAAGATATGGAAAAGTCAAGATCAAGTTTAAAATGACTACTGTTGGACAGGGCTCTGAGCAACCTGAGCTAATTGAAGATGTCCCTGGATCACTGCAGGGAGGGGTTTGACCCTCAGAGGTCCCTTCCAACCCAGGCCATTCCATGGTTTCCACGACATTGTATTTTTACAGATTTTTAGAGAGCATTTTTACTGCAAAAAGAAGAAACTTGGTTAGAAGGAGTTTTTTGGGGTGTGCACAAGGATGAGGAGGGCAGGCACTGGGCTTACTAGGAGTTTTAAGGGCAGGCATTAAGACCATCTGCCCCAGAGAACTTCCAATATTCATAAATGAAGTCCTTGCACAACCTGGGACTCTGCAAAGATCCAGCCTTTGTTAATAAATGGATCAATCTTGGAGTGTGAAATATCCCATCCGGCTCGCAGCACTCCCCAACCCTTAGACAGAAATAATAATAAAGTGGTGAAATGGGATATGGCACACACCATCTGGCAGCTGTGCAAACAAGAAGAAGAACCCTATGAAGAACATTATTACACGTTTGGGGACCTGCTGATTGCGTTGCCTGTCTAAGGTTAGGTATTTTGGGGTGTAAAACTTGAGAACACGGTCTAAATCGTGGATAATTTAATAGGTTGCACATGGACCTCACCTCCAGTTTATTAATTCTTTTTTATTCAACAATGCATCCCTTTTTAAAGGGCTTTCTTATTTTTATGGTGAGCTGGTTAAACTGTTGTTCCAGACACACAAAGGCAAAAGGCAAAATCCTTGTTTTTCTGTAATAGTAGGAATGTGCACAGTGGTCTGGTCCCATCAAGGTGTTCAGTTTTTCCATATTTGAAATTAACATATCACCTGAACAGATGGCAAATCTTCTTCCCCTTAGAAAGACCAAGGAGTTTTTTAGTCATACTTCTTTCCTTTCCCCCTTTCATGAAGAAGAACAACAGAAAGTGATTAAGGAGAGTGTGTTAATAAAAAAAGCTCTTTAAACCAACAAGCTTATGGATTTTGAAGGACTGCCAGGAGAGTCATTAACAGAAAAATATTCAAAAGGCACTTAAATGTGTTCTCTGACTTCAATAGATTTGTTCCTGTCACTTCACAAGAAAACAGAACAAGGGACAGCTCAGCCTTGTCCCCTGGCTGGTTCTCTGTGCTCAGCAGTGCATTTCAATCACCCATTCAGGCCTGCCTTGGCTGCCAGAATTCTCTCTCCTGCTCCCTCTCCATCCAAGAAGCCCTCATTTTTCTTTCTCCTACCTCACATGGCCTATTCCTGCTATTTGAAGTTCTGATTCCTCACTTCTTCAAAACATTGCTATTTACCAGCACAGCCTCTTTCATCAAGCGTGGCTTGTACATGGTCCCCTATGCATTCCTGCGTTCTTTCCCCATCTCCTCTCCCTGCCTCGTGCCAAATTCCCTGTCCTTCTGAAATGCAGTGATGTGTGCATCGTTCTGGTGCTGCAGCAGATGGTGCTTTGGAGAGAAGAGATCCAGTTCACAAATAAAGTGGACTGATCTAAAATCGTAGATTAACTTTTCCAGTTTTTCACAGTTTTTCACATTAGATTTTCACATCAGATGTCACAGTAACTTGGAAACCAACCTCAAGCACCTTGAACCTCTTGGTCCTATCAGTAACTGGCCTTAGCATCACTGAGAAAAAGATGATTTTTTTTTTCTCAGCTCTCCTATAAATGTAGGAATATTATCAGCTAATATCGATTCACCTGTCCTTTCATGCTGTCTCAGGGATTGAAAAGCAGATTGTTTCAAAATTATTGAACTGAAGAAAATATGTTTTCTATGGAGTTCTGTCTCAGGTCTTCTATGTCATCCCCACCACAACACCTTTACACCTTTCATATATCTCCTAGCCTAAGCTTATGGTTCTCTGTTTCATCCCATCCTTGCTGTGATTGTCATAATCTCAGCTCCCTGCTGGTTCTTTGCTCTTCAATACTCAGCTTTCCTGCATAAAATGTTGGGCTTGTTGACTCTCTTGGCAAGGAACAGCAGGTGTTGTGACCAGCCCAGCTCTGTGCATACCAACCATCCTGATGGCCACTGCCTTGCTTTAAGACCAGCATCAACATCCAATCTCTCTCCCGGCCCCAGATGCTGACTTCCACAAAATCCTGCCAAAAATCTGGCATGTGGAGCGACTGCTTAAGCCTCATTTCCTTAGGAAACCAGCTAAAGCATTTCACTTCCTTTTTTTTTTTCTGAACTGGATTAAATAACTGCAAGATGGACGGTGCAGCAGCCGGACAAACATGACCTGGTCGGGAATTGGAGCCAGGGCTCACAGGTGCTCCTCTCAAAGGCCAGGGAAAACAAGCCCACAGTGGTGACTCATCTTTCAGCCCTCCTGGATTTTCCTAATTGCTCAGTGAATTATTCACCCCAGCTCACTGTTCCCTCCTCCAGCCCCTCTTTGCTGGTGTATTTGCTCATGACACCTACGTGTCACCCTCCCCCTGAGGTACCAACCAAGCGCCAAAAGCCAGATCCATCCCACTTCCACAGCACCAAGGGCAGGTCTCAGGGTGGGTACTGCAGCACCTGGATGACAGAACAGAGGAGCATTTTGAAAGCCCTGACTGGCCAATGAACACGCTGTAATAATCAGGGTGCAACTGCAATTAGTGAAATATCCTCCAGGGGAAGATTGGACCCCTGTTCTAAAGCTGGGGAGGAACTGAAATTTTTCAAGCACAAAAGCATTTGTGACAAAATACAAAAGGAGGGTGTATCAGTAAGAAATTGCAAGCTGCCTGACACAGCACTGTGCTCATTAGCCCTTAATGGAACTGGGAGAAATGATCCTTTTTTTTGCTGTGCAATGTATTCCTTTTAAAATACACAGAGAATGAATGTTGTACCATAGTTTTTCTTCCATTGAATTCAGCTAAATAAATTAGATTTGAAGCTTTAGCTTCTTAGCAGAACTCAAAGCCTAATGTAATACCCAGTCAGAATGTTGAAAGCAAGCATCTGAGCTTCTTGAATCAGCCTAAAAGATGAAAGAAATACTCAGTTAAATGCAGATTATAAGATACTGGTTTTTAAACAGGAGTAAAACAGAATTTGTACATGCAAGGCTGAAAAAACCAGCAGCTTTGATTTCCCCAATCCTGCCAGGGAAATGTTTCAGAGAGGTTACAAATCTCAATTGACCATCGCACCACGTGTCAGAAAAGGTAAGCAGTGTCACTCCCATGCCAAGGAGGGAAAAAGGAGTACAATGGGAAGGAGCAATAGGTCAAGCTTGGACAGCATGACAGCCTGGATTAAAAGCCAGGCATTGCTGGATCTCAATCCATGCTTAAAAAAAAAAAATCACTGCTTCAACAACAAACAAAAATATTGGTGGTCAAATTTGATTGAATTTGAGAGACCGTTCTATAATCAATCATGACAGTGTTAATTCTTCTAAACTCTCACTAAACTCTCCCCAGTAGATGTTAATCTACCCTGCAGTATATCCATGATTCCAGGATAATTCTGAACACAAATCTCAAAAAGCAGTTTCTAAGTGAAGAATTGTGAGCAGCTTTCTTTTCTATTCATCTGCTCTGCATCCCAAAATAATGAGGGGGAAACACACACACACACACACAACAAAACCTTTAGTAAATGCTGCACACTAAAAACTAAAACATAATCACATCTAGGAGAGGTGATGATGATACAGTTGGAGTTAAATAGCCCAGAAAAATTGTAATAACTCAATAAGACTAATTAAGTGGGTTTGTGTGAGGGAGCAGAGGGTTCCCATGAAATAAGGCACAACTCCAAGAGCACTCCATCCTTCACAGCCTCACTGCCCTACAGGGATCTGATTATTTCACCCTGTGCAACAGCAGAAAATACCTGAGGGGCAATCAGGGTCCCACCAGTTCAGTTCCAGACATCTGTTTATCCTTGGTCCCTTCTGACCTTTAGTTCTGTAGAGTATCCACTGGAAGTTGGACACTCTTAAAAAATTCCACTGTACTTTCCAGTATCCAGCTACTCCATAGTTACTTTGAGCTCATCAAACTTTGAACAAACTCTTCTACTGCTAGAGGAAAAAAAAACCCAAAAAACACAACAAACAAACAAATCAAGACACAAAAAAAGCACATTCCAGAAACCTCACCAACCCACAAACAACTCATTCCCTATAAAACTTCTACCAATGTTTGGAAAAATCATTCCTTATGCCCGAGTGAGCACAGAGCCACAGAGTCGTGTGTAGAAGAGGAACGAAAGAAGAAATGGGGCAGAGAACTCAGCAAGAACGAGAAGTTCTGGAAGAAAAAGGCAGAATTTAAATTATAGAATCAAATGCCATAGAGGAGAGTACAGTCATAAGCTCTTATCTCCTGCTGGTGGACTAATGGCAGTGAAACATCTTTGTAAGTGGAAAAGCCCAATCATTTTTTTTTTTCACCCTAAAATGCAAATGCTTCGTTGCCTGTTCTGGAGGGGTAACCCTCACACTGTGTTCAAGTTGCTTTTCCCCACCCACCAGTAGACAGTGGGGGTTTCATATAAAGCACAACACATGAAAGCAAATGAACAAGCTCCAAAAAAATCTGAAGTCTCCCGGAGCGAGCCCGTCACAGCATGCCAAGCTTTTCCACGCTGATTGCAGTGGTTCTGAGAACAAAATGGCTGGGGCTGTAGTGTGGCAGTTTAATTCCCCAAAAACAGGAGCCACAAAGTTGTTTTTCTAAGGGTTTGGGTTTTTGGTTTTTTTTTTTTGACTTTTTTTGATGGCCTCTTTCCCTCACAAATTTAAGTCCTCCCTAAGATACAGCAGTCAGAGCTCCCGCTCCCGTGCATGTGCTGAGCAGCTGCTGGTTGGGATTGCCCCCTTCAGTCCCTTCTCCTTCAACTGAGGCATTATTTGGGGTCTCCTCTATTATCCCTGGACATCCATTAGGAGCCTTAATGAACTTTTGACACTCTTTGGAGACCTCAGCTTCGTTTTCAAGTTCATTTAAAGCAGGGGGGTGAATTTCAAAATGCTTGGGAGGGGAGAAGAGACAAGACAGGATGGGACTGAGGAAGCAGCTAAACAAACTTTGTTTCCTTAGGACACAAGCCTGAAAGAAGCACCACCTGGGAAGCTGCTTAAGAACACAAGGTTAGAGTTTGGGCTCTGTAGCAGGCTTAAGAAATTTAGCTTAAGAAACAAGCCAAAAAGCCAACCCTCTAAACCTTAAAACTAAAAAGCGAGTTATTCTTTAAAACAATTTAAGAGTCACAAAAAATAAAAAAAAACAACACCAAAAGAGATGGGGAAAAAACCCCACAACACTCAAACAAACCAAACAAAAAAACCACCCCACAGTAGCACAGTTATTCAGTCCTTCTAAATAGAACTAAGACTGTCCAAAATCTCTCATATTTTTACCCATTCTTTCTCAAAGGAACCTATTTTAATCTTTCTGAGTGCTTTTTATTTCTCAGAATTTGGGGGAAGGGAAGAAATGTCCACACATGTGTCTCTGTGAGACAGGAATACAGGGAGAGAAGGAAGGACTGAATCCCCAGAGCTGAATAAAGTGGCATCTACATCTAGTTTATAATATTGTTATATTATTAATGTAATACCCAAACATGTTTATAACATTGATATTTCTGCAGCCAAATGAGCAGATGGTTGACTGGCATCAAGCAGCACAATTTACTGAATGGAAAGGTGTGAACTTGTAGAGATTTTTTTTTTTTCAGAAGTTAAATAATTTAATTTCAATGGCAGTGAGGTCAGTAAGGCATAAATCCACGAGTACATCTCTAATTAAGTGATAAAGCTAATTGGATCTGAGTTATTTCCTGATAATAGCCTGCACTGCTGAGATAAATGCCTGGAAAAAGCCAAGGGAAGGATTTCTCTTCTTTAAGCTCCTATTGAGGGACAAGCTATGATCTGACTTGATCACAACACTATTTTTAATAGAGATTACAACAGAGATTACATTACTTTCAACAGTTAAGAAGATGTAAAAAACGAGTGAGCTGATATATGATCATCATTTGATTCCTGAGCAATCTAGGTTTTTGGCAATACAGAAGCTGAGTGAGTGAGGACCCACTGAAATTCAGACGAAAAGATGCTGTCTTCACTAGAGCGTAACAGAGCAACAAAAAATAAATTACAAAAAACCAAACCAAAACAAAAAAATCCCCACAAACCAAAAAAAAAAAAACCCCTAAACATTTTCGTATAAACAAACAGCTTAAGTATATTTCTTAAACAGACACTGACTCTTGTGGAAAATTTAATTTGGTTTCACTTAGGAAGGAAGAAACCAAAAGCCAGTAAGAAAACTGATTGATCCAATTCCTATTTTGCTTAAGGACACGTTTCCCTCCAAAGTGCACAAACAGTTTCTTGTTGACTTTGATATTAAAGCATCTCCCTGGATTGCATCAAACTCCTGAATCTCCAGGTGTCACAGCAGGAAAGCAAAAACAGGGATGGGAAAGCACAGAACTGCAGCAGAAATGTCTGCCCAAGCCCAAAGCTTTGGCTCCAAGAAGTGTGATTTTCTCAGAGGTCTCACTAAGGGGTTAACTCAGATGCCGAGCAAATATAATTTAGATGTCAACATGGTTAATTATTTAATTGCTCCTAAAAGCACAATTGGTGCAGACTCAGCTATGGATGACATCTCATTCCCAAGACAAGGCTGGGGGAAGGGAGGTTTGCTTGGGAAAAGATTGCAGACTGTGTGGCCTCTGTGTCCCCCCTCCTCCTCCAGCCTCCCAGTGGGGACAATTTTCCCACAAAACACCTTGGAGATCCCAACAGTTCACCCACTCCTACAGGAAAAAGTCCCCAGACATGTTCCTTGTCATGGAAGAAACCAAAGGCATCAACAACGTGCTTTTTGTGTTATGTGTAAATAAAGCTTGATCAGCAACATTTATACATCTCCTGGAGTAATTGGTTTTCCTCACTAAGTTGAAACACTTAGAAATGTTAAAATGCTAAAATCTCAAATGAAACGGTGTAAATATAGAAAAATATTGCACAATCATTTCAAGATGCTAAAAAGTTTCCTATTTGTCTAAAAACTATCCATGCTTCCATAAATCCACGTTTTTCATCAGAATTTTCGCCAGGACAGTTAAAAAAGTTAAAGCTAAATAGCTTTTGGTTTGATAAGGTGAGAAAGCAGGCTGTGCATCCCTCGGTCTCAGCAGAGCTACCTGGACCAGTCTACTCCAGGGCTCAGTTCTGCAATTCTCCCTGAGGTAAATCCAAAGCAACTCTGAGTAAAGGTCCCAAGATCAACCTCAAATGGTCTTTCCAGTACAGCCAGTGTTGTTAATCTGGTTAATAAGGTGTGGTTTGGGCTTTTTGCATTCCAAGAGAGTTGAATACAAGGCTGTCTCTCTCTTTCCACATATTTATGCAACACTACGACCCTCCAGGAATCAGAATTCTGCTTTGTCCTAGAGAATGGAATTAGACTTAAATACAACACACCAATCCCACCAAAAGTCTCGGTAGTGTTCCTGTTTAAAGCACTTCACAGAAAGATTTAGAACTTATTCATCTCTTCCTTCAAGAGGCTTGGATTATTTCTAAATTAACAGGTAGCCTGATAGAATTTGGGCATTACAGGTCAAAAACACGCGGCCCGAAGTATTTTGGTAGGAGGATTTCTTTAAGGAGAAGTGAATTTCTAATGGAGATAGGCTTTTGTGAATACTTTCCATTATCTCATTAGCATGTTTTCTGACCTCTGGACTTGTCTTGCACAGTCTGGATTCCTAATCTTACTTAAACCCGTATTTAAATGCAGAATAACAGATTAGCCATTGTCCTTTGTGCTACACAACCACACACTTCGTGATTTTCTAATGAAAAACATCATCCTTTGTGGTTTGTTTTTTTTTTATTTCTCTAACCTGGCACTGTAAAAAAAAAGCACAACGTGATAATTCCCTGTGCCTCTTTGCTGCAGATTCAAGGATTTGGTTTTTTCAAAAGTGACAGAGTTAAGAAAGGCACTTTCCTCCAAAGATGCTTGATGGATTCTACAGCAATACTTAATGTTTCTTATATGGTGCCAATCTGGGCATCTTAAATGTGATGTGATGAAAATCTCTCTGCACAGAAACCTCATTTCTTCAAAGTATGGTGCTTGTTAATGTCTTCTGCATTTATTTACAAAACATTCTTAAGTAACACAGACACTACAAGATCGCAAATTCATGTTACTTTGTACTGGTTCTTTTCACTGTTCAAGTGAAACTTGAGATTCAACCTCCACCTCACATATCCTATTCAACAGAATTAAAAATACAAAGTTAGACTTAGGCAATATATTTCCCCTCCTCAAATCTCAGAAACTCTAAATATTTCACTGTTCAAATTGGATCTTGCCACACAGTTTGAATATTGTGAGCACTCCCAAAGCATTTCTGGAGTGAAACATGTTTAGAAAGAGGAATGAATTGCTTCCATCGCTCCTTACTTCTTTTGTTTCCTGCTTTGAACTGTAAGACATACATTTCTCATGCTTTCAAAAGCCACAAGTGTATCATTCAAATTTTCACGGTGGGTACAACGTTGGGAGAGTCACATTAAAAATAGTTTCATACAGGAAACTATCAAAATTGGCTTAATTTATTTCCATTGCATTACAGATCACTTGCTGCAATTACTATGATTTTGGGTGCTTTTTAAATTATTTTTTTAGCAAATCAAGCTAAAACTAAGCAAAACTCCCACTTCTAATTCTCTGCACTTAGGTTCTGTACAGTCTTGAAATTAGCAATTACACCTAAGAAAATTCTATAATAATCCAACAAGCTTTCTAAAATGAAACATTAAATAAAAACAACCATATTTGTACAGTTACTGTAAATTAGCACATCCATTAGTATATCACAGAATATGCTCAGTTGGAAGGGACCCACTGAGTCCAAGGAGAACATGTGTGTATTTACACTAAAACAGGATTTTTAATACTATAAACTGCACTGTGGTGTAGATGACTCAGAGCAGGCTTTGAGAAATGTGACTCTTTGCTTCAAACTGAGTTCCACCGGGGACAGCCTTTAAAGGGTATGTGCTGATTATTCCTGCACAGCTTTGTGATCCAATTTGTGACCCTCACGTCGGAATAAAAGCTGTGGAGCGAGATGGCTCAATTAACCTCATCTGCAAATAATTTGCAACACAGAACACTGATAGTGTGATACCAATCCCTGAATGTCTGGTGGGGTTTTTTTTCTGAATCAAAGTACACACGCAGTAATTACTATTAACTGCCATTAATGCTGCTGCTACTTAAAATGGGATTAAGGATTTCACACTGGGGAGGAGAAAAAAAAAAAAAAAGACCAAAGACACCTTTTTAATTCAGTTACATTCGTTTAAAAAAGAAAATTAAAGTTGTCTAAACTGAAAACAAGGGCCAGAGAGTCACCAGAAGGTGGAATCTCTCTTTTATCCAACCTGGGGCTTAATTAAGATATGTAGCCGAAGACTGCTGCTCTCTGACACCTCCAGCTGATCCCTTACTCACTTATTCTACCAGTACACCTGTTACTATTCTCTATATATCTCCATCCATGATTACGAAACAAAAAATGTACAGCACGTTTTTAATTAACCACATAACAGTTTGAATTTCATTTGAAATGCAATTTAAGGAGCAGAGCAACAAATGTACAATGAAGGGCTAATTCAGTGATGCCATGTACCACTCCGTGTTCCTGTCATTTCCTCTAGAAAAATAAATGTAATTTTCAATTTTGTCAAATACAAACATGACATTTTAATCAACTGATGCCTCATAAGTCACGCTGTAATTGAGGCTTTGCTTGAATGTTAATTCTAGTTTTAATTTTTCTCTTTGCCCGCCACTGGCAGGTGCTCATGGCCCTGCTTCGACTTTGATGTGCCTGCCCTCACGATTTCCTGCTCCACTGCTAAGGACTGACTGAAAAGGCATCTTGTGCCTTTAAGCCAACAGCCTTGTGCGTGTTAACAAGCAAATATTCTGCAGGCACACGATTTATAAAGTTGCACACTCAGAGCGGTGAATTTTCCTCCTCCCTGGCAGAACGTGTGAGAGTAGTAAAGGTTTCATGAAGGAAAAAAAAATATTTATATATATATAAGGGGAAAAGAAGCCCACCCTTCTCCTCTGGTTGTGTGGGCTACTCTCCCCTCTGGTTGCGTGATCAAAACAAAAAGAAAAAGCACGACAGATAATCCCTGAATACCCAGCCTTTAAATATGCAGGAGCCTCAGGCACGCAGAAGCAAGTTAGGTAAATGCATGCATTATCCAAATTGGAGGTGTGGAAGCACCAGACAGCAAAGCCTCTCACCCCCCACCCCAAATCTCCAACTTCAAACTCCTTTTCGATAGGAAAAAAACAAACAAATAAAACAAAAAAATTAATAAATTAAGGGGAGGTTCTTTTCAGCTTTTGGGTGGAAAACAGCTAAGCCAAGTTGAGGTGTAATTTGTGGTCATTCTGAAGCTGGGATGTAAGGAAGCTGTCGCTTTTCATATTTGTCTAATTAGCAGTTGACTCACAGGGGCCATCAGGTACGTGCACGTCTCATCTGTTTGCAACTCCCATCTTTGTGACAGCACTTTAGAGGCAGAAGGAGGAAACAATCACTGGTTTGCTCTTCTACATTAAATCAGTGTTTTTAAACCAATAAATTATTGTTCCATCCAGGTAACGAAACTTTTAAAGAAATAAATTCTACAAAGAAATAAATCCCAAGCTCATCACCGCCCCAAGCAGGATGTCAGGAGGTGACGTGCTATGCAAAATGCATGGAACGGAAAGCAGCAGCGTTTACCAAACTCCTGATCGTTCAGTTCAGCAGAGTGGCCTAAAAACCTGTTTTAAATGTATGGAAAGCAGCACTCCTCTGCACAATTTCAACAGCAATCTCACTGTGTGGCCCCCTTGGAGCACCTCATAATAAATACAACATATTCAGCCTGACTTCCACCAGCGGAAGCAGGAGCGTACCTGTGCATGCAGGTGGTGTGTTAAGAAATGATAACCTAAAGACACCTTCCTCCTGATGGATTTCTCAAGGGAGCAAGTCAAAAACAGGACTGCTTTCTCTCCAAGCTCCAAAACAGTGTCCTAGATGCCCATCTATTCTCTCCAGCCCTTCCAGACCCTCAGATCAGGGGCCTTTTCCCCCACACCATGTCCGTGCCCAAAGCTTAATTTTTTAAGGAATGACTTCCTGATACTATATGGTGGTGGAGAAAACTGAAAGTTTTTTAATACCAAAGGTTGAACAGCTATTAGACAATAGGGGAGAAACAAATAATCAGCATCAAGAGTATACAGAATGAAAAAGAAATACCAGTATAAAACACTGGTTATGCTTAATCACAGTGATAGCAAAACTCAATCCGTAATTTTCACTGTTGTTTGACTACCGTTAACTAAAAGTGGCTTGTAAAGAGATCTCCCATTACACAAGGAAATAATCCAAGCAATGTTTCATAGCTACTGCAAAGCAAACTCCCTTCAGTTCCTTAGCTAGCAGTAAAGTTAAATGAGGTACAAAGAACTCTAATTGTTAGTGAAGCGAATGAATCAGGGTTAAGAACGCTGTCTCAGTCACAATATTTCATTTTATGGTATTATAAAAACCAGGTATGCTAATCATCCCAGCAATTAGATGAAATCACACTTAAAGGAACAGTTAAATATATTGAAATTCACTCCTCCTCCACCTGCCCCGCCCAACAGAAATAGAATTAACAAATGTAGTTCAGTGGGGTAACTCCAGAAATATAAATACCTGTTTAAACACCTTACCTATTAAAATATAAAACCACAAACAAATAAAATCCTAATGATAATTAGAGAGTCAGTGGATTATGGACAACTAAAAGGTAGTTAACTCCACACTGTCACAGAACAATATATCTTCTCCTTAAACATTTGCACTCCAAGCTGCAGAAGAAATGCACCAGAGGACAAACTCCAACCCCCACCAAAACAAATTATCTTGATGTGCTGCCTCTAATCGGGAGCAACACATCAGGATAAGACACAGCCTGGTGCTTAAAGTACCTTTGACCTTGGTAACCTTTCTAAGAGGCATAAAAATTAGGGCAAGAAAAAACCGAAACTTCGTTCGGATTGTCCTGAACGCCGCCGGGTTTCGCATCCCAGCTCGCCTTTGCTACGCGGAATTTTCACGAGATTACGGGTTTTGGGGGGATTTTTAACATGGGATTTTGTTTTAATATTAATCATCCCTCTATCTGCACACAAAAGCTTCAAAAATGGGTTGTGATGGACTTCAATCCACCCTCACAGAACCAGGATAAATCTGACTGTAGCTACGGTGGAGGCAGCGCCGAAATCCATTTTCCTCTTCTATCAGAACCCAAGCAAAAAAAAACCATCCACAATATTCCCTGATACATATTATCAAAAATACGTTATTTGAAACATAATCAGCATCATTTTATTGTGGGCTGATCGATAAGTTCTGATATAAAATGGAATAAATTTTGAGTCACTTCAATTAACAGGCACTAAAAACACTCTATGATTCTCTGCAAGTTTATTCCACTTGTCAGCTTTCATCCACAACAAAACCAAACCACAGTTGTCAGTATTTGCTGATCAAGCTCCTCACTGTGCAACTACCTAAACAGTTAGTAAAACAACTACTGTTTCTAGTTTTTTCAACTATATTTAAAAAAATATTTGTTTAAATTCTTGAGTTTCTTTCCCGTGCAAGAGCTTAATTCTTTATAGAACAGGAGCAAACTATTGCTCCTGACCCTTATATGCCTTATAATAGCATTAATCATGCTAAATTCTTTTGGTGCTCATGTGGATATAATGTAATTATAACAAATTCCTGAAGATAATTTCTTATTCCCATTGGTCTTTGACACTAATCTAAAATACTCTAAATTTCTATAAATGAAAACAAGCTGGAAAATGTCTCTTGGTAAAATAAAGGTTATTAAGTAAATAATAAACATCAACAAGGAAGAGTAAAAAGTGCTAAAACAAAAGTGATACATAATCAAACCCATTTCATTTCTAATGCATTTTCCCATATTTTCATGTCACTACCTAAAGCAGTCAAAGCTTTCAGAGTAGTGTCTTGAAGTACAAATACAGTCTATCCCTGTATTAACTTTTAAAGCAGATAAATCTGCAAAATATTCTGTGTGCACACATGGGGCTAATCCCAAAACATAACTTGCAACCTGGAATTCCAATAATATTTATATCCTAAGAAAATGCTGGCAGAGGGAGGATATTTTTAATTCACTGAATGTGCTTTTAAAAATACAGTCAGGAGGTTTGGTGGTGTTTTTTTTAATAACAAAAGAAAAAAATTAAAGTTGACTTTCAATTGATCTGGTCTGCCAGGAGTACAATTACTGACCTTCACATATAAAATCTCTGATTGAGATTCTGCATTTCACACAAGCCACAAAACATCCATTAGGTCAAACCACACAATGTTTGGAGGGCAAGATTCTTTATCAGTAGGTTATAATTTTAAGAGTCCTCCCTCCTTTTCTTCTTTTTGCATAACACACAAACCCACAGATTTACAATATGATCTCATTTAGAATATATCCCTCTCTAAACATGGGGAAAACAATCAGAGCTTTCATGCTCTCAAATAACAAAGTCTGGCAAGTGTATAAATTTAAGGTACAAATAAAACAAATATGCAAAAAAAAATATTATTGTTACTATGGAAGTTTAATATATTTAAAAAAGAATAGGACTTCACACATGGTAAGTGTACCCTGTGAGATTTGAGATAAAAAGGGACAATTTCTGCAGCATCTCTACACAATAACAATAACATATATGCATAATAACAAATATTAGACACCAGAATTTTTATAATATACTTAGCTATATGTTTTAAAATGTACTTCCTAAACCGGCCCGTTCTTATCATCTATAAGAAAATATAAAGTAACTGTGGTAGTTAATCCATAAAGGAAAAAAACTTAGTGCTTTCAGATTTCTTATACCTCAAAAAAGAAAAAAAAAAAAAAAGGATGACAACAATCTGCAGTATGAATTGGTCAGAAAAATTAAACTTAAATAAAAGAAAAAATTGCTGGTCCTATATGTAGCTTTCAATATGATTCTCTCCCTCTTGGAAATCAAATAAAGTCTACTGGAGATCACCGGGAAGAGATGGAAGTTTAGGACCAGGTTAAGAGTGATTTCAGAGCAGTGAAACACACAAACAAAATAAGTTCTCAGAGTGGTTTCACCCAGTGGAACTCCAGCACTGTCTAGTTAGCAATCTAACACAAATTATTTGATTTTTTTGTGTGTGTGTTGAACAGTGTCCATGAAAATGGAACTTCACTAAGTTCCTAAGCAGCAGCGTTTCATTATGTTTTAAAATCCTGCCCATGATCCTTCCATTATGCTCCCTTTCATTATTATCCCACATTATAGCTCATATCACACAGAGATGAACTCAGGAAGTAATTTCAAACTTCACTGGCTGATGCAATACAAGTATTTAAGTTTTCATTAAAAGGAAACTTTTCTGCTGCAGAAATGGCTGATTATTGCTGCGATCTGGGATTAAAGAGAGAGGGTGAAACGGAAGAAAAAGAGAACTTTAGGGCTATAAACTTTCCAGTAGCCAGGACTACGATTTCCTCTGTTTACATGACACGAACCCCCTCCTGCTCACACCCCGTGGATGTTGCTGCAGCAGAGTAAATAATTACAAACACTTCTCTTTGTACAGCGTGGCTTTGTTGATAACAGCGACTGCAGCGAAATCAAATAGCGCGTGGCAATCAAAGATTTATTTTGATAAGATGCAATTGGAAAAAATCAAACAAACAAACAAACAAAAAACTGTGGGTGCAGGAGCAGCGCCTGATGTGTCAAAGCCACTTCATTTTCACCTTGGAGCACAGCTAAGGGAGATGCTGCTATCCAAGGTTTCCATAATAGAGGAAACCTTGCAGGGCAGGGCAGGCTGAGGCCAAAGTGACAAAATCCACCCCAAGTGTTTTCACACGCTGCAGACAAGCTGAAGGCAGTCACCTCCTCCCAGGGAAATCTCATAGCAGAGGGAGCTCACGCACACAGGAACGGGGGAATTGCGCTTAAGGCAAAGCCTCCCCCACCAAAAATAAAGCGAAGCGAAAATCAGACTGCGTTAAACAGCGAGTCTATAATAAAGTGCTCCCCACAAGGTTTGCCCTTTGCGAAGCCTGACATCTTTGTGGAGCAAATGGAAGTGGCAGAGAGAGACACTTAATAAATCTTTGCTTCCTTTCCAGCTCTTGGCAGATCAGGCACGGGAACTCCCTCCGCTGACCCCTTTATCTGTGAGAAGCTGGAGAACAAAATCGAGTAAGGAAGGCTGGAGCCTCCCTACTCCCTGACCTCTCACTCCCCAGCCCCGACTCCCGCTGCGTGTTTCCACTTATTCCAAACAGGGAGGATGCACGAACCTCAGCAATGCATTCCCAACTCCTCACTCTAGAATTAGGGGCCATTATCCCTCCCTGGCTCCTTATTTCTCTGCCACTTAGCTCCTCACCTCGCTGCTGCTGCGGGTGGGGAGGGCAGGAGGGTGGCGGGGGAGGCAGAGGAAGGTATCACTAAGTTCCCAGACCTCCTTAAACTGCTCAGAGCAGCGTGGATAATCTGACCACGCAATATTCAGAACAAGTGCTCACGGAGGGAACCTTCCCCTTTGTTTAAAAAAAAGCAACACAAAACAACAATAACAACACCTCCACCCCCCTTCCCCTCAGCCACCTTCCCTGATCATTAAAAACATTTTTTTCCCCATACTGTGCCTTTTTCCCCCACTCCCCTCCACCCCCATCTTCATCTGCCTCCCCATTTCTAGACCCTCTCTAACATAACAGTCTCTTTTGGGGGATCTGAACCAGCTGGTATTTTTTTTCCACGTACAAATAACCACTAAAGATTGTCATCTTCACGCATGTAATGGGTTCCTGAGATGCCTGAGGTGCCCTTACACACAAAGGGATTAAAAAGTAAAATGAAAAAAAAAAAAACAAATGCAGCCTTTGGCTTTTAGATACTTGGGGTTGAATCCATAGCCCTGGTGGTACTCTGTGGGGTGTTCTCTCTTTCTCCCAGCAAGCCTTCTCTGCTCTGCAGCAGATTTTGGGGCCATTCCATCAGGCCACACTCCTCAGTGGGTTGTTTTAGCCAGAACACCAAAACCTGCAGTGTCTTGCCCGTGTGAGAGCAACTCAAGTGCCACAGTGAGGGACTGAGGACAGCCCAGACCCCACGTGCTGCATTTGCCTTCCCCTCAACGTGCTGAGCCAAAGGGAGCATTTTAATATCAAACAAAAAATGAGCAGCGCCCATCGTTGTCACAGTTTTTATCTTCCACTGTCTGGGTGATATTAAAAAGCAAAGAAAAAAAATTAGAAGAAGAAGGAGAGCATTGGTTTTTTCATAAGGAATGAAAAAGAAGCACCATTTCGTTTCTGTCTGGGGGTTTTACACAATACCCGTTCGTTCACACAGTCCTAGCTTGCAAAAAATATTTGTTTGATATAAAGGACATTGAATAATTTATGCAATATTTAATAATGCAGTAAACCAGAGAGAGTTCAGCAAGACAGGCATGGCACTCTACATTATTTGCCTTGCTTTTCCAAATAAACCCCCACACTTAAAGACCATTAGCACATGCAATATAACAAGAAATAAAAATAAAGGAACACTGCCTAATTTGGAAAATAAACAAAGCATTTGGTACTAGTTCATAGGATGAAGCATCAACTTCCTTAGCCACATATTTTTGATTAAAAAAAAATAAAATAAGGGGTTTCAAGGACGAAATCAAAATTAATGGAGAACAGGATTTATATGAGCATCCAGTTTGATTCCAAGTGAATCCAGAAGCCACAGGAACTAAGTCACAATGGAATATTAGTGTGGTGAATGACTGATGGTTCTTGAATATGCTACACAGGGAGTCTTGAAAGCAAATACATTTTAGAACACCAATAATTACATCAAGCCAAGTCCAAATCTTCCATAACATATTACAGGTCTCCTGACTTTTCATGCTTTAAACAGCCATAATATACATAAACAATAAATCAACCTCCAGGGTGATTCACTTTGTTTTGTGTGAAGTTTCTTTAGAAGCATTTGATATACCTTTTACACCTTAAATCCAAGTTTTTTCCTCTCTTGGCATCTCCAAGCAAAACAGGCATGAACTCAGCTTTCAAGAGATGGTATTTTTCTGAGTAAGAGAAGCAGGAAGAACTCTGTATCTATAGATAAATGTTTAGAATACTGTGTAACATTATAAAGAAGATCTCCATTTCTTTCTCCCATTTTCATATTTCCTAAATATTTTTATATTTAGGCCTGACTTTTGGACAGCAGATAGATAAGTAGGGTCTAAGCTCTGTGGATGTTACAAGCCACAATACATAAATACAGGTTTTGAGCACTTTTGTCTCCTCCAAATTATAACTCGATGCTTAGTCTGTTGAATTAACTCTACATGGATTATGGATTTTCTTTTGGGACTCTCCATTTTCCTGTTCAAAAACAAAATGTGATTTACAGAAACCAACGTGATCTTGCAGGTTTCACAAATTTGTTTTCAAGAGTTTACTTTTTTTCCTTAAAAAACTACCAATCATATAAAAAAATGGGCTGGAGTCCTTAAATTGCATTATGTTGTGTTGTATAAAAGGCAAAATATTACATATTTTTTATGAAATCATGTAACCATAGAACATACATATTTATATTCCATTTTCCTTTTTATAAACACTGGCTTTAAAGATTTAAAAAAAAAAAAAAAAATTTTAGAAGTTTACAACTTTGCTTTTACCACCAACATGAGGATTCAAAGGAGACAGTTTTCACTTGTCCTGCACTCATGTGAAAAAGTAAAAATCAATCTTTATGATCCCTAAAGTGTGTCCCTCTAGTTGACAGAGTGCTTGTTTGCCACAATGCAAGTTCTATTCAATTCCAAAGCATAACATGCTCTGTATGCCCAGATATCTCTTCAAACCACATTTTTGCATTTGCTACATAATGGATTAAGTGGCTCCAAAATTTTCTTTTCCCTGACAGATTCATTGTTGTAATCAATTTGGGAAGAGTTCGTCTTTCAGTCACTTAAGCGGCCTCTTACGCCACACAATTTTGGCCTTAGGGATTTAAAAAAAAAACCACCCAACAAACAAACAAACTCACTTCTGTTGGATTTGGTGCTTTTGCCAGCCCCTACTTCAGCTCTTTTACTTCCAGAATTTTTGTGTCCTCACTGAGCGACGTGACAAGTTCATAACACTCCTAACGAGGGGCCGTTAATAATAAGCTCCAGACTTTACCAAAGGGAGATCAACCAGCAAATTATCCTCATGGTAATTAATCTATCTCTACTGTACAAAGCACCAAAACAGAGGACATGATTTTTAAGTACAATAACTTTAAAATTTTGTACAGTTCACGTCGTAAGCCACTAAACTGCGGGGCTGAGGAAACAGCCCGCCAAGTTCAGTCTCTGCAAACCGAAACAAGAACGTGCAGCTGCTTAATGATTTTGTTTGTACCTAAAAAAGCTTTACCATTACAATTCATCCTGCTATTTACAGAGGAGGCAGATCCCACCGGTTTTCAAGTGAAAAATCTCAATCATTAGGCTACAATTTCACGTTTGCCTACCTAGTCCCACATTCGCCATCCTGCAATCCGTACATTTGAAAAGCAGGCAGGGCGTGCAAAGGAGAAAACGAAGGGCAGGAGGGCAGAGGAGGATTTTTTTTTCAGGTCTGAAAGAAAGATCATTTCGTGGGAAGACAAGCACACACACATCTCCTGGTTGGTTTTTTTTTTTTTTTCCCTCATCCCAGAATCTGAGCAGGCAGCTTGAATAGCAAGTTAAAGCCTGCAGATGGCCTCTCCCATTCCCAGAGAAAGGCAGGGGAGGAGGGAGATGCAGAGCGGGGAGTTGCTGAGGCAGAGCTAATCCGAGAGGACAGTTCATGCTTATTATAGACCCATTGCTGATAATAAAATCTGAATCAAACTGCCGACTTGAATCCAATTGAGACTCTCCGCTTCTTTAATTTTTAAAGTTATGGAAGCACTTGGCACTGAGGGGGATCCAGGATCACCGGTTAGCGTGCAAATACTTACTTAAAGCAAGCCAGCGTGGCCCAATCTGTGCAAAAATTTCAGGTGAGCGCCGTGAAACAGCGCCTAATTATGATGTTCCATTACCCTTCTCCCAACCAGCACAATTGGCCCCCTAAGTGGTCACGGCCGATTTGCTTCAATTACTTTTCACGGGCTTGGAGTTATGACAAATTCATGTTTTGGCGGCGGGAAATTGGTGGCAATCACGAAACCACCAAAACATCACAACAGAAGGGAGATCCCCCCCCCCCCCACCCCTGGTCACGAGGAGGTGGCTCAAATCCCTTGGGCTGGGAGCCCGACAGAGGTTTGGGAGGACACCACTCCACCTTCTCCTGGGTGTTTTTTGAGAGACTAGGGCGGGAAAAAAAGGAAAAAAATAAAATGCCTCCTCTAGATGGCACTAGGAAAAGAAGGTTGTGCTCCAGCTCTTTGCATGCAGGATATTTATCTGTTTCGTTGCATTTCAGTCTCTGTCCACGCAGGAATTGCACGTAAAAAGCAGCTGCCCACGGTATGGTTTATGTGGGTGATATCTGAAATTATTTCATTAGGAAGTACGTCTAAAAAGCACAAATTGGCAAGAAGCAAACAATCCCTATTTATGCCAGTGAAAGAAAAATTTGTACCTCAGCCTACCCTCAGATTCAAGTGCAAGTTCAAATTCACATGAATAAAGAAGCATCCCATTCTACACTGTTGAGTATAAGCATTAATTTCAACAGCCTGGAGTCTTTTCATAACCAGTAATTTCAGCAGCCTCTCAGGCAGATCCAAATGATTGAAGTTTACCTGTCTTTTACAGATCAAAATGCCTTGCTTTCCCTCCCAAAACTGACTTAAATTCATAAGTCTTCTGGTTAGTAATTCTTTCCTTCCTTAGTTCTCCTTTTCCACACCACAGGGGGGAGAAAAAACTGACAGGACTTAAGAAAAATGCTGTGATATTAAAACCAAGTAATCTAAGAAATCTCTTATGGTGCAGTCTCATGGCATGATTATATTGATTTTCTGCAGGATATGCAAGTGCCTGCATTATAAATATTGTAATAAATTAAAGTACAGTAAGATCATTTTCATAGTAGTACAATGAAATTAAAGCTATGTAGAAACTTTGCTATATCCACAAAAAGTAGAGGTAAAAGCATGGTTTGGTTTTTATGTATTGGGTATTTATTTATATATTTCATAAATACTCTTACACCTCAGGTTACTTGAAAAGCTGTTACAAATTATCTCCAAGGAGAATATTCATTGTCTCAGAATACTGAATTTCTGTCTATTCTGGACATATTCTGCTTGAATATCTCTTGAAAAAAAAACAGTTTTACATTTTCAAAACACAAGCTCTTCGTACAAATGAAGCAGTTTTCAGGAATGCAACTATTCTGAAGGAATTTTTCACTGGAAGAATAAAACATCTTTACTTCTTTACATTTTTTAATGCTTTGTGAAGATATATATATGTATATATAGGAACAGTATGAAAACTAAAGGTTCATTTCCAAACTAGAAGGATTAAAATAAATGTTGCACTACAAATACCATGTTTCAGCAATTAGTCATTTTTGTTCTTACAGAAAAGGAATTTTTATCCCTTTCCACATCTATTTGTAGTAACACTGGAATAAAAAGACTAAAATTGGGGAGAAAAAAATTATACCCGTAGTGATAAAATATTTTCTCAAGTAACAAATAATCCCTAAAATAAAATGCCTGAATGTCTTTGATTTTCATTAAACACATCCTTAATTTTATCCTGTTTATTCAGTATTTTTAATCACACTTCAGCTGAAATATATCAGTAATAAACTTGGTATAAAGTTATTAAAACTGCCAGCACCCCAGTACTAGGACTGTGGATGAAGTGGTAACTCTAAAACCATTTTACTCCGGCAAGATTTGACAGTGGCAAGACAATCTGATGCAATTTTAGATAAAACTCGTGGGCATCAGTTCATTTCCAGTTAGGAAACGCTCTTAACCCATTAGCTCCATGAAAAAGAAACATGGCCCTTCCCAGCTGCAACATTCAACACTGCAGTCAGGGGGGTGTTTAAACACTCCTTACAAATCTAATTCCCTCTGGAAAGGATATTGGAAGAGACTGGAAGCACTTGAGGCAAAGAACATTAAAACATTTCATTTTCTAAGGCTCTAAAGGAGTTCTACGGTCCAGATCAGCACGAGTCCATATTCACCCTTCAAAGTTTCTCTGTTTCAATACAGCTGTATTTGCTTTGTAATATTTTTTTGTTCTGCCCTCCAGTGTAAATTCAGCAGATGGCCAAAATGTATTTCTAATAAACACTTCCCTGCAACTTAACCCTCAGGGAAGATCCAGGAAGAAACGCATCTTACTGCCCAAACTTGAAGAGCCTCACAAAAAGAAGTTGTTTAGATGTCGCCAAAGGAAAACAAAAACCAAACAGAAACCTGGTATTTTGTCAATGAAAACGCATCTCTAACATTTTAATCACGACATGTAAAATCTAACTGGGTGGTTTTCTAAGACCTGGGAAAACATTCCAAGAACTTCTGTCGTACAGGCACGTGAAATAACTGCCCTGTGAGGGCATAACTCAGCATTTCCACGTATCGAAAGTTGGCAAAAACAACATTTTATGCTATGTGAAAACTGTTTCTGTGGGTGAGGAAAACGAATAAACTAAAAAAAAAAAAAAAAGATGGAAAACTTCCATTACACAGCCTTCAAGATCAAACACTGACCCACATTCAGTGCACTTTTCAGGAACAAACACATGGACCAGGCAACAAGCTGAAAGCAGAAAGCTTTGCTTTCTATTTGATAACATATTATATAACTGCAAAAACATGGAATACAGTATATTTTTATATTTTCAAGTGTTCCTATTTCCCAGCTAACATAGTTTTTAACAGTCCAAGGTGTCAGTGGTTGCAGGGCAAAAAGAAAAGTTGAGTTCCAGTATTCAGAAGCTGAAAACTGAGAAGCTGAAAGGATCTTATGGGTGAACACATCACCTTTAAACACCAAAACTTGAGGGCAAAGGCAATTTTAATTAATGTTTTTCCCATTTTTTCCTGGTTTTTTGCTCTGTTATGGCCTGTTTCTTCAAACTTTGAATAGTTTCAGTATAATAACTAAGAAAATGTCTCCATCCCTCTCAGGTTTTCTTTGCTTTTTATTGTTATTTAAGTCTTGTTGGTCCACTTTCAGAATTCCCAAGCAATCCTCCTACATTTTCTCCAGTGTTACTGTACTTTTATGGTCTCTACCTCAGCTCAGGCCTTACCAAAACCAGGGAAAATTCCACAGAGAGTGGAATTTTCCGCTTTTATGGGCTGTTGGCCTTTAGTGAAAATTTCTGATACGATCTGGTAAAGTTTCTGCTGAAGAACTTCAGAGTCTGCCAAAAAATAACCTGACTCCATGTTTAAAAAAATTCATTCAGCACACATTCCTTACTCAGTGTTTGCAATAAAATAATCTGGTCCCTTTATGGTTTTTTTCCTCCCCCTTTTTTTTTGCCATTTGCATAGTCACTAATGAACCTTCCTAGACACTGGATCCATTTTCCACATTTGCTCATCTGTTTCTCCAACTGCAAAAACAGGGGTCAGGAATATAATATGCTTGAACAGGAAGTCTCTGACTTTTCAGTCCCAAACATCCACAGAGTTACACCCAGGATTTGTAATTCGATGCAGTCTTAGGAAAATAAAAAAAAAAAGGGAAATAATTCAAGGCAGTCTGAGGAAAACACAAAAATTGGAAACAAATAGAGCAATGAGATGAGCTTTATTAAAATACTAAGTTTCTTCAGGCTGAGTTCTAAACTGAAACCAAAGCTTTAATCAACCCTTAATTACATAACTTAATGCACGCCAGAAGTTCAGTTCAGCCACCCAATTAAGAGAGAGGATAAGTAAACATGGATTCATTTCTGAGAAGGAAAACATCACAGGGAGGCCATCACTCCATTCAAGAGCTTTCCAGACCCTCAGACAAAGGAAAATATTTTGCCAGGGTTGTTTTGCTTTCTGGTAACATAACCCAGCTTCGAGTTTCATCACCCTTACCTGTGACTGTCACGTGAGGTCTTTTAAGGGAGTAACCTCGAGAGGATGGATTGCTCAGAGAAGGTCAGAAAACCAACCCAAGAGGAGACTCTCAGTGAAAGGGAGTAGATAAACCTCAACATGAAATACTGAAGAGTTTCCTGTAGAAGAGGTTTTGAGTCACAGGGTTTGTTAAATCCAACAAACACACACGGCGGGACATTTGCTGTCACTGAGTAGATTAATAAACTGCTTGGTAGGCTTCTACACTGATTTCAAGAGGTCCAGAAAGAGTTTAATCTATGTTTTGCTTTATGACACGCCTTTCAAGAAGAAAAGAAAATTTGAAGTCTCAGAGAAGTTCAAGACATCCAAAGTATTCCAAATATAAACTCAATAGACATTAAAACTCAGGTTAAGATCTCAGAGAGTCTTTCCAGAAGTTCTCAGTTCATCTCCATTACAGAGATTGACACCAGTGCAAATAGTTGTTCCCAGGAGCACTTCAACACTTCCAGTATCTCTGAGAACTATCTTTCCTCTACAATTTTAAGTTCTGTTTCTCCAGAGAGAGGGAGCAGGGGAGGGTTATTCTTTATTTTGAAAGGCACAGAGTACAGTTTCATCTCACTCAAGTTTCTGAGAATAAAATGTGGTATCATTAGATGAAGGTTTCTCTGAATTTCTCAGTTTGGTAGAGAAAGACATCTTTTCAATCCTATTTTCACTTTCCCCACCCTGATTCTAAGGAAACAACCTGAGTATTTTTTCTCTACAAGCAAACACCTGAAGAAGTTGGGCTCATAAACAACACATGCAAATAACCAAATAACTCAACACACCCCAAACAAATACTCAGTGTTTAAAAAAACACATATAATTTTACCTACAGAACAATTTTTGAAACCAGCTGGCTGGCTGGCAGAGGACCAGCAATGTGCCTACCCTGGAAGAGCCAGACTCATTTCTGTGTTACCAGGGTATGAAGACAACATGCATAAAGCATAATTCTGCAATATTGACAATGATTATAGGTACACAGGCTAGGGAGAATGAATGTTTAATGCTAGAAGACGGTATTACCAAGTAGAAAATCAAGGTAAAAGCAGCACAAGTCCCTTTCAAGCCACAACCTATCTTTCTGAGATGTCTATTCCAGTACAAGACTGGCAGCTCTTTATGTGCTGCTTCTGTCTCTGGCTGACACTTGCTCAGACCTCTCAAACAATGTTCTCCTAAAGTTGGGTGAATTATTTGGTTTATTGCCTTCATTATCACACAGTGAGGCCATCAGATATCAGGTTGTTACAGAGAATGATTAGGTTTGTGCTGAGCATCCTTCTCACCAGACTGAACAACCCCTTACCCCTCACAGGACTTGTCCTCCAGACCCTTCACTAGCTTGCATTTTAAGTTTTCCCTATGGCTGAATCAATTCACTGAATCTATTTTAATTTTTTTTTTTTTAAAGAGAATCCTGCCATATCTTCTTTTTGTAGCCAGGTCTGATCAAGTAGCACAGAGCATACAAGAAAACTCAGAGAGACTTTAGATGTGCTCAGAGGCACAGAAAACTTTTCCTTCTTTCTTTCTTTCTAGGCAATACCAAGACCACCAAAAGCTGATCACGCTGTTTAGGAGCAGCTAAAAAAAAATAAGTTACTCCCTCTCTTTGCAGCAGCAATAATTTGGAGCACATGCAGGTTGCAGTGCCTTGGAATCCTGGATGCAAGTAGCTTTCAGAAACATCCCTGAAGCTCCTACAGGAATAAACAGTCAGGGAGAGGTTTATGCTGCAAAGCCAAACCAGCCTTTCATCACAAACCTGGAGGAGAAGAGTCTGGGGAAGTCTGTCCAATTCTGTCTGGTAACAATCTGTACTCGCTTTCAGCAATAAGAAAAATGAAAGCTATGCTAGACAGAGTTGATTCTGCAAACCATGAGCTCATGTTTTGTTGTCAGCTGAACCTGAGCACAGCCACCAGCAGGACAGCTTGAAGAAACTGCTGGAACACATGATCCTGTTTAGCTGCACGTGAAGAGCATCAAGGCAGTAATTCCAAGGTGAAGTTTCATCGCCTAAGTTACATCAGGAAATAAAATTAAGCCATGATACTGCCTTTATGCCCTACAAAAATCCAGCTATGCTTGGTTATTATTGATCAACAGCGTTAATTCTGCAGCAGTGACTGTGAGACTTTCTCATCTTTTCTGAGAGATGTGGCCCAGTTTGAGACCAATAACCACGTGAGCCTTCAAATAAAAACACAAGGTAAACCTGCCTGAGACTGAAGAAAATATATTGTCATTTAGAGAACTAAGTGCCCTAAAATAATTGTGTGGTGCGAGCCCAGGCTCGCCAGTGAACAGTCAGAACTGATTCTCTCTCTGATCAAATTACAGAGCTTTCCAATCACGATTTTATGGCTTCCATTACATTAAATGCCACCACGCCTTTATCAACAAGAAAAACAGTGCTGCAGTGCCAGCTGTTGGAGCTCCACAGGATTTATCAGCCCCCACTTCTGGATGAAGGGTGCAGTGCCAGTGTTCACGCTTCTCTAAACACGGAGATAAATTCAGGTTGCTGGTTTATGAGTAGATAATGAAAAGGTTGACTTTAGGCATTCACCACTCTCTGCCTCACATCCCTGAGGGCAAAATACAGCACAGGGCTGGTTGCTCCTGTGTGGTGTCCTCCCAGGGTTAATACCCTGAGGCTAAAACCACTTATTACTGAGCACACATTGCAGTGGCTGTTTGAGTAGCCTGGGCCAAATCCTCGGTCACATCTCTGATGGCCTGAGCAGGAGCAAACTTCCCAGTGCCCTGCGCTGCCTGCAGGCATTCCAACAGATTAAATCACCACCCATAAATTCATCAAAAGCCTGGATCCAAATGAAGGCTTGTACACTGATCAAACCTACTTAAAAAAAAAAAAAAAAAAGATCTGCATCTGCTCAGCATGTGTAAAACAGGAGCAGTGGTGGTGATCTGCTTGTAAGATAAGCAATGACTGCAGAACATTTCGAAATCCTTTGATATTGCCGTGCTAGAACAAGATGATATCATTTCTATTGTCAGCCTGCTGTACTCGAGGCTCTCTAAAAATTATATACAGCTCTGCCAAATGAAAGAAGCAGACTAAAATCAGCCAAAGGACAAAAGCTGAGATGTGAATGCACTTACAAGGCAAAGGAGCTGAATAAACTAGATTTTTGACTGAAAAAAACTGCTTGACATTGAGCCCGAAAGTGAGAATTGTCAGTGTTGCCCCCATTGGTAAAATTATCTTGGGATTTCATCTCAAAGCACACGCTGACAAATCTCCTCAAGATGGCTGAGAGGAATTTAAGTAGCTGATTTTGGAAGCATAACTTCCAGCTTTGAACTTTTCAGGCACAATTTGATGGTGTGAATAGGGCATGCAGAATTATGACAGCTTTAACCATGATGAGCAGATTCTTGGCTAGAATCCCAAAAAAAGTCCTTAAGGAGGTGTGGACTACAGTTTTGGCATCTTTCATTTAAGGGATCTAAACTTCTTTGTGTGAAGATCATTTAAATTTTATGCTGTCCTGAAATAATCCCAAGTAGAGCAATTTAAATAATTTATTTTTCCATTAATGAGCCAACCTGAGCAGTAACACATTCACTCAAATTTGAGTATTTTACTTGATCTGAAACAACGTGGGTTTTGTGGTTTTTTTTTCCTTTAGACCATTTTGAAAGCAAACAACACTTAAAAAACAAAACAAAAAAACCACCACAAAATAAAACAAACAAAAAAAATCGCAAAGCTTTGTTTCCAAAGATAACAGTTATCTTTTAAAACTACTTCTTGAATTAGGTAGCAAGTTGTGGTGTATTTTTCCCTTGCAACAATTAAACTACATGGTGGAAAATAAACAGACAAGGTCCCTGGGAGTGTCTCTGACTGCATCAAAGCTGGGACAAGTTATGTTTATCTACGACTTCCCACATTAACCAGCACTGGATGGTTAAAACTTCACTCTGTGTGTTCTTTCCTTGTTATTATTCCAGCAGAAGAAATGTTAATGCATAGATGAACATCTGCCAGCTTGAGATCTTCACATCTGCTTTCTCACAGAGGCAGAGCAACAGGGAGACCTCAGCCAACATTTGCCAAAACAGGGGTTTTTCATCTCAAACAAACACACACCCACCAGATTTCTGGGGAGAAAGGGGGGAGAGGCACCTGGAGAAGCTTCTCCTTTCATCTATTTTTTCCCCATTTCATTTTAATTTCATATTCATCTGCCCTGAGAAGGTACTTTGGGACTGGGCACCCTGTCCCACACAGCTCTGCTTTGTCAGCACAAGCAAAAGGACAAAACGCTAAGTAAATCTTGCCCTTTTCTGCAGCACAGAAAAAACTTATTTTCCTCTTCTCTCCCAAGTCTTAAATCCCTCTGGAGAAGCAGAACCAGGGCAGCTGTTTCCTCCACACTATGCTTGCAGAGGTGACTGAATGCCTGGGGACAGGATGGGATGCCCACGTGGCCAAAAGGAGACACAACCAGATTTTTAAATACAACGCAGAAAATAAATGGTAACAGCATCTCTCAACAGCTGTTAGGATTTTTTAAGTCCTAAGTAAAAAGAATTAAACGTCCTTGAATCTCAGGGGTGTTTAATTCCAAAAGGAGTTGAATAAAAATTACTTTTATTGTCATCTGTTTTACTGGTTGTCAAGTTAAAGATGCTTCCACAGGTATTGTGAGGAATTGATTCCTGTTTCCAAAGTGCAGGTACAGGCACCTGTTTTTGAGAGGGAACGTGCAATATTTTAATCTTATACGGTACCTTCTATCTCAGGGTGTAAAAATGCTTTAACATGTTACATCCCTGCCAAGCAATATTCCCTCAGTCCTGAATGCAAATGGGAGAATAAAGCACTGAAATTACTTGAGCATAGTAATTTAATAGAAGAGTTTGGAATCATGATTTCCAGCTGTCCCCTGACAACGCTCTTATAAACCCAATTTATTTCTTTACTTCACAAAACAGAGAGCAGTAGCACATAAAAACACCGAGAAACAGAAACCAATAAATTCTGTACATGCTGCTTAAACACTCACAACATCGACTGCACTGTAGTACCATATTTCTTATTTATTAAGGCATAAAGGCATGTAGAATCATAAAACAGAATCACGGAATATCCTGAGCTGGAAGGGACCCACAAGAATCATCGAGTCCAACACCTGACCCTGCACAGGTCAACCACAACATGTGCTTGAGAGCATTGTCCAAATGCTTCTTGAACTCTGGCAGGCTTGGTGCCATGAAAAGCATGAGATAATTATTCAAAACCTCTATAATTAGACCACAAAAAAATAGTAGTAATTGAAGGGGGGGTAGGGGGAAGGCATTTTAGGATTTAGTTTTTATTTGTCATTACCTTGCTCTGATTTGGTTGGTAATAAATTACCATCCCCGAGTCAAGTTTGTTTTGCCCAGGGTGGTAAGAGGTTTGTGGCCTATCCCTGCCTTTATCTTGACCCACAAGTCTCTTATTACATTTTTTCTCCCTTGTCCAGTTGAGGAGGGAAAAATAGGGAAGCTTTAGTGTCACAATCAACCACCAGAGAAGTGGGTCCTTCACGCCAAGCACATCATTACCAGGTCATTCTGAAGTTACATGAAGAATGGTTAACAAATGCTTTTAAAAAGGACTCAGAGATGGCAATTTCCTGGTCATCAATATAACATTGCCTGTTAATTTGTGCAAGCCTTTCATTTAATTATTTAAAAGGAAGAGAAAGAACACCGAGATCTCTTTTCATTACGGTTTGGAACACTTTCCTCTCCTATGGTCTGAGACTTCTGTAATTAAAAATTGTTTCCTCTCAGCTGTGGCTCAAGAAGCTGGCACTTGATAAATGTTCAGAATTTCAGCTTGTCCAGGGTTTTAAGAGACAGATATTGACCTCTCCAGAGATAAATGAAACTTGTCTTCCCTCTTTAAAATGAGCCATATCCCTTTGTAGCTTTCAAATCCATCAGAAGAAGCAACTGGCTTTCTTGGAGGCAAGGCAGGAACCATCATCAAAAAAACTTGAAAGCTAATGCTAAATCACTAAGTGCAAAGTGCCTTTCTTACTTTGATTCAATACACCAATCCCACAGTGAGCAAGAAGTGCAAGGATTATCCATTTCAGCATTCCTTACGGAGTGGAAGCAGCAGAAAGTGAGAGTGTACATTTTTGCCTGACAGCTAGAGACAAAAAGTGAAGGAAAGAGGAGTTCAAATTAATTGAACAGGTACTGATTTCAGAATTGCTGATCTTCATGCTTAAAACACAGCCTTGAAAAGCATAAATTCTTTTTTCATTTTTCTTACTCCTGAGAACTGCAATGAATAGACACACAGATATGTTTGGGCTGATATAACTTAATACTGATTTGGCACATACACTCAAAATCTAATACAAAAGTGCTGCATTTGTAAAATCTGGAGATCACTAAGGCAGGAATAAATGGCAATTTTGGAGGATTATTACTGGTAAGGCATGGCAACAAAAAAAACAACATTCCTGGAAAATACAGCCACCTGCCTTGGCCAGATACGTGACAAGCTATTTGCAAGTGAGAAATTTTTCTGTAGGCATTTAATCAACTATCTTAAGTGAACTGGTACCCTACTGAATTATATTGATTAAATAAAGGTGAAAATTATAAAATATGTACTTTTTTTCATAGATGTATCTGGATTGATCTTGACTCCAAAGTATTTCTCTACTCTTGTCCTTAGATCCTGTTCTAATGACCTTGTGCCATGCCTGAGTGTTTCGGTTTCCTAAAATGATAAGGGCACATTGCTCGAATTAATAACACCCAAACACCAAACAAATGGGGCAAAACCCCAAAACAAACAAGAAAACCACACAGAACTAAAAACCAGAACACCAACTACCCTGCCACAAAGAAAAAAACCTTCCAACTATGAACAAAAATGAAAACTCTGTTCCACAACAAAAAAAAAAAACCCAAACAAACAAAAAAACCCTAACTCTCCAACAAAACCTACTCATACACGGTTCAGAAATAAAATGGCATATTCCAGGGCAAGAGAAGCAGTAGGAAAAGCTGTTTGTTGTTAATAAGTGGAATTTTCTCTAGAGTTTCTAGGGTGAGAGGAGCCTCCCAAATGCTTTGAAACCACAGTGAACAGCTTTGACGGGTTATCAGCAGGTTGTGAAGGTGGCACACTACCTCTGGGTCCCTCCAGATCCCTGCTATTCCCACACTTAGGTGCATTGCCAAGACCTGCTGTGTCTCAAACCCAGCACAATACAATATGTTCCCACACAACATGTCTCCATCAGCTAAAACTGCTTGATTTGACAAGGCAGAGAAAATCCCAGATATTTTCAGCGCGGCAAGAAGCTCAGATGCACAGCAGAACTCTGACACACACCATGAATAACTAAAACAAAGATCTATTTCTGCAGATAAAAACAGGCATTTTGCGCTGACTGCAAGGTGTCAAAGCTACGTAACAAACAGAAGTGAATCAGTTTTATAATTCAGCTTCCATTTCCAGGTAAGGTGGTAAATTCTTGAATGGAGAGATTTGGGGAGATTGGATTGTCTCTCATTCCTCAGTCAAAGGTCAAAAGAGCTACGCCAACTTTCCCCTCTACCTTTCCTCAGCACACACAAGTGTGTATATTTATTTTACACACACATATATTAACCTTAAATCCAAAGTTTTGTTTCCATGGAAACAGCAACGACGCAGCCACGTGTCAAAATGCCGATAATTTCTTCGTGAGCATGAAATGGATGAGCATCTGCTGGAAAACACAGACTGAAAGGAGCGACTGTGGGAATGCAAAAACTCCCCTGAACTCCCGGTTTTGATCTTGTTTCCTTCAAGAAACATCTACAGCAAGATCCAGCTGAATTGCTGGATTAAACTAAAATCCATCAGAACACAGTTTTTGAGGAATAAGAGTCTGAAGACAAAAGGTTAGTCAAGAACTGCTTATGTAGATCTACAATCCACATGTTTGGTTAAGAAGAATCCAAGGACTCCAGTTTCCAAGCATGGACTGTTGCATTGGATGCATTTTCCATACCTGCAGGATTGCTGGCAAGATCAGAACTTAGAGGTAAAACAGGTCCCAACCAAAAGTGTAAACCAAAAATCCTTTGAAATACTCTCCATATCAAAAGAACCTTCAACGTATCTGTTTCTTCAGTAGGGACCAACCAAACCCACACTTTAACACTTTAGCAAATTCCTGCTCTGAGTAAGCAATTAGTTAAGAGAAATTAAGATATTTTCCAAAAATAAAGCCTAAAAAAATGGAGTGAAACAAATGCACACAGAATGCTTCATCCTTCAAACACTGCTCTCATGTAAACAGGAGTATGCACCAACAGCCTGAAGAGCCAGCAGTAGTTTTTGTGAGGAAAGTAGTAGGAATACTTGGGATTTATAAAGCTCTCCCAAAGTCCCACCATTCTTGTCTTTACAAGAGTATTACAATATTTATACACACTCTGCAACCTAATATTCAAAATCTTAGCTGTGACTTCAAGCACTGTCCAAAGGCAACGTTTGGAGGAAAGAGTCCACCTGGCCTGTTCATTGAACTTCTCAGCATACAGAATGTAATTTTTAAAACAGGAAAAATGATGTTAGAAATGATTTAAGTCAAAGCCAAGTCATTAATACAGATATAAAACTCCAACATAAAATTATCCGAAAGTAATTATTTTATTAGCTTACAGAATATTTCTGCTATACACCAGCCTTTAAAATAATAATAATACCATGCAGGAAGCATTTTTAGCAGCCCTTAACCCAGCACTGTGCGTGTGTGAACTGCAGACTTGGAATACTTGCACTCCTTTTGTGGCTACGAAAGGGTGATATGTGGGCTTTGATCTTTTAATAACTCTGCTTAAGAGGGTTTAACCATACGAATTAATCATCAGCCTTCTGAAAAGCATTAATTAATTCCACTTTGGAGATTATGATTATTCTTCTTATTATTATATAACCACATTACATAAGCCAGGGCATCTAAACTTCACATTCATCTGGTAACTTGTGTGAAAATCAGGAGAGCCACTCTGCATTACAAGGAGCTGCTCAATATGATTGGACACTTAACAAGTGGAACATTCAAATCATTTTGCTGTAAAAGTAACGATTTAGGGGGATGCCCTCAAAAATTTAGTGGGAATAATTAAAGAAAAAACTGAAATACCACTCTTTTTATTTTTTTTTTCACACTTTCTTTGAACTGAGTGAGTTAGCACCACATCCTTTGTATTTTTCAGACAGTATTAATTTTCAGGACTGTGAAGGGGGAAGGCCTGGGGGGCAAACTCGAGAAAAAGATTAGTCTAATGTACAGAAGAGAGAGTTTTATCTGTCAGTTTGAAAGAGAACTTTAAAGACGTCGTGATATGGAGCGGAATTATCACCACTATTAATTGCACAGGCATATTAAAAAGACCCTGGCAAGTGACCTCCTCTAATACAGAGAATGCATGTAGAAAAATATGTCTTAATCTTCTTTTCTGCACTGAGATAAATGTCAAGTGTATCTATCACCTCAATTAACCATAGGAAAAAAGCTGTCAAAATCTAATTCTTTTTTTGACAAGGCGTTTATTCCGAAACCAGCAGAGGGAGAAACAGGCACTTGTATTAGAAAGAGATGAGTGTCAAAGGGTTCTGAAACACATGGCGAGTTTTCCATGTGCGAAATGCTGATTAGAGCCATGGTAAATCAGTGCTAGTGTGTTCTTGGGTTTGTTGCCTGAGCTACAGGAAAACCGAGGGCTTTGTGGCGTGGTTTCCTCCAGCACTGAGGTTGCGTTAACAAAAGAATGTTTTTCAGCTGCAGCACCATGCAAAATGCACGAGATCTGCTGAAATGAAAGAGCCTCAACTTCAGGAGCACTGAAGACTATTTTGCAGAATATTGTAAAACATATTTATTGTGATAGTTTATTTACTCTTTGAGTTTATTTACTCTTTGATTCCCCCCCCCCCCTTAAATAGAAATGAAACCTTTTTGTTCCTTTTCCTGTTACATCAGGGTGTTAGGATGGGTTCACCTTTCATTAGCTCCAGTCACTCACACACAGTTTTCCTGTGCTACCCTTGATTTTTGCAGAAGAGCGATAAGAAGGCAAAGCAGAAAAACAGTATTTACACATCTTGTACAACTGAGCTTTGAAAGCAAAATGACTGACCTGCTAATAAAATATTAGCTACTGTTCGATATTAAGAGCAGCTTGAAAGAATTCTGCCAAGTAATGGGTACAACAAGCTAGAAATCATGCTAAAGAGGAAAACTGCCCATCTAAAGCAACAAAGTTAGAAAGAGCAATTTGAGACTACGAGGTCGCCTTAAAATCATCCAGGTTCCTTTCTTAATTTTCAAAATTTGATGTGTATCTGCGTGTCCATTCATCCGGGTTTTTGAGACACCTGCCTAAAACAGGAGGGTTTGAACTTTTTAAGGAAAAAATTACAATGAGGCTTCTCATGCAAAGTATTAATTTTAAGGGAGGCGGGGGAATGACCGTAAGAACTGAGATGGAAACGCAATCAAATTCCAGGATTTTTCAACCTCCAGAACTAAATCACATTTATCCAGACCCTCAGAGCAGCACATGATGTTCTTTGCCACCATCCTGATGGTGCCCAGGAAAGCTGTGTACACACAGTGGGAGTGCACGTGACCTCCGGTGTTTGTTGGAAGACAGAGGTGCATTCAGGGATTAAATCAACTGCAGCTCACGAAAAAGAAAAAAAAAAAAAAAAGGACAGGCTTCCCCAGGGAAAGCTCTGGGATTGCTTGTTAGCTGTAGCACAGCTGACAAACAACAGATCAGTCCTCAGCTTGTTTATGTTGTCACATGCTTCGGAATTCAGCGGCACTTTGTCACAGGGTGTCACAACTGGCTCCCTCTTTCCGTAACAGTAACGCAAATAACAGATCTGAAAACTGTACTAATACAAGCACAAGTCCTCAGGCAAGTGCCTACTTTGCTACCTTTTTTTTTTTTTTGCTGCTGTTTCAAACATTGATCCAAAATAAAAATTGGCCAAGTCAGAGTCACGACATCAAGCGTGTTCCTCTTAACCTGTTGCTCATATTAACAGAACCCCTGTAAGCCCTGCAGTCCTGCTCACCACAATGACATGTGTATATCTACTAATATAAAATTATTCAAAACAAGAAAATTGAAAGTAACACCAATATTCCTGAAAATACACATTAGGGAAGCTAAATTATTTCTAGAAAGTACCATAATGCAAGCAACCATATGCGAATTATAACATAGAGAACTCAGGCAATAAACAGAGTTTGGGAACTGAGAAGTTTTCCATTTGTTCTTTTTTAAACTCATCCAAAGGAATTCGGATAGAAAAGTCTTGGTGTTCTGGATAATTATATGAATCAAGTACAAGGTAATAAGGCATGTATAAAAACATGATTAATGCAACATAATCATTCAATACAACATTCTCTCTTCTATTTTGTAATAGTGGAGCACTTAGTCAAAACTGGTAATGGCAGAGAAAGGATTCACTTTCCCATTTCCCACTGTGCCAAGAAGGAAAAAAAAAAAACCAACATCCAAACCAACCCAAGAATCTGGAAGTCTTTCCTAATTCCAAGATATAAAAGTGCTACCCAGTGAAGCTTTACTCCAATAACAGTAACACGTTTTCTTGCTCACAGCATTTGTGTGAGTATCAGGATAGTACAGGGGTTCTGGTGCAGGTGCCAAAAATTCATCAAAAACCAGCTCAAGATCCCAGCCAGTCCGAAGAAAAACATCACTCTGAAGCATTTAGGGTCCTGATCCTCTTTGATTCCTGGCACTGTGTCTTGTTTTGCCATTTCAATTCCCTTTTCCTGGACCTACACTTACACTTAAGAGGATTCTTATCAAATAAATTTCCATTATAAAACCAGGGCACAAAACCTCAGCTCCTTGTTCCCCACGTCACAGGCAATCATGTAACAGCTCTGCTGGTGCTGGCACTCGTTTTACAGGTATCAAAGAGTGGACAGTTTAGTCACTGTTCTTGTGTCCCTGTCTGAGCCACAGCCCTTATCTGGCAGGCACCCAAACAGCTTGTCTTCAGCTCTGCTTTGTCACCCACTTGATCACACAGTTTTACTGAAGTTAATGCTTATTCCTGACACTGGCATCACCTACTTACCTATTGCCTGAGCAGGCACCGAGCAAAACCTCTGTATTCTGTCTGTCTCTGATGCATTGACAGTGTTTAACTCACATCCACTGACAACATGAATAAGAAAATTACATGAATCTTTATTTAGGAGCTACACTGTCTGTTAATATGTAAAAACTGAAGTGTGTTGGATAAAACCCACATAACAGTGGGAATAGCTGCCTATGTGTGTGTAATATTACATGTGATAGAGGGCTGACTCATTCCAACTTATTTCCAACTCTTTTGAACATCATTTCACAAAGCTCACTTGTATGTAAACCCTGAAGATTTCCTCTTCTTGAAGAAGAAAAAAAAGTTTATTTTTTAAGAGAATTTCATAAGGTTATGGTGTTTGTACCTCTCATCCCCCCTCCACCCTGGGAAAGACATAAGATCTCAGATTTTTTAAGAACAATATTCGTATGACTTAATGAGTTAAGGGAGCTGGAACAGATTATGAAGGCACTGAGGGGATTCTTTGGGGAAGAGATTATTAAGAATTTGTTTTTCATCACTCCTGTAAATGCCTGCTCAAAGCACTTGGTTACTTCAGACATTTTGACATTATGAGAACAAGGTCCCCTGAACTGCAAGGGACAGACCACAGGCCATTCCACAGTGCTCATTTCTGTGACCTGACTCATATTCTGCCATCGAAAAACTCTGCTGACAACTCATTGTGGAAGAGCTTGAACATTGCAATGAACAATTCTCCTCTAGTGAAAGGTGGCTGATCTGCCACTTCTATCACAGCCTGTGATTAACAGAACACGGAAATAAAAGGAAAAGATTGAACTGGGCCTTTCTGATTAGCAGTTTCAATTTAAAACTAGTAAACATTAGACAATTATTTTCTTTCATTCAAGCCAAAACAAACAAACAAAAAATATCTGAAATGTGCAGTGTTTGCCTTCCCCATTTATCTCTTTGTGTGCTGAACTGAAAGATTTAAGAGGGTGAAAGAGATACAATCAGGATTAGCAAACCAATAAAATCTTACAGTGAACAGGAAAGCATGAAGATTCGTATAAATATTTGCAGGAACTGAAAAGCACAGATGCACAATCAAATAATCCAGAGAATGTGTGTAGACTTGCTTTTAAAAGAAAACATTTCTGCCCCAACCTAAAAAAAAAAAAAAAAAATAATGAGACAAAGAGAATGCTTTCATCAGCTGGACAGCTCCAAAACCCTTCAGCATGTCTGGATTTGTTAGCAAAATAAAAACTATTGGGGAAAATATCTTTGTGGAAAGAAGCTTCATAGCTTATTCTTGTCCATGTATACCTGAAGGTCAGTTTGTCTACATAGGCAACTTTGCCTGCATTGATATAAAACACAGCCTTAGAAGTGATCATATTGAACCCAAAAATAAGCAGAAAAATCAGGTGAAATTCTACTGGCAGAATTTCTAAGGTCTGTACTAGCATCAGCTCTGTTCCCTGAAAGGCTGGGCTCCTTTCTCAAGGAAATATGTCCAATTCCTGTATATGCATCGTTCCTGTTTGCCTGTAATATGGTTTTCCATAGCCCTGCCAGCTCCTACTGAGTGTGAGAAGCCTCACAGGGTGTGAAATCCTGCAAACTAAATGAGCCACGGGAACAGTTTGCACAAATCTCCCGTGATCAGCGTGGTAACCCAGTCACCTACTATGTTATTTCCATTATTAGCAATAGCAATTATTCAGGCAAATAAATGACAGAGTAAACCCCCTCTAGTCTGCATGTTTGCACAGTGCTGGGGCTGAAAGGAGGATTATTATGTTGTGTTTTTTTTTTTCAAGCACAAAGAGCAACTGTATGCTAATGTACCCCCTTCCTGCACTAAGCTGCAGCGAAGAGGCTTGTCAGGCTCCTGGACAGCTCACACTAAATGCAAGCACCGCTCTCTGGGGCAGGCAGGCTGCACAAAACCAGCTCAGGCATCTTCAGCCTCGGAGACATCTGATGGCAGCTGGAAGAGAGGGACTTGTCACTCAGGGGGAAGCCCTGTGGGTGGGTTTGCTGGGGGCTTTCTGCCTCTGCTCGCCGCCCAAGGTGGCTCTCCGGCCTTGGGGAATCTGGAAGATGCACCCCCAACCTTTCCCCCCCTGACCCCAGAGAATTTGTGCATTGCCCTCTGAAGCTTTGCTGTGCTATGAAGGAAAATAATACAACGTTCCTCTTCATCTCTAAACGGTGCCCCAAGCAGAAAACCCCCCAATCATCAAAATGCACAGCAAAATAAGATGCAAGAGCTTACCTAGACAGAGACAAAAGAATGGGAGAATGGTTAATAAAAGTGTCCTGTTTCTGAAGAAACTAATAAGAAATGAAGAATTGCAGTTACACAATTGAGTTGACCTATTCCTTGCCAAACACGTTTAAACAGGTTTTAGTTCCACCTCATTTATAGCCACCTTCAGATAGATTACTGAGGTAGTTAATGAGGACAAATTGCTTGGGAGGTTTTGCTTTTGGATTCTGGTTGGGTTTTTTTTTTAAGGGTTTTTGTTATTAGGGGTTTTGAGGGGTAGCCTTTGTTGTTATGTTGGGATTCTTTTAAGAGCTGTAATTTGGTTTTCATTTTGATTTTGTTTGGGTTTTTGTTTATTTGGTTTTTGGTTTTTTGTTTGTTTTTTTAGTTAAACTAAACATGATGTACTGTCAACATTCTTCCAATAAATTTAAGAGGGGAAGAACAGAAAACCACACCCCAATCTAGCATAGGAACATTTGTCTCCCCAAATATAGGCATTCATTTGGCCAAGTAAAGATGGTCTGTTTACAGTTGCAATCATACGTGACAATGACAAGAGAAGTGGAAGGTGCAGGACGAGGAACCTTTGGCAATCCATCACCATCTGCTCAAATTTCACCACCAAAAAAAAAAAAAATCTGTGCAACTGAACCTTGAGGAGACAGTATGAGAAGACTTTGAAATTCTTCAGAACAAAGATAGAAAGCACTGATTAAAATTCACTAGGAGTCCTACCACGTTCATTTTCAAACCACCAGTCTGAGCAAGTTCTGCAGAAACACTTCACACAAAACCTTTTAACCTGTTACAGATCAAGTGTGAGAAAAGGAGTGGGTTTGTCCCTGAAGCTGAGAATTCAACTAGTTACACACCAGGTGAGTGGAATAAGCACTATTTAGGATCAGATTTATCAAGATACAGTCATCAAGATTGATTTCTTTAGGCGTGGCATCTGAACATCAAAAGAGAACAAGCAGTGCTGAAATAATAATTATTGTGGGTTCTTATCCTGCCAGTGAGCAGCTTCCCTTTGGCACTGATGCATCCCTCTCATATTTAATTACGGATCTGCTACTGCAGACACACCACGGATTAACGACTGGCTGAGGGGTCCTTGTGAATCACAACACGTACTACGGAGTTCCTCTTTCTTCCACTCTTTAATGCCTTCCTCTAATGCTTGCTCAATTAGGTTTCCCTGTCAATGCCCTAAGAAAGTATGATGCATAGACTGAAGGTGATCTTCCTGATGGCATCAATATCTTTAATGCAATGACTATGAGCAATGAACTGCTCGAAAATGAATGCCAGTTTTCTGGAAGTTTCTGCTCTTCCATCAAACTTTCTTCTCTCTCTCTTTTTTTTTTTTTTTTACATGCATAAGATTTGGAAGGGCCACCCTTTATTTATTTCTTTTCAGGTTAATGCAAGGCTCATCTGGGACGGTGGGGCAGGATTAGGGTGACAGGGCTGGCACACAGGGAAGGTCCAAGCAGTGGATCTGAGGGGAAATCCCACAGTTCCATTCAGCTTGAGGAGATATCTCCCTACTCCCAGCTCTGGCTGCATCCCAGACAGGCAAAGACACCTCTGGGAAGGGGTAAGAGCCACCCTGTAGAGCCTTCCACCCCAAAACAGCCTTGAAGCCCACAGACAGAGAACTGTGACAGAAGTCCTTTTGCCTCATCACTCAATTTTATAGGGTCTTCAGAACAGCTTCATTACAAGTCCTAAATAGAGCTCTGGTACTGAGATGTTGCCTTGATTCATCTTTTATATCTGGAGATGATTATACACGACTTTCAGCAGCCCTGCAAACTAGCCCAAACATAAATAAAAAATATTAGACAGACCAAAGAGAGATCAGATGGAGTTTTTCATGGTTGAGAAAGAAAAATACAAATAACATGCTCTCCCCAACATTTTGAAAAAGGGCTCCAGCTTTCCTATGTTTCAAAACCAGTAATAATACAGTCAGACATTATTCAAGAGAGGTAAAAATTATCCTCCAACAGAAGTTTTTTAATCAAGACTGCAAGCCTGAACTTTCTCCCTAGAAGGGGTGCTGTGCTGCAGCCTTCACTCACTGGGCTTGGTGAAAGAAGTTACTAAATCCAACTATATTTTAGGTCAAGATGAAGCAAAACAGTTGAAAGTGATCCTTTCCTGCTTTCATATCTGTGTCTTCGAAATCTGGAAGCTTTTATTCAGTTCACTTGGAATCAAATTATCAGGAAGCAATTAGTCTTCTTAAAATGGAAAAGGGCTACATCATACTCACTTATTTTTAATACCTCTTATCACACACAGCAGGGGATACTGAGGATCAAGGGAGAGAGATCACAGCTCACAAAGAAAAGCATGCATTAGGCAGATACACAATATACCTCAGAGGACTGGCTGCTATTGCCACCTCATACTCCTGAGCCCTGAATTTATACACACTGTTTAAAGGGTTGTTTTTGTAGTTTTTTTTTTTTGGAAATTGGTGCCCTGGTAGTCTGCTCATAGCCTTGAGAGATCACATCTCCGAGAACAAAGGACTATGACTGGATTATTCTCCGTCTTCTTTTATGCTGATGTGCCTTTGCAAACCAGGACCCCTCCATCCCAGGCATTATAGAAACAAAATAAAGGAGACAGAGAGACTCAGAGATGGGACAACTAACACTGGCCTCTGGTGGCCTGTGTAGAAACAGGTCAGACTCTGGAAATGGTAATTTCTGAGCTAGGACCCTGCTTTCCTTTGGGAAGAGCCTACCCAGAGTGCCTGGGGCCATGGTGTTAATGAACCACCTGCTACCTGCTAGGTTTGAGCAGGGTAAGAAGTGCAGAGCTGGGGCTTGTTTTCCTATGCCAGCCGAGCCATAGTTACTGTTGAACCTCTCAAGCCTCTCTCCCAGCTCTGGTTTACTGAAGGAACAGCCTGTTCCCCCAGCCCTGAGGTACCAGGTGCACTGAGACATTCCACTCTGAACCAGGTAGTTCTCCTACACAGCCATATAGGGTTGGGCTTTTGGATGCAATCTGCCATTTTCCCTTTTTTCAGGTGCTGGTCTGCATGGCCAGCTCACAGGAGTTCTGCCTTCTTCCCCAGGGGCTTGGCACAAATATTGCCACCTCCTGCAGCCCCAGTGCAGCCTCAGAGAACAACAGCAGATACTCCCCCAGCTTTAACATCTGATTTTAGGCAGAGGAAGATTTTGCACCAGAAATTGAGTTTTTGAACTCATCTGAACGCTCTGGAGAAACGTTCCCTGTTATCTGTCACTCCTGAAGGGAAATTTCATTGTCCTGCACGTCACTTTCAACTCCCCTTTGTGCCTTTCAGATAAGGGGGTTCGCCCCATTATCCTCACTAGATGCATTTGGTGCAGTCATAGATCGCTGGTACCCCCTATTTTATCCGGGGGAACAAGAATTCCCCACAAGCTGCCTCACACTAACCAGGGGGAAAGGAGTTTGCCAAGGGCCTTGGTAATTCCTGCTGCCCAACCCATGGCACAGAGCATTGCAGGAGGCTGGATTTACTGTATGCTTTGTTCACAGCTTCTCAACAGCAGTGGAAGAACCAGTCTCACAATCTACTACTTATTTCAACACCCTGGGCTTGCATTCCTTTAAAACAAGAGTGGCAGGGAGGTTCCTTTTTTTTGCAAAGATCTGCACAAAGATGAGGTGAGAACACAGCCAGATAGCAGGGGCTGGTTGGCACAGAGCTCCTGGTCCATCTAGCCACTTTCCCACTACGCACTGTATCCCCTCTTTGCTGCAAGCATCACCCAGTGCACGCACAGCCACCTGGTAGCTCACAAGGGACTAACTGGGAGGGCCAGAGCCTGCTGGCAACGCCAGATCCAGCACACGGGCATCTCAGACACAGCTCGGTTCAGGGATATTCATCCTTCTGCTGCACTGACAACAACCAACAGGCAGTCACACAACATCCTCATTGTTCATCTGAGAGGAAGAAAAAAAAAAACACAACCCAACCTCGGAACGGCTACAAAGGGGAAAAAAATACGTGTGGGTACTCGCGGCCCAACACGTGCTCTGTCTGGTGGGCGATGCTGCCAAGCGAGACGTGGCGTTTGGCCAAAAAAGCCTCGGCACAGCGGCGAAAAACACGCTCTGAGAGCTCGATCGTGGGGTGGCAGGGCCGGTGCCGGGTGCGTGTGACGGCCAGTCAGCGTGACAGACCACACTTCCAGCACTTCATCAGGGCTGCCCACAAAGTGCTGCCCAACAGCTGTCAGGCATCGCTGTGTCACACGGGTTATAAAGACGTTTTCGAAGGACAATAATGAAGGGGCTCTGTGAATCGCTGGGAAGGGCTCCGCTCAGGCACGAGGGGCCTGGCAGGGAAGGAGAGCATGGAGATGAGAATATAAAAAGCAGGAGATGAGAATAAACCTTCCTTCCTTCTATCAAGGAGATCTCATCCTATATTGTTGAGGAAACACCGAGTGCCTCTGACAGCAAAGTCAGGGCACCTGTATGTGGGGCAGCAATAACCACAGAACTGTTGGGCTAAGGGACCTGTTTAGATCACTGGGAGTGCCCCTATCGTGGACTTTAATGCTTCCATTACCACTTACACTAAAGGATGAACTCTGGGTTAATGGGAGAAGTTCAACCTGCACAGAGGCTTCATATTCGTGGGCTACTGAAATAGCCTTTAAGAAAAGCCCCAGAAGTTTTATTCTCCTGCATTTCAAAACCTTCCTCAGACAGCATTTGTAAGTGCTCCCAGTCCTCCTCATCCCCCTTTTCTTACTCTCTGGGAACGAGCCCTGATATTTGTCTGAGCTACACTACTGATATGAGATACACTGCCTTTGATATCACAGCAAAATTGGTGGAGTTTTGCTTCAGTGGGTGGGGAGCATGCACTGGATGAGGAAAAAAAGAAAATCATGCTATAAAGCTCCAAGAATACTCACAGTACAACCAAATTAAAAATAAAGAAATCAAGCCACTAAACACAATATTTTCTGGGTGTTGTCTAGACAGCCAAATGCAAAGGCTGTATCATAAAACCCTTCCCTGCACTCCCCAGAAGGAATTGGCTGGTACAGCCAACACTTCATTAGTCATCCATTAAATACTTTCTATGATTACAGCCAAAGGTGAGCCAGTGATGTAGAGTTTAGCAGATTAAAAGCATTCTTAGTTTCTGTAACCATTCTGTCCTGCAGTAGTTTGATTTCTCTAGTCTATCATCAACATATAAACCATTTTTGCCATCTTGTTTCTTCTACTTTTTATATGCATTCTTTTATTTAAGTCTTGCTTTCACTCTCTTTGACTATATTTTTTTCAACAAGTTTTGGGTTTTTGTTTGTTTTGTTTGTTTTGTTTTTTTTGCTACATCTACAGAAGGAAAAAAAGTTCAGGCACTATAGGACATCTACAGTTGTAAATGGATCAAAGTATTAAAGCACTCACATGCACTTGAATATGTGAGCCTAGCCAAAACATCAAGTGAAAGAAAGCATTTTCTGATAAATGTTGGTTTGATAGAAATCTTACAGCAGTTTCAGTTGGGATTATAGGTTGGGATTTGGGTTTTTTCTTCCAAACATTGTCAAAAACTGCTTAACTGCCCCTTCTGACTGAGGTTTTAATCCTCTTGAAACTCATGTACTACTTCTGAAGGTAATTCAGCATCTGAAACTGTTCCACTGCATCTCAATAGAAAGCAGGATAATCAGTCAGTCCATGACACCTTTCACCAAAAAAAAAAAAAGTTATTCTCTTCTTGTAGCAAAAATATTGCAAAGTAAACATCTCTTTGTTTGTGTGTACACACACACACTATATATATATATAAAAATATATATATGTGTGTACACAATACAGAAATAGAAATATCTCACAAATAACATAAAAGTCGAGACTAACCTTGCAACACCAAAAGTCCATCTAACAGTTTTGATAGTTGGGCTTAAGATAATCTGCTTAGATACTGAGGAAATCACACAGTCCTACAGGGTCTCTGCTTTTTGCTGTCATTTCCAAAAGCTTAGCTTTCAGATATTTTAAGTGAAAAAAAACCCACAATTGTTGATGTGAGGAAAAGCTGTGATAGAGCTGCCACTCACTGTGGGGATGTGCATCTATGAGTTAATATGCAGGAACACTCAGTTTGAAAGCAGGAATACAATCCCTTGCCAGCCCACTTATTAGGACAGACAGAAGTGCACCCTTCCTCTTAAGGGGAACGATGGATTGTCTGAACAGAAGCATAACTCAGATATTGCTTATTTCTGAATACCAAAGCCATAGGAATATATTCTTCCTAATGGTAGTTTAACTGCTCAGAAAAGCAAAATGAGTTTTCTAAAAAGGCACGGCATGAGTCAGTTCAAAGCAGATACAGCAAAGGAATGTTTTAGACATCTGAAACTCTAAGTCTCAATAACTATTTATCGATGATCTGGACCAGAGGATCGAGTGCACCCTCAATAATTTCACAGATGACACTAATTTAAGTGGGAGTGTTGATCTTTTCCAGCCTAAATGATTCTGATCTCCTATATTAGCTCAACAGATCCTACTTTACTGTGGATGTCTAACAGAGAAGGGTAAATCATTTGACATAACAGAAGTCAAGCAACCAAAATAGAATATCATCATTAAATCAGTCTCTCCATGTGAAAATTAATCTTTTTTTTTGCTTTGCCCTTATTTTATTTTCTATAAGTGTCTGTGGAGTCTTTATCAAGCTGGACAGAGTTGCTAATCTGCAACTTACCGGATTCTGTGCATTTGAACTCATCAACAAATGTTTACCATCATTTAGTTTTGGGACAGAAAGCCACAGAACTGAAATATTTGCACATGATTTAAGGAAAAGAACATTGAAATAAGTAAATGTCACTAAGGCTTGTATGAGATACAAAATAATAACAGTTTTATCATGTAAGTCCAAAATTAATAGAGAATTCCTTAGTATGGTTTTCATGTCAACTAGTAAGAGGAAGAAAATTTTACAGTGGCATTTAAAAGATAATCCAATTTTCAGCATTAAACTTGGCCAGTGCATCCTATAAATTTTAAATTAATTGATACCAATTTGTGTATTACTGTTCCATTCTGTCTCGATGGCCTCCAGGGATGTCTCAGAATCTTGCCGTGCTTGGATGATCACACACTGATATCATGTATCAGCGAATGTAATCAGAATGAGTGTATAAACTTAAAATAGCAAAGTTGTTGCATGGTAGACAAACAGGAATTGTTAGAGAACAGTTTGCACCAATTAAAAAAAAAAAAGTTCAGCCAGTTAACTAAATACCTGAGGCAATCCTTCAGCCTTCAAAGTTGGAGAAAAGGTCTGTTTCAGCACCAAAGAGTAATTATATCCAGCCTGTGAGTGGCAGCTGAGTTTACACAAAGGTTAAGAAAGCCCTATAGGTCAGCATAGCCAAATAACATCGAGGGAGCTGCACTGAGATAGCTGAGAAGAAAACAGTAATTGAGGAACAGAAATGTCAACACTTAATCATAGTCCTGCCAATTTTTACTGGGTCGGAGGAAAACATTTGAAGCCAAGCTACCAAACAGCCTTTGCAAAGCAGCAGCACCTGCATTTGGAAATGATCTAGATGTTACATTTTCCTAAGGAGTTTGGGTTTTTTTTCCCTGCCTTCCAGTTACAGAGAGTGCTCATACAACAAACAGCACAAATTACTAGGTGTGGAAAAATTCTGCACAGTTACCTCCCTGAATACTGTCCAGCTTCTCCAAGCTTTAATAATATCCAAAAGCATTGCAGAAAAGTTCCTTAAGTGTTGGAGAGCTGAAGGAAAAATATGGCTCGAGGCCATTTGAATGCTATTTATTGCTTAAAAGCAATCCAGTTGCCTCAGATATTGTCCTCTCCTGGTTTATACTAAAGGAAAAGGCCATTCACCCACATGCTACCATGAGATTTCAGAAAGAACTGCACAGGTGATAAAACCACAATTCCAGTCCCTGGATATTATTGCCATCCCATCAAACAAAGCAGTGACTGGAGAAGAAAGGCAGTCACAGTAACTTAGACAACACACGCTGTCCTGACACTGCTCAACAGGTGAATCACAGCATGGAATATCCCCTTTTCCCTCTCTTTACTTGTGAGATCACAAAAAGGGCACAATGTCCTGCTGGATGTCCCTGCTGTCCCACATGGGGCAAAATGTCACATGAAGAGTGAAGTGACTTAAAAAAAAGCACAGTTTATGGCACGAGGAAAACAAAAAAAAAAATAACTTCTGGGGTTTGAGGTGGAAGAGGTTAATTTAAAAAAAAATCTTAAAGGTGCCAAAATGGCCACAGAATTGCAACTTCTCTCTGAGCTTATGGGACACTTCCAGCCTCAGAAAAACAAAAGGGAGAGGAAAAATATTCTGAGAACACAAGGACTTCTGTAGCATTGCCTTGAACAGCGAGCTCAACTGATTTACTGCTCTTGAAGCAGGCAGGGGAGAAGGCACCCTCACGCTAGATGAAGACATTAAGTGAGGAAATGACTGTTATAGGAGTGAATTAATTTTCATTGATCCAATTTCCTGACAGACATAGCAGCAGTGAAGAGTTTACTAACTGTGGGTTCCTCCTTTGTCAGGTGTCCCTCCTCATGCTTTCACCGCGGCAGCAGAACAAAAGAATCAAAGAATGGAGGAGATACTTAACATTTCTCTCAAATCACCAATTAGTACTCCTCTTGGGTAAAAGCTGCCTCATGCTGTTCAGCCTTTAAAAAAAAAAGACCTGCTGAATGCAAGTGCAAGGATGGCATCTTAATACAGAAGTGCTGCTGGATCAAATTGCTGGGATAAAATACTGTCTTTCTTTCTTTCTCTCTTATTTGTTGGTCCTCTTTCCATGCTTTGGGGGGATCCCAATGAGTTTTACCTGAATATTTAACTGCAAAATCAGGCACTAATTGCAAATGTTAAGGCTTCATGACCTCTGCCTCTTATTAAACCTAAGGAATATTTTTTTAATCACCATTTTGCTCAAATAATGACAGAAATAAAACTCTTTTCTGGCTGTATATCCCGAGGATTTTAAACACAGCAGCTGATATGGCATGTATGATATGCCTATGGAGAAAACAAAGTCTGAATGCACTAATATAGTTTCCACCTTGTATATTTTAAGCTCTAGAAGAACAAATGAAGTCCAGAGCAAACTTCATCATTATCTCCAGCTAGGATCAGGTTTCCAGGTGGATGTGTATAGCATAATTGTGAATAGAAACACTGGAAGGAAAGATTAAGCTCTGCTAATCAAACACAAGACCTTCAAATGTAGCAGAAACTCACCTTGCATAAGAAAAATATTCACCATTTCATTCTATATCCATTGCTGCTGAAGCATGACATCAGCACAGAGGGGTTTTTTTCTAAATTCCCAGGTCTTGGGAGTTAAAAATAAATTAAAACAAAACTCAGAAAACTCGTTTGTTTATTTATTTATTACACTTCTAGTCATGCCTGTTTAAGAGAAAAGCTTCAAAATCTGGCTCAGATACGCCCTCAATATTTAAATACTAAGAGTTAATAAAAAAGACATCATAGACCCTATTTCTTTTATATCCCCATTTTTGAATGGTCATTCTTTTAGTGGAGGCACAGGGCTGGATCAGGGTTGAAAGCTTGGTCTTGCTGAGCTTTCATTTTTCCAGTCCTTCATAAATTTTTAGTATGAAATTTTAATTGCCTTAATGTCATAGAATCCTCTGGGTTGGAAAAGACTTCGGAGATCATCAGGTGCAACTGTTAACCCAACACCACCAAGGCCACCACTAAACCACGTCCCTAAGTGCCACATCCTTTAAACACCTCCAGGGATGGTGACACAATCCCTTCCCTGGGCAGCCTGTTCCAGGGCTTGGCAAGATTTTTAAGTCAAGATTTTTCCTTATAACCAACCTAAACATTCCCTGGGGCGACCTGGGACAACATTTCCTCTTGTCCTGCTGTTGGTTCCTCTGGAGAAGAGGCCAACACAGTGTTGTCTGCCATAACCTCACATTCCTGCACATTCCCACAGAGTGTGATCCCTGCAAGCCCATTTCCAACAGGCATCACTGTAAAAATGGTCAAAATAAGGGTGCAAAGTTGTGTCATCACGACCCGCTCACAAAAGATGCACCAGGTCCAACACCCTTTCTGTACTGGCAGTTCTGCTGCTACCAGGGAGAGCCCTTCACCAGAAATGCAAATATAACAGACACTCAGCACTGAAAAGAATTAGAAGACATGACCAGTGTGGCAGTTCCCCATCCCTAAAGAATAAACCATTCTTTTCTAATCTATTCATATGATACGAAGATTAGTCTTTAAAAAGCTCACCCCTCTTCCCCACAGCACACGAATCTGACAGTAATTTCTTCATGCTGATTTGAAGGCAAGCATGCAAGACATTTTAAATACTGTTAGATAGCTTTCTAGTCCCAATATTAGATGAACTTATGATAATGATGGTGCTACTTTCCTAACTGGGGCATTGAAAACAAATAAGGATCTCAGGGAAAAGGACAATAAGTAGAAAAAGAGCTGTCTTACTGCTTTTCCTTGGATTTACTTCAGGTACCAAGCCAACACTTGGAGTGACTCCTACAAAGTATGTGGGGTTTGTTCATTAGTATGAAAGTGTGGGGTTATATTTGCAGTTCCATCGCTGGCATTCCACATGAACTTGAAAAAATAGATCCTATTTTTCCATGGCCAAACATTCTATATGTGGGGACTTGCTGAAATTCCACACCTTTTATCCCCTATTATTCTAAAAACTGAAAGTTTTCCCTCATGAATAACTTCTGAAAGCAACTTGCTGTCTAGAAAAATAATTGATGGAAACCCAAGTCTCAGACAAGTGTGGAAAGATGTTCACAGAGTTCAGCATTTGAGTTATCTTCCCAAGGCTGCTCCACATTTTCACCTTTCTAATAACAGCAAACAAAGAATGCTTGACCAGTCAGAAGGAAATCACGAGTATCAGATTATCACCTACTCACACATCACATTGTACAGTAATGAAACAAATTCTGGCTGGAAAAACTTTAGACTCCTCTGAGTAAAATAATCAACTCAAAAAAATAACTTCTTTGAGTATGAACTGGGACTCCCTCCTTGCAGCAGCGGGTTTGTCCAGAAAAATACACACATATTTGAAAAATATCTTAATTTCAGTGTCCTGAGAACCCTTCATGCCAAGGTATATAGAGTTGGCTAAAATGGCCACATCCATCTTTACTATGAATAACACGAGGAAATTACTTTACTGCTCTAACTCATCTTAAGACACAGAAGGAAAAAAGAACAAAGTAAAAATAATAGGCAAGCCACGTAGCAGATTAACTTGGACATTAGCTGCAGACCACTGAGAAGAGGATGAGTAATTATACTTAACTCACTGGTGATGGCTCTGGTCTCCAGCTCTCCATTGCTCTCAATCAAGAGCAATTCTGCTCAAGTTAGTCAAATTGACTGAGGTGAAATTGGTGCAGGATCAATATCCAGTTCAAGAACTAATGAAACCTAGTAAAGAGTTTTTGTAGGGTCTTTTGTTTTCAAGAAAGAAGGTCAGCAGGGCAAGAGGCAGCAGTTTATTGTAGACATTTAAAACTTGGCTCAAGTTCAGTCCTTCTTTCCCCATAAAATATCAACAGGACAGTTGATGTCTGAAAGTACCAACTTTTTCTCAGTGCTGTTTTGGGGGTGCCTTAAGGAATTTTTTTGTTGTTTGGTGTTGATGGGAATGGTTGTGCTGTTGTTTTTAACAGAAAATTCAGAATTCTGTGACATTTTAGAATGGAAAGAGCATTTGAGGAAAATGTTGTCTAGCCTGAGGATTTACATACAGTTTTATTGATAAAGCTTTTATTCCTCAGCATTGGAAAAACACCATATGTTACACTCTGGGCACATTTTCCAGCCTTTGTAATTTTATGTATTTATTTATTTATTAAAATAGTTACCCTCCCAACACCCGCTCTCCCTACCTGGAACGTTTACAAAATGAGCCAGAGCACACATCTCATCCAGCTTTAAAGCCCTAAAAAAATCCTTAAAAACAAGGAAATCCTCTTCCCCCCAAAAAAATTTAAAAATGAATTTGTTTTGTTTTGGTTGGGGACAGAAGTAGAGCGAATTTTTTTATTTGATTTGAGTTTTAGGGTGGGATTGGTTTAGAGTTTTTTCAGGAGGATGGCTTGGTGTGGTGTTGTGTTCTGTTTCTCTTTTTTTGAGGGGGAAGCAGCAGGAGTAGTGGGGCTTTTTGTTTCTTTGGATTTGGTTTTTTTCAGTGAATAGCTTGCCACAACAGATACCTGCCTTTTTAAACACTGCATGAGCTTATACCTACTCCTCAAAAATCACACCACCTGCTAACGAATTTTCAGGATGACATTTTCAGAGCTAATATTTTTACATGATAGAGCTGGCCCTTCAAGAACCTGAAATTTTAAACATGCTAGCAAGTTGATTTTGTTTGTTTGTTTGTTTGCTCTTCAAATAAAATTCTTTTTGGTGAAATGCATCTCATCAAGTTATGCCCTTTATCTACAAGCATTAGAGACCCCACTGTCCATCTTCCCTATAGGTAAATGCAATTTACTGTGTAAATTTTGCAGGTTTTTGCTATTAATCAGAGTCATAAAGGAATTTAGCTGGACTCTACAACCTCCTTATTTTGCAGCTACAGTGGTTATTTCCCCCTCACTTTTCTGCCAACAGCCCTTTCAGGCTTCACTCTACAGATGGTTTTGCACCACAGTGACCCCACAAGCATAAGCCAAACTGAACTTTTCCCACAGGTAAGGAAGCTGCACAAGGCAGAGAGGGGGAAAAAAGGCACAAAAATAAAGAATCAGAGCTTAAAGAAAATGAGGAAAAGGTCACAAGGAACTCAGGGAGCTGCCACCCCTCAGAGCACCCAGAGGGCCACAAATAGCCCCTCCATTGCCACCAGCAAAACAGCAGCCGCGGCTTTTCTCTGCCCTGCCCAAAATCTCCTCCCAGGCTTCCACTGCCAAAGGCAAATCCCTGTTATTTCTGTGCCTGGACTCAGCTCTGAGCAGTTTGCTCTGTCTCTGCCCTCCTGGAACAGCCCTTATCTTCAAGGTTCATTAGTCAGAGATGAAAACACGCCGAGGGCCACTCTCTCCGATATGAGCTCTCCCTGTGCTCCAGGGGAAAGTGAGATGTACTCGACCTCAGAAAGGACAATTATTCATAGGAATGATATTTAAAACACCAGCATTTATGCTAAGGCTATATATAATCAGAGCTCTTGCAAAATTATACACTGATATAGACAATAAAAAGGAAATTAAAAGGTTTTGCCTTTTAAAACACCCTTGGAAATAAAGATGAAACCACTCTCTGCCTGAAATCATCAAGTAACCATACAGAAAGTAAGCTCTTCTAAAGGTGACCTATGAGGCTTACTACTGGTATTAAACACGTGCTTAGTGTCATCTCATATAGCGAAATACTCATTTACTCTCTTCAAGCACAACAAAATAGAAGAAAAAAATTAATTCCTACTCTGGAAGTTGCACCTGAACAAAGTCCTTGGACAGGAGTTGAGCCAATTCAGTGGGGGGAAAAAAAAATTAACCAAACAAAAATAATAACATTAAACTGGACATGGAGAATATGACTAGAGATAGACAAATAACATTCCCATACAAGGTTGTAAAGTAGTCCCAGGGATATTCACATGTTTACTATCACATGTCCTTTGGAGTGGCTTGACAAAGCAGGCAGTGCTTCCAGCCTGATATGATTGTGCTCATAGAGACGATTGCTGGCCTGTGCAGAAATTCCCAATGCTTGCTAGACAGAGTCATGTTTCCCTTGCAGTGGGGTCTCCAGAATATTCAGAGATTAACAGGATAAACTGGTGTTTATCCTCACAAAGTTGTTATTAAATTTTGGGTTGCATCTCTTGCATTCGACATTTTTTTGCTTTCAAGGGAATCATAAACCTGTGGAACCTAATAAATCTTAGACAAACACACAGCCACAGGTTCTTTGCAGTGCATTTACGACAGGTGTGGTGCTTCCAGGGAGCACTGATGGATGCAGTGGAGGTAAAGGAGACTCAGTTTATGGGAGACACCACTGCACACAGGGGCAGCACAACACGAGCCAGAGACCCTCCAAAAAAACCCCCTGCAAACAGGGAGCCAGGATGCTGAGGAGGAGACAGACTATTGTCCTCTGGGGAAAAGAAGGCAGAGGACAGTAGTGCACATCTCTTGAACTCTTATTTTTCTGTTTTCACAAGTTGTCGTAATATTTTGGCCACAGGTTTCTCAACGTGCAGGTGTGAAAAAATTTGATTTTGAAAAACCCAAGTTACAGATTACTGCTCTTAAAAACAAGCAAACAAAAAAACCACCAACAAAAAAAACAAACAAAAAACCCCAAACAAACAAACAAAAAACCACCAAACAAAAAATCCACTCTGGATTTATTCAATTATTCTGCACTGTATACCCACATATAAATTATGTTAATCCTATGGTTAGTTTGTTTCTTTGGGATCCACTGTGCCAAGCAGACTTGTAAGTAACTGCTCTACACTTTGCACTAACAAAGTCATGTTAAAGTGAGGCTTTCAAGGAGAATTTTTGACAGATTTTGACAATATTAAGACTATAGAGGCATGGTTTTCACATATCACTTCATAGCTGTGTTTTCTTGGCTTTTTAGATAGGAAGAGAGGTGGATTTTCTTCCTCCTACAACAGCAATAGGAGGTTTTTCTTATTGTTAATGAGCAACATTATCTTACCACAGAGTTGAGTCTTCTCATTTTCATTTATACAGGAGATTTATTAACACTTAGCTAATTGGCACATGCAAAAAAGGAGTAGCTGAATTTGTTTTTTTTCCTTTACAACCGAACTACCATAATTTAGATACTTATTTAGATTAAAATCTGTTATTATTTTTCAAGGTAATCATCTGCCTGTTGTCAAAAATAAAACAGCAAAATATATTACTAATTGTTCCTTACATATGTTTCAGAAAATAGTTAACTAACTTTACTAAAAAAGTAAGCATAAACAAAAAAAGCGATTTATAAGGAAGGTCTGCAGGGTGTTGAGTCTCCTATCCACCCACCCTTTCCCATCATTCCTGGCCAGGCATATTCCAGGGAACCAGCTTGAGAACGACTGTGTGGCTGGATGGGACTGGGCGGTTGTTTTTAAGGCGTTTTTGTGGTCTGAAGTTCTTTTTGGATTCCTTGGTTTGAGTGAGAACAGGTGGGCAGATGCTGGTGTCCAGCAAACCAGCACTACGAGAGCAGAGACCTCACAGCAGCAACTGTGTGTGTGGCTCAGCTCAATTTATGGCTCAGGAAACAAAGCAGCCTGACACAGAAATCATTCCAAAAAAAAAAAACAACCAAACTTCCTCTTTGCTGCTGAAGGAGAGAAGACTGGAGGAGTTCATATGGATGTAAATAATTAGCTTTAATACTTATTATCTCACATAACTAACGTAGCTGAAGTATGTACCTTGCACTATGAAGATGTGAACTTCCATTAATGTCTTCAAAGATCTTTCCTAGATCTGTCACATGCACTGAGGCATTTTAGTAGAGCTTTTCATCAGGTGACCATGAAGCACCAAGCAACAGACCAAAGCCAGCTCCACCCGAGGCATTACGAGACAATGTTTAGAAATCAGAATAAATTTACAGAGAGAGCTGTAAGTGTAAAATGCAGCCTAAATCATAGTATTTGTTACCACCTCTCCAATTTTTCAGCCAGCAGTTCCTACACCAAGTTCAGCAGGACTTCATCCCCAAAAACTGCTAAGTTGGTTGGCTTTATCCACCAGACAGGGAGTGGTGACCTTAATGATACAATTTATGGGACTTGGCTCAGCCTGTTTATTTCACACTTAATTCAACCCTCACCTCAAATCCCCGAAAACAGCAGCAGTATATCCTCTAATATGAATCTGCACAGCCTGCCTCTTTGGCCAGCAGGATTCAAGTGCCAGAACCCTGCCGTGGGCACGTTGGCCCTCCCAAATGTAGCTACTGGAACTGCATTTTCTACTTACCAGTGCAAACACACACTGCACATCGTCTCACACACAAAGCACAAATACCTTCCTCTTTTCCTGAAGCCAGGGTTGATTTCTCTCTGCTCTGAGATGGAAACTTCTCAGAAAACCAAGAGGGAAAAAGCAGTGCACGGATGCTCTCTGGGTGGTTGGCCACCTTCTCTTCTGGGTATCTTGGTTATTTTTCTCTTCAATACACAGGCAGTGAGTGCAAGGGAAGGAAATGGATTATTGTGTCCTATTTCATTTGAAATAGGCCATTCTGAGCTCGCTGGTGAGTCTTTCTCCTTTCTCCCTCTAGAGGCCCAGAGGGGATGTCACAGGTTGGCTCCCTGTCTGATTGCACTCTGACTACCAGAAATGTGTGCACACAGATGTCTGAGGTGTATCCAGGAGGAATCAGCCTGGCCACGGCCACACAGACTCTACTGACCACTTGCCTTTAATGCACAACCCGCTGGGGTGCCATCAGGATCCTTCAGGTACCTTTGTAGCACCCTGCTAAAATCAGGCTTAAACATGACAGTACCAAGATAACCAACCAGAAGTTATGATTACATCCAAGCACATCACTGACATCTTGCAATTCAACTTGGAAACAGCAAAGCAGGGACACCCTCCTTCTACTTCCTGAAGCAGTTTCCGTGTTCTCTCCAGAGCTCAGCACAATCACTCCCCCTACAAAGCCATTTCAGCGATTTAAAGGGACTGGAATCATGTCCCAAGATGAAGGTTTTATCTCCAGTCAATGAAATATTGAAACTGGGGCTCATGTTCTAGGACAGGGACTACTGTGGCAATATCAGATGCCCAGGCAAAGCACAGCAGAGCATTATTTTCCATTAATTTTCAAATCCTTCTCTGTCAGGCTCAGAGTAAACCACTCTTAACACCACCATGTTGTTAAGTGACTTATTTTGGAAGACACCTCCCTTTGGATTAAGGACATCACCTCTAACCAAACTCTGAAAAGCAGTGCAGGCAGACTGAAGGGTAGAGCAGAAGCAAATGTGCAGGTTGGGAGGACCTTCTGTTTTGCATCCTTTGGTATCATCAAAAAAAAAACCCCATCACACAGGGTGCCCTCCTGTATAAGATGGAGTTGATCACACCCTGAGTAGGAACAGGAGAAAAGGAAACATGCAGAAGACTGACACCAAACCAGAGAGCTTCCCACTCAACCTCTACACAGAATCAACAGCTGCCTAAGCAAAGCTTAAAATCTCCAAGTATCTAGGGCAGATCACAGTCAAATAAAGCTCTGCAGCAAACAACTTGAAAAGGTTACCAGAAATGCAGCAAAAAGTATGTGCATTCTCCATTAAAGTCTAAAATAATTTAGAAGCTTTAACTAAAATGTCAGCATGTGTCAAGAAATATTAACTTTTATAATACTGCATCATTTTGCTTGCCAGAGAGTTGGAATGCCAAGTCTCTCTATAATATTACTTCATGCTTTTCTAAGCGTTCTTACATGACTACAATAACTCAGCGTGATTGAAACAGCAGTAAATTTTTTCCTGTTTAATTTTCACTTTCCATTTTACCCTCCAACTTCTACGAAAATGGTTATATTTGGTTACAGTTCCAAAACTGTAATGACTTACATTAAGAATGCTTGTTTTCATATACCTAGGCTAAGTTGGTCTTTAAGGAGTTGAACACTTCAGCACTCATTTAATCAACTAGCTCATAATTCTGTACCATAATCTTATATAAACCTTTGCATCCCTATATGCCTTGCAGAATAAACATTGAATCAACCACCTTCTCGAGGCTCTTAAGTCCATGAGGACCTCAGTTTGACAAACACCTATTAGCACATCTAAGTTCTCAGAGGAACCAGCCCCAAGACCATACAACATTTTTGATGATTGGTACAAGAATATTAAGATGGATTAGTGCCCTCTCCTTCAGCATAAATACGAGAGTGAGCCATCTGGACCTCAAAGCCTGACAAACAGTGGACAGAATTATATTAAGATTCAGGAAAGATGTTCCATATATGAAGTATTTGTGAACTAGCTTTGATCTGGGCTAATAGAATATAAAAAAGGATTTTTTGGTGGTTTTTTTTTTGCCAGTAACCACATAGAGGTGCCTGCAATTCTGTAACCTGTATCAGGCAGTAAGAATGCCACACAGAATTACCCTGCAACAACCACTGCCTTTTGAATTGCACTTCATACATACCAAACTCCTGGTGGTTACGGGGATGATCACTTGATATGTCATGCTCTTTAAACCTGGTCATAATTTATGTCTGTTTTTCTGGGAACCCGAATCCTGTGCCTGCATTTTAGCTCTCATTAACCATGATAAGTTAAATGAATAAATGGATAGTTAAATAACTTGCTAGAAAACCACTGGGACCACTAACCAGATACCAGGGTTTGTAACCTTTCCTAAGCCACTGGGAATACAGTATTAAATAACATTTTTATTATCTCTTGGTTGTTGGATATTTATTCAGCTTTAGAACAGTGATATTCTAAAGGGTGATAGCAAGCCAAAAAAGCACAGACAGAGCCAGCTGCTTTCAATCCACATTTTAAAAAAAAATGTACGGACCTAAATCCAATTGATTTTTTAAAAATATTTTCAATCTCGCTTCCAAAATGTATCACATAATTAGATATTGTATATTTGGGTTTTTAATAGGAAATAAAGCACATGTGAATTGATAGCCTGACACAGAAATCAATACATCATTATCTGAATTTCGCTTTCAAGCTACCAAGAAACGAGAAAAGACAGGAGATGGAGAAGGCAGAATTTCCTGTTGGCAGCATTTTAGTTATTGCTGGAAGCAAGGACAAGAAAACAGGGTTAGTAATTTCAAAACTGGCTGCAGGTAGGTCTGTGCAGGCTGCTCCAAACCTGTGGAAGCATCCATGGAAACCCATGGAACTCTACATCCAATGGAGGATTTGAGTTTACCAGGCAGTACAAAGGGACTCTGGCTGCCCAGAGAAGCTGTGGCTGCCCCATCCCTGGAAGTGTCCAAGGACAGGTTGGAAGGAGCACCCCATGGCAGGGGGTGGTTGAAACTGGATGGATCTTTAAGCTCCCTTCCAACCCAAACCATTACATGATAAATAGCCATGAACCAGAAAAGCCATGAAATGGTGACAAGGGATGAAAAGAGATCTCATTTCACGCTGGTTTCTTCCCTAGTTACCAAAAAAAAAAAAAAAAGTTTTTACAGTTCTATAACTTCTCAATTAAAAAAATGAAAAAAAGACTCTTGCACCAATATGCCACAAATATCACTATTGCCTGTCACACCTGGCTTTTTGATACATGCACTACTCATAGAAGTCTAACTCATAACTCATTAGCTAGGATATGTGTGTAGTCATAAATGTGACTCACCCTACACTGGTTCATCCTAGGAATTTAAGTCCCACGCCATGAAAACATTCATTAACACCTGTAAAGAGTGGCAATCTTTATGTGCACAACCAGCATATCTTCACCAAAATGACCTCTCATTTCAAAGATGCCACATAGTCATCTGGAATAAAAAACATCACTTGATGTAAGCAACCCTAAACACCTAAAATGTCAAATTTTTAGTTCTATGCACATCATGCACTGACAGTCAGTGACAAGTAGACACCACAGGATTGGAACCACTGCTTAAAAACATGAGCAGGTTTTATAACCATATTTTTTTTCAATTTTGCTCTGGTTGAAGGTATCTGTGCCAAATTTCTATTCAGAAAGTTTCCAAAGCTGAGATATCACCTAAGTAGGAACAATGGAAGGAAAGGAAAAAAAACCAAACAAACATCATCCACACTCTTATGACAGATCCAAGCTTGAATTTAAAACACAAACACACAAAAGAAACCCTAGAAAACAGGAAAAAAAAAAAAAAAAAAAAAAGCCCTCACCCACACAGAAAAAAACCCAAGGAAGTTGTACAAACTCGACATGAACTTGGCCTGTAACCCACAAAAAATAGCTGCCCATAATGTAATTCTGTTTTCTCTCTTAAAGGTCCCTTTGGTAAAAGCCACAGAGAAATGAGGAGAATCCGAGCATCTTGCTCGTTCATGAAGAACAAGACAGACCTACCTGAAACCCTGAGCTCAACTGAAAACACAAGTTGGTTTTTATTTTTGATTTCTCTTGGTTGTGTTGTTACAATGAAAAGCCTGAAAAACACACTCAGGGCTAGAAACCTGCTCAAAGGAAAAAGAAGAAATGTAGGAGTCTCTTGTAGCTCCTGGACTCCAAATCTGGAATTGCTGAACCAGTCTAACACGGCTGCATCTGGTCAGGACTTATTTCATCCTAAAATTTAATTCTGCTTCATTTTTTGAGCATCCTGATCTAAACATTCTCCTAGAAAGAGTGAAGGCTGCAGCTACAGCCTGGGAGACTAAAAGACAGCTGAGCCAACCTTGCCTGTGAGAGCTGTGAAGAGCTGCCTGTGCAGTTCACAGGAGCAGCAGTTTGCTGCTAGGACATGTCTCCCTGGGCCAGTAGATTCCCATGCAAGACAGATGTGTGTATGTAAATAGTTAATAGATCATGTCCTTTTCATAAAGGCAGCTCATCTGACAATAATAAACAAAAATGTGCAAACACAGCACATAAGAAAGCGCCTGAAGATGGTACAATTCACATTAAAGACAGATGTTGTGACCCCAAGCATATTGCCTTGCTAAGGATCATTTTTTGTTTTATTCTGTCAAGCATACCTGAACATTTTACACAAATTTAAAAAAAAAAAACAACAACCACACCCAAGAAAGCAAACATGGTATTACCTTTTATTTCTTCTATATGAAACAGAAGGTGACTGTAAAGGGCTCAGACTTCAGCTAAAGTCGGGTGCTTCAAAGTTGTTGGTTTGAATTTAAAGACAATGACAACACTATCACAAAGATAAATCCTACATGCTGATTTTAACGGGGAGTTTCACTCTTATTTTTATTACCCATTCCTTTCACCCAAATAAGGATTTCAATTCGCAAAAACCCTCAAACTCCTGTCCCTGAAAGGAAACATTTAATTCCAGACATATTTGGGGAGCTGGAGGGCAGGAAATAGATCGATGGCTTTGCAAGACATCTACATTTTAGCCAAATCACGTCTGGATGGGGCGGTTTTTTTTGGTCCAGTCCTACCCAATACTGTCACTTCCATCATCCCTGCCACTGCACCGCACAGAGGGGAGCCAAGCACTTCTGTGTTGCCATGGAATGCAGCTCGTGGGAGGCACTGAAACCAGGAACGTGGCATATGTTGGATGCTCCCCCTCTCTCTCCCTCCCCTGGCAGGAACACCACAGAGCTGGAGCACAGGCAGGACAAGCAGCTGCTCCTGGTGGCACAATTCCCAGGCAGGAGCTGCTTTTCCTGCCCCTGGTTTCCCTCTCCCACAGCCACACACACCCAGGCTGGATCCTGGGCAACCTGCTGCTGGAGCCCTCTCATCTGTCTTTCTTCTGTAGGAATATGCATTCCCTACCAAACTTTCCCTCTTGGAGTCTCTTCCTCACTGCAGCTTCTCTCTTCCTGCCATTCCCACTCCCAGCACTCTGCCTGCAGTAGCTGGAAGTGGAACGTGCCTTCACACACAGCCAAAGTGGTCCAAATTCACACAGGCACTGCCTCCCCCCCAAAAAAAAATACTCAGATAACTATGTTTTCAGGCTACAAAGGGAAAAACATGTCCACAGAAACTGTGCTTTGGGCACTAGCACAGCCAAAAGTCAGAAGTACATAGTCTGAAGGTTTGTTTTCGAAGGAAAACAAAGGAGTTTTTTTATCTTCCTGAGTGCACAGCATAGTCCATGCCCCTGGAAAGCAGCCCCAAGGAAACCAGTGGTCCCAAAGAGACAATCCTATGGACATCACTCCTATTTTGCCCCCAACAATCTACAGTACCAAACTCAGCTCTTGGTACCCTTCACGCATTCTAATTCTGGTTTCTGCATGTGTCACCAGATAAAGTTTCCTCCTAAGTTTTTCTTCTTGCAGGAAGACAAAGAATGTCACAAAAAGTTTCAACTTCCACTTCTTAAAACTGGTTAGCAGAAATACTTGTTATCTCGGTACGATGAGTGATTAAGTCTCAAACATCTTTTCAGATAAAAGGAGTTTATCATTTCACACTTTAATAACAGCTGAGAGAGCCTAAAGCTAAAAAAAGTCTTCATCATACCAACAAGAAAATGATCCAGAACCATCTTAGACAAATATCTTAATAAGTAAAGCACAACTTTTGCCTTCTCACTTTAGAAACAGAGATACACTAAATTAGTCAGATCCTCATTAAAGATGTACTTGGGAGGAAGGAAGAGAAGAGAACTGAGGCAAACAGTTGCAGTAATTTTAAAGAGAAACTTCCAGCAGCAGATCAGAGCCTAAGAAACACTGGTCTTCTCCCATTTATAACACACAAGTGCTAGTTCTGGGCTCCAGCATGGATTTCACATCTCACACAAGACCACACACAATTTCCCAGGCACTGGCAGCAGTTCAAACAAGCCCACGCACTTCTGGTAGGGGACAAGCACTCAATATCTTGACCTGAACGAGGAACAAACCCTAAATTTACTGTAAATATGCAGAAAAACCTTAGACACGCTAAGCACTCAAAATTCTGAAGGTGGGGGAATAAGTAAATTAAAATAAAATGGGGAGGGTGGAATAAATCTGCTTTGCAAGTGATGGTTGGTTGAAGAAAATTATGGTAGCACTACAGAGCCTGCTTGGCTGGGAGACTGTCACTGGAGAGGAAGCAAAACTATATGAGCTATTGCATTTCTCCAGGTACACTTGTTTCCCAGAGCAGAATTGCTGCTTGTTCCAGCTGCTGAATCCCTCCCCCCAAAAAACCATCACTTCAACCTATTTTCAACTTTTTTTTTTTTAATAAGCCATCCTCATAGACTACATAGAAAGTATTCCTGATGTCACTCATGATCAAGTTTTTAGTTTTTTGGGGAGGTTTAATCCCTGATGAAGCCCTAAGGCATATTTTGCAGAGGCCAAGGAGGAATCCATATGAAGTTACATAAATTGTGGTCAAAGACTTCCTGACATTGAGATCTGTGGGGCTGTAGAATATTCTCCCAAAGGAAGTGGAGGAGACTCCAACATGTGAGACCTTTCAAACATGTAGTAGCAGAAGAATGGCAGAAATGAACTCTGTAATAACTAAAAGACCACTGCTTGTAGTAGCTACTCCTGGAATCTGAAGTTTGTCATGGTTACCCTCAATAGAAAGGCCAATTAAACACTGTAAAATCCGACAAAAGACCATATAAATCTATTTGCATGGTTTCCTCAATCTTTAATAGGTTTTTGCAGCACAGGAACCAGATGTACTTTTATTGAACTGGGACCCCAAATCTGGTGTAATTCATATGGCCAAAATAACTAGGTAATAACAGTGAATTTACTAGGGGACCGTAACAATTATGGGATATTTCCCTTTATGATGCATAAGCAAAAGTTAACCACAAATGTAATTTACAAACTATTGTTTTCTTAGATTAAATAAGCTACATGGTAAGTGGCAGGGGGGCTGCACTGAAAAAGAAAACTACATTTCAGGAAGAAAAGACATTGTGTAATAGCGTAGCTGGATCCTGTTTATCTCCCAGCTGAGTAACAAGGAGGTGATCCCCCCCCTCGAAGCTTCCTGTCCAGAGGAAGGGAAAGAAATCCTCATCTCCCTGCATCACCTCTCCCTGAGGGTGGACCTCTGGGAACCCCTTTAAGCTGGATATCTGCAAATCCAGATCCAAACACTGGAGACCCAAATGCTTCCAACTTTCAGCTCGTGGACTGAGAACTCGAGACACATCCAGTGAAGCCACACGTGGAGCTGCAGCCCTGGGCTGTGAGCAGAGTCCTGAAAACTCATCACCCTCAGGCTCACGTTGTCAGGGCAGCCTCTCAGGCCCTTGGTGCTTGGTTTTCTGTTCCTCCACGTGTTTAATAAAAATCGTTCCCAGCCAGATTTTGCTCTGCTCCTTCCGCAGAGTTCTCCTTGCAGCTGCCCCAGATGGATGTTTCCAGGAAAAGGAAAAAGTCTCAGCCCTGACTGCCACACCCTGCTCTCCATTTGTGCAAAGGACTGATGGGTAAATAACACTACGATTTCCTCACTTGCTCCAGTTAATAAAACTCTTCAAGTGTCATGCTCTAATATGAAGCTTCTCATCCAAAAGTAACATTTAAGCCTAATTGCACTATCCTTTAATTTTCTTATCTAGACTAGACCATAAAAGAAGAACCTTAGTACTAGACTAAGGCTACTAAGTGCTGGGACATAGAAGTTCCAACATTTCAAAATTCATTCTCTTTCTTCACCACATACCCCTACCCTTAACATGGATTGCCACATACTTCCCAGGATCCAATCTAACCCATAAAGGTTTTCTCTTTGCTTTTCAAAGTATTACTAAATGCTTTTAGGGTTGGGGGTGTATTGTTTTGCTGCTTTGGGGTTTTTTGGATTTTTTTTTTTTACTTTTCAGTAAAAATTTCAGTGGAATTCAGCAGTAGGGAACCTGCACTTATCAGATTTGTTCTTTCAGAGAAGTACACCTGAAGATCACTTGAAAACTTTCAATGAATTCTGCTTGAAATAATAAAAATAACAAGCTAAGTTTCTCATCTGCATTTAAAACAAAATCCTAGAAACCCCTTAGGCTGTTTGCCACAAGAGTTTCTGATCTCATCCTGTTCGCTTGGTTCTCCTTTCTACCACCAACAAAGATGCTTTTTGAAAAGATTCATACACTCTGGCACAAGAATGATTCCAAATTAGCCAAACAGACACAGTAAGACAAAGATAGTAAGACCTCATGCATGACACCGCCTACTTTACCTCTAACTTTTTTTTTTATCTATGCAAAAATTAGATTCATCTTTTTTCTGATGCTCCTAGATTTACTGACAGTCTAAAATCTTTTACTCTTTGCAGAGAGCAGCATTCACAGCAAACAAAGATTTTTACATTGTAGAGAGGAGAAGAAGTGTGTGTGTGGGAATTCTTATTATTTCACTTTAGTTTCATTAAAACAAATGGTTGAATTAAGGATTTTGAAAGTCCTTTGCAGTACTAACAGCTTCTGAGATGATTAGCTTCCAGGGAGGGAATAAGCACCATTCCCTTCTCAAAACCTACATTTAAAGCATATGTAGTTCTAACAATGCTCTTCCAGTGAATAAGCACCATTCCCTTCTGAAAACCTAAATGTAAAGCATTTACAGTTCTCATAAAAGGGGATGAGTTATGTTGGCTCCTCAATTTAACAGCAGAGGAGGCGGGCACAGAAACCAGCACACAACTCTGGGCAAGTGCGCCTTGGTCATCTCGTGGCAGAGTCTGTGTCCAGAGCCTCACAGCCCCTGCAGACTGAGCCTTGCAAAGGGTCCTGCAGCAAACCTAGGTGGCTTCTGAGGTGTGGATGCACACCCACCACGTACAAGCCGTGCTGGCTCCCAACCAGTCCATCAGCAGCAACTTCGTCGCCTCAACAACTTGTCTGACTTGGGCACGAGAAAGCGCCTGCAGGTGAAAGGCTTTGTGCTCCATCACCCATCACACACCACCTGCTCCTGCCAACATCCACATATTAATCGAGCAGCATTCCCAAACAAGAGCCTGCTTCTCTGCCACCATTCAAAATCAATCCTGCGAAGAGCAACCAGACCTCATAAAGAACAGCTAATAATTAATTACACTCCGATGGTCTTCCAGCTAACTGCCATACATCACAGGCTGTTGGATGCTTTTAATCAAAGTGCTTCATTATCATAGAGCAATGCATCACCTTTTTTTTTTCCCCTAAAAGAATGACATTTTTATGGCAGTAACCTTAAACTTTCCAGCCACACATCTTATTCTGCTTGAGAGAATGCCACGAACAACCACAGATATGGTAGGAAACTGTTCCTCCCTTTAGTGAGTGGACTCATGCACACCCTTTGTGGGTGCTGCTAAAGAATCCCCTGGTGCAATTCTACAACCCACGTGAGGATGGTCCTGTGCAGGAGTTGGACTCCATGATCCAGGTGGGTCCCTTCCAGTTCAGCACATTCTGGGGTGTTCTCTACGTTAACCAATCCCCTTCACCACTGAGAACCCAAACCTGCACAAATGGTCAAAGTTTTCACAGCAGGGAGAACACAAGGCACACACCACAGCTTGAATCTAGGTTATGAGAGAGCCACCAGGTTATGTGGTAAGAATCAGGTCTGCTCACCTGTGCCATTGAGTCCTGCATTTTTCTTCTGTCAAATAACCCAGATTCCTACCCATACATGTTCAATATGGTACCAAAACCTACTCCCCAACATGCATAAATAATGGTGTCTTGAATTAAGAAAGTCCCTTCTAGACCATTCCCAGCAGTGGACCTGCACCCTTCCTTGCCTTGCCAGTGTTCACCCTCTCCACAAATACCTGGCATGAAAGAGTTGGCCTACATATAAATAAAAATGCATCATGGAATCATTTAGGCTGGAAGAGATCACTTTCCATAAAAGTCTTTATAAATATGGTGGTTTTCACATTTATTTCTGCCCTGCTGTTATTCTGTGGATAGTTAGTATGCTTTTATGGGAATTACATGTATTATGGAACCTTTGTTTATTTTGAGACACAGTAATAATCTACTAACAGTGCAGTGCAAATTAATCACACAAAAGGCCAAATACCTCTCCCTAGCATCTCTGTTCAACCACCAAGGGTAAATGGCACACAAAATTCATATTCCAAGACCACATGGCCAGTTTTATGTACATTACCCACTCTCAGATCCTCTCATTAGGAGTTAGGACTGCTTGATGAGAAAAATTTCTCACCAGAAAAAGCACGTGGAATACATCCTTAAAGATCCCAAACAGTGTGGATGGTAAAACAGGTTTCAGGCTGAGCAGATATGATTTGTTAAAAGAAAGCAAGTGATACAGAAATCATTCAGATTGTGCCATATGACCTTCCCCATTTATTTTGCCTGGAGACAGGAGGCAAATACTGTTTTACCTACACAGTGGGTTAAAAACCACACTGTGAAGGCAGCTTTTAACAAAGTTATATACCTAGTCAGGTGCTAGAAAAAAAATAAAGGAGACATCCTTCCACCAAATATTTGCATGGAAAAAACCCGATTTCCTTCAACAAGCAATGTTTCACAAGCGAAACCAAACAATTCCCAGCTCCAGAGTATTTTAAACAATGCAAGTTAAGATGCCTTTCCACTCTCACAGGATGCATTTCTGGGCCTGAACAGGCAGATGATGGAAGGTTTTGTAGCATCACACACCCTGGCTGGCACGTGGCCTCAATTCTTTGCTGCTTGTGGTGTAAGAATGGGCATTTGCAGTGCTCAGAAGATGTAACATAAGTAGGAGGAGTATTTTAAGGAAGATATCTGGTCTCCCCTGCCCACAACAAAATGGGTTTTAAACTATCCCTTCAGCAAATAACTTATTTTTACAGACATGGTGATAAGAAAAGGATAGGGTAATGCTAAGACAGTGACACTAAATTTAATGTACTGAAAACACACACATGCTTTTACCTCTCATCCCAACAACAAAAATAGCGTTAGCATACAAGCCAGCTTGAAACTCTGAGGTATTTTCAATGACATTTCCAGTCTTACAAGTAATCGTCATTCGGGTTCTGATAGCAATTGGAACTCAGACTTTTGTTTCGGAAATGTTTGTAAAACATTTATAAAATGTTTATGAAAGCTTCCTACAGCATTAAAGCACAACGTAAGCAGTTCAGAAATACGTTTTCCAACAAGATATATCGAGGTAGGAATGAACAATTCAGCTCCAACTCCTCAAGCTGCCATGTCCAAGTATTTCCTGGAGTACAGAAGGCATGCAAAGATTGCTTCATTTGAATACACTAATTGCCCATGAGAGGTGCACCATCTCCTGACCTTATGTTCCTCCAGTTGCTTTTACACAAAGGTCTCATCTCGTTTCATTAAAGCTGGATTGCATTTGTCCTGGCACGGGGACTGCTGCCAGCACAGCCCACGGAGCTGTGGAACGGGAGAGCGCTGCAAAATGTGGTGCAGTTGCACTAGAGAAACACTGTAGGTTCCTTCTAACCAAAAATATTCTGTTCTGAAAGAGCTTCTCTAGCCAGCCTGGCCTCAGGAGATAGGCAGGATGGGCTCCAGGCTGTGCTGCCCATGGCCACAGGTGGCTTTTGGGAAATACTGAGAGGAGTTCCCTGTTTGCCACTGCTATAAAACCAGGGATCTGGAGAACAGCCTTCCCTTAGGCACACACACACTTTTCATCCAGCATTTAAGCATTAAATCGTCTCCTGAACTGCCATTTCTCACCACGATGCCTCCATCCAACCAAGGACATGAGGTGGTTTCTTTTCTCCTGCGGGAATCAGAAACAAACCTTCGACCTCTCACGTTGACTCCTCGACAGGCTGTAGCCCCTTCACACCACACCCAGGACAGAAATGTTTGCTCCCTGCTCCACAAGCACAGCCAGGTGACAGAACAGCTGGCAAAAGGTGTCTCCCCTGAAGGAAGGCTCCTCTGACAGGCTAAATCCCAAGCTTTGGTTGCTGGAAGCCACCTCCAGACGTGCTCACAACGACTGCCGCCTGTCCCCTGATCCTGCACGGGACTCTTCAGACCTGGGATTTAACTCCTTGTCATGGTTACTCCTCTGACAGCCCTGAAAAGCCTGCATGTGTCTGCCAGCACTTGGCAAGCCTCAAAACGTCACAAGCACCTTCAGTTGCTCTCCTTACAATTGCTTAAGGGTTCAGAAAGGCTCAGGCAGTGTCCTAAGGCACACAAAACTCCGAAATGCCAGCCTGGGCCGTTGCAGCCCAGCTTCATTTACTGACAGGCTCTCACATATTTCCACCTGAGGCACAAGTGTGTCTGTGGGGTATAACTCACCCCCTGAAAATTCCCTTTCTTTCAACTCTTCTGTCTGCCAGTTTAATTGAGAGATGTCATTATTCAAAACAACAAGCTTAAAGGGGGTCGAAGGCATGGGAATAATTCTGAATCAGGAGGATGGAGTCGCTGCCACAAATGAAAGGTCATTTCACCAATTATCTCCTGCATATATTTTGTATTAAATTCTGCATTATTATTAGGTTCACTGGGTTTTCTTCTGATTGCCATGTGGAGAACTGAATATTTACATAGAGCACGAGGTTAAATTATGAATCACTGAAAAATTGTGATGATGGATTTCAGTTTAATAAGCAGTGACATCAGGAAAAAAATATATGTATGCATATATATAAAATACACATACTGTGCTTAATTGTTGAAAAAGCCTGCCTTACTATTTTAAGTGCTCTCCCAGCCATGCAAGAAAAGCAGCATCAGGAAGGGGTTTAGGTTAGAATAAGCACTATCCCCTTTAGTGATTAGGCATTCCGCAATCAGGCAATTTAAAAAGAGTTTAATTTCCAATATGACTTCACATTCTGATTGATAAACTTTTTCCTAATTACACTGTGCTACTATTAAACCATTTACAAATTTCTCTATCGAGTGGGAGTCTCCGAAGCCATAATTAAAGCACGATTTTTTTATTTAAAAATATTTTTTTTCCTCTCTCCTCGCTGCCCATTTGTTTCCAACCATCCCAGAGGAGCTGGAGAGTCCCAGTGCCCCCTCACCCATGACTGATGGTGGCTGGGTGGGGGCCGGGCGTGGAGCCCACGGGTTGCTGGTGGCAGAGACAGATGCCTCTCAGAAGCGAGCACAGAGCTGTGCAGATGGCACCAGCAAGACATCCTTGGCTCCTTTAACTAGGGGGATGTTATCCCTGGGAGAAGTGTCTCTGAGCAGAGATAAGAAGAGCAGGGAAAGGGAAGCATCAGCTTGCCTATCAAGCGGCAAAGATTTTGAGGCAGATTGAGTAGCGGCGGATAACAAAATTCTCGTGTTCTAAAAGCGGCGATCTGGCCCAGAGGGCTGAAATCTGGGGAAGTGATAAGGAACTGTAATAGAGTCTATCAGAAGGAAGCAGCAGTGTGGCACTTTGGGAAAAACTTACTTGGATGTCTATATAATAACCCTACGAGCGTGGAAAAGGGGAAGGGACAATTGAGCTCTGACACTTGAACCAGTGCTGGAAGATTTCTGTGTGCAAAAGAAACAGCTGAGCATAATTTGCTCTGTAGGAAGAAAGCACGGATTTATTAATTAAATTTTAAGAGTAATTAAATGTGAAATGAGTTAATAAGACTAAAACAAGGTAAAAACACCAAGGGTGGTGTCATTATAGGTGTTTCACTGTGGCTAAACCAAAAGCACACCAGAAAACAAGCCGCTGTTCCCTGGAGCACAGGGCAGAGAACTTCATCTGGTTATGTTGGGAAAGCAGCACAGAGACACGTTGACCCACTGGAATTCAGTGGGATAACCTTTCATCTGGATAAATCCCCCACCCCTGCAATTAAAAAAAAAAAAAAACAGAGAAAATATTAGAGGGGAGTTATTTCATCTCCAGCCCTGACTAACAGGAGAGTAGGAGAGCACCAATTCAGAATTTGACATATGGGAGTAATAAATAACACTTTGGATCAAAGCAATCAAAAAAAAAAAAAAGGCATGTGTATATATATACATAATTATTTTAAGCAAAACAGCTTTTCTTCTGATATAGAGGAACAGAATGCAATAGCAAGACCATCAGGGCTGTGCCAGAAAGAAGCACTTGAAAACAGAAAGAAACATAAATCATATGTCAAAAACAAGTTTGCATGACTGAGGAACACAAAAGAACCACCATTAATCAAAGTGCATTAAAGGCAAGCCACAAAGCTAAACCAAAAAGGGACAAAACGCATCAAGAACAGCTTGGTGGGTGCACAACAAGAGGAAACAAAGGAAAGCAAGGTCTTCTTCCTAAAGGAGAAGAAGATGATGATGCATTTACTCCCTTGTGCCACAGATTCACCCAGAGGGTGAGGGGAAATGTCCTCATGCTCATGGGGTAACCAATGGGCTGGATAGAGGGGTTCACACCAGTCAGGTGTGGATAACACTGCCCTGGAAGGCATCAGAAGCTGTAGAAGGATCTCAAAGCAGGCAGGAGCACCCTTAGAAGCCAAAGGGACACAGGGAAAGACACAGAGGAATGGATGGATGGATGGATCAAACACAGCACTGACCAGGGCTGAGGAAAGACCACCCACCTCTCATACGGGGACAGCCAATCCCCCAGCCCAGAGCCACTGCAAAAAACACCCCAACTCTGTCAAAACCTGGCTCCTGATGTGATCAAAGGGGGCAGGGCAGGTTTCCACTGGCAGACCAACCCCTGGTCTGTGAGGGAGGCACATCACTTTGATTAAACATGATTTACTCATTTGGTAGGGTACAACTGTTGATAAGCTGGATAGATTTCGAGAAATTACATTCCTAAATTAATTGCAACCATAGGATAAAAGTCTCTGTTCCTGGGTTTTCCCCCCTCTCTCCTCCTTTTCCTCCTATACAAGGCCTTTGAAAGGATAAATAGACAGGTATTTCTCTGCAGTTCTTCAGTGCCTGCCTGATCTCCATGGGAAGTTCTCCACTATATAATTAGGAAATTGCACGCTGCTTGGATCATTGAGAGTGCACATCTCTTTCTGTAGTGATTACAGAGTGGTGTGTTTGCTCCAATGAAACCTGAATTAGGTCAGCATTCCCCCATCATTGTCTTTGACTTCTCTGGGAAACCAAATAGCAGAGAGGAAACATTAAACTTCCATCTCTGATCCAGCTGGGACCCAGTGCTGGTGCCTGGCTGCTCCCAAGAGCAGAGCCCAAACCCTCCTAAACCCTTCTGGAAAACAAAGGGAAAGATTTTTCAAGTCTTTGGAAGGAACCTGCAACCAGTAGCAGATCTTTAAAGGGAGTCAGTCATACAGGACATGGAGAAAGCAGGTTTTGGGATGGCAGAAGCTGCTTTTCATCTTGAATCTCACTGATGAGAAGCTGTGTGTTATGTTAGGAGGATTCCTGAAAATGCCCCTTTAATTCTGAACAAACTTCAAACTCTTTGGAAAATTAAAATGGTGGAGGATTTCCCCATACTAACACTGGCTCAAGTCATTTTTCATAGAAGAAATACACTTTCATAACAGCAGGTAGAAAATACTAGACAGACTTTATGCTTTCAGCAGGCTTAATAATATTCACTGCATGAGTGATGCCACGAATGCACCAGAACTGAGCTTTTAGTCATTCACATTTTAATACATTTTACATTTTAAGCTGTTGCTTTTGAAATGGTTACTATAGTCCCTTCATATTTAATAAATTTTCCATTTCTTGGGGAAAAAAAAAGGTATTTCATTAAAGCTGCAGCTCACAAACACCAGCTCCAAAAGCTTACAACTGAACATGGGTTTGATTCCATCTGATCACCAGTAGTTTGCAAGGAGAGGATCTCTCACCAGTATCATAGAAGGCAGACCAAAGGATTTTGGCTCAATGAAAAAGGCTGTGGACATCAGCCAGGTGATTCTTACTCTGTGTAGGGCAGCTGGTCTACACATTCAAGGGCAGACAAGCTTTCGTTGGCATCAAAAGCCATAAAAACCAGATTTTAGGAAGGAACAGCGCAGATCAAACAAGCAGCAGTTAAGGATCAGGTCAGACATCCATCAAGGATAACTTCAGAACCTTTGACTGCACTTTGCTTTCAGGTTTCCTCCATCTTCAGGGCTCAATAAATCTACCTCGAGGTCTCCTAGAAAATCAAGCCTGGGATGTTGGTGCTGCGAGCCCCGGTTAGGCAGGAGAGTGGTGATGTGTGGGAACTGCCATTGTTTGATCTCAAATGGCTCTCAATAATGCTTTGCATATATATATATATATATAATTTGCATCCTTATTAAGGATGTTGTTATCATGGCATGCCTAATTAACACAAAGCAACTTGGTAGCTTCGTCAGGAATATGCATTTCCATGAAAAGCTCTAAAAACTTTCTAATGTTGTCACCTTTCTGTATTTTCACTGCATGAACGTGGCAAATCCTTTCTCTGGCTTCTTTGTGTGTTATCAAATATTTCACGTGCACAGAGGCAACATTTTGCTGAACACACTCTGGAAGTCCAGGTGCTGTGTCAATGGTACCCTTGCACTGTTCCTGGCTTTCACATTCAGAGATAACACAGTGCATTAATACCCCCCAGTGGGTTTAGTTTAACAGCTGAGCAATGAAAAGATAACCATTCATAAAACTTGATGGGACGCTGGATCCCTTCGGAGCAGGACCAGGTATAGAAGCTCTGTGTGTCAGTAAGTGCTGGGGAATAAGAGACATTCCCTCTACCCTCATACACTCTTTTATTTGGACTTGGGAACATGGTATCGTTTTAAACACACACCATCCAAGGCAGCACGATGGAGAAATTTCCTCTCTAAAAAGCAGGAAGCTATTTATCAAAGGCTGCCTTTTAATTTTGAAGGAAAAAAAAAAAAAAAAAAGACTGCATTCAAGCCAGAAGATCAGCTACCAATATTTTTTAAGTGATCTGAAGCATGACAAGCTTAGCCAGCAATAGAAACCCATACAATCTATCCACTATTGTCTGAGATTTAATATAGTTATACCAAGCCTATTACTTCTGAGCCTCCTAATGAAAAATGTTCTATTTAACAAAGTGAACATCAACATCCTGAAGAGGTTCTTCTGCTATCTGTCTTCTACCTTTAATTTTAATTAAGGAAACAAATGGACAGTAAATTTGAAGCAAAGAATCAACATTAATCTCTAAATCAAAACGATTTACATTGAGATTACAATTAATCACATGCATGAAATATCTTATTTAATAGGGTGATGCCCTCAGTTACTTTGTTTAATCACTAAAACAATTCAATTTCCAAAATTAGAATTTGGAACCATTCCAAACATAACCCATTAAGATTATCAATCGAGCAAGAACAGTGACACTAAACCTCTGAAAAAATAAACTCTTCAAAACTTTTTTATTCCTGCACCGAAGAATTTAAAGTGGGCCTCGAGAGAGTGACCCTCAATTAAAAATAGGGAGGGGTAACACTTCATCTCATCAAGGAGATGACCCCAGGACACTTGCACTGAAACTTGATGGTGGCATTAATCAATAGCTTCAAATAAAGGCCATGAAGTCAGATTTTAGCCTCAAGTAAAGAGAGAAACTCTACCATATTCCTGATTTCCCTCCAGTTACTCTGGATGTGGGTTTGGCCAATTAATATAAACAAGATTTTCACCACCATCCCTAATAAAGAGCAGAGGGGGGACAGTCTCAGGTTTGCACTCAGAATCACCAGCTGCCATGGGAGATGTTGCTGCAGAGATAAGTCTTGGCCCAGACACACAGACAGGTCTGTCACCAAAATACAGATCCCAGGCTACACCAGTGACAGCTTCTGCAGCTGGAGAAGGCTTTTATTCAGGTTCACTTTAAACCTGTTTCTTCAGCCACCTTATTCAAACAGATTATACCATTATTCAATGACATAATCACTGTCCATGCCCTCTTATTGTCGAAAAAAGGAGAACCTCATATCCCCTAAGAGGACTCTCCAGCTGTGGAGGTGTGTGCTGGGACTGGAGAAGGCAAACCAAGGCAGGGTTTAACCTAGCTGTAATATTTTAGCCAGCACATCAAAACATGGCTAGAAACACCTCACCCAAGCACCAATTTACACACATACACACCTTGTAGCTCAAGCCAAATGCCATAAGTTTTCAGGTTCTGCCTCAGCAAGATTAACACAAGACTATTCATCATGGGATCAATAAGCCTGTCCCCTCATGGGCTCTTTTTCTCTTGCCCCACTCAACTCCAACTCTGTGGCAGGGGGGATTTATTTAAAGGAATGGTGTAGGTTGTCTGAACGCTTGCTCAGTGATTTCTGTTCTCATCTTGTACTCCAGCACGATGTCTCCACACTTAAAAAAAGAAAAAATAAAACAAAAAAAAGGAGGAGGAGGAGGAGGAAGGGAATAAAGAAGAAATGGGATCGTGGTGCTCTGGACGCCCTAAAGTGCTTTTGTGTGTGCCTGTGTCATATCTTAACAGAGAGCAGTCACATACTGCTTTCCTGTTTAAGTGACACTTCTCATCTAAAAATTCATTTTTCAAGTAGATTTTCCTCGCTCCACGTCTCTAGAGTTGCTCTGGCAGCAGAGGAGAACAAGTCCTCCTGGCTTCCTGCCCCCCCTCCACCTGCCAAATCTCCTCCAGTGGCACCTCAGCCACCTCCTCCTTTTCCTGCCTCATGTGGCTCCAGCCACCCACTGCTCTGCAAATCCACCGGCAGAGCCAGGGAAGCCAAAAGCACCCCCAGGTCCTGCCTCTGGGAGCCACCCTGGCTCTCCCACCTTCAAACCAGGCTCTCAGAGCCCTACTGAGAGACTCTGATCCACCTCAGCCAGGGGACAACCCCAGTCACAGAGTACAACAAAATTACTGTTGCCCCTCAAACCATCAGTGCCCAGAAGGGGTGGGCACCATCCCTCCTCCCTCTGACCCTCGGGAAAAGTGCAAGCTCACCCACCAGAGCAAGGAGCCCAGGGGTGCTCCGAGACCAGCAGCAGACAAAAGCAGGCAGGAACACACTCTGGGCATCCTCCCCAAGCTAAAAATGCACAACAGAAGGAGGTGGCTGCTGGCAGAGTGACAGAATTGAAGCCCAGACCACAACAGGTCGGGGTGCCCCCTGATGCTGCTGGGGAGGGAGGATGGATTGCCTGGAGGAGCTCCCTGCACCCCATTCTGAGGCTCTGCTGATGGAGGTGGGGATTAGAAGGAAAACACTGCGAGTTTAGCAGCCTTGCTGTACAAACCCTATGGGAGAAGCAGTAAGCCACGATTACCCAGGGCTGGAGCTGAAGGGCTGTGCAGATTACAGGGCTAAACTCTCCCTGAGAACGCTTGCATTGGTTGAATGTCAACAAAATGCAAATTGCATAACAAACAGACTCCATGAACTTGCAGAACAGTAAGGGACATCACTTTAATCGAGGGAAAACCTCACAGATATGGGGAAGTTGCCATCATGCTCGGTGTTTTAGTGCATTGTTTTATTACAGGATTTTTATGAAGCTTCTGTTTATGCTTCTTCAGGTAAAAATGTGCTTTTATATCTCACAGCTCTCTGGGGCAGTTCTTTCTGAGAAGACAACACATGGCATATGTGAGGGATTAGAGTTAGGACTGTTCTCTAACCAGCTTTCTTAAAAATGTTATTTTGTTCCTCCAGGGACACTATAGGCTTCCATTTCCCCGGGTGTGTGGAGGAAGTAGCTGCAGTTAATGCCTAAGTGAGATATTGGAGGGGGCACCATTTTGTAAGAAAAAAAATTCTTTCCAGACAGCTTGTCTTCTTGACACACCAACTACCACCTTGCCTTCAGGCGAGAAATAAAGAATATTAACCAACAAATCAAGTAAACACATCTCGTGCGCTCTTGGAGTGCAACAAGATAATGGTTTCCTAAATAACTCTTGCTTTTGGGTGTTGCAAACCCCGAAGAAGGAGGTATGCAACACATCCTACCTCTTCTCAACACCCCCCCAAGCGATTTCGAGGGACTCGAGAGCAAAAGCACGACAATTCTCTGTTCCGTAAAACCTCCCGTGCGAAAAAATTCAGCGAGAAGATGAAGCCAAGGGTGCTGAGAAGGTGCCAGTCCGCTCCACGAGCCCAGCAGCACCACAAGGCAGGATTCCCCTCGGAGCATCTTTTGGGGCAGGGGTGAGGCTCTGCCCCTGAGCTCAGGCTGCCACCGCCACCCCACGGAGCTGCCTCGGTCCCAGCGAGCCGGGGAGGGTTGATGGATCACGTTAATGGGGAAACGGGACACCTCACACTGGGGGGGGAGGGAAACCGATCCTTCCCGGTGGCAGCGGAGGCACCGATCCTAAGGAAAGGGTGATTAATGGAGAAGAATTGATCCTCCCGGTCCTTGTCAGGCGTCCAGCTGCTGCCTGGAACAAAGAGGGCTATGTGCAACGCTGCCAGGCAGTCACTCACATCATGCCACAGCCTATAATGCCTCCCCGCACCTTCCCCCACCTAAGCCCACCCTTCCTTTTTAGCAGTTACTCATGTGCTAAACAACCTCTTTTCTGCACGCTGACGGTGGAAAAACATCCTTGAGGGAGGGCGGCCTCGTCCACCCAGGTGCCACCCAGATCGCGTCCAACTTTCTCTAAGGAACGAGGCCATGGAACGTTTCCAGGAAAACCCGAGGAGCCCAGGCCAAGGAAACTCTTCCAAAGAACAGAGACGGGCGGAGGGAGGTCTTGGGAAGCTCCCTTGTCCGAAACAAAGTCAGCCAGCAGGTGACAAAGGAGATGGGAGGGAGGGCGTGCACAGCTTTCACAGTGTCAAAACCCAGCTTGGACTAGACACAATAACCTATTAATTGTTGCCTTTTGGCAGTACGTGTCACATCCGTGAAATTTTTGGTTTTGTTTTTAAATCTTGATACATTTCCCGAATTAATTCCGTGGCGTGGGGAGGCAGAAGAGCCGCATCGCTCTGCCTTGCGAAGGGCAGGAGCAACACACCCCTCTCCTTCAGATTCGACCCTCAAATCTCATTAACTGCAGCAGCATCCTCAGGGCCCCGGTGTTTGCACGCGATGTCCCCGAGAGGGGCAGGGAGGGAGGAGAAACCAGAGCACCCCACCCGAGCAGAACGGGCTGCCTGCTCGCTCTGCCTCCGCTCCATCCCCACCGTGAGAGCCCCCCAGGGCACGGCTCTGCTAACAAAAAAAATGCAAATACCGCAGCGAGATAAGCGCAGTAGCAGCTTTTTTGGTATCTGTTTGTCATTAAAGGTAACCTCACCTGCGTGGCTTGGGGAAAACGGCCCACCTGTTTGGTTTTGTTTTTTTTTTTTTAAATAGGCTTCATCTCTTCTCGCAGCAATCTGCCTGTGCTGAGTGATGCTTTAAAAATACACCAGGACGTGGTGCTAACACTGAAGCATTCCCTTACCCAGCCGGGCAGGGATAAGATCTGCATCTCACAAAAGGCCAACATATGGTGCTGATAGCTCCCTGATTATGTCAACATTTATTAGTTAACTAAAAATCACCGGCCTCCTTTAAAGGAAGGAGCCCAGATGCCTGCAATTAATATTTCCCCACCCCACCGAAGCGGCTGTAACGTAATTCCTGACGTCTCTCCTTGAAAAGGCTCGAAAACTCACAAATTATGTCATTAGAAACGGCAACCGGTAACAAGAGGTTGGGGATAATGTATTTTCATTAGCCGAGGCTAATTGGAGCCAAATGAGTAAAACAATGCGGCGAGGGCAGGCAACAGAAATCCTTGGGTCTTTAGGAGGCGAAATAAATGAGGGTAATCAGTGGTGTATGCAGAATACAGCATGTTCAATTAATATAAATAGGATAGCAGTCAACTGCGGCGCTCACTGGGGCACACGGGAGAGCTGGTGGGCAGCAGATGTCTTATTACAGAGTACAAACACAGGCAGTGTGGCGGGGGAAAAACACTCCGGGGGGTTTGAGGGACACCCAGACAACAGAATTAAGGGGGTTACAAAGAGGAAAAAAACCAAACACAAAACAAACCATAAATCGGCATATAAGGGAATTCTGGTGGAGAAACCAGCACGGACGAAGGGGAGGAGGCAGCTGCCTGTCATGTCAGAGGGAAGACAGTCCTGGCAGCTCCACCCTTGGCAGCCCTAACGCTTTGCCACCTGCACACGCCGATATTTTGCGGGGGTGGGTTATCTGAGCCATCCTCCTCCTCCTCCTCCTTTTCATCACGTCAATTTAATTGTTACGGTAACGATAGTAAATTGATTTGGCAATTTCAGCTTTCAGACCCTCCTCAAGTGAGAACAACCAACCTTGTCTTTCACTTCAGTCTTCTCCTCAATAAGATCAAGGCTGCCCTCCCTCAATTTTCTCTTCTTTTAGAGGAGAGAATAATGATGAGCTCCCTCTTCAGTATTTGCCTCTGGTCCAATCTGTGGCAGAGCATGAAATTTTTTTTTTTTTTTTTGTTCCCATTAGGCAAATCCCCCTTTTTTTAATATTTTGGGATTCGAGGCTTTAGAGATTACGTTATTTTATAGCTCAAAAGTCACAAAATGCCCATGCTTTTTCAAGTTACTGGCATTTTTATGCAATTCCTAATTTTTTTTTTTTTTTTTTTGCAATTCCCAAACAGGAATTGCCAATAATTCTATTGCTGTTCTCCAAGTACAAAGCTCAGAAGGCACTCTCAACCCTCTACAGCCAACGCTGAAGTCTACTCTACAAACCTTACTGAATTTAAGCAAATTTTATGAAAGCTTGCTGAGCTATTTATCACTCACATCCCCAGATATCCTGCCTCTTTTTCATGTTCTGCAAAACAACAACAAAATTCTGTACCCATTAATAAAATTACAATTTCATGATGAAGTCTGCACTGACTAATCTTGGCTTTCATCACTCACCATCAATAAATGGTGCTCTGGTGACTTAAGCAGTGCATGATAAACACGTTTTCAGTCCAAGACTGATTTTATCTTACAGCAATTCATTTATTTCTGCTTTACCAGTTGATACACACAGATTCAGGTGGGTTTTTTCGTTCCTAATTCCAGCATTCCCCTCCTTCCTTTTTCTCCCCCAGAAGAAAACGGCTCTCACACGAAAGAAACCAGGGGGAGAAGAGGGATGTACAATGCTAGGAAGGTCAAAAAGTCACATCACTGTGAAACTAAAGGTGTGCTGGCATTTTTATTTTGTGCTCTATTGCCTGGCTGGTGCCAGGCAGCAGATTAGACAGGAGCTGTCTGTGCAATACAGCCACAAGAAGAAATAGCCAAACAAAAACAACCGTGCAAAATTACTCATGAGCAGCTGAACGTTCCCATCCCTGATCTGGTAAAACATGTTCCAAATCCCTCAAGTTTGCCTGCAAGTTTATCTGTGTTTGCTGGTCCTAGAAATCCATCTATGTATGAACATCAGATTAAAATAAAAAAGTCACTGCTGCAAAAATCAAACAGCCCTAATCCTGGACCAGATTTTTGAAAGGTGCTCGAGCTCCATCATCCAAAGAACACTTGAAAAGCCAAGTAGAGGCCAACTCCAGACCCTGCCACTGATGAATCTAGAAATTCCCAGCAAAAAAGTTAAGCTGAAAAAAAACAATGACTCCAAGGGATCCACTAAACACTTCGCAGGCAGCAATTGCTGGTGGTATTTTATTTATCCTGCTGTCCTGTGTGATGGAAATGGGAAGATAACCTGAAATAAGGGAAGGGGCAAGTCTGAGCTGCCTGAGGTTTGTTGTCAGCACAGACAGACAAGAGATCAGCTCCTTGGATCACTTACAGACGCTACAAAAGAAGCCTGACTTCGGTTTAAATGATTTTTTTTCCTGAGAACAATTCATTCCAGGGATATTTCCCTGGAAATACAGGAGAAAAAGAAGCAGGTGACTGATGTCCATGTACTTTTTTGGGCCTGGAATTGCTAAATTGCCACTGAAACCAAAATAATTCTGTTCCCTTCCTCAGTGGCATATGATGAGAAACTTGAAGGAAGAATCTATACATCCAACAGGAGATTCAATACCTTTTTTTTTTTAAAGCTAGAGAAGAATCTGTGAGGAAAGGAGAAAAACCTCCGCATTCTTTGAGGTGAAATCCAAGTCCCAATTAAGATAGCAGTGAAACTTTCAAGAAGTCTAGAGATTTGCCCCTTCTGCTTTCTTTTATTCCTCCAATTTTAAGTAGCAAAGCATAAAAATGGTTAAAAAAAACCCAAACTTGAAGTATTTCTGTAAGACAACACCCCACCCCCCCAAAAAAAGGACAAATCCTCAAACCCACACTCCTTTAAAATAATATTTACACCAAAACATCAAGAAAATGTAAAGCGACAGTTAAAAATCTCTGGGTCAATAATGTGGAGAAAGTATGGTGACATTTTTTTTCCATTTTGGAAATTATTCGGGATGAGCATTTTTACTAATATATATTCTGAAATAAGAGTAATTTGCTAGAAGACCACAGGAGGAACTTAAAAGGTGTTATTCCCAAGCACAGGTATCCAAACCACCCTCCAAGTCAAATCTCACAGGTTTTGCCCCTGTAGCAGCATTTTGCTTTCACATAAAGGAGTGGCAGAAGGGACAGGGGAACAATCAGAAAGAGTAAGTTGCACGTTTTTCAGCACTTATCTGACCTTTGCAAACACATGAGGTCTTAAAACACCTCAGTTAGGTCTCCCACTAGGAGGGCTTTGAAGGATCTGCTGGAGGTCAGAAGTCAGGAAGGCTTCAGCTCCGGGAAGCACCAGAAGCACGTCCTGCCCTGGGGCTTGCAGCAGTGCCCTGCCTGACACCAGCCTCCCTGAGCAGCAGGGAGCCCAGCCAGAGCGCTGGAGAGAAGAACTGGGATGAGAGAAGGTGCAGGAAGCAAAGACAACAAAGCTGTGTGTGTTGGAACCAAGTGCCACGAATCTCCCTTCAATCAATCTCATATCGGTGCAACATGAACTCTCACTTTAGGGGTTTCAAGCTGCTCCTCTAAGTTCTTATTCCTTCCCAAAAATAATCTTCACAGAGCAGAGATGCTCCAGGTTTTCCAGGTAAACAGAGCTCGCTGAAGAACCTCTTTTCCCACGTGTGTTCTGTGCAAAACTCGGGTTAGCTCTCACTATACAGGTCAGGGTATGTAGGGCAAGCAGCTTGTGAGCCAGATCCCCGACACCAGAGGTGCTACTACACGATCCACCTGCAGCAATTCGGGTTTTTTTCCAGCACCAAACCCGTCCCCCAAGGTTTATCTGAGAGATTTGCTTGGGTTAAACTCCTGTACTGCACGCTGATACACGTGTTTGGGGCATCAGTGTCCGAAGGCTCCCTGTTTCCCACCAGCACTGGCATCCTTGGCTTTGTCCTGTATTGCCTTTTGCTATGGAGGGAAAAGGAAATAGAGGCTTTCAAAGCCAGTAATAGGAGAGGGCACACTAATTGAAAATCACCCTCTTGGGCTGGGGTATCAGGCAGAGAAACTACAGGGGCTGACCTGGTGACCTTCCCATCAACGCCAGCCAGGACAGGGATCTTGTCATCCTATTTTCCTTGGAAAAATAAAGCTCTGTGAAATCCCTGTGTCACTGTGTGATAGAAGAACAGCACAGGTGCGTGGTGTTTGCATTTTTCACAACATCAGCGTTTCAAAGGGGACAGAACCCTCAGTGAGGGTTTCCACTGCACCACAGCCAGAGGAGGAACCCACTGGACACTTCCCAGTTTGTGCTTCACAGCCAGAGAAGATGGAGATGCTCCAGCTAATGTTTATTGGGACAGAGCCACAGCTGAGGGTTCACCTCTGCAGTGCCCAGCTAAGCAGATCATCAACACACCAGGGGAGGTTTCTCTGCAGATGCTCTTTATTTGCAGAGCAGGAACTGCAGCAGGGTCAGGCCTTTCTGGCATGACAGGCTGTCCCAGGTTTTGGCTGTGGAAAGAGTGCTGTTCCCCAACAAGGAAGCTTAGGGAGGCTGCAAATATCCTTGTTCTGGACATCCCTCAGGAGTCCTGCATCCGATATTTCCAAAGAGGGATATTTGTTCTCTCTCTCTCTCTCCACCCCCTGGAACTTGTGTCAAATCATTAACCTTCCCCCCACCTCTCCCAAAAGGAAAAACCATCTCTGCCAGACCCCTCCAGCACTGCAAGTCTGAAAACTGTGTTATCCACAGCTCACAGCTTTGCTTTGACAGATTTAGTAGTCAGTAATGATGTCAGTGAAGTCCCTCTTCAAACTCTGGTGTCCCACTCACACTCTTGCAATGGAACCTGTCAAGGTATGAGCATTTCAGCTGCTGTTTCCACAACGTGTACTTTAAATATTAAAGCAGTAGATCAAGGTCCTGTTAATGTGCAAGTTCCAACTCATTTCTCCCACCTCTCTCTTACAACCAGGAGGGATTCTCTGCCCTTTTTGTGTTTAAAAAGGAGACTGCTTTGCTCTTGAGTGATTACATTAGCAATTAAAGTTAAAAAGAGAGGAGAGGAATTAAGGGATGGGTGCAAGAGAGAACCAAGACTTTATGAAGGGTTTTGCCACAGGCATGAGGAATTTAGGCTTTTCAGAAAATTCACCAGCTGTGTAAAAGCACTGACACAAATAGAGGATGCATTCACTTCAACAAGACAAAACAAAAAAGCAGATAATCCAAAATGCTTCACACTCACCAACACTGTAACAACAGCAGAAAACTCAGCAGCCACCAGGTAACAAACCCAGGACTTCACTGCCCTCAAAAGCACCATAGCAGCCTTTTCTGTCATTACCCTCACACCTCTCCAGCTCAGAGCACTGCAAAGCACAGCATTCTGTGTTTAGAATACACTGGAATTAAGGCTTTGAGATTAATTTCTCAGTCATTTCAGAACACCTTAGCTCAGTGCCAGCAGCCACTGTTCAGTCCCCTTGTTTTTCTGCAGACAGAGGGAGAACAAAAGCTCCTGCAGCTGCTGAGCATCAGGTCCCTTCTCTTCTGGGAGAACTTCCACAGTGACAACGAAGACCAGCTCAGCCAGGAGTAACTCCATCACTCCATCCAGTACCATCACCAGCTTATTGAGCTACACTTTTAATTTTTACTTCAGTACTTCTCCACAAGCAAACTCCAGTTTTCTACCTCTAAAAATGACCAAACAGTCTTTCTTTCTACCTCCAAAAATGACAAAATGGCAAAAATGTCCCTCCCTGGCCGTCACTGCTGCCATCACATCTCTTCTGGTAGCCCCAATCTACGTTCAATTCACACAAATCATGCGGGATGAGATTTTTACACCACCCGAAGCGAGACACGTGGTTTGGTTTGCTTGAAAGCTCCCACAATGCTATTCATCACTCTCTTGTTTTTTTATCTGTGCCATCAGATATTGCTATAAAACATTAAAGAAATAAGCCTGGAGACCCTTCATGAGAGGGTCTCACCCACTTCCACCAACCTTTTCTGCCGGGGTCAGCCAGGGGGTTCTTCTGCTCCACTCAAAAAGGGATCTTCTGAAAAATTCAAAGGAAACCTCAAAGAGAAAAGCCCTTCTGCTCCTTAAAAGAGCCAGATCTTAACTTTAATTGCTGCCTGAGCTGTGTGCTGCACTCCCATCATTCATTGCCACTGATAATTCAGCTGTAACTGGTCATACATGATTGCACGAACCAAGACACCACACAAAGCAACAATTAGTGGATAAGTACACACATCTAACTTTGCAATCTCAGCAACACCTTTCAAACATTAACTAATCAGGGTTTCTTAAACTCCTTGCACCTGTCCCTCACCCACCTCCCTCCTTTGCATTTTTTCACTCCTTTCTTGCATGCAGGGAGTCTCCTTCCTCTCCCAGCTGTGACAAATCTGTGTTCTGCCCTAACCACACCTTCCTCGCTCCCTCATCTTCACTTTTCACCCCCAGGCACCCTCGTTCCAATTAAAAAAAAACCCACCTGGAAGATGCTTAAATGCCCTGATGAGCACTGAGATGTAGCAAAACAGATTATTTAGAGCTTTACTGTGTGAGGAAATATGATTGACAAAAATAAGGTAAAGCATGCTTGCCCCAAAGCGAGGACAGCAGAGAAGTGTGGAAAAGAAAGAACCAGCAGAAAAGAAGAAAAGAACCATTATCATTTATTTTTTGTTGCCAACAAGGTCTCAGGTGTGGGGAGTTCTCTTGTTTCAAGCTGCACCACGTGAGCCTGTAGGAGAGACCACAATCTCATGCTGACAGACATTTAAAATGCCTTCAAATTCCACAGCTCTGCTTTCATTCCTGAAAAACGTCCAGACATTCACAGAACTGAAGTGAGATGTGGATAAAATTCACTTTGCCTTCCAGAAAGAAGAAGAGAAAATCGTAAAATAAATACCAAATATTCAAACTTTTCTTTCTGTTCAGTATGACTTTTTTTTTTTTTTTTTTTTAAAGAGAGAAAAATTACAACAGAAATTTCAAGGAAAGAATGAATAAATTTTGGGGATGTGTTTTGAGCACACACTGCCAGCTCATGTCCAGCTTTTCATCCCTGAGGATCCCCAAGTCCTTTTGTTCTCATCTCTCAGCTCATTTCTCAGTCTGTGCTCACGTCTGGGATTGCCACGGCCCAGGTTATTTCTTATGCATTGATTTATCACCTTCTCTGATTTAGGAATGAATTTCAAAGCAACTATTGGAAAGTTTCTAAGAACCTGGAAAGTGAAGTCCTCGAATTTTCTCCTGCTCACACTTTGTGCTTTCGATGCTCAGCACCTGACTGGGGGGTCTGAGGGTAAGAAACATTCCCAAAGGTGACACCACGTGGGGTTGTTTCATTTTTAACTTTCTTTCACGAGATAATTTGATTTCCCAGGACAATCTGGGAATCTGACATAGGAAACCTCCTGTTTTCCCAGGGACCAGCTGACAAAATCCCCCTCTGCTCTCACCTGGGAGGCAAAAGGCTGGTCCTGCCTGGTCCTGCATCTGGGGAAACACCTTGTGAAGATGATGTTCTGCAGGCACACACACAGAACTAAGATTTGTAAAAGGGAAAAAAAAAAAGACATTTTTACTAATTCAAAGCTATCCATTCTTTCCAGGCAGCAAGGCAATGGGATTTGGGCCTCTGGAGTGTTTAAATCCCACATACTCTGCCTTTTCAGGGGGTTCCCTGGGTGACAGTGGGAGTCTCCAGCTCACAAGGAGCAGCTCTCTTATCCCCTGCAATTCCTGCAGGTACCACACACATCCCATCCAGCCCCCTGGAATTCCATGGACACAGCTCCAGTGGATAACCTGCTGCCTCCTGGCATCAGGGACCTTCCAGCTCTTCCACAGGGGTCTCCTGGCTGGAGAAAACCTCCAAGGACGTTCCCAGTGAAGGCAGGGACTCGTACCTTGGAGCAGCACCTTGTTTGCACAGTGTGATGCTGATGGAAACCCAGCCTATGGGGATTACTTTTGTTCTGTTCTGGTGACAGGAAACAAAAAAAAAAAAAGGGGTTGTGGTGAAGCTGGCTCCATAAATCACGTGCAGCAGAGTTAATGCAGGTGTGCTTGCTTGGCCCAGGCTTCCTGTGAAGGAGGCAAGGGACTCGAGTGGTGGCTCTGAGGCAGGGAAATTCGAGATTGGTGGGGCTGCCCTCAGCAGAAGACTGATTATTTGGAATTAGTGTTCATAAATCTAGCTCTCTTTCCCTGCACTCCCTCCCGCTTCTCCCACTCCTTCCACGTGGACTCCCTGCCCCTTCCAGTAAGCCAGCACAACCCAAACCTCTTTCCTTTTCCTTGTGCCACCTCTATCCGCTGCTGCAAGACCTTTGTGTCCCTCGCCAGGGCTGACACGCCAGCCAGAGCCAGCAATCTTCACTTGGCACCAATTTCCATGTGAAAGGAACACTCTGAAGGAAGCCTGTGGGCCGGAGCCAAGGTAAAAGCCCCTCACTCTCTCCAGCAAATGCTGCTCTTCCAGTGTGAAAGCGCGAGCCCGGTGCCCTCCAAACCGCTGTTCCCATGGATTTGTCCCAGGTTGGAGCCTGTCATCTTCACAGCAGGAGCAGGAAGAGGCTTTTGCGGGCGGGACGGGGATCGCCAACAGCACAATCGTTGTTTCTGCAAGAAGGAAACAAACTTTAGCCTGAGGGTTTGGCCAGAAATGCCTCCCCAATGCCAAAAGTTGCATTGCCCCGTGAAGGGTGCCCTGGCAGGGGGAAGGGATAATCCCATGCAGGGGCTGGAAGCTCAACCCAGGTGATTTAAACTAAGAAGCAAGGTACTCATTTTTAGCAGCTACCCACCGAAATGAGCTGCCAGGGGGTGAACTCGGGCCCTTTTTTGCTTTGTTTAAATTTTTTCAGATCAAGGCTGGATGCCTGCCCTGCATCAGAAGTTGTTGCACGTGGAAGAAAAGCAGACCCGAGGCAAATACCCTTGCACGGGGTGAGCTCTGCAAAAGAGTGAGGGCTCTGTAGGGCCGGGCTGTCAGCAGGAACGTTAGAAATGACCCCAGTGCTGCTGCTGCCACTCTTTCAGCTCGAGCCATCAGTGGGATTCGGACTCTTGCCAGCGACGCCCCTCGGGAGGGGAAGTGGGCGCTGGAGCTGGGAATGTCTTCACACTGCCCGTCCCCGAGCACGGGGCGAACTGCACAAGAACAGGCAGCAGCTCCGCTGGCGAGCCAGAGCCCTTCCCAGTCACCTCGGCGACAAAAACCCTCCCTTAGCTTTGATTACGAGCATCACCAGCAGCTCTTCTGCCGCCGCCCCTTCAGTGCGCCTGGTATCTGTTGCTCGAACAACCACGCTCAAACTCTCATCCCTAAGTTTGCCTCCAGACTCGGGGGCAAAACCGTCTGGGTTTGGTTTTGTTTTTTTGGGGGGAGGCACAGCCGGTCCCGAATTTAAACCCGGCTTTAATCCCGGTTTTAAACCCGCTCTAAGGGGTCCCCGAGCCCGTTTCCAAGCGCGCAGTCGCCCTCTCGCGGCCGCGGGTGGGAATTGCAGCGCCTCCGCCCCCACACCCCGCACGCCGCCACCGCGGGGCAACAGCGCCGTGCCGCGGACACGGCCGGAACTGCAGCGGGCGCCGCTGAGCCGGGTTTTGAGCGTTCCCATCGACGTTTTTGTCGCAAATCGCAGCCAGAATGTTTCTTCCCTAGAGGAGAAATGTGGTTATCACCAGCTTGCTGTGGGCGGTGACCTGGCCTGCCCCTCGAAGCGGACGCCTGATGCGTGGCGTGACATCGCTCAGTGAGCTGTGGGTGTCAGTGCGCTGGCCCTGAACGAGGTTATCAGTTACCTTTAATATGTGCAGTCGCTCGGTGCAGGACTTTCGTGCTGTCTCCTCGCCCTTGCGCTAAGGGACTCCTGCTCGTAGGGTTGTTACTTACTGAGAGGTCGGCAAAGTGGGTGCGTCCCACACAGAAACGCTGCTGGCACATCACACTCGCTGGGCTTTCCATGTTCATTGCATTTTCCAGACAGGAAGGCAGCCGCATGTAAATACACCGCATGTAAATACACCACTCGGGTACAGCGCACTACATGTAGAAAGGCACATTTCCCCGCTGTGACCCCCAGAATCCCCGTGCCTATTGATGCTCGGCAGGAAATCTACTCCCCCCATTCCTCCCCCAGCTCCTCCTCACCCTTCCAGTTCCTCTGCACCCCCTTCCCTTCTCCCCACCAGCCGCGGTGATCACCAGAGGACTCCTCATCTCCGCGACGGTCTCTTGAAATGCCTTTTGTCTCCAACAGCTCATCGCCCTGCCCCTCACCTGCTGAGATCAGCCGCTTTCCTTTTTTGGGGGAGAAAACAAAAAAGAATAATAAAAAACGAACTCTGAGAATAATAAAGAGTTCAGAAAACTTTCAAGATCTCAAAATAAAAAATAAATAAAGGGGAGGAGGAAAGGGAGGATTGCGCGCTTCTTTTTGATTAATTCCCTCCCTTCCCGCCCCTCCCCAAAGAGCGTGGGGTAAATAAAATGAAGTACAGCCCTGACAGACACAGACCTGGACTGTCTGTTTAGAGATGGTGAGAGTGCCAGTATTCCAGAGGGACTGTGCAAAATCTGTCAGTGAACAGGAGCACATGTTAGAGAGTGTGAGGGTACATGCTTCACACTGAAAACAAACCCTTCAGAATGTGCAGAATACCCCGAATCTACATCTGCCACACCAAGTTTATTTCTGGGACCTCCTTAAAATTCATCCCCGAGTTTTATTTTCCACATCTTGAAAGCGTTAGATCTGCAAAGCAGCGTTGTAAGTGCAGCTGCTGAGAAGTTCAGCTCTGAGTAAGGATGGAGCTGAATGTTGGCTGGAATTCTGATTTTTTTTTTACCTCTGAATATTCTTCCGTCTTTTGGAAGCTGCCCAGTTTGAGGAAAAAGCATCATTTCTGCCTGCAACCACAGTGCTCAGACAGCACATCTCAGGGTGATGTGGAGATGTTCTTTTCATGCCTGGCTCACCCCAGCTCCTGATCCTGGCTCGCCCACCTTCTCCTGATCCTCTCAGTCCCTCAGCACCAACTCCCCATGCAGCTGCTTTTGCTCCCCTATTGCCACCACTTTATCCCAAAGAGCCACATCCAATGCCACGGATGCCACAGCCCTTGGAAATAATTTCAAGGGGCAGAAAGCAGCCAAAACATGGTCAGGCAAACGACTTTTTGTTTTGTTGCTGTTACCACTCACTGACAAAGGGAGCAGAGCTGAGGACGGTCTGTGCAGTACAGCAAATTACAGGGTGAATTTTGGGCCAGGTCTTTGATCACACCTCAGCTGTGCTCCCAGGTACAAATACAGCACAAGACAAACGTGCCCAGTTGTGAGGCATTGTTTGGTATCAACTAATAACCCTATTGATTGATTTTTAGGTTTTTTTTTACATGATGGGCTATAGCTCCATTATCCACAGCCACCTGCATCAGATGGCAGTTGGATTTTCCAAGTGCCATTCCTCAGATGTGAAGTTTTTATAAAGGTTTTCCTCAAAAAAAAAAAAAAACAAACAAAACAAAACACCCACAGACTTTGTGTCATCCTGACAGAACAGTGTCACAAGTCTGTACCTGCAGTTCAACAACAAATTACAACTTATTTCTTCCATCTGCACACCCATGAACACAGGCTGGAGCACAGCAAAAGGCAAACCAGTGGTAAGAGCTACACAACAGGCCAGTTTGCTCCCTCTGATCCCATTTTTACTTAGAGGTGGAGGAGAAGAACACTGAGTATTTCTTCTCTGCTCCTACGCATCAACAGAGCTGGTTGGACTCTGCCAGTAGAAAGAGAATAAAACATTTTAGCTCAGCACTCCTAAACAACAGCTCTTCCTACAGGACTTAGTCTGAGAAATCCTCTGCAGGTTATTCACAATCCTGGCACGAAACAAAATCTCAAAAAAGGCAAAAAAATTATAAAAAATTTAAAAAAGAGAAGGAAAAAAATCCTCTCTATCACCCCCTCCCACACGTTCTGGATTCCAAACCTTGGCTCAGGTATTGAGTAAAAAGCACAAAAAAGCCACGTGGGAGGAAGTGCTGGAAAATATTTTTTTCCCTGGCTACTCAAAATCAAGGTCCCCAATTAAAGAAGAGGAAAAAAAATAGGGAAAAAAAAAGGGTGAGGGGAAAGGGGGGAAGGCAAAAAAAGAAAAAAAAAAAGGAAGAAGATGGGGGGAATGGAAAAAAGAAAAGGAAAGGAAATAAAAGGGAAAAAGGAAAAAGAAAAAAGAAAAAAAAGGAAAAATAAAGAAAAGGGAAAAAGAAAAAAGAAAAAAGGAAAAAGCAAAAGAAGGAAAAAAAGAAAAAAAAGAGGGAAAAAACAGGAAAAAAAAAGGAGAAAAAAAGAGGGGGAAAAAGGCCACAAGATTTTGAAATTAAAACATACCTAATCCCACACATTCAGGAGCACACAGGTCATCTTATCACTTTCACCTGCAGAGGTCAAACTACACAAAGCACAAAAAAAGCAGTTCCAGAGAGAAATCCAATCTGGCAGCCCTTCCCTTTAGACCTGGGATCTGAAGCTGCACTCGCCTGGCCCGATTTTATTTGTGTTCCAAACCTGTAATACCACAAAAAGCCTCTCTCTGCAGACAGTGGTACACACACCACTCACTTTTGCAGCTGGCAAGTCCACCCAACCTAGCTGGGATTTGCCAGGTTAAAAATTGGCTTTGAGGATTTGAAGTGTGGCAGGTGACTCAAGCAAACCACAACCTCCCACTACCCTCAGCTGATGATTTTTGCTAGTTTTTAATGGATCCAGGACAAATCTACGAGTCATTTTCTTACTGTAGTGAACTACAGTCCTTAGTGCACATAGTCCACGTGGACAGTACTTGCCAAGCGAGTATCTGATCAAATATTTGGAATTTTTCAAACGTTCCACTCTAAATTTTTTCCTTCATCTCTGTCATGAAGCTCTTTCTTATGCATCTTTATTATATTATATTATATAGAATTGTACCCAGTCCATAATCTGATTTATCATGGTCTAGTCTTCAGTACTATTAAGATAAATGAAAACAGTTCTAATAATCACTTCTACTTAAATGTAAATTTGGGACAATGCCTTTGGGATGTTGCAGGATTGCTTTTGTCACCTCTGTAAAGTAATGTTAATATTAACATTAATTCATCATTAGGGTAAGTTCCCACAAGCTAGATTTAGAGGTTTTTTCAGGAGAAACACATCACAACCATTCAAGAGTTGGAAATGGATGTGAGCTGAACCTGCAGAGGTTTTACATCCACAAAAATAACGTTGTGCTTGAATGTGTCACTTCTATAAAAATAAAACTGCTACATCCGTGATCATCATTAACTTGGGAATTAATGAGCTTGTTTGGCACTGGCAAAGTGGCATAAATAAAGTGGCATAAATATCAAGGACCCTGTACTCTTACCTTTTATAACATTTTCAGGCACTGCAAAAGGTTAAAGGATGGATGGAAACGTTGCTCCAGTTGTGCTGTGCTGGGAAATGTTAATGATGTTGCACATGGGGGGAGAAAGTGCAGAGCCATCTTCCCTCTCGAGGGAACAGAAAATTAGCCCAGAAAAGAAGAAACTTCCTTTAAACAACCCACTGGGAATGGGAGAAGGGGAACAACCTTCCAGGACAGCCCTTCCCTTTTGCAGGCTGGGAATGTCAGGGATTACACGGAGTGTGCCACCAGCTCGTGGGAGCAGAAGGAATCTGTAAGTCATGCAAAGAGCTCAGAATTTCAAGGGGAAAGGGTGAGAACTGGAAGATAATAGAAGTAAAAATAATTCTCTTTTAAGCCCATTTCCTAATTTGTAATGCTCTAGTTACTGCAAGCAGATAGGAAAAGGAGGAGGGCTGTAATTCTCTCCAGCCTTCCCCAGGATCCATGAGGCCAAGGCAAGATACAACACGTGCTTTCTGGTGCAGAGTCCAGATTTAGGGCACTTTGTGTGCAAGAGAATTAGAGAACTGGACACTCCTAACTGTCCCAAAAACACTGATGGTAACTGCACCACCTCCGTGCAGTCGCAACATGGCACAGTTACGAATTAAACTTACAAATTTATGGAACGTTTCCGACTCCCAGGACGTGAGAAATCACAGTTTAACGTCAGCACAAAAAAGCTGCAGGACAGTTTTGCTTAGCAACTTTCTAAAGTCACACATCCAAAAAAAACAAACCACCAGGATAACCAGACCCCCTTACCTCTGTTCTGCTGCATCAGCCTGCAAGTAATTGAAGACAAAAGTGGGTTTTTGCTGTAATAAACCTTCGTGATGAAACACCAGAGGAAAATCCTAAAAGTTCAACTCAATGGATCACGTTAATCTGCAGAATGGGATTTCCTTGCCACTAATCCCGTTACAGCCAGGGCACACTGTGCAAATGTATCTAAACACATAATTACCAAAGAGATATTAAAAGGTCTCTTGATTGATATTAAAATATCAATTTATTTCAATTTAAAAAAAAAAACGCAAAGTCAGAGAAGAATTCATTAATTCTCAAAACCCAGCAACGCAATAAATAATACTTAATGAACTGAGAAAAAGGGATAGATGAACAAGTAGTGACATGATGGCTGGTGCTTGTTGGTGTTAAAGAGGAACTGACAATTACTCCACTTGACATGTAACTCTCACAGGGGAAAGGCTAGAAAGTGAAAGACTTGTTAAAAATATGTATGTACATATATATATACACACATTTTTAAAAGGCATTAAGATGAGAACCAATTGAATTCAGTCCTAAGGAGGTCGTATCACCATTTTCATCACCCTTAAGCTGTGTTTACATCAGCAAACAGGGCTGTGCAACAGGAGCATGAAACAGCTGTTGCCCAAATGCTGCCAGCACACAAACTGTACATTATTTTTTTGGGGGGGGTGGAGGGGATAGGTTGCTGCCAGCTGGCTGCATGGTGGTCCTGCAGACTGACTGCCTCACCCCTTTGCTCCAAGGATTTTCGCTTTGCTAATTCCAAACCCACGGTTTGGCACTTTGGGATTACTTGGAGTTAGCCAGGCTGCTTCAGTGGACCCTTGCAATAATTTTCCATTGAAAATGTTCTCATCCACATCTCTAAAGAGCCTCTGTTAGGGCAATTACTACTGGCAACAAACCCAATAAATGCTGGTTACTGTTCTATCTGTAAATTTATCAAAGCAAGTTTCTTAGTTTTCATCCTACTCCATACAAAATAGGATGGGCTGGGCACGTCCAGCATCTCTGTTCAAATATAATTTTTAATATATTTGGTTGTTTCCTTTGCATTTGTATAATTAGAACTGGGGAAGAACCTGGGGTGGGGGAAAAAAAGGTACACTTGGAACACAGCATGATGCAGACACCTCTGGATGAAGGTTCATCTCTAAAAGGTGATTAAAATTTGCAATTATGAGCAACACTGAGAAAAAGCAACTATGGTGCCTTAAGGATCCCAGTCAGCAGAGCTAGGACAAAAAAACAGCAAAGGAGATGCCAAAAGAAATGCATCTGTTCACAAGTCACCTGAAATTTTGTTGCCAGGAAGCTACTTCATCACAGCCCTAGAACAACGGGTATCCTGAACGTCTCAGCTTGCCTTCCCCTCGAGGGGCTGATATCTTTAAAGCATCCTTGCAGATGCTTATCAAGGGCTGAGGAACTGCCTTCAGCTCCAGGCAAGCGATGAACCTGCCACCAGATGTCACCCACAGGCTATGAGGAGAGAGGAGGAGAGAGAAGAGGAGGAGAGAGAAGAGGAGGAGAGAGAAGAGGAGGAGAGAGAAGAGGAGGAGAGAGAAGAGGAGGAGAGAGAAGAGGAGGAGAGAGAGAGAGAGAGAAGAGGAGGAGAGAGAAGAGGAGGAGAGAGAAGAGGAGGAGAGAGAAGAGGAGGAGAGAGAAGAGGAGGAGAGAGAAGAGGAGGAGAGAGAAGAGGAGGAGAGAGAAGAGGAGGAGAGAGAAGAGGAGGAGAGAGAAGAGGAGGAGAGAAAAGGAGATAGAGAAAACTTTCAAACTGCCGTAAGTCTTCAAAACCAAGATTCTTTGAATACTGAAGGACATTGCACGGGCTAAAAGCCAAATTCTATGGTTGTTGATGTCTTTACTGAAGGCCTCTATTCCTCTTTTAACAGAACTTGACCACTGCAAATTTCAACACATAAAAGGAAAACTCTTCTCCTGAATTTTAAATTTTGGTTGATTTTTAATTATTACACATCAGTAGCTGAAGAAGCTGCAGCTCAGCTGTTTATTGGCAAAGAACATTCCAACACAGTGTTTGAACTTTAGCTTAGAAAGTATTTTAGAAAATTCTAAGGAGAAACCAAGATCCAGACTGCTCATAAAAATCAGTTCTGTGCATACCTGACTCTTCTTGTTTCCCCCACCCACCCACACTTTACCATTTGTCCTCTTTGACAAACGTGGGAACAGTTCTTTTGGTTTTGTATCTTCTGGGGAATGTTTCCATTTTCACAACTTGAACTGGTGAAGCTAAAAAATTAAAGCAGAACTCACAAACAACCCAAATAAGGTGCAGAAAGAGGCGTTTCCACTTTGTTTCACCTCTAATCCCTTAGAAATAAATAAAGTAAAAAACAAAATCAAGTTCTATAATTGCAATAATTTCAATTATTTAGTAGTATTTGGATATTTTTCTTAGTAGGACCTATTGTTGTAACCAGTGTTAACAAACTGACTTGCAGTCAATGGAATAAAGCAGCTCAGAGTACCCAAAATACTTATTTCTGAGGAAACGTACAAAAATCACAACTATTATATAAAGAACTCTGTTATAATTACATACAAAACAACTGTCAGAGCATTTGGTTCATACAGTGCTGCTGCCAAGTTATGGAATGAACTATTTGATCCAAGAGAGCCAGGGCTAGAAATGGGTGCCTGGGCAACCATCCCGACCCTGTCTGTTTGGGGACACAGAACAACACTTTGTCTGTGTTCGTGGTGAAGTTGGAACCACAGGGTAAAAGGAAAGGAAGTTATTCATCCAAAGGCAAACCAAAAAAGGCTTCAACAGTGTTAAATTCCCTGCAATGTCCCATTAAACCACATTCAGAGCGTTAATGGCAAGCTGACTCCGTCCCTCTACCCACAGAATTTTGTCTGCCCTCTCCAAAAGCTTCTTGCGACTTCAGATGTCCATTCCTCGACACCTGCCCATCCCAAAGTCCCAAAGTCAAGTGCAAGGACTTCCTACTCCATCTCAGGTGAGGGTTTAAACTGGTGTCCTGACGAGAGGGGAATGTGCAGTTCGTGAACTCCAGGTCATCCATCCCATACTCCTGCCAGCCCACAGTGAAACGCTAACCACGTTTTGCAGCAGGAATAACCAAGTTAAACTCCACTCTCCAGTGCAAAACCTGAAATATGTGACAGCTCTTGGAAAGGTGCCCACAAGCCTCCCCTGTGTTAAAACCTTAGACTTTGTATCTCAGAAAACCTTACTCAGAGAAGGGTGCAATCACCCACCCCTCACCCGGAGTGAGAAAACTTCTGAGAACCTCAGAAGTTCTGAGGTTCGAACACGGTCAGTTCCTTCCCATCGTAGAACTCCCTCAGCTGGTTTGGCTCGTATTTTATGGAGGGTCTCTCCATCTGCATCCCCGGCTCCAGAGCGTCCCGCCCCACTATTTTGAGATCCACCACTTTGATTTTCCAGGTGTTGTTCCTGAGGGGGCAGCTGATGAGCCCAAAGATCTGCTCAAAGATGCCCAGGCAGGCGTTGTCCCTGTGCACCGTGCCGGCCACCGCCACCAGCACCAGGCCGTGAGGGGACATGGCGAATTTCAGGCCGTTGCCGTGCAGGTTGGGGTTGAAGAGCAGGCACTCCTCCCTCACCAAGGAGAGCAGCCGCAGGCTCACCATGTCCGCCCCGACGTACTGCTCCACGTTCTTCTCCAGGGTGTTGTAGCAGAACTTCATCCTGGCGTCCTCCCAGAAGTGCTGCGGCCCCCAGGTTTCCTCAGATTTTACTCCCAAGGGGTGCTGGGAGTTCAGGAGTTCGAAGTACCACCGGCAGAACTGGCCTCCCAGGCCACCGATGTCGTCCTGCGGTGACTTCCCTCCCTCCCCGTGACCCTGCAATCAAGCGAGATTTTTTTTTCTTAGAACTATTCAGCCTTCAAATGCAAAATTACCACTCAGAGCATAAAATCATGCACATACTTATTTTAAACATTCTAAGTGTTCTTCGAGTGTTCTGTGACAGAGAGAAACCACCAAATAAAATCTCATTTATTTGTAAGGACATGATCATCTTATGTAGAGAATCTGGACAGGTTCTTTGAATTAGAAGAGTGCTTCAGTTTTATCTCCTTAAAAACAAAGAGCAAAATCCTGGTTCTACTGAAAAAGGGAAGGGTTTTCAACAACATCCATGAGACTAAGATTCTCATACTGAGACAAAATTTCTGCTGAATTAAGTGTCTGGGTTAGTATCTTCTTGTTGTCCTTTACACTTCCAAAAGAATGTTTCCAGACCCAACCTGAAAAGCCAATCTCATATTAAGGCACATCAATTTACTGAAAAGTGCTTATAAATAAGCAGGTTTTTCATGTTGCCTTCAGCCTCTTCCTTTCAGTAGCTTTTAATTTGGTGAATTGTGTTGGTTTCTGCATCTGCTGCCAAGAAGCTGATAAGAACAAACAGTATTTCTTGAGAAGTTACCTTCTGAATATTTAAATCCTAATGCTGACAGAATAATGCCAATTTATGGGGGTATTTTACCTGTGTCAGTGGGATGTGATGACAAAATGCACAACTAATCCAGGAAGAACTGAAACTCAAAGCATTAATGTGTTCTAGAACATCTTCTCCACCACATGATGTACCCAAACTTCAGCCCTTTTTGGCAGTAAGACTGCCAAAAATCATCTGAAAGGTGTTTGGTAACTTTAACAAGTGATGCTTGTAGTCTTCAACAAGTTTGTTAACTCCAGAGCCTAATGAGTATTAAATCAACTGTGTTTTAAGTAATTAAGCACAAAAAGTGTGGAGACTTCTATACAGAAATGCCGTATTTGTTTCACCATCAACTGTGATTAACTTCTAATTGTTTAACATCCAAGACAAATAAAATACTGAAAGTTCATCACACCACACCAGGATTTGCTAAATGTCAAAGTTTTGAACTTCAAAATAACCCGGAATTGCCAAAACACATTTAGTTATTACTCTGTGCTAAGTGTTACCAGGAAAACAAAGGAAAACAAAGCAGGTGGACCTGGCACTGCTACAAACTTTACAGTTTAATGATAGATAACTTTGCTAAAATCCAGTCTGAGCTCTAACTGCAAACATTAGAGTTCAAATGCACTAAAATACTGTGTGAAAGGGAGCAGAAGACTGCGCCCTGCAAGTGCTACACTGGCACAGACACCTTTACCTGATGTAATTAAAGAAAACCCACAAAACCAAAACAACCAAACAAAAGGAGAAAAAACCCCACCCCAAACCAAAACAAACAAACCCCCACAAACAAACAAAACAAAAAAGAAAACAAAACCAAAGAGCAGGACTTTCCCAGGGAGCAGGACTCACCTCCGCGTGGGGTTTTGTCTGCCCCGACTCCGGGGCTCGAGCCGAGAGCTGCCCACTCCAGAACTGCCTCACGCGGTCAATGAGCAGGTGTTTCTCCAAGGAAGGAGGGGCTGGAATCCCCTGCGCTGCCAAATACTTGAAGATTATTTCTCGGTAGACTTTCCTGCGTCTCAGAAGCTCTTCCACGTTCTGGCTGTAAACCAGGATGGCGTGAATGGCTTCTGCAAGTGAAGGAAGTGAAGTTAGCAGGTGCTTCTCTCACAATCAAAACCTTTCAAAGTAATTGCAGCAGAGAGTTCTCACCTGCACTCAGGCTGGGACTTAACATGGGACCTACAAAACCCCCAAATTTAAACAAGAATAATCTAATAGCTAAAGTTAAAAAAAATATATATATTTGGAAAAAGACAAGGAACGAGCCTACAGGCAAAAGACCTTTTAAAGAAATAGGTTTGGCAAATCTTACATGTCTCAGTTGTATCACATGGAACAAACTCGATGGATTGGGATGAGTATATTTCAGAGCAACACACTGAGAGGGTTAGCCTTAAAAAACTTAACCTAATAAAGATAATAATATAATAAAATAATGAAATAACCCTTATAAAAAATTAGCTTTTATGGCACAAATCTCAGCAGAGCCACGGAGGGTGGCCACAACCGCGAGTGGGAAGAGCTAAGCTGGGTGTTGGACTTTTGTTTTACCCTTCCAAAACCTGAAAGCAAACGTCATTAACACCAACAGCGAGAGACTCCTGAGCTCCAAACAGCGTTCCGAAGGGGCACGGCGGGAGCTGCCCGGAGGCGGGGGGGGCTCTAAGAGAGGAGAAAGAAGCGCTGGAGAGCTTAAAAAAATCTACTAGTTTAGGGGTTTAGAGATGTAACAAGAACTGACAGTATTTACAACAAAAAAACTGCAGGGCCAAGTGATTTAAAGAAGCACCGAGGAGGGGAACTGAGGCAACACCCAGGGAGTTTTTAACTTGTCTTGGAGGAGTTTACAAACAAAAGTCACTTGAAATTTTGGGGGGGGACGGGGACGTCAGACAGAGAAGACACAGAAGACCACCAAGACCCTCAAGAGACCTTTGATAAGGACACGCATACGTGCTAATAATAAGTGCTGGGAATTGTCAGGAATACGTAAGAGGGATGCGGGGAAGGCGAAATGAACCACCGTGCGACGCTGGCACAGAACCTGCCGTGGAAACACCCCGGAGAGCTGAACCACTCGCGGTGCACCCACCCGGCTGTGCCATAAAGGCGTTCATTTCCAAAACTCGCGAACGGAGCGTTTAAAAAAGTTTAAAAGCTTCCCTTTAAGCGCCCGGAGCCCCCCCCCCCGAGCACCCCCGAAACGGAGCCCGGGGCAGGGCCCGGCCCGCGCTGTGCCCGCAGCCATCCCCCCCCTTCCCCGCGCACCTTGCCGGCTCTCCGGGTGCACCATGCGGCTGGTGACGGTGTCGGTGAGCGCCACCAGCTCCTCGGTGCTCAGCAGCTCCAGCAGGGCCCGGCATCCCGCCCGCTCCCGCTCGCTCAGCCCCGGTCCCGGGCCCGCCATGGCAGCGCCGCCCCGGTGCGCGCACGGGCGCCGGCTGGAAACGGCGGCGGGCACCGAGGGTTCCGCGCCGGGGCCGCCGGGCCCCTCACAAGGCACCTCAGGAGGGCTGGGGTGGCCCCGGAAAGCTGCGGGGAAGGGAAATTAAATGTAATAAATGTATGTTATATCTTGTGTGAGGAGTTTGTAATCAAACAGGTCTGTAATGACCGCCCTCCCCGCCCGCCGGCCGGGCGAGGGACGGGATGGTCCCGCTCTGCTCTGAGCGGGTGCGGCCTCACCCCGATATACATTCATAACCTTTGTACCTGTTTATATATACTTACAAATTTATATTGACGTGTTTTATACCCGTCACAATTGTTATCTTTCCCTCCATAATTCTAAAAAAAATAGTTCCCAATGGTCTTCTCAGCTTCCCAACGCATACACAGCCCAGTCTGTACAAAGTTACCCACGTACTCAACAACCTTAAAGTTGGCCCTTTGTCTTAAACTTACCTAGGTATTTCAAGCGCCCCTTTGGTCTTTTGAGGTCTATCTAATTTTTTAGGTGCTTCCTCGATCCGGGCACCTCAACCTCCCCTTGGGCTCGAGACTCAATGTTTAGTCCTGAGAATCCAGCTGTGCAACACTAAACTCCAAGAACATCAAGAATTTACACGACTGTAACAATTCTAAATAAACCAGCGTTTTCAGATTTAAGTATTGAACTTTTAGAAGCAAAATAATAATAATAACAATAAAAAAAGGAATTACACTGTCTTTATCTCTGCACTACACCGTTCAATCAAGGGGACCAAACAAAGCAGTGAAAAACAAGTGTTTCACACCAGAGGTTACTATCTCTGTTGGCAGCATTATCAGAGACAAACAAAAGTTCACTAAGTGCAAAAACCGAGGCTCAGCTCCATGTACTAGTGCCCTCCCAAGAGGTTTAGGGCAGCATTTTGTAATATAAGGTCACTGAAGAACTCGAACAATGTTATGATGAAAACAACCAACCAGAAGCAGAGGGATCTTAAAACATCTGCATCCAGACTTGGCGGGGTTTTGAGCCCTAGGAAATCACTTTAGCACCTAAATGCCCTCTCCACCCCCCTGTTTTGATGCTTAGTAAATTCAAATCCAAATATCCACATATATATCCAATATATTTGGATATATTCATATCCAAATAACCCCTGGAACATCAAAACCTGGCATCTTCACAGGCAACTATCACGTACCAAACCCAACACAGCAGCTGTGAAAGTTGCAGCAGCAGTTTCAGAGGAATTCTCCAAAAGACAAGATCCATTTCTATCAACAACAAAGACAATGTTTTATTGAACAAATCTATGTACAGTACAAAAAGGTTTTTAAAATGAAACACTACTGTAGATTTATTGCAGTTTGATGGCTCAGTTTTAATTTGTACTCTTATATAAAATGCAAAGTAAAATAATTTAACATTCAACAAGGAAGCACAAATTTCCTTTCTTGCTGAACCTGTAACAGCTTTTACAAATTAAGAGTCCCAAAATGCATACACTGCATTTAATCAGAAAGGTGTTATACAGTACCAAATAAATTAAGAAAATAGTAACACTACCACCCCCTTTGGGTCTTTTGTCCATAGCACTGGTGTTAAACAATAAAAGAAATGAGTACAGCTGAACCTTCAATGTGATATTAAAATCACAAAGTTTAATGTTATAAATTATCCAAACTATACAATTTATATAATTTTAATGAATATGGCTAAATAACCAAAGTACCAGTGACCTTTCCCCACAGATATCACCACTTCCAACCTACTTTCAGTATTCCTCTATTTTGTGAAAGGTGCCCACCAAGTGGCAACTCTTTGAAATTAGAACTTCCACGACCTTTCCAGTCAAACATGATCTGCTTAGAGAAGAGCCTTAAAAGCAAAGTCCAAATCCAAGTTACAGCCAGCTGGAGGAATGTTATTGGAACACAGTTATCCACAACAAACGCACAAACTTTGATCCAACAAAGCTCCCAAGCTCATGTGTAACTTCAGGCAGCTTTGAGGGAGTTGCAAGGCTTACATTACACGTGGACTTTAGCATTCATTGAATCAAATATTGAATCAATTTATTGAAGGATTTCCAATTGTATCATACAATGCTTCTTAATGACTGGGGGGAAAAAAAACAAAAACAAAACCAACCAAACAAAACCAATTTTCAGATCTGGATTTGTAACCTTTTTCAGCCCTACAAGTTGCAGGCTTAGTACAAGGTAATACTCAACATACTGAAGAATCCTTTAAAAGCATGGAGAATTATCCCACACACATTACACAAGTCACCTTTTCGCTTCTGATTCAAGCTGCTTAATACTGCAACTGTCTGAGAATACCAACGGGTATCAGAGAGGAGCTTAAAGAAAATGCAATGTCTTTTGAAGTAAAAATCATGACTTAAAAAACGTTACCACCCACTTGCTACTTTAGGTCAATTTAACAGATTTCTGGTAACTGTTAGGGTTTTTTTTGCTAATTTTCACCTCCAGAAGAATTCATGTTTCCTGTTCTCCAGAGTGTATCTACTGAGCACATGATATCAACAAATGGTGGTGTCCAAGAAAAGCATCTTCGAACAAAAAATGAGTTTAATGCAGGTACAGAAAATTATGGTCACAGTTTATGCATGTACACAGATGCATTTATCTACACACTTAAAACCAAAGAAAATACAAGTCTCAATCATGATTTCAAAGCATCTTCAAACACATGGAGCTCCAGGGAAAAGGCAAAAAAGCACCAAAGATTAAAGGTACATCGAAAAGATTTTACACAAACATTTTTGCCATATCTACTGACTCGGTTTTCAGATTTTTAGAACTGTAATACTTTAAAATTAAAACTTTTTCCCCCAAAATATATTTAAGGAAATTTAACTAGATTAACAAAGTTAAGCAAAGAAAGGGGAGCCTGGGAACATTCAACGTGAAAACTGGGTCCTTAAAAATTAGTTGGTAACTTGAAAGCAAAAAAGGTCAAAGTGCATTTGTCTGATAAGGACCCCTTTAAATTTAAAACAAACTTTTAATGTATTTATATATGTAAATATATATATATATTGTGTGTATAATACTTATATATAATGAACGATGCATTTAAATCAGGCTTTTTGCAGCTGCAAAAAAAAAAAACAATTCTTTGGTGCCTCGAACGTCATACAAATCTCTGAAAGTGGGCCATGATCGGTACTGATGGAATGCACACACACCTGTGATCATAATTTTATAACCTTTGCTGTCAATCCAACTCAAAGTTAAGGCAAAAATTTCCTTCAAGAGTTCAAGAGTTAAGATTTCGAATTTGCATTCTTTTTCACCCTCGCGGGAGGGGAAAAGAAAGCAGAATGAATGCAAATCCCTGTTTGCTTTCACAGAGGATTATTAGCAGAGGCATTGCTGAATTTAGTTCCAGAACTACTTCACAGCCTATCCTAAAACGACACCCTCGGGTTTGCAAATGTGAGCCATTGCTACAATGAACAGGTTTCACGCACTTCTGCATTTTTTATGCATTAATTTTTTCCATATCTGTTGATTTAAGCCCTTACACACGCTGTGATGAACTATTCCATAAACAAACCAGCTGAGCAGGAGCAGTTGGGCTTTGCCACCCCACATTTCTGTGAGGACTCCATCCCTGAACCACCATCTCTACCCTGCCTACAATCACATTAAAATGTTACCCGTGTACCACAGGATCCCAAATAAACACTCTGTCAGGTGGCAGGAGATAAATGGGAGGAGATATCAGCATGGTAATTGGGCAATGTGCATGTTTGCCACACCTCTGCCTGGGGTGGGAAGACCAAAAACTACAAGGGCACCCTTTTGGTTCCCAAATGTTCTGCATTTCAGTGTTACACATAGAGCTGAAGGACTCACACTTCCTGTCTTCACATTCTGATTGTTTCTGTGAACAGTGAATTTCGAATAAAGTGCTTAACATTTCAGTAACTCCTTCACCAACTCCTGGGAAAGGCTCTTTTCAAGGGATGCTACTAAATAAAGTTACAATGTGTCTTAAAAAGAGACTGAGTCCATACCTATTTTCTCCCTTCCTCTAGACAGTAAATAAGTAGTTACAGTACTGAGTTGTGGCCCACCACCATTTATCACACATGTAAAACAGGCTCTTCCTGATCTTTTTTTTCCCCCCTCCAACCTGTGCCCTGCTTTTGTCTGCCTTCTCAAGTTCTTCTCAGTCACACCCACAGCTGAGGGACCTCTGTATTTGCATAATAACAAACTCTGCTCTGTAATGCAAGTTTAACCTCCTCGACATTCTGCATTTGTTTTCAATCAGTTCCTGTTAAAATCCACACGGGATCTGTGCACGTACTGCTTGGGTTGGCCTTCCCACACCTACAACAGAGGTTTCACAGGACACTCTTTACCTGCACCTTCACCCTGGCCTTGCAAAGGGCTTCTCTTGCACTGCATCTGATTTCCACTGCGTGTAAGTTTTATATCGCATCACCTCACTCTTCCTTGCTATGTGCTGCATTTCGAGTTTTTGGCTATTCCAGCATTCCATCTATCTCAAGATTTCTTTCCACATTCCTCTTTGGATTCTGAGTATAAGTTTATTAAATGAGCTCCATGCTTTTGAGCAGATAATATGACTCCCACACTTGAGCTTTGAAAGAAGAATGCACGGTTCCTCTATGCATTTCTTATCCACAGCATAATAATTAACACCTTCTGGAATGATTCCTTCCCAACTGTGTGGACAGACCCCCCTTTATTGACACAAACTAAAGCAGCTTTCAGAATTGGCTGTTTTTTCCACAAGGCAACTAACATCTCTGCTTGCCTTATTTTCCTTACACCTTCCTGCTAGAAAGGCTGGGCCATTCAGCTTCCATCACCTATTTGGAATGAACATGGCTTTTCAGAGAACTGGTACTTTGGGGATTTTGTAGCAACCTTTCTGGACTCGAGACCTGCAGAGCTCCTATTAACTCCTCTGTGAGTTTTGTCTAGAAAAATGTGCTTTGTCTTTATCAAGGTCATGTTTCTCTCCAGTAATTTGAGACTGCTTCATGTTTAAGGCCAACTGGGAAACGAACTGATGCTTCTTTGTGTAGTGTTTCCTCACACCACTCCTTATCTGATACTTTCCTCCAGAACATTGAATCAGGCACCTGTAAAAGAGAATGCACCGGGGTCAAAAAGCAACTCCTTCTTTAATCTAGAACACTGCTTCTGCTTTTCAGCACGTTTAGTTTCAAGCATGCAAGGACAGACAGACTGAATTAACCCTTCTGTTTGAGGAGAAGGCTTTTCCATCAGAGCTGCTTACAAATTCTGGCCACCTCTTTCTTATTCTAGACAGCATGTCCATTTAAAAGCCCAAGTACTGCAATTTAACTAAGTTCCAGCATCTCTTCCATCAGGCTGCCTGATTTCCAAAACCATTTTCTGATTGGTATTTACCCCCAAAGAAACCGACCCAGAAGGACTGGAAGGACTTACTTTCATCATCTGAATCGAATCCAAAGAGCGTCTGACACTTCTTTTGTGCAAGGTGAGCCTCAAGTGCTTCTGAATTACAGTAGATGGTCAAGCAGTTGCCACATCTAAATCTTTCTGTTGTTTTGCTACAAATTTTATCTTGTTCAGAGTAAGCATCTACTTCCTCAGCCAAAATTTTTCTACGTTTTGGCATGCTAATGTAACGTTCATCAAGGTAACTCGGAGGCAATGGTCTAACGTAGGGTTTTGTTAGGATGACACCATATGAAGTAGTCTCTGTTGTCTGATTTGGTTTAGAAGGTACTTGTGAGGCAGCAGCAGCAGCATTATTATTATTATTTTGTGGTGCATCGTGACAATTCTGTAAAACTGGTAACACTGACCCATTTTCTGTCCTTGTTTCATCTGCCCCTCTGTCCAAAGGTGTCTGTGACGACTTGGATGACGCCTGACCTGGGTCACTGTGCCCATTGACTAGTTGGTCACTAACAACACTACAGTTTTCAGAATTTGGCTGTAACACGGGTGCCTTTTGGTCTATGGAACTTAAAACTGCAGCACTACCCTCGGATGAACTTTCATTTCCATTGTGAATGACGTTATTTGCTTTCTTCTCCACACTTTGAATGTATGTCTTTGGTTCTGTAGAGTCCTTCCTCGACTTCCAAGTTGGAATTGGTAAATCTACAGTTTCTTTTTCATTAACGGATTCGTCATCATCCTGGAAACTACAAAGTTCTGAAGGATCATCTGAAGAATCTTTTTCACTTGCATCTTCCAAACATTCCGGGGTTTTATTTAAATAATGCTGAGCCTCGTGTTCATACAGCAAAGGGAGCTCCTCAAACAGCTCACAGCAGTCTGAAAAATTGCACCGAGCTTTAAACACACTGTGACTTTTTGTATGCTCTGCAAGCTCAGTTGACAGCTTAAATCGCTGATTACAATTAAAGTGTAAACAAAAGTAAACATTTGGATACACATGTCTCTTCAGGTGGTCTATAAAATGTTGGGAATCAGCAAATTTTCTCTGGCAGAACCGACACTTTCCTTTATTCCACTTCATTATGTGTTGCTGCACCTTCAGGTCAGTTGGATGACTTTTCCTTGCGTGTTTGTTGAGGAATCTTATCTTTTTAAACACCCGAGCACAACCATTAGCAGGGCACTTAAAGGTTCCTTCCTCATCCAAAGCATCGATGTGTTTTCGAGGGCAAAAAGCCCCGTTCACTTTATGCAGAACAGGTGACTCCTTACTGGAGTTCTCATCATCTTCAGGCAAACTCTCTGTACTTAAAGCATCAGGAACGTTATTAAAACAGCTGTCACTACTATTTTCAGTAGCATCATCCTGGTCACTCAGGTGGTTTTCCACCGCATCAAAACCCTGTTCTGCATTCTCATCCTCCCCTTGGACCACTCGCTCAGCACCTGGAGCTACTGTAGCCGCTGGTGCAGTATCTTTGGAACCACAGGAATTCCCATTTTCAAGAGACAGAGAAACATCAGAACATCCTACTTCCCTAAGAGCAGGAGCCTGCTGACCAGCCTCAAGAACTGCAGCAAGATGTTGCCTCTCTATCTTCCTGACGTGATTCCTCAAGTGCTTCAGCATCAGCCCCTTCTGCCTGAACTTTCTGGTGCAAAGTACACAGGAAAAGCTGCCCTTTTTCTGGTGAGCCTGTGCGTGTTTCACGATGTGGTCGCCGAGGAACTCCTTGTTGCATATCACGCAGCGGTGCCTGGGCTCACTTCGACCCAAGCTTTTAGGGGCCTCCAGAGCTTCGTGGTTCTTTTTGGCATGACCTTTGGACCGGGCCCCAGAGCAGTTCCCGGGGTCGAGCTCCCCGTTGCTCACGTCTGTCAAACGGGCACGCTCCTCACTCAGAGCCCTGTACTCCGCTATTTTCTCGGGATTTGCAGCAGAGTTTTCCAGTGTACTTTCACCCAAGCCGTCCAAGGCTTTATCCCCCAACAACGCCAAACAGTTCTGCTTGATCATCAAGAAATTCCAAAACTCGGGGTCGAAAAACAACCCCTTTTTCAAGATGGGGAGCAGCTCAAAACGCACGCGGTTTTGAACAGAACTAGTGCACTCGTTGTACTCTTCATCTGCACACTTATACAAGTGTTCAACAGTGTAGTAAGATTCCAAGGTGCGCTCCAGGAAGAAGATGGAAAGAGCACAAATCCGCAGGATCTCCAGGTCGTTGGGCAGAAAGTGAGCGATTGCTTTATAAATAAGACTCTTCATGGTGGGATCTTCACGCAGGTCCAGCTGGAGGGCGCACCCGCATATCTCGACACAGATCTGCAGACCATCCTCACCAACCTGCAGAAAGGAAGTTGGGAGTGTACGGAATTACAAAGCACAGCTATTTTCCTGACGGCCTCACAGAAATCTGCAGCTCGAAAGTAAAATGAAGAATATCAGACGCACGGGAAAAAAAAACAAAACACAACTACCATAAACAATGCCCAAACATCAACACCCCATGTATTTATATTCATCTACTAAAAACTTCTGGGCCCTGCAGTTCTATAGTTAAAGACAACTAATTATTTGGGGATATAAACCAAGACTGCAAGAAACCTGATATAAAATATAATATAAATATCTGATCTCTTGAGTATCTCCTGTCTGCCTCTTCCTTGCCTAGGCTGTTCCACACTGTAACACAGTTACTCTGTATTTTGACCTTGTTCTAACTCACTGAGCTTGCACTGCATAAAAATGAGGGTAACATCGCTTGCAATTTCGAACAAAAACCACCAGGGAAACCATAACAACCCGTGGCCAAGGAATCTAAAAGGCTTGAATTTTCATAATTCGTATTCCACACTTCAGGCTGGGGGCACTGACATGCCTGAAACTACAACTCAGAGGGACAAGGAGAAACAAACTGCCCAACAGGCAGCAGATTAAAGTCAAAAGAGCTTTCAGGAAGTTGGGAAATAATTAATACCTTCTATATTTAAATGTCTGTTAACATATGTAGACAATGTAGTGGGTTATTAAAAAATAAAGACTATTCAGATGCAAATAGAAGTTATTAGTACCATCACAAGCATTTTAAAATACATACCAAAATACATACCAGCAGCAAATTAGTGCATTTTGATCTGTACAGCAGCCCCCAGAAAAAATAATTTACAATTGATTTAGGGCACAAAATAGGAAGGAGCTCTGTTAAATCAGGTTAATGATAAATAACAACATTTGTTGGGAAACAACTCACATGCCTGTGTGCTTTTGATTACAAACTGTCCCTAGAATAGAATCATAGAATTAACTGGGTTGGAAGAGACCTTCGAGATCATCAAGTCCAACCCTTGATCCAACACCACTGTGATTACCAGATCCTGGCACTCAGTGCTCCTTCCCTATTCCCTGTCTTTTAACTTTCCATAAAAACTGGTCATTACACAATATGAACATCACTTGTCTTTAACTAGTTACAAAAAGAACGGTGGCTGAGGTAAAAACAAACAGAACTTACCTCATCCTTAATGACTTTCATGAAAGGGAAAATGACTCTGACATTTGTGGCAATTCTTAGGAGCTGGTAGCAGTGGTCAACAAATACTTGTTTTGAAGGGTTAGATTTAAGCTGCAGTTTACTCCAAATGAAGATCAGGTCCCTATTAAGTACAGAACAAAATATTCCAATTAGATTGAGTTTTAGAACTCTGTCACTAAGCATGATGCATTACTAAAGACAATTATTTGCATGTTCTGTGACTAAAATCATATTTGAGGGCTTAACACCAATCCAATTAACACCATAACGTGCACAATGAAAAATGCAACTCAATTACTTTGTTAAAGCATTCAGGGTATCTTCTGTCATTGAGCCTATTAGACATTCAACGAAATATTAATGTATTCAGTTTAGTTCATAGAGAGAACTGCACAATAAAATCAGATGGTACAGATCTGACCCTTAACACCACAGGCAATAAACATCAAGCTCTGGGTGTTCTTGGGATTAAGTTCCTTTCAGGACAAGGGTGAAGAGTCCTTCAGGAAAAGAAGCTTTTGAATGTGGAGAGTGGAAGCACTGCAGAAAGGCAACTTGTGGTATGGTCCAGTGTCAGGAACAGTGATGTTCTCCACTTATGTGCATCACAACACAATTTTCTGCCAAAAGCAATTATATGAAGGGATCAGGCTCTACAGCTATTCCTGCATCTCGGGCATCTTCAGTCCAAGAACATTCCTGCCTGACACAAGGAAAGACAAGAACAGACTGCTGGGCTCTGCAGCAGAGCTGCTACACAGGTGATGTGCTCAGCCTGTAAAACAGAGCTAATTAAACCACACAGCCTGCAAATTCTGTGCACTTCGATTCAGAGGCGCAGAAAGGCAACAGGACTTGACTTGGAGCGATAAGATTTGCCAGCACAAAGATTTCACACAGGAACAGATGAATTAGGAGTGTTTAGGCAGAAATCCCACCTCAACATTACAATGAAAACAGGGCTAATTGACTTTCATTTTCTGAAAGAAGACACTTTTCTATTCCACCAGTGTGCTCCCTCAGAAAACAAACCTAATTACTGACAAAATATCTGGCTGATCTTCCAGAGTCTCCAGTCTGTGCCAGGTACAAATTAAACCTTTAGGGATTAAGCTTCTCTTAGTAAAGTCAGTGCCTGACTGAAGGGAAGTGACAGAATTGCCTGTGACAAAACACCAACTTCACCTTTACATTTAGGAAAGCTCTACAGTTCTGCTTGACATTTATTTAAGAGCAAGACAAGAGAGCCTGATTGTTTCCTTTCATTCAGAACCCAAGAAAACTAAAGTTGAAAGAAAGATCAAGCTTACATGGGGGAAACTGTGAAAAGACCTATAAGCAGCTCTATGCACAAAAAATTAGTCCTGCAGGTTTTCTAAAGATATAAACTGTTCACCTCTGCCTTTACCAGGCAGGAAATCTGATTTCTACATCTTTGCAAACTTCACACACAAGTTTGAAAACGAGTGTCTTTGGGGACCAAACCATTCGTAACAACTCAGTGAAAGTCTCAGTCTGAAGCACAGAGGTAAGAACTGAATGATTTTGCTGTTATGTGTTACCATAACAGTTTACCCTCTGCTTTGCCTCACACACCATTTCAGAGCAAGCCATTTCAACACTAATCCCAGAAGATTCGAGAAAACTCAAATTATCCTTGTGAGAGATCAGTGGTTGAAGGGGTTTGTGGTGTTCAGACAAGCATGATGGCTGGCCCAAGGAAAGAGCTGAAAAAGGAATGGAGAAAGCTGGAAGGATGAGGAACAGCCCCATGGGGGAAGAACAAGGTGTTAACCACCATTTGACTGACCCTATATTTTAGTCTTTTAGTCTTATTTTTCCTGTAGACGTGGTGGCTTCTTCTCAAGCATATTTCTCACTTGGACAATCGTCAAGGATTAAAGTCTTCTTGAGGAGCTGACTGGACTCTTTCAACCACTTCTATGCTTTAGATACCAACTTGCCATGCTGAAGTCAGCAGCACCTGAGGTATTTCAGTGCCTCTGACCAGAACACAGATGATGAATCTGAGATCACAGAGCAGCGGTACTTTCTCTTTGCACAGTCATTAAGGCAGAGTAGTAGAGTACTTAAAGACCTTTACTTCTTGGATGGTGTAACTTAGTTCACACTGAGGCCTCTCCTAAGCTTTTATGGACTTGTGTTAGGGCCATTTAAATTGTTCCTGTGAGATCACAGAACTCAGCACCTCTTGACCAGAGGCATTCCAGTCTCTTTAACTCCCTACAAAATGCCACAACCATCGCACATCTCCATCAGCAACACAAGATGATGGTTAAACCAACCCTGCCTGAGCTAGACCTCAACCCTTTGATACCTTTGAGAAGCAGAAGGTCTGTCTTTCCTTGGAAATAGAGAGTACACTTCACCAAAAGACTGATCAAACACGTGGTAAAAAATTCCTTGACTTACTTTGAATTTACTGCAGAGGAATCACTTGAAAACAGCCCAAACAGCGTTTAAAAAATTGCCTGGCAGAGGAGGAAGGCAATTCTGCTGTGCCTGTTTATGACTGTTCCATCAAAACACTGTCCTCCTGAAGAGACATCACCTCGACACTACATCATTGTGGACTGATCTCTCACCAATACCTTGTATGAAAGTATTTCCAGTGAGACCACACACAGCTTGCTTTGTGATTGATTTGTAAGTGGGCTTTGATTTCAGACAAACCATTCAGTTCATCTAAATCTAGAATTTAATCTTAACATCAGTGAAAGTAAGAGTTGTGCAACAGAGCTGCTTGGAGTTCATCTCCCTCTGAGATGGCAGGTAATGGTTTCACCTTCATGATTTCATACAGGTAGCAAATATCTGCCATTCACAACTTTCTGATCTATTCTGCTCTCTTAACTTTGCTACTTAACTTTTGCCCTCGATTCCAGACAGGGTGAGATGATTTATGCTGTGCTGAAGACATTAAAATCTCCTCTAGGGAAAAATACGCTCTCAAAGTTAAATTAACCTGGCTCCTACTTCTCCAAAAATTTGAATTACAGCGCAGTCATGCCTTCACATGACCTATTAGGCATTATACAGAATTCTTATAACATTATAACAGAATTGTTAAGGCTCAGCATCTGTAAAGAGTGAAACAGCTGTTTGAGCTGCACAGATGTAACTGCTCTGAACTCTTTCAAAGATCTTCAAGTTCTCTATTCTGAATAAAAGATTAAAAGACTAAGATTGTTTCCTTCTAAAACAGGTATCCTAAAGCACTTGAGTCTCTTCTGGAATTTCATCTTTGACAGACACACCTTGTTTGGAGCAGCAGTTTCAAAAATGGACGATGCAAACCAATGATGAGATGGATAAGAGCAAGGCTAACATTATATAGCAAAGGATACAAGAAGAAGGTTTAAGTTATTAAAAATGCCTTTTTTAAAACACTGAATCCCTGAAACAGACAGCACTAACCATGTAATTAATACATGCAGGTTACATCTGTCAGTTCCCTAAAAAGTAAGCAGTCAGGAGAGGCAGCATTTGGGCAGGAATCAGCAAATAGGGATTCCACTCTAACGTGGTCACTGGGCTCACACAAACTGTGTACCTTTTTGGTTGAACTTCTGTCCTATGGGGACAGCCACAACCACCTTTTTCTGGACAGACTGAATGAAAAACACCACCAGCCACTGCCAACACATTGTACTATAAATGTGTGTCAACCATAACCCCAAAGGTTTTGACTGAACAATTACTCATCCAGCAGTTAAGGAACAAATTGAGTAACGAACCAAAAATCGTGTCTGACTTGGTTACTTCAAGACAAAAGAAACTTTTCAATTCCCTGCAATCTGGGAACACAAAAATCCTAGAGAGATTCTCAACTCCATGTGAAAATTAGTTATGCAGATGAATAATCTGATCTCAATTGATGGAAGAAAAAGATCAAACCCTTGCTAAAGCTGTTTTGCTTTAACAACATAATCAAACACACAAATAAAGCATACTTTATATCAAGGAATGCAGAAGTTCCTTCAGGTACACCAATTATAAAGGCTAAACAGGAGAAGCCATCTCCCAGCCCTCAGAATGATGAAATTTGTTAACTCTCTAGAAAAACACTTTTAACCCCTAAAAACATCCAAGTATCAAGATGATTCAACATGTATGAAGACATCCTTACTGAAATGTTTTCTGAAGGACCATCATTTGTGTAATGGTTCTGCTTCCATAATCAACAGCACATTTCAGAGTGACACATTCTCTTTTCAGACACATTCAGACACACACCAGAGCTACAGAGCAAAATATCTTCATTGCTAAGAGCCGACAGACTGCATATTGTTACACATATTGCTGATCATAAATGCTCATCATAAATTTTTAGGTTTTATAGCCTATGGTATGTAAAGGCTCACTCTTCTCTTAATTTGAAGCAGTTAGTAAATGTTATGTTCTATGCACTGCCACTGCACATGACCCTGTGTAAAAAGGCAAACAGGCACAACTGATGCACTAGGAATGTTTAAAAAATCGTGTTAGAACGTTTTTGTTTGTTTGTTTTTTTTAACTGGTATTTTTTAAACTCGAGCTACATCTTAAAAAATGTTAGGTGAGTTTCATTTTGGCAACAAGCATTTATTTCCTGCTAAGCTGCTTCACCAGAAATAAAGTATTTACCAGATACAATACATGTCCCCATTTTGGAGCTGTGGGACTAGGAAGGATTCACAAAGCTGTAAGGCTAAGGTAGTCTTCCCTTCTTTTTCAGTGTTGCAGATGATCTCAATTCCACTCTTGCAATCAGTCCTCAACAAGTGCTATACAATTAAAATAGAATCAATTTAGATAAGTTTGCTGACATGAAATAAAAACCTACCAGACCCTGCTATGCTACAGTTACCGAAAACTTCAGGACTTGCTATTAACATAGGCTGGCTTTGGAACAGCTTTTGTGTAGGTCTGTAAATTAAGATTTTGGACGTATCTAGAGCTCCTTCATAGTTTTTACACTAGTGACCATCAGAATAATTGTCTGAGACAATAAAATAGTACACAAAAGCACTTTTATGCACGATGGGAGCTTGTTCTTAAAACAAGGTTAAGAAAAGCACTGTTACCTAGTAAGTGGAAAAAGTAGAGCCTCGTGCAGCTCAAGTGTCATTTTACACAAAAGGACATCATTAAAAAATTTCAAGGCTATCAAAACTATATAATGTACTGGGCTGGCATCAATTAGTGCTTTTACTAAATAACAGTCTATAGTAAAATAGTCAACACACTGAAGTCACAAAATATTAATGATTTAAGTTATTTAGGGAATATATCCACAAGTACACTCGAACCCCCAGAAAACTGCATTTAGTTCAACAAGATCTGCAGGCACTTAACATTTACCTCTTCAAAGCTTAAGCCAGCACTAAGTCAAGCCTGATTTTCGTGCCATTTGGTTCTACAACAGCAAGAGTTGCACATGCTCCTCTCCACAGCTTGTACCCAGCAAGTATAAAAGCCCCACCTCATGAAAACAATGTATTACTGGCAAACAATACCTCCTGGAATAGCTGATCTTCTAATGGTGACATATAAAGACAGGTGAAAAGAGCTTGATGGAAATACAGATCTTTACTGATATCGGGATGATTTATGCAAGATTTGATAAGAGCCATTGCCTCAGGGATGCGTTCACAGGCAATAAGGTATCTGGCACGCAGTTCAAAGAACAGTGGATTTTCAGAGCTTAAATATTTGTTAACTGTACAGAAAAGAAAGATTTAAAGGCAATTAGAATGTGAAGTCCAACCAACAATTATTTTTTATGTTGTTTTTTAATAGTGCAACGTCAACAAATAATATCAAAAAAAAAAAAAAAGGCTCTGCTACAGAATGGATCAAATATTAAGTTAAATACCGTTAATCTGTCCTTCTGCCTGCAAACAAATTGTTATTTTTCTTACACCAGTAATCTAGTTCAGTATTTGGTTTCTAACAGATTAACACAAGGTGCTGTAAAGGATTAGTAAAATATATACTATACAGAAGATGTGAACATTTAAAAAAAAAAAAAATCCCTCCTTTCTCAGCACTAGAATCTGGGTGATTGTCAAAAGTATAGGATTGATATCACTTCCAAACTATCATTAAAAACATTTAAAACAACTCAGGATAGTCATTACCCATCAAAATGTAAGACCTCAAAGTGGTGAGAAGAAAAGTTAACTACAATCCACATGCTGTTGCCTTAAGTGGTTTTGAATGCCTTGATTTTTCTTGCCAAAGTGGAAAATACACTTCTTCCTTCCTCTGAAAGTGCTACTGGGCACAATTCATATCTAAATACCTTTTAATCCTAGCTCCTGATTTCTGGAATTCTCTTTTTCAGACCTAAAAGATAACATAAAAAAGCTAACATATGAGTGAAATGTTCTCAGCTGAGATACTAAAAACACTTAACAGTTAAGTAACTGGAAATTCAGAAACCCCTAGAAGACATATTTCAGATCTCTATTAGACACAAGATTTCTCTAGCATCTTTATTTTTATGCAAGTTAAAGGAACACTTAAAGGAATATTATTCAAGGTGTTAGGTTTCAGATGATACTTGTTAACAGGAAAAAAAAATCTAATTCCCACTATCCATTTGCACTTTTGGGTACAAAGTCAGTATACAAGAGGGCTAAAAGGAAAGCCAGTGTCTAACTGAGGTCATTCACTGCAAGAAAAAGGGATTATGCAGCAAAGTCCCTGGAGCCAAGTGGAGATGTCAACAACCCCCTTAGAAAGTAATTAACTGGGTGCACCTCTCTAATGATCTTTGCTGGATCCTCATATCAGACCACCTCATTCTGCCCAACATACCACAAGTTTATTGCTCCAATGTTTCAACCCAATTTAAACCCAGTAACTGCCTTGCTTTCCAGCCACCTCAAAAGGGAGTGTAACATCTCCAAGTGGGCCACAGCTCATGTCAAGACAGGCACAGAGAGCTTGGTCTTGGCCTAAGCTGCTCCAGGGAGTTAATGAATCCAAGACAGGATTACGGAGTTCACCCAAAGTGACTCCTGCACGTTGGTGACTCAGCAATAGGCGTCTTTCCCCGTCTGAAATAACGATCCCTGAGGGAACCACATGGCCAAATATACAAAAATAGACACCAAATAATGCTAGCCTGGAAAGCAGCACACAATGTCTGCTTTCTGTAAGACCTGACAAGAATCGGGGTTTAGGGGAAGTGAGCAGAGAAAGAACCAGCTTCCAAAATCTCATTATCTAACATAAAACATCTGTCATTGCAGATGAGATGTCAAGGGTTGGGGGGGGGGATATCAGGAGATAAAAAAGGAGAGAAAATATCTCAGCAGATGCAGCCTGAAACAAAAGGCAACAAAGTGATCATCTGGTGACAACAGGCAGTCTCGTTCCTACTCTGCCAGGTTAAAACTAAGTCAACATCCTCAAACTGTTACCAGAGAGGCTTCATGATGATCAAGAGAATCACTATAGCAAAGGATAAACTAATTCTCTGCTGGAGAGACAGAGATGGAGACCTCCTAACCTCACATCATAATCACCAAAACTGTGCAATGCAGAACAAAACTATGTTAATCCTTGTTTTCATTTTGTTTCTGTACATATTTGACTAGAACTGTACCAGCTATAGTATAAAAATAATGGGTAAACACGTTGCTCAAGCACTTGCTTCACAATGGAGACAAAACAACAAAGACTACCCCTTTAATCATGTTAATTTGCTATCAAAACACCTTTTCTGGTGAAGGGGTCAGGCTCAACTTTAATCCTCTTCCTCTCTCTACAGAACGAAGACCCTGTCATAAACACAGGAATGAGTTTGTATCGTGCACTAACATCATAGCAACTGGAGAAAAGCCAGCATTTCCCACCACTATCAAAGAGAAACAGCTCCTAGGAGACCCCCTGAGAGCACTACTAAGATGTTAGTAAAAAGACTTCACTGGAGATTGGATATTTTTCCTCTTATGAACTTTCATTTCCATTCCAGTGATTTTGTTTCCATCCTTCTCCTGCTCTCAGCTCTAGGAATTACACACATAAACAGAGAGCAGCTGTCACACGTAGTCACGGGCACTGCTGTAAACAGAGCCCAGAAACGCCACAAGCCCAAGTATTTACAATTTAAAAGCAAAATTAACTGAGTCTGATGTGTATTTATGAGACATAAATGCACATCAGATCCTCTCCAGTAGGCTAAGTGAAGTCAGGTCAGTCTCCAATGCTCTGGCAGGGGTTGCACACCTAGATTAGGTAAATCCATGCCATGAATTCTATGAACCACCTGTGTCTGAACATTCTGATCTCTACACTATAAAATAAGACTTCAACCAGTAGCAAAGAAATTCAGCTTTCTTTCAAATAAAAGAGGGACCAGCACGTTTTAGTACAGAAAAATAAACTGTTTGTGCAATAGTCTGACTAATATTTTTTTAAAAAAGCATAACTTAACACATTTTTCAGTGCTCTAGAAAATTACTGTGGTAAATGAAGTACCTAATTCCTGTGAGACAGGCTTTGCTTTCAGAATTGCTTGTAATACTGGATCCTCCCATGGTCCACCATCTCGAATGATTCGAGTCACGAGTTCCAGGTTCATATTCCTGTATTTATTTAGAAGGTTCTGACATTCCTGCATGGAAAAAGAAAAGGAATTAGGGAGAAGGAAAAGATCTTGTCTACAAACAATTAGGCTATCCAAAAGATACAAACCAAGAAAGCCAACAGTGGGAGCTACAAAGCCTTTCACTGACAGATTTAGACATGTTGGTGCTGGATTTGTGATCTGAGTTCCAGGAGGAAAAAACTGTATTAAACCACATGAGTCACCAGCCCTCAAGCAACCATTTGTCTCCAGATCTCCACGTAGAAGAAATTATGTTGGCCTATAATATTAGGAAATGCTTTTAGCCACCCATGATTTTCACATCAAGTTCCCTCTCATCCCCACACCTTGTTATTTGCTGGTAAAGCGTCAATATTACCATAAATGGGCAGAAAGTTACCTAATTTTGAAACAAAAAAGAATGGTTTCCATGCACATGCAACGGACTTCTTCACGTGTGCTTCCCTGCTTCAAAGTTCTTTCATTTTCAAACCAATTTTGTCTTTTCCATTCAAAAGAGTATGTTTGATGGTCGTGTCCCACGTTCTCCCACTGATTGTAATCAAGCAAGTAATGGCTGTTGGTTGGATAATTAAGGTAAGCAGTGCTGATACATTAATTTGTAGAAGCAGTGACAGGTAGCACCACAAAAATAACTGAGGAGCAACTATTTTTCAAACTGCAGCTCCATGAGCAGCATTAACAGAAGACACAACTTTGTTTTTCATCCTTTCTTTCCCTACAAAGTTTTTTCTCTTATTAGTGCTTGTGGTTCCGTGCAGTGAACTCAACCCTCGAAAATCAGGTAACACAAAATATCAAAACCAAAACCCACACTTATGTGGCAAAAAAAAAAAAGGCATATTTTTAACCCCAGATCACTTATCTTATGCAGTTATAAATAGCCAAACAAAAGTTTGTCACAGTCTATGCAAGAATAGAACAGCTGCATTTGTGATTTGTGCTGACCTGAGGATTTCACTGAGGCAGAGCTTCAACCTAAAATAAATAACATTTACAAGGTTTATATGAAAGTAGGCAACACTACCTGGATTGAACCTAAAATATCCTTCAAAGGATCTTCGTAGAACTCATCCTTTCCAAAGAACAGCAGCAATTCAAAAAAACTCCTGAAAAACAGAAGTGGTGACAAGTCAAGCTGAAAACATTGATTCAGAAAAAATGAAACTACCACAAATCCATTCATTTTCACAGCACTTCAAATCAATGCCCTGTGTATAAGGAGTGACATCCAAGGAACAGGAACTTCATGTGAGTGCAAATTCCCAACAATACATGTCTTTAGGTATGATATCCACTTTCCACCAACCCATTTTATCTCACTGTAACGCCCCACTGAAGTGTCTCTATGAAGATGCTGGTTTAAAGGTGTTCATTATTATGCCTTTCCAAAAAAAAAAAAAAAAAAAATCCTGATAACAGGGTTTTAAGTCAACATTTTGCCAGGGCAATTTCTTTCCTGACCTATGAAGTCTTGTGTTGCAGCTGCCCTTGAAACAAAAGGCAGGTTTGCATGAACAGCTGGACGAGGAACCCTTTGCAGAACAATTAAAATTCCCTGCAGTTATCCCCTGATTTCAAGTCAAACTTCAAAATATTTGAAGGTAACACCCAAAAGTACAAAAAACCACATTATGTTTCAATAAAGCTTATTCAAAAAAGTTATTTTTTCCTATGAATAACATTCATTTTCGGAAATACTGTCCATTAAAATATATTCACACAGACAAAACTAAGTTTTCCATAGTAATAATGGCAAAGGATCATAAAATTTGGGTTCCTTTAGATTATGCTGCAGTAATTTTTTTTCCTAACCAGGGATAAGCTGTGCCAAACACAGACCCAGAAAAATTAAGTTATAAATTCATTGTCTTCAGTGGCAGAATTTTTCCCCAGGTTAGGTCCTCAAATCTCAACTCATCTATGGAATGAAGAAACAAAGCACTACCTAAATAAGTCCTTTGTTCTGAAAAAAGCATTATCTCATTTCACGTTAAACAAAATTTTGCGGCACATTTGGCTCTGGGGAAAGGTCAGACATGAGTCATGTCAGGATCTGGAAAGCAGCCAAACCAGAACTTAAATAATAAGACAAAACTGGTTATAGCAAGTGATGTGTGCTTGTTTTGAAATCTGCTTTGACTGATTTAATATGAACAGGACCTTGAATAAAAAATCCTGTAAATCAACAGTGAGCAAGTGTAAACTGTAATTTTCCTCTCTATCAGTGCACCTGGCTTATCACACTCTTTTCATACTAATAAAGGAAGCCATCAAAACAGTCCTATTTCCTCATCACCAACCAGTCTCCACTCAGTTAAAATTCAGGCAATTCCAGGTTGGTCCAGTTATCCTAAAACCTGCAGCACTGGACATCCACATTTATATCCATAGCTTGATTTATCACATCACTACTTTGGTATTACCGGCACCAGTATGAAAACCCCTGGGATTAATGACAATACAGGTGCTGCTCCATTTGATATGAATAGCAAGGCTATGAAATACGGGAAATAAAACAGTTGTTACTGTTTAAGAGTTTATTGTCTGGTTACCAAGGAAATCTTACTCAAGCATGAAAATACAGCCAGGCAGATTTTTTGCTCTCCAAGAACTAAGACTTGACATATCTTTTCAAAAGATATTCCAGCAAGGTTTCCCAGGTAACTGCAGCTACTGAGCCCTGGGATCCCTTTCTATCACGTCACATCACATGTAAAAAAAAAAATGCCAGTCAGGCAGAGTAAGGAGAAAAAATTCTCTGACATTCTGGAATGGGATTTACTCAGTGAGCAAACCCAGCTCCAAAAAACCAAGACATTGCAGGAACTCAGCTATCAATTCACTTCTCAGTTAGCAGGGAGTGTCCAACCTACACACAACAAATACCTGAATTTGCACCTCTTGACCTCCCAAGCTTTCATACTTAAAACTACAGATAAGCATGGTCTGAACTTGGAGGTTTTTTCCCTAGAAACTGGGGGATAAAAAAAACAGCAACAGAAGTCACCATGTCTGGTTGTAACTGCTCCCCCATCCTCACACACCCGAGCACTGCAGGTTTGAAAACTGTGGTCTTGTGATTCCTGAACTATGTCAAATAGTTACACAAAGGAAGCACTTTAACCAGCTGGACAAATAAACTCGATTTACTCAAACCCAACCTGCAATAAATTCAGTGCTTAGGCTTCTGTCTCCATCTGCTGAGAGAAGATGAAGTGCATCTCAGCTTAAGTACATCTAATTCACTTGAACATTTACTTTTCTTGCTTCTAGTCAGGTCTTGAACCCTGAAAAGCAGGGGTTTAGAACAAGAGATAAGTGGGACTTGGACTTATTTACTTATCATTACCCTGACACTGAAAGTGTGGGAAAAATCACCAATGCCTCAAGAAAATTGCAATCAGAGCGAGATTTAAGGCATAACATTCCCCAGGTTTCTAAGCTGAATGTGACTGTGGGTCAGTTAACTGTAAAACAAGTAATTCCCATCATGCATTCTGATGACTCAAACATGAAAATCCATTTTAAAATAACCGACTGACTTCTTAAAGGAAATTATCTTAAGAAATACTTGGCTAGAGGTAGAAGAGTGAAAACTTGAGATAAATTGCTACAAAAGGTTGTAGCAGCCAAGCTGGATATTCAACAGGGACACAAAATGAGGGAAGTAAATTCTGCGTGGAACTCAAGATACATCTGCTGGTGAAACCACTCTCTTGCAAGCTCTGAGGACACGAGACCCTGCTGCTGTCATGACCTGTGTTGCAAAGGGAACAATCCAAAAAGCTGTACTTACAGAGCCAGGCTACTCAACACGTACTGGACGTGCTCACATTCGGCTGGGAAGGACACACAGGCAGAGGTGAAACAACACAGAGCTGTTTGGAGCACCTGGAGCTGAGGCAAAGGAACCTGCCACCTTCCAGCATAGTCCTCAACAACCTAAGGACCAAAACATGGAAATCAGTATTACAGTGGAAGGTATTCTCTGTAGTTAATACTGTACCTGCTTCATCTCCACTCCTTCTCACTCGGAAAGCGTTTAGGTTTTTTGCTGACAAATTCTACTTCTGTTATTACACACACACAAAATAAATAAATATAAACTTTATGACCTACGTCATAAAAGGCAAACCACAAGGGACCTAAAACTATTCTTTTCAGGCAGGAAATACTTCCTTCTCATGCTGCACCACAGTAGGTATTACACTCTGCATTTAAACACCAGTTTTTGTTTTGTGAGGGGATGCAAATGAGAGAGTCTGTAACAACATCCAGACACTCTAGTCCAAAAACTTTCCAAGAGGGGAAAGAATAGCCTGCACTCTTCTGGTCTTCAGTTGAGCACAAACACCGCAGTCACCCTTCCTTATCTGATCAAGTGAGTAAGTTTGGCTTTTTTTATCCATAGGATGGAACTAAGGTTAGTTATGGCCTCATCTACAGTTACAGAACTGCATCACTATTTATACAGACACATGAAGGGGAAAATAAGATATTTTTTTTAATGAGAGAAGTCCTTAGTCATCTAATCAATCTTGGTTTTACTCAGTAAAAGCAAATTTCTGGTACTGGCTCAATAACCCAGCAGCACCTGATGTTTCCACACAGGTAACCCTACCCTGAGGTCCTCTGCAAGGCCCAGTCCGAGTCTAAAACACACAGCACCGAGGCCAGCAGGAAGCACAGCAGTAAAGAAATGTCAGTAAAGGCACTCACCAGTTCTCTCAAGGATTAATCACTAACTTTAAGGCCCTGCAACACGAGCAGCCACTGCCCCTTGGCTGACATGGGACCCGTAACATTTTCTCCTCCCCAGCAGCAGCTGAGATGGATTCATGTTTTGTAGATAGATTCTGACTTTTCCACCATTATTTCCATTTATTTTAATAATTTCTGTTTGAAAATCTGTCAGCTTAATGCAGTACAAATCTAGGTCAACTGAAGGAGAATTAGCAGACTTTTAGATAAACAGCCTTCCTCTTCAGAAGAGCAGACATTTTTTCAGATGTGTCTCACACATCTATTAAGAGTTCTCTGGAATAGTTTTAGCAAAGCTCTTTGCCCAGAAAACCACGAAAGCCTTGGAAGAAACAAAGTAGACAGAAAGAACAAACATCCTTTAGTGGTGCAAAGGGTCAAACCAAGGTAGAAATAAAAGTTCCCACCATGGTGCTTCACAGTGCTGAGAGGCACAGCAAAAACATATTTATAAATCATTTCCAGCAATAAAAAAAAAAAAAAACACGTTCTGTGACAATATTAGTTTATTTTCTTGGTAGCCTAAAGTGTTAACTGTAAAGAGGATTTAAAGACAGTGAGTGACTGACCTCAGCACAGACAGCAGTGGTACTTAGGGAACAGAACCAATAAACTGGCCTTCAAACTGACAATCACCACCCAAAAGCAAGGCTGTCTTATTACGGTAAACGTTTTAATGAAAAATCACCCCAGTTCTCACCACAACGGCCAAGAAAGCAAATTAAACCTTAGAAGAGCAATATAAAACAAAGTATAAAAAACAAAAAGAAATAATCACATGCTGGTTTCCTACCTACCCATTCCTGCCCCAAGGAAAGCAAGAAAGAAGGCAAGAAATGCTAAGCAGCAAAAATAAATGTCACATCTGGATCAGTGCAGCCAACTAGGACACTCTGGACTGTGAAGACAAGACAGGTGCAAGGGGGACACCGAAAAAAGGTCAAAAAAAGGATCAAAACAAAGAACAGGAGGTGGTTCCTCACATGGGGTGTGATTAAGCTGTGGAGCTCCTTCCTCAAGTGATGCTACGTGAATTTAGAGAGCCTGGAGGAGCTGAAAAAGATGTTAAAAAGTTCCTAACTACAGTAAATTAATCAAACTGAATATAGTTAAAGAGGGGAAAGCTACAGTGTTTGCTCATCTCATCCTTTAGTTTGGCATATATGACATTTTGATAACATTTTGGTCCTCATGTCAGTGTAGAGCCAGTGCAAATAATCAGCATTCAAAAGCAATGCAGCATATAAATTAATCATCACACTGATGAGAATAACCAGACCCTGTAGTCTGGAGAAGGTGCAGCCCAAACTGGTCAGGAAGAATATGAACAGTAAACTTTGTTGTGAATGTGACACAACAGCCCCAGGAAAACAAAACATCAGTCAATTCTGAGCACACTTGCAACAATCATCAGTAAAGGATGGGAGAGCTGGAGGTGGGTGGAGAAAAAGCTAAATTCAGTACAAAATAAACTTCAAACCCCACTCCACACACGTTTTATATGGAAGGGGGAGTGGGGAATACATTTGTTTTAAATTCTATATATACTTCAATGTCTGGTTTTAAGTCATCTCATGGAGTGACTTTTTCTATAACAGAAATCAACTCCTTTTTTTGTTCAAAATACTCAACATGCCACGCTTTGAAACAGAAGCTGTAAAGGAGAACACAGCTAAAGGTTTACACCAAAAAAGAGCCCCCAAAACAACAACAACAACAAAAACACCAGCTTTGCCATTTCTCCAGGCAAACAAGTTGAAGGGACATGTGTATGTTCAGCCTCACGTGGTGAATTATCATCACAGCACTTCAGGAAACAACAACCCCCCTTCAAGGACTCTTAGGCTGCAATTTTTAATTTTGGTTTTGGGGGGCTTTTTGTTTCCCTTTCTCACTCAGTGCAGACAAAAGCACTGAAAGGCAGCTTTTCTGACACCAAACTTTGTGACAGCACCCTCCAGCTCAGCTCCACCTTTCTCCCACACCAATAGACTTCCTCCCCCCTTTTTTTTTTAACATGTTTGAATAACTCAGAGCAAAATCCATGACTCAGATGTGTCTATTAAGTACAAAATCAAGACCAGACTTATCAGAAGTTACTAAACACGAAGCTAAGGCAGCTCACTCCAAAAATAACAAGGGAGTAATTAAAGACCTGAACTGACAAAAAAAGAACTTCCCAGAATGTCATTTTATTAACTGATCAAATATATATTTTAAGTGACTAAATATGCACATATAAAGTTACTGGACTAAATTCCAGAGAGAAATAGCACTGCAAACAACCAGATCTGCAAATGCACACAAGAAACCAATGGTTCAAGCAGTGCTAGGCCTGGAGTTGCCACAGCCTTTCCTGTTCCTTCCCACAACACCACCAGAAACTACAAATCCCACCAATTTTAAAGCTTTGCCGTTATTAGGATTTCAAAATTACTCCAAAATTTCTCAGGAAATTAAAAAGTAAAGGAAGGATTAAACCCACAACAGTTCTGTATTTTTGCTTATAGTTTTCAGACAAGGAAGGTTTGTTGGCAGGTGGTTGTCACTCCTTATAATAAACATGTACGGTCATTTGTTATAATAAACATCTGTAGTAGTTGTCACAGGTCAGGAAGAGGCAAAAAAGGATTTAAATTGCCAAGCAAACAAGGGGCATGCTTAAAAAGAAAGTGTCCTGGAAATTAAAAGCCACAATTCAAAGCAACACCCGGTCAGAGTAGCTCAGACACCAAAGTTCAGTTCTAGACGAGAACTTGAGTAAAATTCCATTTACTCCACACCTGGAAACACCTCAAGAAATAACCACTTGATTTTTTTACTGTCTATTTAGCCTGTTTAGTGGGTAATGAACATTTTGTTCTGTTTGTGTCCTTACAAATCAGGATTTCATTATCCAAATAAGAGAAGGCCTGAAGATTTCAGGGTAACATAAAATATTCCTTAACATATAAAAACTTAATTAAAAAAAAAGTAAGTAATGGTTGTTCACATTCACCTTAAAAACGTGAATTTTTACTGCAATTCACATGTGAATATTACATAAGGAGGAACCAAACATAATCACATTTCTGGCAAAAGAAAATACATCACCCAGCAACAGCATGACGCATCCTATGAAACAAGTTGCTGCCAAAGCTCTACCCTTAAAGCTAAAACGCTTCCCCCCACCCTTAATCACTGAAATCTCAACCATTTCCTCAGCCTGCTTGAGGCAAGAACAACCCCTCACACTGGGTTTTCAAGAGCCCAGGACATTTAGGTAGTTCAAAAAGACACTTTTTGATTTTTGCACTAAGTTTGCAAAAGCAAGGCTGCAGACACACAGAGCCATCGTTCAACCCACATCTTTCTTTTCAGGTATAAAACCCTGCAATTCTTTTATAAATTACAAGCCTGATATATTTTTTTTCAAGTTTTTTTTCATACACTTAAAGAAAAGGTGTTAAAACCTGGAGAAGCAGCAACACCAAGAAGTTTGAAAGTGTCCAGTGGGGAAAATTCACAAAGAATGAAAGGAGAAAAATGTTACAAAGACCAAGAAAAGTCTACAAGCTATTTGTATATTTGGATAATGTTTCTTTTCTAAATACTGGCTCCTTAATCCCACTTGTAAAGCAGGGAGAGAATTTCTCAGGGTAAAACTAATAGGACAGCAGGCACAAGAAAGATAGAATATATTAAACAGATGGTTAAAAATTACAGAATCTGCCTTTTCAGAGAAAAAAAGCTTGAAAGATATTGAAGAAATCACTTTCCACTACCACTCAGGTGAGCAAGATTTTTTTAGCTAAGCTTTAAAATGATGTATGCAGATCACACATGGATCTCAAAGTTCCAAAATGTAATAAAATAAAAGCCTGTCATAACCTACAGCTTTAGGGTGGGTTTGTTTGGAGATGTTTTGCTTTGTTGGTTTTTGGTTTTTTTTAAATAAAATCTAAAACCAACTTAACCGTTATTGACTTGAAGTCCAAAGCAAGAGATAAATGCTTTCAAATTTGAAGCACTGGAAAACACTTTATATTTGTATTAAAATTATTTGAAAACACAAAAAGTGTGGAAAGGTATGAAACCCTCAAACCAGGAGAACAAACAATCCAAGTTGCACATTTTTCCACCTCCATCACCACAGGGCTGAGTCACAACACCCCTGCAATTTTGCCTGCTAAAATAAACCCAGGAAACACCATCTTCTCTGGTGTGTTCCTAAATTTGAACTTCTCAGCTTTCGGGTTTATAAGCCCAGGAATTATTTTTTCTTTTTTTTCCAGCAGTGACTCAAGATCCCACCAAGCACTGGAAGCAAACGGGGTGATCTTTCTTTCAGGAGGGCTGTGAACTGATGTGTTTATCCCTCATGGCATCACTTTGGTACTTTATCTGAACTCACCTGGCACTTATTTCAGTCACAAAATAACATCCAGTACAGCTCTGCAGCCATGTGGACAACTACAGAAATGCTGGGAGCAGCTTGGAATATTCTGATAGGATTTCATGTTACAAGCCGATATCCTGAAAATTTATCGAGCTGGGTCATCAAACTGCACCCACTGCAAGGGCAATGAAGGGAACTACATCCATTTTCCAGCTCACTAATGAGGTTTGCTTTCAAATCAAGTCAGTTTGGAAATTCATCCTTCTAATTACAAAAGTAACCCCCACCTCAACCCTCAGACCAAAAAGTAACCATTTTCACCATCTGTACTTCAGACACACAGGAAATCTCAAGGAAGAATTTCGAATTCTGCACGTAACAGAAGCTGAAATTAAAGGAGCTCTTCCAAATGTTTAGGCTGAGGGAGATTCTTCAGGTACAACCTTTCAAATTGAACTTACAAAGTAGTTACAGGGACCTTGTTCTTTTTTTTCCAAGTGGGTTTGGAACTCCACAAACAAGAAATGCCCCATCAGCACATTTTAGAAAGTACCAGAAACAGCTGGTGAGATGCATAAAGTGGGCACTTGACTCATCTTCCAAGTGTCTCTTCTCAGCTCCAGCCACAGGAATGCTGATTTTTTTTTTGATCTTTTTTTTTTGCTTTCTGCATGTCATCAATCCCTAAGAAAACATTTTATTGCCTTTTTGCCTCGAAAGAGTCAGGCTGGGATGACTCTGTGTGACCACGGACACCTAACAACACACACATCCCAAAACTGCCCGTGGCTTTAGAGATGCCACAGTCCAATTGATCCTGGATCATTATACTGTATATTTATGGGAAATGCTCTGATAAGCCTGCCTGCTTTTTTACCTGTTATTTAATCTATCTGAAAGGAGTTGAGCTGCAACACTCCAAAGAGCTTCAGCACTGTGATCGGAAGCACGGCCCGGGTGACTTAATGGGAATGTTACTCCAAAAATAAAAAATTATCCTGTTGGGTGGTTCAACCTCATCACTAAGCAACTATTAAGGAACGAGGTGGGAACCTGCACAACAGCCAGATGTGTCCTGCAGATCTGCACACACAAGTACAAAGCACCAGGCTCTGGTAAAACCCGATCTGAAGGAAAAACTGCATTAAAAAGACATCTGGGGAGGTGGATAAACGGATTTAAATCTGATAAAGCAACACAGTGTTTAAGGGAGATGGTGGTGGTTTTTTGCCCCCAACAAAAGTTATGAGAAAGAAGTGACTTAAAATTCACGACATTTTCTGAAGGAAAAAAAAATATAAATATGCTTTATTCCTCATGGAAGAGGCTGAGGGTCCTGTCAGCCCTCTCTGTATATGCAGGGACATAGAGGCCAAAATAATCCCACACTGTCAGCCCCAGGAGGGTAAGTTGTTCTCTTTGACAACAGCTTCATTTGTTCCCAAAAAACCACAAATGTCACCCGGCTCTTCCCAGCAGCACAGCCCTTAAGATCTTCCATTTCTGCAGCTAAAAGCCGTCACCACAAACAAGCCCAACCAAAACTCAGGCTGTGCCGAGCCGAGCACATGACTGCTGATCGATCACCCCAGGCCAAATTTACACCACCCAAAAAAAAAAAAAAAAAAAAAGCCCCGTAGGCAAAGTGCTCGTACGTTCATTTCACCGACTGTCACCGGGATTATTCAACCTGGGGATTGTTAGAAAGGAAACTTGAAAGAGAAGAGGAGCAGAGCCCTTTTCCACGCTCAGAGCACTGGCTGCCCACGTGGAGAGATCACCAACTCAAGGCACAACCACAGACACTCGCTCCGCAGCTCTCCCTCAAGCACCCAAGTTCTGGGAGATCACCGGAGAGGAGGAAATTCAATAAAAGGAAGGGCAACCCCCAAAAAGCAACCTGTGGACTCGGTGAGCAGCGCCCGAGCTCATTAAGCACATAAAACACTTCCAACAGAAGTTTCGCTGAACGTTTAAAACAGAAACATAATAACGAGATAGAAACATATTTATTTGAAGTGCAGAGACCAACCGTGGCAGCCAGAAAGGTGATGGACTGAGGCAATTCTATATACATTACCCTCCGTTACATCCCATATAAAATAACCTCTATTATACTACATGTAAAATGACCTCTGTTATACCGTATATAAAATAACCCCCGTTATATTCCCCCGGCCCAACCAGCGCTCCATCAGCAGGTGCCGGTGGGACAAGCACGGGAAAAAGCAACCTGTTGTTGCTGCTCGCTTGTTACTTTGGGGGGTTGCGAGGAGCCCGAGAATCCCGGGGCCCGCACCGTGACAGCGCTGCTTCCCGACGAGAAAAAAAAAAATAATAAAAATAATAGCAATAACGATAAAAATAATAATAAAACAGCCTGGCTCGACTCGGGTGCGGGGGCCGCTCCCCAGGCCCTCCCGGCCCCGCTAGCCCCACACGTGTCCCCGCGGCCGCCCCCGCCTCTCCCTGCCCCGCTCCCGGAGCCGCCCTCCCTCGCCTTCCCTCATCCCGGGAGCCTCCCCGCCCCTCCTCAGGCCTCGCCATCCCCCCCGCGGAGGCCCGGCCGTGCCCTCCCCACCCCCACACCCTCCGCGCTCGCCGGGCGCAGACCTGGCAGAAGCGGCGGCAGTAGTACTGGCTGCGGAGGAGCGCGGGCAGCGCCGGGGGCAGCCCGGGGGCCGCCAGCGCCTCCAGCTCCTCGCTGAGGCGCTCCGACTCCTGGTCGCTCTCGTCTTCCGCCATGGCGGCCCCGCCGCCCCGCGCGTACCGAGCGCGCCGGCCCCGCCCCGCCCCGCCGGAAGGGCCGCCCCCCGCCTCTCCATTGGTCGAGCCGGCTGTCCGTCAGCGCGCGCGACCCTGCGCGGCCCCGCCCCCGCGCCGCGATTGGCCGCCTGCCCCCAGCCGGGCTGCGTCCATTGGCTGAGGGCCGCGTCAGTCGCGCCTCGCCCCTGCGGCGCCGCCCCGCCCCCTCCTCCCCGGGAGCCCGCCCGCCCGTCTTCTCATTGGGCGGAAGCGCCGCCTGTCGGCGCGGGGAGCCAATCGGCGCGCGGCTCGCGGGGCGGTGGGCGGGGCCAAGCGTGTGGGGGCGGTGGAGCGGCGGGGCCGGCCGGCGGGGCCTCGGCAGGAGCGGCGGCGGCGGGGACGGAGGGGACGGCGGGTAACGAGGGGAACGGCGGGGATCGAGGGGGAACCGGGCCCGGCGCGGCGGGGAGGGCGCCGGGCTGCGCGACACGGCCGGCGGGGCATCCCCGGACAAGCCCCGGGCCGCACCTGCGCGGGCCCGCAGAGAGAGCCGGGCCGGGCCTTCCGCGGAGCGCCGGGCGGGGAGGGACGGAGGGAGGGAGGGAGGGACCCCGGGCAGCGATCGCTGAGGGATGAGCGCGGCCCGTGCCGGCTCCGGGAAAAACAGAGCCAGCCGTAATCCCTGCGGGCCCCGGGGAAGCGCCAACACCCGGCTTGCCGGGGGATTTTCTGCCGCCGCTTCAGCAGCCGAAAAGCAACAAGTTTGTGCCGGGTCAAGGCTCGCTTTTTTTTTTCGCTTGATTTCACGTCGGACGTGATTTGGGCAAGAGCAACGAAAAAGAATGAAGAAAGTTACGTGGATGCTGGGAAAAAAGATTGTTTATCTTTTCAGTGTGTCTTTATAGGGCTGTACAAGTCAAGAGTTGAAGTCAAGACTTGTTACAGAAAGCAGCAAACAGAGCGAAAAAAAATTAACTAGATCTGTTTAATACCAAGATCTTTGCCTCTTTTTCTTCAGAAGGGCGTAATCTCTTCCATGTTGCAATGTGTTCGGTTTTTTTTTAGAAAAGAAAGACAATTTTGAAGACTGAATTATGTATTCCTTCAGTTCCAGGCCGAGCAAAAAATGCAGCAGAAACTGCTTTCTGTCTTTTTTTAAAAACATTGCAACAGCAAGCTATGATCAAACAAGTGCAGAGAAAGTACATCATGCCCATAAATAAATGGCCAGGCAACCTTCTGTGTTTCTTAAAAAAAAATTATATATATATATATAGACACATATATATTTTAGAAAATAGAAGATTCTAACACTTGTTGCCTTTTTTTTTCTGTTCCCATTAGGCTGCCCTTAATGATTTGCTTTAGGCTCCAAGTTAAGGTTCAGTCTGATAGCTGTGGTTTGAGCTGGAGCAAAAGCGAGGGCTGTTTCCAAAGGAGCGCTGACGAAGCTCTTGTTTGGTTTTGTTTAGTTTAGATTTGGTTTCTATTTTTCTTTGTTGTTGTTTGGGAGGGAAAGGGGGAGTAACTGGCTCTTGTGAGTGACAGGAACGGTCTTCTTGCCTGCCGTTTGGACAGCTAAATTTCTGCTAAATAAATAAATGTTTTTACTAAACTTCTGCTAACAGAATAAATCCTTTTCGGGAAAGAAACAGAAAAACACTGACCCCCAAAAAAATGTCTTCAAGAAAAGCAGAAAGCTTTTCTGTTTGACTTTAAGGAATTAACAAATTGGGTTTGGAGGGTTCTGAGGGTTGTGAGTTTGAAGGTTCTGAGTTCTGAGCTTTGTAGTTGTAGAAACCAAGAATCTTTTCCTCTGGCCCAGTTTCTTTCGATTTTAAGGTGAAGAGCCTTCCTTCCAATAACAATTTCACACACGGGTATCTTACATGTAATTAATTACCTTTTAGATGCCAACAGCGCTGTGCTGGGTGTTGAACAGGCTCCATGCAGGAGTGTTGGGTTTAATCCTGACGGCAGTTTGGTGTTTTCCAGCTCTGCTGTGCCGGAGGCAGCGATGGAACGGTTCGGAGTGAAATCCGCCCCGTCCCGTAACCGCTCCAAGACGGCCCTGTACGTGACCCCCCAGGACCGCGTGACCGAGTTCGGGAACGAGCTCCACGAGGACGGGGGGAAACTCTTCTGCACCTCCTGCAACGTGGTGCTGAACCACGTCCGGAAATCCGCCATCAACGACCACCTCAAGTCCAAAACGCACACCAAGAGGAAGGCGGAGTTCGAGGAGCAGAACGTGCGGAAGAAGCAGAGGACTCTCACCGCCTCCCTGCAGTGCAACAGCGCTGCTGCCCAGACAGAGAAATCCAGCGTCATCCAGGACTTTGTGAAGATGTGCCTGGAAGCCAACATCCCCCTGGAGAAGGCCGACCACCCGTCCGTGAGAGCCTTCCTGTCCCGCCACGTCAAGAACGGCAGCTCCATACCCAAGTCGGAGCAGCTGCGGAAGGCTTATCTGCCCGACGGGTACGACGAGAACCAGCTCATCAACACCGAAGACCGCTGAGGGGGGAAACCGTTGGCGTCAGTGTCGTGAAGTTTTACATATTGATGGTGTGGTTTATTTTTATATTCATGCATATATATACAGTGTTACATATTGGTTTTACAAGCTATTTTGTATTCTTGTAGAAATGACAATCTGTGCCTGGGCTCAGTGGTGTGGTGCCACAGGTTGTTGCTGACCCTGCTGCGGACTTCGGAATTCCTGTTGAATGTGGGGAGCGTTCCTGGTGTGCACCTGATCTCTGCCCAGTCCAGCTGTAACTGATGGCACTTGGATGGAGGACCTGAACAGTGCATCCAAATATCCGTGGAAGATGGTGTGGTGGGGATTGTTAATGGTGTCAGTGGATTGCTTTGTCCGGTGTCCTGTCCCTGAGTGACCCAAGAAGTGGCGCTGCACGTTTGAACTGCAAGAAGCTGTAGGATGGTTGATTAAAATGCAACTGCTCTGCTGGGGGAGGACTGCTGCAACTTTCTACTCGAGTTTGGTTTACCTTTTAAAATGGTAAACCTTTTTTCTTCTAGAATACTCTCTTACTCTGTTTGGTGCAACTGTGGATGTGTCCATCAGCTCGAATAGCCGGTCTCTTGTGTTGACCTCTGAGCTCCACAATTCTCACAAGGCTGGGAGTTGTGCAGGTTCACTGCGTCTGCATTTCTGAAATCCCTCTTTCATTGTCTCAGCTGTTGCCCCTTCAGCTTCTGTGCCAATCCTCGAAAGCTGAGCAGATAAACCAGTGACTGAGTGTGGTTTGCAGTGCAGCTGCTGGCAAGTGGGACTTGGGCTGGACCAAGTTCTTAGGAGAGAGGGTTAATGCCTTTTCCCAAGGATGCAGAATCTGAATTGGAGCTGGGGGGAGGCCCTAAATTGTGGAGTTGGGAAGGTTTTTTCACTGTGCACGGGAGAAGAGACTCTTCCATCTTTCCCTGAAGGTCCTCGACGTCCCCAGCCTTGTCGTCAGCCTTTCAGTCCAGGGCACTGAAGTGATTAAAGTTGTTACTGCAAAGACTGTTCAGTACCTGTAAGCACAAGTAGGAAAGGGTCTATATTTGGGATTTATCCTGCAATTACAGACCTGGGCTGTATTTCTTGCTCTGGGCCATGGCCACATCTGTTGGGCTGGCTAAAAGTAAAAAAAAAATGGGAAAAGAAAGAACTTCAGTCAGGTTACCCTCTCCAAAATCTGGTTGAGCCAACCAGCCCAGTGGATGCAAGTGCTCTGTGAGACACGAGAGCACTGTGCAGAGTGCTGGCATACAGCTGACCTCTGCCTGCTCCGGATTTCCTGGAGATCCTCTGGGTTCAGGGAGGCGGCCAAGCAGCTTCTGTAGCACAGAAATCCTCCCACCGAGTGGACGCGGTGGGGTAAACATGCTTTAACTCCCTTGGGTGGGGCCAGTTAGCCAGCTTCCTTTCCCCGGCGGAATTTCACAGTGTTTCTTTTATTTCCAGCAACGCTCAGTAATTGCTGAAAAGAGACAAAACAACCTGATTATTTTGCTTCTGCAATTATTTCCCAAGCTGTTCCTAAAGCAGTCTTTTTTTTTTTTTGCTGGGCTGAGGGAGACTTACATACTTAGCAACAACTGTTTTATTTTTTTTTTTGTGCACTTAGCTTCTGAAGAAATGCACTTGTGCTAAGAAACCCTCTGGAATAAATGGACAACACCAAAAAAGCAGGAGGCTGCCCATCCACGTGCACCAGGACAGGGGTGCTCAGCACCCCCACTGCTGCCCCTCAGTCCCAGCCATCCCCTCAGCTCTGCTGGTGGTTGGTGCCGAGCTCCAAAAGGCAGAAACACCAGCAGCAAAATCCTTTAATCTAATCCTAACTATCAAAAAAAAATATGCCTTCCAAAATACCGTTTGCTTTTGCACAAGCTTGGGTTTAGCTTGAAATCATGAGCTGCCTTGGGCTAAAACTCTTCTGGAAATCTTCTTAGGCCAAGCCTGTTCTGTCCTGACAATAATTGAAAGTGTTCTTCTCTCCCAGCTGCTGTCTCACTGCGGTGAAACAACATCCTCACTTTAATGTTTCTTCTTTTTTTTTTTTGTTTTATAAACCTTATCAATGGAAGCAAATGGAAAACAGTGAAGTGTTGAGAAAACAAGCTTCCACTGAACATAAGCACCTGGAGAAAAGAGGGTGATTAAAAGGTGTGATTTTGGGCCGGTTAGCCCAGTTTTTACTAATGTGGGATTTTTCAGGCTGCACCCCCATAACGATTTCGGATACGATTCAATGTTGTGTGTTTTTTCCTTGACTGACAAACTGACAGACATTTTGAAAAGCTTAATGGTGATATTAAACAGTGTCTTGCACAGATTTTAAAAAAAATAAATAAATAAATCCAGTTACTTTTGCAGTTTTACCCAAAAATAAAGAAGTTGGCAACATCAAGAGTTTGGGTTTAAAAAAAGAGAACCAGTCATTCTCAATAAGGCAAAGGAATATTGGAATACTTACTTTCTCAAAAGCTTATTCTACTTCAACAGAGCAATCTCTACATCCAGAGATTTACAGAATTAGGGCAATTCTGTGAGTATTTTCATTAATTCTTCTAGCACCAGTTGATTTTGATGCAGCACAAACCTGGTGAGGAACACGAGCAGCAGAGCCACGGGCAACCAACTCTGAACAGTTTGGAGCCAAAAGTTGGTCATCAGAATCTTCAGTGGAATGAACTTCATTCCACACAGCACTCTGGTGTCTTAGCAAAGGGATGTTTCCATTTTAAAAAGCTTTTTTAAAATTTACAAGCTTTTTTTAAAATCCAGATGCTGATCCATTGCAACAAACGTTAATAACCGGAGTGAAACAATGAGAAATAAAGCACTTCCAGGTAACCTAGAAAGAAGAATGAATAAGTAAGTTTGTAATCATGAATATGACCCAAATCATCCAGACTGTTCTACTCTCAGAGAAAATAAGTGTGAGTGGTTCCACTCAGCTGTGGAACAAGAGTCCTGCAAACACTCGAATTTAGAGCATCATTTTTGCCAGCGTGGCTACAGTCGGATAAACTTTTAATTTATAATAACCTTTTAGTTGCTGTTGATCTGAGGGAAGATTTACAGCAGGAGATTTCTGGCATATCTGAACTAACTAATCACTAAATCCTAGCTCAGAGGCTGTGATTGTTTTATCAGTCTCCATGGGGGGTTCCATTTCTTGTGCAAGAACACTTCATTATTATTTTTCTGGGTGTTTCCTGCAAAGAAAAGGACTCTCAGAAGTAAAGGCAGGATGGTCTGCTTGTCACTTTACCTGTGTAGGGACGAGCCTATAAGGGATACTTTTTGCCAGGTGGTTTTATTAATATATTTAAACTCTAAATGTAATATTTAAAAAAAAATTTAAAAAATAAAAAGAAGAAATATTTTCTTCTCTGACCATGTACTTAAATCAGTGTAGTCAACTGACAGCTAAAATAATAAAATTGAAAAAAAAAAAAAAAACCATGAGCAAGCTTCCAAATTATTAATCAGTTTGAAGCCTCTGATTTGGCAGGTCCTTGGGGGAGGTGAAACATCCACCACAATGAAAGGGAAATCTGTTTTTCAAAACCTCTTCTGCAAACTATGGGATATTTTCCTGACAGAAGGGCTATTTTTAGCAATTCTGACCCGAGCAGTGAAATGCTCCCTGGTTTTGCAGCATAAATGAGCTGGTTTTCAGGAAAAAAAGGAAACAAAACAAACAAACAAAAAGCTGGAAGTTTGGCAAGGATAATCTCTATATTTGCATATAAAGAGAGGCAAGACTCACTGTTGTTGCATTCACATTGTACTCACTGCTACTTAACTCTTCGTGTAATTTGAGTGCTTGTTGTCTTTGTAAAACAATTTTAAGGTTGTGTCTAACTTTCCAAATAAATCTTTTTTTTTTTTTTTTTTAAACAAAGCTTCTCTTTTTTTTTTTTGTGTGGACAACTCCTGTATGAAAACAGGAGCTGGGAGAACAGGAATTAGGAGCCTCAGAGGTTCTGAAGGGGCTTTGTTGTATTGGTTTGCATCGGGTGGGTTTTTTTAACCTGCCCTTCGGTGCTCTCAAATTCAGGGCTGGATTTCGCTGGAATAACTGAGACCTCCTCACCTTACAGTGAGGGTCTCAAGGAGGTAACGCAGTCCCAACGAAAAAACACGACAAGCTCAGATTCTTTGCCACCTCCAGAAAGATTGTGAAGGGAAAACCCTACCAAAACAAACAAAACCCCTCAAAACAAGTAAACAGATACAAACCAACAACCCCAGAGCAACCACTGTCCGGGAAGGAGATAAAGAAAGTAGTGATGCATCAGCAGGGGCACTGGAAGCCTCATTTAGCAAAGCCTTTTTACCCAAGCATAGATGAGTGTCCAAGCTATTTACCATAAAAAAAAATTACAAAATACAGAATCCTCACAACCCATACACAGCGTGCAGGACAGGGAATATATGTCCCTTCCTGCCACTCTGACCCACGTCTCCTCTCCCAAAAGGTGAATGGATGACAGCACAGAAAACTTCCACAAAGCTGCCAAAAAGGGATTGCCCGCCTAGAAAGCCAGTCTCAAACCACCCCAGAGAACAGACAAAACCTTATTTAACGAAAAACCATCAATCTGTAGCAATCCAGCCCAAACCACTCTGTCTAATACAATTACAGAGCTTAAGTGCAAACTACAAATGTTACATTCCTGGCGTAAGCTTTGGGTAACTCGACACAGCTCCGGCAGAAAATTGCAGCGGCAGGAAAACCCTCCAAAATAACCCAAATTTTCCAAGCTAGACATGGGTTCACCACTAGGTGTCTTCGCTCCACACGAATGCCATCTGTGGTCGCAGCGTTTGTCTCCAGGGGAGGCAGCACCGCCAGTGCAGTTAACAATCCCTGGGTTTTCTGGCACAAATATTTGCTCCTTCAGGCTGGATTGTAATTTTTGGAAGTCTTTTTCACTTTCTCGCAAACATCAGGATGATTCTCCTGTGACCAGACCCTTCCAAACACAAAATTTCGAAGCGTTGTTCCATTGTTTTCTCTAAAACATTACTTATTCAAAAAAAAAAAAAAAAAAAAGAATCCTGATAAATTTAAATGTCTTTAAGGCCATAATATTCAGTATTTTCTCTAGAAAAATATAGTCCAGTGTTTGACTACCCTCTAAACTCCACCATTTTAGCACAGGGTTTAAGTGCATGATTTTCCTCTCCCTGCTTTCTTTTGGGGGGTTGATGTATTTGCATTATAGGCAGAAGTGATACCTTCTATATGTACAAAGTTCCTGTTCCACTTGAATTTGGTTTTGGCTTTATGAAGAAACTTTGCCTTGTCAGCAGTTTTCGGGGAGGTTCAATTAAGTGGTTCAATGTTTTAGAAATATTGGGGGAAGAGAGATAGGAAAAAGGAACCCACAAAATCAAAAAAATCAAATTACTTGGCCTTCTGTTACGAGGATGCTAAAAACAAGTAGTAGAAACAATAGCACAAAATTACAAACAGTATCAGAAATAATATTGTTTGTAATATTTAATGTTAATATTTGCAATATCCAATATCCCAGACAAAATTAGAAACAAAACCAGAACTTTTAGTGCAGGTTGCTTTAAGTTGATCTAACAAAAACCAAAATATTCAGCCGTGTTTCTGACCTCCACCAGCTCGTGAACGGTGAGGTGAGTTTGTTCAGCTTCCTAATTCGCTAATGCTGAATTAAAGCACAAGGACTGAAGGGCTGAACAAGTGGCTCCCTTATCTCTGCTATATTGGCTGGTTATAAAATTTAAACCTCACGTGCAGGAGCATCTTTCAAAAAAATTAAAATAAATTAAAATAAAAAATAGCTGTGGTTCCTTGCACCGCGAGGGGAGAAGCACAGAGTTCTGAGGTGATGTGAAACAATGAAGCAGTTCGTGTTTCAACCACACACACACACACAAAACAAACCCCAAAAAGAGGCAGCTGTGTAACCCATCCCATTTTTGCATATCTGTAGCTTCCCCACCCCTTTTTTGGCAGAAGGACCGGTGGAGGCACTCGGCTCAGACACACACACAGCCCGGGAGGGACCATCAGAGCTGCCCTTTTGAAACCCTCGGGACCATCGTGTTGGCAATGCCCAGGCAATGAAGGTTTCTCCAGTCATGCTGCTCAAAAGGACCTTGCTGAACCTTCTCCCAGCAGTGCTGGCTCAGAGCATCTCTCGAGTTCACGGTAAGGTGTGGCTCTGCAATTTAACCTGACCGTGGTTTTATTAAACATTGTGGGCGGGGAGCAGAAAGCAAAGCAGTGCTTAGGGGACCCTGGAGATAACGAGTCTTATTTTATTACCATATCAGGGACCCCTAATTGGACTGACCAGGATGATAATGGTAATAATTGAGAAACATTCAGTGACTGTCTAGAGGAGAACCCCAGCACCTGAGAACCAAACACATTTTTCACTGTGGTTGGGGCCAAAGGCTCTTCCTTCCAAGGGTTTGTGCCTGAAATCTGGGAATGCCGCTAGCTCTGACCTAGGTCTGCTCTGCAACCAAATTATCCTCGCCAGGCAAGTGTTCCCGCAATTACTCGGCTTACTTATCATCCCACTTGAATTATCATCCCACTTTCAACTTTGAACCGCCACAGTTTTTGAATAAGAGGTTCTCCTAATTTGGCCTGACAACCCTGTGCCCGGCACACTCCTAATACTATTTTTACTTTATTTTGTCTAAGGAGATGATTTTGTTGCAAGTTCCTCCTGACTGATATGGTACAGGAGCCGTAAATGTTGGCATTGGAAGGAAGACAGGCATACAAAAGGGCTCAGAGCTGCTGCAGTGGATACACTCAGCTGCTCTTCATCCATTTCAAATGGATCTGCTAAATTGGTGGAAATAAGGTGATAAAATCCTGCTAAAACGACACAAATTGAACGGGCTGTGGAAAGCTCAGCTGACCCACGTGTGACCAGCCCCGCAAATCCGCAGCATCTTCTGACACTCCTCTTTTCTGATGAATAGGACACTTTATTCATACTAATGGGAGATGTTAAACAAGCAGTCAGAGCATCCCTGGGAAGGGAAACCCAAACATTTCGCTCACAAGACATGAATTACCAGGCCAGTTGCTCAATCAGGGTGTGACCTGAGCCCCAGGAAGCTCCTGAACTGCTTGCTTTACGCTGGATTTTCCAGTGACTAAACTAACGTGCTTCTGAAGTGGTTGTATCTTGAGCTGACAACCTCCTTCACTACCTAAATGAAAGTATTTTCTTTTCCTCTAAGAAAATTAGAAGATTAGAAAATGAGGCGCTTCATTAAGTCCCTCTGTCATTAGTCCCTCGCATAATCATCTCTCTTCATTGCCTGGTATAATTCTTTCATAGCTGGATGAACCTTCCACACTCCTCTGCCAGCTCCCAAATACTGCTTTTAAAACAGAATGGAAATTCTGTTCATTGCATCAACCTTTTTTTACACAGGGTTGGGGGTTTTGGTTTGGTTTGTCTTCACATTTGATTAGGATTTATTCTCAGATCTAAGACAGAACTACTTAGAGTCCTCCAAGAACATTAATATTTCTTTCTCTGCACCTACTACAAAAATAAAAATTATATTCACAGGAGCATTACAGGGAGAAAAGTTCTGCAAGTCAGTCTTTACAGAACCATAATATATATTTTTTACGTGTGTTTACATTTTATGCCAAGATTTTCCCAAACTTGCTTGGTTTTTATTTGGTTAAAAATAAGCTGAAAACCAAAGCCAACTTATTTAAGCTCTGTGTGTTGCAGATCTATCCAAAGCTTCCCTTACTCCAAAAGAAAACAAAGTTGACCCCTCAGATTTCATAGACCAAGTCAATAATAATAATAACAACAACAACAACAATAATGTTTTCTAAATTAGGGACAGAAAAATAAGCCTGTTTTCTCATAAATCACAAGCAGAAGGACCTTCTGCCCCCACAGCCCTGTAATTTTTAGTCCAGTTAGACCCTGTTTCCTTTGTAACATCAGAGAACAGGCTGCTCCTCACAAGGAGTGGTTGTTGCTCTCTGGGCTACAAACACAAAAGAAATGAAGTGTTTCATCCCAGGGAAAATCAAACCCAGCAAGCTGGGGTTTAATAATAATAATACAACTCATTCTTGCCCCCAGAATCCCGTCCAGAAACCGAGTACGTGCCCACTGGTGGTGGGCACAGCTCTCAGCCCCAGTGACCTTTCTGTGGGATACCCTGCACATGCCAGCACAAAAGTTCCACCTTCAGCTTTCAGTCACCAAAACATAAAAGCATATTTTCTGCACTTACACGGCTTTCATCAAGGAAGGATTAAAAACGATGCAACTCCTCATCAGCTACGTCAGCAAACGGGCCAAGCACTGCAAACACCAGCACTGCCAGAAAAAAAAGAACGTTGTTGGCTTAATTAGTCATGTCATGGCTGTTTTCTGGAACATAAAACTGAACAAAAAAAAAATCAAGCAATGTTTTTATTAAAGTATTTAATATTAAAGTCAGGAGTATTTCCCTGCTGGACAAGTTATGGAACACGTGCTTTCATGGGGAATCCTGGCAGGAGGTTTGCTTTACTTGTGTAAATTAATTCCTGGAGCCAGAGAGCCCAGCTCACTGCAGCCTGTTCAGAAACACACTCAAGTGTGGGATCTGAAAGAAAACGTGCTTTTAGTCAGCGGGGATCTTACTGAGGAGTTGAAGTTTGACCTATAAAGTCTGTCACAGGTCATTTTTCCCCCTCATGCAAAGTGCACGTTCAGAGGCTCATCGTGAGCACCAGTGGCTCAGTGTGAGACTGAACACTTTAAACTCAGTGTGAAACCCTGTCACTGGCTGCTGTAATGCTGGCACAGAAGTTAATTCAGCTTATTTTAGAAAGAAATATAGAACAGAATTGGCAGTGCCCCTGCCACTGACTTCTCATAAGAGGAAAAAAAAAACCTGAGAGGCTCTTCAGCAGAAAAGTTCACCAAGCCACGTGTGTGCTCAGGTTTATTCACTCAGTTTGTTCAGTCAGGTTTGTTTATTCAATTAATGAACTGGAAAATTTTCCTCTCATTGTCAGGAGTGTTGGTTTTTATTTTCCTGTTTAAAAAATATATATATATCACCCATTCTCTATAAAATCACTAATTGTATTAATTTAAATTGTTAATTAATTTATATTGTATATTGCAAATTAATTTATATTGTTATTTAATCCCAAATCTACACCAAAACCCCTATCCCTGCCAAATGGCCTTTGGAGGAGATCTGTGACACATATTTTAAAAAGTTAGTCTTAAATATTTGGTTCTATATGAAATATGTCCCAAACATTCTTGGTTTTAAAAGGATTTTCTCCATTTTTTTTTATATCCACTTGCAGTTTATTGCCAAGGGAGGTGTGATTTGGGACAGAGGAAAGGTTAACTAGATATTTCAGGGCATTTTCATCACCAATCCCAACACTTAATCACTAGAGGAATAAAAAAAAGATGGATTATAAGGAAAGGCTTTCTCTAGTCCAGATTTTTGGTTATTGAAGTTTAAAACAATTGACACTAAGAATTGCACAAAGCCTGAGAAAAACGTTTTAACTCTTCTCCATTCATCTCACCTGGTGATATTGTTCCAGAAAGTCCCCAAACAACATTCACCAAGGACTGGGTTTCTTCCTGGTGAGAATTTGAGACCCTGAAGTCCAAAGCAATTATGATTATTGTTGTGCTCCAAGAATTGTCTTGTCACAGTAAAAAAATACCGAATTAAAAGGAGCTTGAAGTCTGATTGGTTTAAGTGGTCTTTACCTGGCAGGCAGAGGCTTTTTTCCACAGGATCCACAAAGGATAAGTAAGGAAATTCAATCCAATTTCAATAAGCTCTTTTTTTCCCCTACCGAAACTGCAGCTGACCTAGAAAAACAAAGGCAGGACAAGTTCCTCCCAAGTGCTGTTCCCAAAGCCCAGGGGCACATTCCATAGGTGAAGAAAACAAGGATGTTGGAGTCAGGATCTCTGGATAGCAGGGAATTCTGCTCTGGGAGTAGAATTTAACCAGAATTAGGAATAAGCAAGTGAAGGATCAGCACCTGCAGACAAAGGAGCAAACCTGGGGCAGGTGTTTGCACAGGCTGTGTGGAAACACTGTTCAAGCTCACCTGGGGGGAGACAAGCATGTTTTACTTCAGATCTCTTCAAAATATTGGGAAAAGAACAAGTAATAGGAGTGCCAGTGGAACTTAAAAAACAAAACCAAAACAAACAAACAAACAAAAAAACCAACCCAAACCCATAACAAAAAAAAAAAATCCACACAAAAAACCCCAAACAAACAAAAACAAAGAACAAACTGTAACCAACTAAGCCTTTTATTAGCAGCAAAACAGCTCCTTATGGTTGAATTGGAGACATACAAACATATTTTATTTCAATTCTCTTAAAAACATACTACGTAAGGAAATAGAACGTAAGGTCAATGCCAATGGAACTTTAATTAAAAACAAGAAACAGAACAAAACAAAAAACCCATCCCAAAAAAGCCACAACACCCCAACAAACAACAACAACAACAATAAACCATCAAAAAACCCCATCAAACAAACAAACAAAAAAACCAAACCAAAACCAAAGTATAAATTGTAACCAACTACATTTTTTATTAAGCAGTGAAATAGCTCCTTGTGACTGAATTGGGGATAGTGCAGGAAGTTCTAAGGATGGAATTTTCTCACGAGGAAGAGAACACTTGAACTGCTTATTCCTTTCACCTGCAGAGCAAGAGGGGCACAAAATCTACCCCTGAAGTACATCCAGACCTCAGCAAAGCTTCTGGTTTGGAAATTTCTATATTCCCACTCAGAAATAAAGAAATTTCTGTGCTGCCCCTGTTCCCTCAAGTGCAAGACAATTATTTCTTTAGAGCAATGTTTAATATTGATGAGGCATTTCCCTTTCCAAGCACCTACAAAAGTAATGTTCATTGGAATTCATGAGAAACTCAAAACTTGTTTGAAAACTGAGAGAAGTTGGACTTTCTGGACCTTCTATAAAAGTTTTGGCATTTTATTTCTGGGGGGGTTGTGTTTTGGTTGGTTGGTTTGTTTTTCTCCAAAGGAGAATTTAAAAAAAAAATAATAAAATAAAACTATATGATAAAATACTTAGATGAAGGCCAGCAGAAAATATCTTTGCTGCAGAGATAGACACATCCTTCTGGAAATATATGTTACATAAGGTTATATCAGAAAGAAGGCTGCTATCAATCCTTACAGATCACTTCCTGGAGCATTATCTTCCAGGGCAATCATTGCTCAACGAACTGAAACCTTGACTTTCTAATTTGAGCTTTTAGTTTCCACTTTCAGGCTCTTGATCACCACGTGCTGCTCTGCTGCTGTGGTGTGACCAAAGTAGGTCTGTCCTAATTGCCTGAAAGCTGAAATCATCCGAAATCTGCTTTCTTTTAATCAGAAAGAGATCTGAAGTGAAAGAGAAGTGATCCTGCTTCACTTTTAGCCCTTTATTTGTCCCCATACCTACCAGAAATGTGAGGAAAACAGTTATTTCCTTCTTCTTTTCTATCTTACATGATTTTATTATGTCCTTTCCTCTCGGTCTCTTTTCTTTGAATGAAAAAAAAACACAAAACGGCTTGTACTCTTGTCACTAATTTACAGCTGATGAGTTCTTATCTCCCACATCTCCAAACTTACTGAAGAACTTACTTTCTTTGCCAAACAAAGCCATTTTTATTCTGCTGCTCTCATTCCTTCTCTTCTCAGGGATGTTGAATCAATTCTACTTGCCCTTGGTTTTCATCCTGATGTTTTCCATTAGCAAAAAGACCTTGTTTGTACCCAGGGCTCTTTCTTCTGGCTAATTTTCTTGTCTCCATCCAAATTATCTGAATTTCCTCCACAGGGACCAGTTCTGAAGTCCTTGTCCAAGCTGCTTTGTCTGTGTGTTTCTGCCACTCTCCTCACCCCACTTCAAACCTCATTTAAAGCCACCCTGACCAAGGGAACCTTGGCAATCAAGGATGACTTCAGATTTGAACCCCTCAAAGCAGAAACTTCCTGGCATTCCAAGTTCTGTGGGCAGAGGAGTTTCAATATTCCACATGGCAGAGACATATCAGAGACATCTTTTTCTGCAGTGGCTGCAAATAACAGGGAATTAACCTACTCCTTGTTATCAAGCAAGTCCAGGTACATTCAACAGGGCAAAATGAGGACAATATTAAAGATACAGCTTTGAGTGCTACCTAATTTTTCCGTGCCCATTTCCAAAGCCCCTATAAAAGAAGGTAGGGCAGTAGGAATCACATGGGTATCACTTATTGTTACTTTGAACTAGCCAGAGAAATAAAGCATCACATGGGTCTTTGAGAAAAGGTCAGGGCATTCAAATACCAAGTCCCAGAGTTACAGTGAGTCAAACCCTTGACCTGAACCCTCAACTAAACAAAATGTAGCAAAAATCTAAAAAATAGATGAGATATATTTGCATTAAACATAATTCTACTCAAGATCACAATTATAAAAATCTCTACCAAAAAAAAAGGCCTTTACTTCTGCAAGTTAAGAAGAATTGTGAAGTAACTAATCTCAAATAAATCTAAAAGGAACAGGAAAGATCTGTGAGAAGGATGGCACAGGAAGGGTTGCTATGTATATCTTACGTGTTTTCTGCACAAAATATGAAATTTCTAACTTGACTGAGATACAGAAAAAAAAGGAAAGTTTATATCACAGAGAGAAAGTGCATTTTAACAACCCCCTGGAAACAAAAGGAGCAGTGGTGTTGATGCTTTCTGCTCTCACCCTCCCATAAAGAGATCAGATCTGCTTCAAGGAGACAAGGGAAGTCTGGAGTCAGGACAGAGACAAACCCCCTGTGATCAGAGTTATGGGGAGCACCCATCAGCCTCCCACTGCTGGGATCTGTGTCATGTTTGTCTTCCCAGGATCTGATGAAGCCGGAGATTGCTCAGCCGAAATTCACGTTCCGAGCCGCTCCCGGTACAGAGCCCACGTCGGGGGCTCTCTGTCCCTGGAGTGCCCAGTTCGGTACTGCCAGACAAAGCCACTCCTGCAGTGGTGCAGGATGGAAGGAGCCACCTGTGTGCAGCTGGAGAGGGGCCAAGCAGGATGGAAGTCGGACTCTGTGTTCGCTCTGGAGATCTCCCCGGTCCATCGGAATGACACCGGGCGCTTTCGGTGCCAGGCCAAAGGGGTCAACTTCTCCATTGAGAGCCACGAAATAAAGGTCATCGTTGAAGGTGAGCCCCCTGGGTTGTGAGAGAGCCCTGTTAAATGAAAAAAATGCTCTTTACAGCAATACTCCTGCCTCCTGGAGCACAGCTCCTGGCGTGTTTGGCCGGGAGCAGAGTTGAGCTGGTGCTTGCCTCTTCCTCCACGCTTTTGGTAGGACAGAAACCAAAGGAAAGAACAACATAAAGAAATAACAGGGGGATCTGGAAGAGAAAGGCAGAGCTGCCAACACCAAGCAGCCTATCTGGTAATTAAAAAAATACCAGCTGGGACAAAAACAGCTTGTGGGAGCACAGCCTGGTTGTCCATCACAAGGACTGGACAGGATACAAATGCTCCTGGAGCAGCAGTCACTGAGGCCACACAACAGCAGGGAGGACAAAGCAACTCAAGTGCCTTGTGGAAAAATTGCCTCCTTGCAACAAACAGGGTAGGATTTTGTACCCCGAGATGTTCAAGAGCAGGAAATATTTACCGGAGCTTTAAATGATCTTAAAGGCAAATTAGGTCTTCTCATTGACTGAGTTGGCGTTCCAAGTCCAGAAATGAGGAGCCGTGTCTGCCCTCCTCAGCGTTGCTCTGCAGCTCTAGAAAGTGGTCTGTGTGTCCTCCTGAGCCCAGGCAGTGAGGGCTAAGCTTGTTCTGTTGCCAGTTCCTCCCCTGGGAAGTTAATGAACTTTAAAACCTTGTTTAATTCTGCAACAGAGAGAGTAACGCAAAAAATTAAGGCTTTAACATATATGTCCAGCTCCTGATGCATGTTTCCTCTGAAATATGTTCTGGTGATCCATTTGAATGCCCAAGAGGTCTGAAAGATAGAACTACTCTGTTGGCACTGGGAGACAAACTCATCATCCCCCCTCCTCCAAAACACCTTTCCCTCTGCTTGATGCCATCGGTGCCAAATGTCAAGTTGCTGTTTCATTTCCCTGTCCTGCTTTTCTCTTTCAGAGAAGTCTGTAAACATCACAGTTTCACCAGAAAGTAAGTTCTTGTTTCCTCTTTAAGAGAAAGGAACTAGCCTGTATTGCTATGAATCTCTGGTTTGTGCAGTCCAGACAAGTTCTAAACTCACTGCTAAGCTACAATTGCTTTCTTCCTGCTTGAGCAAAATTCAGGCTCTCAAGGGGCACAGATTTCAAGGCTGGGACTGTCCAGAATTCAGCATAAAAGGGACAAAGCCAATTAAATTACCTCCTGGTGCTATGCACTACACTTCTGGTATATTGTTTAACATCCCAGTAATAATTGGCTTACACATAAAAAGTGTTAGGATCACTTTGAACACAGCCTGAAATGTGGGTTTTACCCACAGTGGGCTGTTGTTCACAATCACAATTGCAAAAAATATGTTGGAATTTCAGAGCATTCCTCTAATGCTGAGCCTCTCTTTGCTCCCTGCCATGCATCAACCACGAATTACAGCTCCCCATGCACTTTTCCTTCCAGTATCTTCCCACTCTGTGGGATGCCCATGGAGCTCAGGTTATCTCCTGACACGCTGCACCAAGTCACAGAATAATTGTCCATTTAAGAATTTAGTTGCATCAGAAATACATAATATTTATATATATATATAAAAAGCCAGTCAAATATTTTTCTATGCTAATGCAATTTTAGATACCACCAGAATCTCAGAAGAGTCTCAACAATCTGGGGACTACAACATATTGCACATTATTTATGCCTCAGCACCCGTGGGCCTGTGTTTGTTCATCATTGGATGCACGTTTTGGTGTCTAAAGAGGTGCCATGGTGAGTAGTTTTAAACTTAGTTTTAAACTGAGCTTTGCCTAGGGTGCATTTCATTGCACTCCTTCTCATGGCTTCAGGGCAGTTGCATTCAAAAGCTCTATGAAAATCCCCTTATTGTGATGTCCTTGAACAGTGTGCCAGTCAAGATATTGAATTTTTAAGACCTTAATTTGCCCCTTGTATTGTTCCCTTACAGGGACAGAAGGATGGAAGCTAAAGCAATAAAAACCTCAGACTTTACAACAGTGGGTTTTTTTTCTTTCTTTTTCCCCAGCAAAGCAAAAGAGAACTCCACTGGCACAACAGAGACAAGAGAGCCTGGTATGTTTAACTTTTCCCACCAAAACTTGACCACAACCACGTCCCAGGACCAAATCTTTGGGTAGTACAAAACATGGCACAGGATCAGAGGCAGAGTCAGGGACCTTCTTGGTGCCTGGATGGTTTGTCTGGAGTGAGACATCACCATGGCTGAGGGAAAAGAACTAAGGGTCTTAGACACAGAGGTACTTTACTTTAAATTCCCATTAAAACACAATTTAGGCATCTAAATTCCTGTTAAAACACAATTTAGGCACCTAAATTCCTGTTAAATCACAATTTAGGCACCTAAATTCCTCTCAAAACCTATTAATTCCTAAGTGCCCTCCCTATTCTAAGTAATAGTTGAGGCACCTGAAGCACCTGAGTCGAGCTGGTGCAGACTGTCTGTGTAAGACAAAATATGACCCACAGAAGGAGGTAAATGACTGAAAATAAAGGCTTTAATAAGGGAACTAACAGGAATTCAACAAGTCCTGCAATTATTTCCAGAGAAATCAGATGTGCAGAAGGCAGAACACTGAAGGTGCAAGCAGAGCTGACAATTATCAGTCACTGGGGTGGGGCTGGTGGGGATCAGAGAAAAATGAATGACAGCAAATGACTTAGAGGGGATGAATTTATAGAGGAGAATTTTGTTTTGGAGAAGGAGAAAGATTTAATTGGAAGATAGTAAGAAAGAGGATAAGAAGCAAGAGATCGGGAAATGAGGGAATAGGAGGCAATGAGGAAAGGGGAGGGTGGTGTTTGGAGGTGGAAATAAGGAAGATTTCATAAACTGTTAAGGGAAAGCCTTGAATGAGCAGCATAGAAGAGCTCTCACAAAATGCTAAATCAGTTTTGCCTTAAGAAGTTGCCATCTTGCAGGAAAACACATGAAAGTTTGGGAAGGGAAATGGAGAAAGGCAGGAGACAGAAGAGTGATTTCTAACTTTATTCCAAAGATCAGAATAAAGTCCAGTGACCAGGTGAATCCAATCCACCTCTGCTCAAAAGCAGTTTAAAGGGGATAACACACCTCGGACAAAGGCTCTTACTTAGGAAATAAAGAACTCTACACTCTGCTGTGCTTTCTGCAGGTCAGGAGCCCAGCAGCTGCTCCACCCCCCGGTGCTGGAACAGCACAAGCTTCAGAAGAAAGCCCCTCACTCTATTGTCCCATGGCCAGCCCACCACAGGCCTTGAAGGACAACGCAATTTACGACAACGACGTCCCTCCCTGGAACGCTCAGAGGAGAGCACTTCACCCACCCTGCAGCTTTCCCGGTGTCCCTTCCATCCCAGTTTTACCTGAAAGCCCAGATGCCCTCACCTATGCTGCACTGAACCATTCTGCCCCTGCAGGAAGATGGCAGAGAAGGGAACGAGCCCCAGTAAATGAAGTTACAGAATATGCCTCCATCAACGTGCACCGATGAACACGGCCAGGACTGCTGCAAACAACTACATTGCAGTCTCAGTTCCAGCATCCCTCCAGGATGTTCATTTCTCTCTTGGGAGAGCTTCCTTTTATTAAGAAGGACCAGTGGATGCTCTGCTGCAACGCCAGAATTCAAAACACAGCCCGTGTCAATGGGTGGGTATTTGCACTGTGTGTTTGTCTCTTAAATATTGGAATAAAACCAGTCAGCTTTTTTTTTTTCCCTTTCTTTTTAATTTTTCCCCAGTATTCTGCTTCTACTATGGCTTGAATAACCACAAAGGGGAGAAAGGAAAGGTTTTCCTAGGATAGAAACATGCAAAAGGAACCTGTGAGGAAGATGAAACTGAGTCAGGTTCATTTCTCCCAAGTAAAAGTTGGTGGGAGAATTTTTCTCTGAGTTTCTAAGGACACTCTTCCAAGGGTGCAGCTTTTCAATCCAGTTCACTCTACCTCCTTGCAGAGTTCTTTGAGCACCATGAATGTCTAAAGCTGGTGTTAACCAAAATCTAGTGAGCACTAATGTGTGTGTTTGTATTTTGTGGATGGGAAGGAGGGGGGTGTTGCTTTACAAAGAATTCTCACAAATAAGGTGTGAGAAAATACTTAAATATAGCAAATTCTCTTATATATATATATATATAAATATTTCTCTTGGTGGGATGATTGATTGGTGAAGTTACTGCAAGTTGCATTTGTCCACAATGGATCAATGGAAATAACAAATGATCAGCATTGACTAACACCCCCCCACACTCAAAAATCAAACTTTCTGTTCACAAATAACCACGTATAACTGTGTCATGCTAAGTTTGCTTCCCAACACTGGCACAAAAAAAGGTGATTATGCATCATACCTGGGTTTGTGGCAAAGAAGATAAAAACGAGATAAAGATCAAGGGTGCCCTTTGAAGTTTGAAAAGAACACTTGTGCCCCTCGTCTGCACCAGTTTTTCAGCTCTAGCTTGGAAGCTGCAACTGCTCTTGCAAAATAATGCTCTTAAAATTACCTTTAGTGACTTTTGCATCAGAGGGTTTTTACAGCAGCAGGCAGAGAGCCTTTAACTTGGTTTGCATCCACCTCGGTGTTCTGGTGAGCTGGATGGTTTGTTGTGCTTCTGGTGCTCTTGGGATCTGCCTCCCCCTCACCTCTGAACTCAGCCACAGTATCTGTGTGGATAAAAATCCATGGTAATTAGTTATGTACTCAGTTTCTGCACCGAGTTGGTAGATCAGTTTTTGTGGGTTTTTTTTTAAATGTATAAATTATCACTCCAGTAAATCACTGACAATCCTCATTAAAACAGAAGCAGTAGAAAACTGTCTTCTAGAAAAATTCAGCTGCTCTTTTTGTGTTAGTGGGCCAATCCTTATATGGCCAGAGATTAATTATTTTAGGTGAAGGACTGGAAAACTTGGAGTAGCTTGGGTGTGAAAAGGTCCAGAAACAGAGCTTTGATTGTATTTCTTGCTCAGATGGTAAAGGTACAATTATTTCTACAGACAAGCAGCTCTGCTTCTCTGACACAGATTCCACCTCAGCAGCCTTAAACTGAAAAACAAGGTTTGTTCAGAGCAGCCCTGGAATAATTACTGACACTTGGGACTTAGAACGAGACTGAATGCACGTGGAAGGTGGATCACACCATCAGGACACGCAAGGCCTGGTGAAATCTTCACGTGGCGTGGCTTCACCTGTACAGCAAGGCTGATTCTGGGCTCAATCAGGTCCCCAGAGAGCCCAGTTTGATTTGGAAGATGAGATTTTTTTGCAGATAAACAGGAAGCTCCTCACCACCTCACCGACACGCACAGGCAGGCAAAGCTCGGGAGCTTTGCGGTGGCTTCGCTTTTTTTAAGCAAAAAAAATTGAAAGGCTGTGCCTTTTGAAGCAGGGAAACTGAAGGTGCTGACTGAAACCTTCTGCTTCTTAAGGGGCAGATGCTCCGTGCAGATAAAGCTCAGCACTGCTCAGTTTTCACAGCCCTCTGGAAGAAGTGACAAGGGGGGCTTTCCACCATCCACTGGCCCTAAAACTGCCCAGTGCAAGGAAGGACTCTGCTAAGGTAGAGTCACTGAAGGTGCTACACACTCATCTCAATTGTCTTGTGCACCTTTCCAGAACATAATTCGCATTTGGAACATCCCACCCAACGCCGGTGGCAGCGAGGCTCGGTGGATGGCCACCAGATTTCACACCTTCACCTTGCAGCACACCCCACCAGAGGGGCAGGGCAGCCTCCTGGCTCACCCTGTGCACTCGAGGTGTGACTGAAAAGGGCCAGCTCTGGGTGAAACCACGCAGTGAAACCACGCAATCACAACAGTGCACAACGACCCAAAGAGCAGGAGAGAACAAACAGGCTCAGCACCCCGTCTGGGGGAGATGAACAGCCCCTCTGAGATGTAATCTGAAGTCCTTCAATTTGTATGACACCATTTCCCAGGTCTTGCCTCTTTCCCTTCGCTATTTTTGCCCCAGCTGTTCTGCACAGGTACAGTCACACAGGAAGCCCAGAGAACAGAGAGGCCAAGCTGCACGAGCTCGCAGCTACACCCACAAACCCACGCAGGGGGAAGAGGGTGAAGTCTGGGGGACTGAAGGTCTGCTCGTGCCAGCAGAGCACTGCAATCTCCTGCAAGGGAGGGAGATGTGACAGGTCACTCCTCCCACCAGGAACCCACACAAGCCTCTTAAGAGATCAGATGAGATGAACGAGCCCTTAGACAGCAGAACACACCCACCATCCTGGTTTCACTTTGTCCAGTTGTTCCCGCTGCCCCAAACGGTGCCTCTTTATAAAGGCATCATACATTTACACTGGTGTGACCTTCGTTCACTTGTCAACCCTCGTGCCCCAGAATTTCTACCAGACAGGGGACTTCTTCAGGCAAACCACAAGCTTTTTCATACTGCTAGATCAACCAACAGCCTGCTGAGCCTCGTTTCTCCACCTACCCTGTTTTGCAATACTTTCCCCCACATCCCCATAGTAGCCTGCGCCCCATTTTAGCTCACAAGGCAGCAAGGAGAGCACAGGAGGAGGTGGTGCAGCTGACAGCACGTGAGAAGTGGAACTTGAGCCTCCAGATAAACAGCATTGCCTCACACTGCTGGTTTTCCTGTAGCTTTCCACCTAAGAGAGCGGTCAGGATTGCAAATTTGCAGGAATGCTCCCAAAAACGAAGGAATAGGGTGCACAGTGTTTGTTTTTCAGTTCAGCTGAGCTGCTCCACCCGGGTCCTGCTGTGCATTGCCTGCAGTGTTAAGGCCGTGGATTCACGTGGGGAAAAAAAAAAGGGATGGCACAGAGGGAACCATGGGATGGTTCAGGACTTGGCAGCCAAGCTCCACACCACAGCCTTATCCCTGCACACCCTGTGCTGCCAGCTTGGATCTTCCCAACCTCTGGGCAAGTGCTAGCATTCCCAGCATCTCCCTGCATCCCAGGTGCTCATCTAGGACAGAAGGCACAAGCCCAGAGCTGGGCCCTGGGACCAGACCACGGCACAGGCAGCTGAAGGAAGAAGTGAACATCCATTTCCCTGAAGAGGGATGCTCCCTGTCCTGCTCTGTGCAGAGGGTTCCTCATTCTGTGGTCTCCGTGGCTCTGCTTCCCCACCATTTCATGTCAACAAACGTCAGCCAAGGTGAATGGGAATCAGAGACAGGAACAGATACTCCAACAGCGACCAGGGAAGAGAGAGGAACAGATTTCAGGGGTGGAGAGAGAGCAGGAGTGCTGGATGGACACCCAGAAGAGGACACCCGGAACCTAGAGGGCAGTGGATTGATTTAGCTACAAAGCTTGAGGAGAAGACAACCCCATATCCCTCAATACAGACAAAATGAAGGAATCTCATTTTTCTGTGAGTTTTAAGTGGTAGCTACTATTTTCCATTTAAAAAGCCTGCACTGGGCCAGGCCTGCTCACACTCTACTCCTGCTCACCTGATGAAAACACCTGAGAACCACAAAAGCCCACACTTTCATCCCCACAGCTGAGATCACCATGACCTTTGCAACCCTCACCACCACATATTACATCTCTAGCCTGAACTCAAACTTCCAACTCCTATTCCCCTTTCTGCCTTCTCATACAGGCACATCCCATGGTGACCCACAGGGGAACAGCTACTGCCACATTTCCTGGAAAATCACTAAAGCAACAGGCAATAATCAGTATGGGTAACACTGTTCAGAGGCTGAGCTCCCGACTGTTATGAACCTTGACAGAGAAGTTCACATTATAAATAACTGTATAATTAACTGCACACCTTGTATAATTGGTTTGAGTCAGGAGACATGAAGTTTGGGGTTAAGGATATCCTTGGCATGAGATGTAACCAGACTTAAGTGAGAGCACAGAAGTGATCACTTTGCATGACTGGAAAGTAAAACTTTACTGCCTTGGAGCTGGCAATGTGGCATCTGCATTTTATCCAAGTGGCATTTATCCTCAGGTAAACTACCTTGAGCTCTTTTTTCCAGAGGAGATTTGCTAGACAAAGTAGAGTTTTACTTTCTGGTTGTCTCACCTCTGCACATCATTACTGAGACTCCACTCTCGCTGCAGCTCGGCCACCTCTGCTGCTGAGGCACAAACCTGTCACCTGGCAGTGAATCACTCCCTCTCAGCTCCAGAAAGAGTCCAGGCACTCAGGGACAGCCATATCCAAGTTCACAACTTGGTGCATGAAAAGGAATTTCAGGATCCTGCACTTGACAACAGTCAATGACAGGCAGTCTCTCCAAGTTACTTCCCAAAGGGCAAGCTGTCTTGGCTGATAAGGATCTCTTTAACCTGATAATAACCACCTGTCTACGTATTTCCCTCTGAAATTGTGGCTAATAATCCTTTCAGTGAGTGACTTGCCCCTCAGTTGGGGTATTTACCCAGAAAAGGGCCCAGCTGGTGCACGAGCAGCATTCCTGCAGGTGGCCAGATGCCCCAGCACTCATCTGCTGCCTCAGGCCTGGAACTGAGACCACATCTCCTCAGGTCTCATCACTGTTTGCTCTGTACTCACAAAGAGCCAGCTTTTCACCTGACACGAAGGGGTCCAGCACCATCAGTGTCTACAAAGTTATTTCACCCCATACTGGTCTGTAGGTGTTTGGATTTCACAGACAGTCCATCAAAACAGTTCTCAGGATAATCTATAAAGTCACTACTCATAGATTTCTGTGGTCTGAGAGGCTACATTAATTTTCTCTTATGTAACCTGTTCCAAAACAACGCCTGCCTCAGTAAAAGAGGTAGGATTATTGAATGTTGGTGTGCAATAAGACACTTACCTGCTTTCTAGTGTTTCTGGATTATGGGGAGGACAGTAAAGCTATTTAAGTTGTTAATACACAGAAGCCTATGTAAAATTCACACTAGGAATTTAGCCTGCATTTTCACAAATTCTACAGAGGCTAAGAACTTTTGGGAAATGGCATTTCAAATGCACTTAATAATTAATAATAATAACAAATAAATTGCAGCTCCCTTTGTCTTCATTGACAGGCACAGTTTTGTGGAAGAAGTGGTAGCTTCAGTGGGCACTGTTTTCTCAAGAAAGCCATATTGAAGAGGTTAACTACAGTGCCAACCTCTGTCTTGGCAGGAAAGCGAGGCACAAAACCTCACCCTGTCTAATTTTTGGTTATGGTATCACCCTCAGCTCCCCAGCTGGGGAGCTCACAGATGCACACCATGGTCGACTGCCTCGGTCAGAGGCTGAAAACCCCTGTGAGCTCCCTCCTCTCTGCACCCTGGGGACAAACCTCAGCTGAAACAGCAGGCCCTGCACTACATGCAGGTGATGGGAAGTAAAAGCCTGCTTTGATTTTGGACTTGTCACGATGAAACAAAGGTTGAGCAGAAGCGGCTTCCAACACCCAACCCTTTCCTCCGGCGCGGTTTCTCTTCTGTCCTTGAGGGGCTTCAGAGCCCTGGGCCTACAAGAGAGAAGTGAAACACAAACCAGAGATAAAACAGGAGCGTTAAAGCACTTCAGATCACGGGAGCTCTACCAGGAAGCAAGCTCAGAACGCGAGTGAACAAAACAAGAGCGAAAAAAAACCTCTCCCCGGGACTCCGGGGAACTTCACGTTCCTTTGCAACAGTCCTGCGAGGGTGCAGCCCTTGCTCAAGTGCAGATTTCCACTGATATGTGCAAGGTTTCTTCAAAGAGAAACGTTAACTGGGTCAGGTGGATGGGCAAGGCTTCACTTGCTCATCTCCTGAAGCTTTGGCAAAGCTGACAAAGAACGGTAGCACAATCAGCACTGCCGCCAGCACAGGAGGACCTGGAAGTTTCTTTCCCTAGTAAGAAAGGTGAACAGACACGAGTCATCCTTGAAGTTGCCTATGCAGCACGTTTCTCAGCACGTTCTGGCAAAAAAAGCTCTCATTTCACATGTAGGAAATGTGAACTGCTTGGAAATCAGACAAGTCCTTCCTCTGACTGCTGCTTTCTCTGCTCTTTTAACTTGTTTGGCATCTTTCTTGAAGCACAATGCCTGAAAAATCAGACTCAGTGCCTTCTAGGATCCTATTTCTCTGAATCAGCGAGTACAATTCTCAAATAATTCTTTAGTTTCTTTACAGGGAAGAATAAAATCTGTGTTGAACAAAATATTGTGAATTCAGAGTTCTCGAAACACCATCCCTGGAAGTTTTTAAAAAGAGATTGGACATGGCCCTTAGTGCCATAATATAGTAATTAGAGTTGGATCAGGGGTTGGACTTGATGATCTTGGAGGTCTTTTCCAACCCAATCTATTCTATGATTCTATGATTATTGTTCCAGAAAACACACAGGTAATAAGGCTTCACCCTCACATTATGAGAACAATTTCAAGACCATAACATCAAGGGCAACACGGATTGTGCAAATTCTTTATAGAGCTAAAAATTAATTTTCAATTTGAAAATTAATGAGTTTATTTTAACAGGAGCTGTAGCAACCCTGGGCTACTTCAAAGACTGCTGTGGAAAGAGGAGCCAGGAACATTCTACTCCACTTAGACACACTCCAGGTTCTCTGGGTAGGGGATGGCAAAGGGTATAAGTAAAAAATGATGAAGTAATCTCCTGTTTTTACTTTATCTGATTATCATGGAAGGCAAGGTGGAAAGTACCAGCCTCGTAAGAAACACTGCCGCCTTTCATCTTCTACTTGCACGGAAATTCTGGACAGATGTGTCAGAGCATCCTGCTTCCTCTGGGAGCTGTTTTTACTGAAACCCCTGACAATCTGAACGTGCTTGTGAGAAAACAACACTTGAAATCTGTTCAACGTACACAGGGAGCAACCTTTACAGCTCCCACAGGAGAGGTCCAACACAACCAGCTGCATTCCCAAGTTACATTGCCTCTTACAACAGACATCACCACCCAAGTTCACCACCCTAAGCTAAGGGCTCCTCCCAGATGGTTTAGTGATGGCAAAGCCTCACAAAAGGAGTGGGTGGTATGAAAGAAATACACGTGAAAAACCAAGGAGAGCCACAGCAGGGAATTTTTTCCCAGTGTTTGCCAGAATTTTACCTGTCTGCTGCTGTGGGGGAAAGGCCAGGATAACCACAACAGGGTGTTCAAGCCTGCAGGATGCTGTTTCTCCCAGCACAGTAGCACCAAGGACCAAAAAAAACCCCTCATGCTGTGATTCCACCACCCTCCACCCTGACTTAGGCATTACTGCAATAACTTCATTATTCAGGAAACACCAAAGGTCCAGCTTTAAAGCCCTTTCCAGCATACACAAGGTCAGAAAGAGTGGCCAAAACCTCTGCCACCTGAAGGGAACCTCCTCCAAAGGTAAGAAGGGGCAGGGGGAGGATGCAGGAGCAGTGACAGAGTGATGCCCGCCTGGCAGTGCTCTCTCCCCTTCCCGTGGTGGGTTTATAACCCCATGTGCTGTCAGGCAAAAGGAACTGCTGCTTTTGACAGGCCACTACATGGCAAGAAACGGCAGGATTAGAGCATCAACTGTGCTTCTTCCCTCTGAGCCAGACCCCTCATGCTTCACACCCCAGCCAAGCCTGCAGATCGCCCCTCCTAAAATCAGGGGCTGCATCAGAGCACAGACAAAACCCTTCCGCACACAAATTAATTCTGCAGGCCTCAAATTATTATTTTTTTTTTTTTAAAGGTGATATTTCAGGCATTCTTTGGTTTTGCTTTGCTTTCCCACAGTGCTGAAAAAAGCCCTGGCACCTGTTTTGAGATGCCACTGAACTGTGGCGTGGTGGTGATGCATGAACAGAGCCCGTTCGTTTTGGGGAAGTGCAGCTGCTCCTCTGAGGTTTTTTTGGAAGACAGGATGACATGCTGCCAGCCCAAAGTGGGTTTTGTTGATTAAGAACAAACCAAACCCCTCACACCTTAAATTATATCCTTAATTGCTCATCCTTTTGCTCCCTTCGCTGCAGTGTTGGGTGGCCTGAGCAAAAATCCCCCAAAACTGTTAAAATTTCAGGGCTAAACAAGTTTACTCTGAGCAGTTTCCAGAACTGCCTGTTGAGGTACAATTTTTATTCGCATTTTAGGCCAGGACAACTCTCCTTTGCTTAATCAAAGAACATCAAATCCATTTTGCTGTATTTATGCAGTTTCAAGTCCTTCCTCTTTCTTTTAATTCCTCTGGTGTCAGCGAGAGGTTGTGTCACACAAAAAAGTTATATTCCAAACAGAAAGAGAGCAAAGATTCCTCTTCACAAGATCTGTCACCTCCTGTCTTTCTTGACCCAGAGGAATTCCCTACAAGGATGAAAGTTGGCCCCTGTTTCCATCTATGGCTTGAGCTCTGGCTGGACTGGGCCACATAAAGTTGACACATGAGCTGAACATCTTTTGTTTTGGTGACTCTCCAATTGCCACAGATCCAAATCCCTCCCTACTAACAGGCTGCCTCATCTGCAAGGCTGTCCCAAACTAACTGTTAAAACAATTGACTTATTTAGATGTTCTTAAAAACACGTGTTTCTTTTAGATTTGATTTCTCCGCGTTTTCTCCTCCCAGCCAGCTTTGTCTCTGACAGATACAGTATTTCAAAGCATGCTCATCTTCCCTCAGACTTTCTTTCTCCTTCAGGAAATGAGTAAACCCCAAGATAAAATAAAAATTAAAAAGTTGACACACTGCAGACAACCACAGTGTAGTTGTATCTGAGTCAACCCCAGCAGACTCCTTTGGAATTCATGGGAGAAAAGATGAACCTCATCTTATTAGTGCATATCATACTCAAGGGGGCAGTGGATGAATCACCATCATCACCACTGGCTGATTCACCCCTTGGATGTGGAGAAACCCTTCCCATCTGCAGAGCAGGGACACCTACTTTCCATCCTGTCCAAGCCTTCTTTCCAACTGCTGCAAGACACATCCACCCTGGATCAATGAAGGCAGGTCTGAGACCGAGCTCTGCTCACCTGATGCGTGTGCTGGGTCTGAATCCAGGACCAAAAATCCTCAATCCGTGTTAATTTGTGGGTGTCCTGCTACAACAATGAACAAAAACTGAGCAAGGCAGCAAAGTTCCCACGATCCTGAAGAGAGATGCCAGATTTTTAGGTGAATAAGGAAAACTAAAGTGCTTCCTCCCCCTTTAGGGTGAGTTGTCATATAGTCTGATTTTATTTTTCCTATCAGAGGTGGTGAGAGATTGAATCCCACCAGAATTCTATTCTGCCTCGCAAAAAAAAAAAAAAAAAAATTTGATTTAGTTTGTCCCACCCACATTCTGGGATAAAAAACATCAGAGGGCTCTTGGTAAATTAACCAGAAGGAAGGAAATTAATAATAAAAAGAAAAGAGCATTTATCTAGTTTCATGCCTGTCTAAGCAGAGGGCATTTGAGGACAGCAGGCAGTGCCAGAATTAACCTCTTTCCATCATGGAAGAGAAAAACTTGGCTGAAATATGTGGGGGCAGAGATGTTAAAATTCCTGGCACGATTTCCTGTGAGAACAGCTCTGTTAAAATCATTGAAAGATAACCATGCAAACATCACCACAGACAGCAAAGAAAAACTTAAAGACTAAATCTTGAGCTCCTGCATTTACTGGCATGGTCCTTGTAAAATGCCTTCCCCAAAGGAACTGTCCTGGCAAGAACAGCTTTTCCAGAGCCAGAAAACACAGTTCTTGCACTTCAGTGTCACTTGTGTCCCAAAGAACAGAAAACAAATGTGATCTATTCCAGGCCCCCAGAGAAAATGTCACTTGCCCAAATCTGGGGAAGGGAGACACTTCAATCAGTCCTGAAGTTTTTTAACAAGATGTCTAAAATTCATCTCCCTAGAATTCTTGCAGGCTTTTTTCTAAATAAATATTCCCTTGGTCCCTGCTGTTTTTCCATAAAAAGAGACATATCACCAGCACCCTTTGCTTCCTGGTTGCACAGGGTGAGATTATCTTTAAGTTTTAATAATTTTTGCTTTGTTTTGACATTCTGAATTACATATTCTCTCTAGTAGATTTAAGTCTGCTACTTAAGTACAGATAGACCTGGTTTTAAAAATTTTTGTGTTATCCTAGGCAGAGTTTTGAGACAGCTCCTATTTTTGAGCACCTGCTGGTGCTCCCACCATCCCTTCAACCCCACTTACAACAGCAACACTTGCATTATAGCAGCTCTTTGCTGGAAAAAGTTGCTCATTCTGGGAGGACACCGCGACCTTTGAGTATTTTTCTTTCTTGCAGAGCTTCAGTCCTTGGGGCAGGGCAACTGAGACAGCCACATCCCTGAAGAAAGAGGGTCAGAAACAGTTTTTTTAGAGATGACTCTTGCAACCAGCCAAGCTAAAAATAATCATCCCCTTGTCCACAGATGGCAAGGCTTGTGCCCCCTGAGCTTGTGCCTGCTGGCTGTTAGAAAGGAAAGTGCTTTATGGGGCAGGGTGTCCCTGAGGTTAAGGACAGGTGAAGCTCCCAGGAAGCCTCCAGAGCTCTCAGGAGGTTTTCTGACCCAGCACACAGCTCTGGGGAGACTTTTGGTTTCCCCCAAACTCACTAAGGGGTCACTAAACCAGTGGCAATAAGAAGCTGCCCACGCTGGCAACACACAGCGGGCATCGTTGGAGAAGGTCACTGGTGAGGGGACAAAAGGGCCCCTGGAAGGTCTCCCAAGGGAAACAGATCCGAGTGACAACGTTCTGATTCTCCTCTTCCAAAGGGTGATGCACTGGGGGCCCTCCCCAGACCGGGAAAGTCCACGATAAGGAGAAATAAACAACTTTCTGAGGCAGCCCAGAGCTCGCAAAGTTTCTTTGGAGCAAGGAGCAGGCACAGCACAGCTCTTCTGATGCCAAAGAGAGGGTTTAATGTCCTTCCTTTAAAAAAAAAAATAAATAAATATATTTTCTACCACCACCTCATCTTTGTTTTCCCTGCATTTATTGCAAATTGTAATTCAGTTCCCGGCAGGAAGGTTCTATTTGTAGAGGATGAAGGAGCACAGTCCCAGTTTGGCACACAGGGAGTGACACCCTGTAATTTTCATGGACAAGGAGGTGTCTGTGGCACTTGATAAATTCCTGGCCATGTCTAAACCACAGGTTTGGGCTCTGTCAACAGCCACAGAGAGAGGAGGAGGGTGCAGGAGTGGCCCCAGCGAGGCAGGAAGGGTTCAAGCCCTGGACACAGCCACCTGACAACCCTGGGATTCATCACCGATGGTTTGGAGCTCCAGCCACTTTTGGGGGGAAAACAAACCAGGGTGAAAAATCTCCAGGAGTATCAGGTGTATGAAAACAGCTTTTTTTAATCTAAAGAAACACTAGAGGTTTTTGGCAGCTCTGGTTTGGGGTTTACACTGCTGCTCAGGTAAGCAGTGTGTATCTGCAAAGTTTAGTGTAGTTGTTTTTAATTATCCCTTACATTTTTTTTTTTTACACAGGAAAGCTTTATAGAGTTTGTCTCCTCATAAGTTCCTCTAAAATATTGATGGAAATCTTCAGGAAATAAAAATAATCCAATGAAAATTACTTTTTTTTTTTTTTCTTCAGATAGGTTGCTTTGATTTAACAAAGAATGTAAGAGTTTTTCTGCAAGACTGTAAAATTACACTTTCTCTATGTTTGGATAGCTGGTTAATTATTTCACTTTAAAATTCTGGTTTAACTCATGTGTGACTTACTTTGCCATGTACTGGAGATCAGCCTGTTACCATATCAGCTGCTACTTCAGGAGTGGTTGTCTTGGCTAAGAAATCAAAGGATAGGTTAAACAGGGCAAAGAAATCTCAGATCCTTATGTTGACATCACCGTAAAATCATTGCCTGACTCCACGATGATTCATGTACTTTATAGGAAGAGAAGACAAAAGGAAGGAAGCCCTTCCAATCTGCTTGTTACTCATTTCCTCATCTTCTGCCCCCCTGCCAAGGCATAACAACCCCCATCACCCCCAGGCATCCCTGGAGCTGCTGAGGACTCTGCACACCCCACCTGTGCCCTCCTCTTCCTCAGGAGGGAGGAGGAGGTGGAGACAGGAAGCTCTGGGACTCCCAAATCACTGGCACAGGGGAAAGAAAATCACTGAAAACCACATCCTGAACATCCAAAATAGATGAGTTCTGTCCAGTCAGCAAAAGAGGGAGAGCCCCACAGGGGAAAAATGTAGGCTGGGGCTGTGCTCATTTCCACCACCCAAGGAGGCCAAAGTAAGGTTACACGAAGAGGCTTTTAATTCTGTAATTTTTTAACTTCCCTTGACATAAGGAGCTAATGCTGTTTTCCATCTTATTCATCCTGTTATCTGGACCAAAAAAAAAAAAAAAATATCTCTTTTAGGATCTCCTTTCCTCTTTGGAATTTCAAGGGCAGATGGTGCTGCCACGTGGCCATACCTTTTCCATTCCCCATGTAATTAGCTTCGAACAGTCAATGGAGAAGAGGAATTCACACACCCTTTTCCTGGGCATTACTTACTGCCCATTCCCCGGTGCTTATTCCCATCAGGACCACCAATAAATACGGAAAATTATGGTCCATCCACTTACAAGAAACACTGTCTTTCCTGTTACCCTCCATGACCTCCTTCCCCCTGAGGGCAGCAGACTTCCCCCTTCAGCTCCCAAAACCTTATTTTGGGCCTTCACTGAGTGTTTTGTGTCATCACCAGACAAATTCTGGTGCAAGCAAATCCAGGCAACTCAGTAAAAGTTGCAGCCAAAAAGGAAATGCAGTCACTTGCTACCTAACATCCAGTTTTGCACATTCTGAGTACAGCTTTCAGAAAGTCCCCCCCCTTCCCAAGTAATCCAAATATTGACACAATTCTGAGAATACAAGGGGATTTTTGCCTTTAAAACACTCACTGCTTTAAATAAGGTATTGATAAAGGGATTTCCTTGCTGATTTCACTTAAGTTCAGATTAGGTCAGCCAGGAAATGCAACTGATAAAATGCATTATTTTCGGCCATAAAGTGATGTCAACTGGCAAACCAGGAGCTGGGAAGAACAAGCAAGGATCTTGGAAAGTATGTTAAAGTACACAGAAATGAAGAATTTAACCTGAACTCTGCTATTTCATCAAAGAAAAGGATATAAAGGCTTACAGGACAACTCAGAAAGTGCTGACACATAAGTTTCATTCAGTTTTAGTGAGGCTTTTCTATCTCCATGAAGAGCACTGTAGCTCAATTCTCGCACAGTTTTTTGGTCATCTTTACTAGAGACCGACACCTGGAAGACCAGAAGACTTTCAATACCAGAAACACCTCAGGTAAAACACATTTCTACCTAAGAGGCAAGGCAGTTCTTTTCCTGGGCATCTGAGCTGAAACAAGGGATCACAGAATCATGGAATGGTTTGGCTTGGAAGGGACCTCAAAGCTCATCCAGTCCCACCCCTTCCCCTAGCCCAGGTTGCCCAGAGCCCCAACACCACTTAAATGTGAATACAATTCCAAGGGCGACCCTAAGGGCGATTTTATTTTCAGCAGAAGCCAAGAATACATATCCAAATCCCACAGTTCAAAATGAGTTCACCTACCTTCGTGGCAGGTTTGATTTTCAGCCTCCAGGTGGAAGAACAACTGTTCAAGTGTTTGCTGCAAGCTGCTCCGGGTTGTGTGTTATTCATTTGCTTATAAGAGCTTAAATCTTCAGGAGGAGGTCCTCCAAGACTGTAGCTAACAGCCAAAATCTTATAAAATTATTTGTATTGGGTAAATTCATGAATACAGTTGTGTAGGGTCAGCTCCATAAGAAGCAAGTTTATGTTTTGTTTAAATGAACACTTGATGGCAGAGCACAGTAATGGGAAAATGGTTAGAGACAGGTACCCCCTTGTAGCCAACTTGGCAAAACACTGGGATTCATGGATCTGTCTCCTCTTTGGGACCTATTTAGAAGCAGACTTTCTCTGGAGTTTCCTGTAATCCATCAATTTGCCAACCCTTCCTGGAAAGTTCATCTAATAATAGCAGCCCCATATTTATGGAGGCTGTCATTTTTTTACTGAGGGAGGACTGAATGTCGCTGCCCAAATCAGATATGGATGTTCTTGGGGAATATGGAGACGTAGGATAATTTCTTAGACAGAAAATAGTAGAATAACACAGTTCAGCTGGAAGGGACCTGCAGCAATCATCCAGTCCCACTGCCTGAGCAGCTCGAGCTCAGCTTTGGCCTTCTGTGTCTTCTCCCTGCACGTCCAAACTACAGCTCTGTGAACTTCCTGGGAAGCCTGACCTCGCTTCCAGGGATTGTACCATTTCTTTTTCCTCTTGAACTCCACAAGGAGCTCAGCCAAGCTGGTCTCCTGCCCCACTGGTTTGACTTACAACACAGAGGATTTGCCTGCTCCTGTGCCTCTAAAGGGCAGTTCTTACTCACTGACCAGCACCTGGGGGACTCCTGAACCCTCAAAAGCAAATCCCCAGGGGACTTACTAAATATCATCCTGAATAGTTTAAAGTTTGCTCTCCCAAAGGCCAGGGTAGCAACTCTGGTGTCCTTTTTCTCCCTCATTACAGTGACAATTTTAAACACAACCACTCTGTGATCACTCTGGCCAAGGCAGCCACCACATTCCCCATGAGTCCTCCCCTATCTACAAATAGTCTAGGATGGCATCTTTCCTACTCATCCAGTACTTGTGACAAGAAATTATCTGCAATCAACTACTGGAATGCCCCAGAGTTGCTTGTCACATCAGCGTGGTGTTCCCAGCTGATGCCTGGAAAGCTGAGATCTTCCATGTGGTCCAGATATGTCCCCTGTTTGCCTACAGAACAACTCAAGAGTGCCATCATTCTGCCAGTGGTAGACACCCACTACAACATCTGCTTTGTTCCCCATCCCACTGTTCCTCACCCAGAAGCTCTCAAACCACACGGTTTTTAACTGCCCAGCCTCTCCCTTACACAGGGTGCAACTCCTCCCCCTCCCCTGCCCTGCCTGCCCTTCATCCCACAACTCCAAATCGTGGGACTCATCCCCCCACCTCTCCCTGATACTGCTGACATCACAGGATTGGGAACACACCAGTGGCTCCAATCTCACCTTGCTTGTTTCTCATAACATATAAACTGGTGAGAAAGCATTTCAGATGAAAAAAAGAAGTGTTTTGGTGAACAGGAGCACAACACCCTGAGGACAGAGGTTTTAATCTCTTCCTGCAGGCTGGAAGGGTAGGATTCAAACCTCACAGCGTGATCCTGAATAATATTGTTCTTTGTATGCATAAAACACACACCCTATTTTATACCAGTGAGGGTGCTCATCAGATTCATAAGCCCTGGAAAGAGGGTTTGCCCTTGGGTTTTAATACACAGGACATACCTAAAATGACATAAGAGAGTACACACAGAGCTGCTGCTGCTCCAGGACTTCTCAGCATAGTGGTATTTACAACAGCAAAGTCAGAGTGTGATGTTATATCAGATCTCTGAAAGTATTTCCATTACCTTCCCCAAAAAATTGATTGTTCTTCTATCAATTAATTATTTCCCAGAATGAACCTCAATGGGTACCTGCACAAAACGTCTCCTTCTCACCTTCACAGGTTTTCAGTTGTTCTCATTTCACTAAGAAAGTGACAAAACAGATACATATCAGCCAAAAGAAAGAATTAAAAAAAAAAACCAACCTGGAAAAACAAAAAGCAAGGAAAGTTTCAGTTTAGAGCATTTAATTAGAGATTCTCAAACCTGGAAGTGAAAGACCAAGTGGAAAGATTAAGTGGTGCCATGTTTCTTTCTCTGATGTGGACTGAGTCACTCAGATAAAAATCTGCACTGGTTTCCTTTATAATCATGTTTTCATCATATTTATATTAACAGGTTCTGGAAAAAAAAAGGGGGGCTCCTTTACTTTAACAATGAAAGGCTCAAAAGTGCAAGTTGTAAAAATGTTTTAACATTTTAAATATTTATTATTGTAAAAAAATGTTTTTGAATCACCTTTTTTTTTTTTTGTTTTACTAAATCCTCATCTAAAAGGTTGATGGTACACACTGGACTAATCAAACAACCTCCCAGCATGAGGCTGAAAATAAATGGCATGAAGTCTTCCTTTGACCCATGTCCCTACTCTCTTCTTCAGACCTTTCAACTGTAAGCACACCAGCATGAAACCTGCCTGATAAAGACCCACAGCTATCTCAGCAGCACTGCCAAAATTTGGTTATTCTCACTGAACCGTGTAGCCTCGGGGCATGACAGGATTTAAAAGTGATGGCAAGTAAGCAGCCAAAAGGACCAACAAAATATGAAGTGGAAAAAAAAAAATAAAATAGAAAGAGGGTGTGGATAGTGAGAAAAGTTAAGGCTCAAGAAATAGAGAAGGTAAAAGATGGGGGAGATGGAGAAAACCTGTCAGTGGCCATGAAGGTCAGCATGTGTGTTCCTATCCTACCCAAACCAATAACCTGCTCTGGTTTCTCACTCCCCTTCTCCTCCTGATCATTTCTGGAAAGCTAAAAAGAAGTCACACTCTGCTCCTCCCTGGCAATTTTCAAGCACTGGATTCAAGCAGCGAGGGGCTAAAAACCACAAAAACAACTCCCCCCACATGTCCATTCTCACCCTCCCTTTCCTCAGCGCTCTGCTCGGAGGAAATGAGTGGTAGCCACCAGAAACCTTCAGAAAAACAACAAAGGATGGGAGTTTTCCTGCAAGACAGAGAGTTCAGCCTTCCCTTTCCCTTTCTGGAGTGGGTCACTGTATGACCAGCATTGCTCACAGGCAAACCCGTGGGTTGCACCCTCTTCCTGCCCCACTGTTTGTGAAGAGGGAAGAGAAGTGCTGTGAGGAAAGCAGCCTAAACTTTCTCAGGATGTGGAAAAGCCAAGGGGTTGCTGGGAGATCACCCTCAGGAGATTGAGGAGCACGAAGAAAAACAAGGGGATTCGGGAAAAAATTGTAATTCCTGCCCCTGTGGGACAAAACCGACTTCTTTATTTTTCTTCCAAGTTAGGTCAGGGAAGTGTCACTCTTAGTAGTTTTCTGCACCACACTGCTCTGTCACACACAGCACAAATAAGATGAGGAAAAAAGAGCCAGATCTCCACATTAATACCCAAAGGTTGTTTCCAGCCTAAACCCCTTGGATTTACACACCTGGCTGATGTCACATCTCTCTCTTCCAGCACTGCATTTTCTACATTCATGTCTTTTCCTCCCAGAAGAATCGGTGGACTGAGGGTTTCTCTGTTGCCTGCAAGTAAAAGATGAAGATCTCTGGCATGCAGCAAAAATCAGGTATTTTCCTCCTGGGGGGGCAAAGCATCCTGGACTCAATGCACTCACTAAAACAAGAGCCTGCCCACAAAGGACACCACGAGGTGGCAACAAGATACACACAGGCCTTTTATTTCTGTCTGTCACCCCAAATTTCTCTTTCTGCAATGTGAAGGCTCCTCGTTTAAATGCTAACCAAAACCTACTTTTTAAAATTCAAATTCATTCTGTTCATCAGTGAAAGACCTTGTCAAGGGAAAAGGGATGCTTGGGGTAACCTCAGAGCTGAAGTCACACCACAGACAGTACTAGCTGTATGTATATTCATCTTAAAACAGAGGATAAAATAAGACTACATGTGCCCCAAGAAGAATCCTGGAGTTTGTGCAAGAAAAGCTTTGTCAGAATAAAAAACATCCCATGTATTTCTATTTGATCCTATTATCTAGACCTAAAGGTATATCTACAGCTGAAGTCCTAAAAACAGAAACCATCTTCTAAACATGAGAATTTGTGTGGGGTTCTTTTTAGCACAGAAGTAAAGCATCAGTAAAACAATCTGGAAACAGCTGAGTTCATACAAAAATCTGCAGAAGTCCTGGATCAGGTTTCTATAAGCACAGACTTTCCAGAGAGAGCTCCACCATCATCTGTCCCTCAGTGCTCTGAGGACAAGGATGCAGAGTAAGAAAAGAGATGCATAAAAATATTCAACCCCTACCTGAAAGCACAGCTTATTCAGTTTGTTCTACATCCTAATCCCTGCTCTCTTTTTTCCTCTACTGAATTAAAGCTACTAGAGCAGCAAGTTACAGTAAGAAGACGTAGAATTTTACATTATTTGGGGTTGTTCACAAGCTGTCTATTCCTTAACGTAAAACATTTCACAGCAATTCATAAAGGTAAAATAAGACAGTGTGGAACACTTTAACTGAAAGTTTAAACCTTGACATACTCCTCTTGTAAAATGTTTATTAATTCCACTGAAGGTACCTCCCACCATTTCAGTGGGAAAAGAAAACAAAACAATTGTTTATAGTTATCCTATTTTTGGAAGTAAAACTTCTGGGAGTAAAGATGGTCAGGTAGTATTTTCTTTTTTTGCCTCCACATTATTTACACTGCAATATACAAATAAAAACCTCTTCATTTCAAAAACAGAATGAACCATGTATATATACAGCAGCAGATAAACATGCTCTGTAAACATCTAAATCATCCCATATCTGAACAGACCCACTGCTCCTAAATGCCCATTCAGGGCAATTTTCTCTAAGAAACAGCTCCAAGCTGATTATTTTCTCACAAGGACATAAATGCTTGTCATTCTGAAACTCTCTCCCAAAATATTTCAGAAGGAAAGGCTGACAAATGTGGACCAACACAACCAGTTACACCCACAAAACATTAATTATATGAAATATTAAACTTAGTGGTCTTGCACTATCCCAAGAGTGGAGTTAAACCACTGAGCAGAGGACTGCTCAAAACACCTTTTGGGATTTCCACATCCCATCTTTCTCAACAGCTCTGTCTGCCCTGGTTTTAGTATGATAGGTTTTTCAGGGTGCCCATCCTGCTTCCCAGGGTTAATTTCAACCCCTAGGTTATTTATGTTACTACTTAGGTATTTATGTTATTATTTCTGTTACACTATTATTTATTTATGTTGGCCAGATCAACACACAAAGCTGTGTCAGAAGGGAGAGAGGAAAAAAAAAATCTCAGAGACACAGCTCCTACTTCTGTGGGAATGAAGAGACCTTTCCCATAGATGGGAGCGCTGCTTACATACCAAAAAAAATAAAAGCATATTAATCTCTTTACACAGCATTTATCCCGCAGCAGAGAGTTCTCTCTCTCCCAAATTCACCACAGGAATAACGTTTCTCACCCAAATCTGGTCTGCAGAGCACAAACAGGGTCTGAAGATTCAAGAGTCCAAATCTCACACGAACCTGAGCAGTCCCAAAAAGCATTTAGCAGGATACAGAGCTGGGATGTGGTGGTAAAAACCTCAGCTTGGATAATTTGAGAAGGCCAGGCTGAGGAAATCCTACAGCCTGAGGCTGTAGGTCAGTCATGGGGCTCCCCAGCACCTCTGCTCCCTCTCTGATTTATAGGGGACAGGACCACACCACAGAAACTCCTCCTCGATGTTTCTCATTCTTGGTAGAGCACCAAACACCCCTTTGACACTGGGATTTTTTTACTCTTCCAGGCAAAACTCAGCTCTTGCCCAGGAGGTGGCCAAACCTGCTCGAGAATCCAAGTTTTTCCCCAACTGCAGTTTTTCAGTATCTCAAGAACTGCAGTTCTGGGCAGTGTGGGCAGAGAAACAATTGCTCTTTCCAGTGAAACAAATGGGAGAAAGGTCTCAGTTCATAATTACCAGTTACAATAAGATTCAGCCCCTCCAGAGCCCAAATCAGTTGAGAAAGTAGGATTGTCTGCTGAAAACTAGGAAGGATTTCAATGAGGTTGGAGTGATTATGACACTGGGAGAGAGGGAGGACCCAGACCAACAGCACTCCTACCCTATCAGTGATAACTGAGTATATAACTCAGTATATATATAAAAAAAATAAATAAACTGAGTAGTTCATAACACATGAGCTCCGAGTGTGTTGCCAGGACCTGGGCTCTGTGGAGCTCCTGCAGACAGAAATTCACCCTCCTTTGTCCTGGGTCTGCCTACTGGTGTCCAGGTTATTTGCCTTCTGGTTTGGAAATAAGGATGAGCTTTCACAGGAGCTGCTTTCACTGCATGGTCACTGGGACCTTCCCACGATGGAGCGACCACTGTGAACTCCCAAGTACCAGAAAGGGAAAGGGAGAAGTCAGATGGAGAGTGTGTCCAGATAACCAAAAAAATAACACATTTCAGGTAAAAGTCCTTTGCAAAGAACAAGAGTGACCAGGAAGGAACTTGCCCAGGGGAACAATAAATCAGGGAAGCCCGAACAGAGAAGGTCATACTCGGGAAGAGAGAAGTTGAAATCGGGAACACTTTAAGAGTGGGTGAAATGAAATATAAATCATTCTCTCAGACTGTGTTTCCTTACCAAAACACATGAACAAACCCTTACCAGAACAGGTCATGTGTCTGATTCATGCTACAGCAGCCAAAAAAACGACCTGCTTAAACTCTGCTTTTAATAAGGAGTGGAAAACACCCAACTTCCTTTTGTCAGCCACTACACTCAGCTGCATTGTTTTCCAGAAGAGATTTGCTAGACTGGAATTAGTAATAAAAATCCATCTCCTCTGTTTCCTTAAGGAAATTAGTAAGGCTGGGGCTGCAGTCCTGTTCCTTGCTGCCCAGTTGTGTCAGTCCAGGTGGCCACACTTCCCTCTTGCAGGCAGAGCACTGAGCTCATTATTCCCATCTCCCAAGACACCCATTGAGCATGGTCTCAGAAAACCACATTGAAGTGCTTTCCACTTGAAGCTGAAAGACTTTTAAGCCTTCCTGGCTGATAAATACTGCTCATCAACACGCAAATTCTTGTTCAGTGCTGATTCTGCCACTAAAGTCAACCCATCTTAAGGAAAAAAAAAAAACCAAACAAAAAACCAAAACACAAATCCAGACAAAAATCCCACCTTGCAGTCCTGTTAGCTCCTAAAATTATCTTGCACTTCCTTCCTTGACATCTTGTTACAGAGCAGACTTTGAGAGCAGCTGCCACGAGGTTCTCAGAGCAAACAGCGTTTCAGTCAGCAGAGCAGCAGCAGCAGGGAAGGCGTTTTCATCTCCCTGGGTCCCAGTGGCCGCACAGTGAGAGTGGCTCCTGTGAAGGTTCATCTTCTGTTGCCAAACCAGAAGGCAGCCCCTCAAGGAAAGGCAAGCAAATAACCTGGAAATGTGATGTGCACAGGCAAAATTCATGGGGGAAGGATAAAGGGAAAAGCACAAGCACAAATTCACCACTTGAGAGGCAGCTGGAGCAGCTGCCCCGACCTCGGTGTGGCAGGGAAGGAGAAAACACTGAGGGCAAAAAGAAAGTCCTCACACTGCCAGCAGAAGAGATTTTTTTTTTTTTTGTTTGGTTGGTTGTTTTGCAAACTCCCCCTTTCCTAGGAACCCTGTGGGGGTTTGGAGACCTTCTCTGGTGGTGGTGGATGGAAGTTGTTATCTCCCACAGACATTTCACCTTCCTGTCCCACATGTCAGCACAATGCAGGACTAAGAGTGATGGCATCCTTGAGCCAGCCAGGGACAGAGGCACACAAAGAGAGGAGACAGCTGTAGGCGCTAAACAATGACTTGAAAACCAAAGCAAACACTCTGACAGGTTTTGAGCACCAGGCTGGCAGCCAAAAAAAGCAACCTTGAGGTTTCCCTGGGGAAATACGTCATTCTGCAAGATGAGAAGGGTGGCCAATCTGCTTTTCACTTGACCTCAACTCTGCCAGGAGATCCTGGGCCAGGCCAGCAGCCCTTCTGCTCTTTGTGCAAGGCAAAAATTGCTCTTCTGCCTGGGATTTGTGCAAGGAAAAGTGGCCTGGCTGACCTCAGAGTGCCAAATTTTTAGACTCACAGAACAGTCTGGGTTGGAAAGGAGCTTAAAGGTCATTTAGTCCAACCCCCCTGCAATCAGCAGGGACATCAACTAGACCAGGTTGCTCCAGTCTGACATAAAATGTTTCCAGAAAAGGGCATCCACCACCTCTTTGGGCAGCCTTTTACCACTCTCACTGTAAAATACTTTTTCCTTACATATATATATATATATATTTAATTTAAATCGATCCTCTTTTAGTTTTAAGCCATTCCCCCTTGTTCTATTGCAACAAATTCCCAGGAGAAGACACTACAAACCCCTGTCACTCACAGTGAGGGATGGTCAGCATCCAGTAGGAAGTTCTCCAGAGGTCACCAGCAGCAAGCATTTGTTTCCCTGAAAAAAAGAAACAAACAAACAAACAAATGAGTCAAGAGGAGGAGTTTATGTTGCAGTCTCAAAAACCTCTGCAAATTACTGTATATTGTATTCTACCACGTGTAAGAACTCAGACAAGCAATAAAATGCTGCCTTTCACGGGTAATGCAAGATCTGGGACACAATCCCATGACTCCTCCAGGGAGATAAAACATTGTTTTGAACTACAGCCAAGTTCCTCACTCTCACATCTCTAAAAAGTGCAAGTCAATGCCATGAGAAACACAGACTGTGGTTTCCCAATTCATCTCTGAAGTCTTTATGTCTTAAAGGATACACTGGGCCACTGCTGCCTTTCCCAAAGGAATTATTTGTGCACTCAGAGCTCACCTGTGACGCTTCTCTGGTGGATTTATGAAAGCTCATGGTGTGCTACAAACAAAAGGAACCATGAGGGCTGATGTTCCAAGTTGCTTTATTTGGCTTCTTTTCAGCAAGGGGAATATAGAAAACAAGACAACATAACAGCAGAGCATGAAACTTCAGACAAAGAATAACCAAGCAAGGAACGTGACACAAACAATACTGGTAAAAAGATAAAATGCACTGGTTTGATTTACTGAAGTTATTTCCAAATCTGAAATAAAGCTCAGCTGCTTCTTTAAATTCCTCTCAAAAGTTTTGTTCAATTTTCTTTTTTTTTTTTTTTAAAAGAGAAAAAAAATACCCCAAAACATCTTATAAAAAAGCACTGAAGTCCCACTTTGTGTACAGAAAAGAAGCAAAATACAAACCAAGACTACAAAAAAAAAGCTCAGATTGCAACAAAGCATTTCTGGAATCTCAAACAAGTAGGTAAAAAAAAAAAAAGGACCAATTGATGTATTGGGTGGGGAAGAGTTACTTTTTATTTAGAAAAAGTAAAATATATAAATAAATAATCCATGTTGCACTTACAATAGTAAATAACATCCCTCACACTCCCACTAATACACTGAGACACAAACACACACAGAGTTTTGCCACTGCTCTGGAAACAACAAAACACTGGTTCTAACACTGAGTCCCAAATTTTGCAATTCCTCTGTAGATGCTGCAGGCTGACAGTCTGTACTCTTGGTAAACACAGGACACAAAAAGCACAAGACAAAAAAAGGCACTTGGGAAATACAATACACTCAGAGAGATGGAGTATTTCAGGTGCACAAATAAACACTGATCAAACCCAAAAGATGGTGCTGGCAGTGATCCCAATATAGTGACACTCAGACAGAAGGAAAACCTAAAACATTTAACTCATCAGCTGAATAAAAAACCACCAGAGGACCCCCTTAAGTCCTTCCATCTATCCTGTCAGTAAAAGGGGCCACTAAATGTACACCTCGAGGTAGGCTTGGTTTTAGCAACCCAGGGGCTGTCAGGGTTTAAGAACTGTACAGAAAATGAACTCTATCCCAACTCAAACAGGTCAAATAAACCACAATACTTATATATATGATATAAATTACATGTAATGCTTCTTTCCCAACTGCTGCTTTCTTTAACCTGTCACCTGCTTGGAGTCCCATTGCTCTTCCCCAGTAATTCTGACGAATTCAGGTTGGTTTGAGTTCCTGTGGCCTCGAGTCCTGTGGTTTTTGGGTCCAGAAGGTGTTTTTGGAGAGAGAGTTAAGCAATACTGCCTTTGGCACAGTGACACATTCACTGAGGAAAAGGAGCTGGAATAGCCGGGTAAGAGAAGGAAAACCAGACCGCGGGAAGAGGGCGATGAACTCGAAGTTGCTGCAAGTGAAACTGCAGACAGAGGTTGGCAAAAATTAAACTCTTCTCTACTACAGGAGCAATCAAGAGCACTGCAAGAGGATCCCCAGAGGGCCTGCAGAGCTTCCATTTGTGGACATTTTCAAATCTCAGCTGGAAGAAGGCAAATCTGTTTTTCACAGCAGCAGTACCGTGAGTGGCACGAGCAGAGATGGTTTTGGCACAGCAGAGGGGAGGATTAAGTGGTCCCTCTGATCCTACTTTTTAAGATGAAGGGTCCAGACTGGATAAAAAACACATTGTGTTAGTCATTTCAGTGATAATTCAGTGTTTAGGTAGGGCAGGGTAGGTATCTTCTCCTTTTTTTGGTTGCTTCTTTCCAGCCAGTCAAGTCATTATTTCTCTAATATTGACTTTGTGTTGCTGACCTCTGATGATCTGGAAGGGGAATGGCAATCCTCAAGGATCCTAGAAAACAAAGGAAAAAAAAAAACAGGGAAAGGAATGAATTGTGGCCACTGTGTTGCTGCCTCAAGAGCAAGAGGGGAAAGAAATGCACAGTGGGGAAAGTGGGGAACAACAGTCACAAAACTGCCCTTTGGTGAATAACTGTAGGACCTTCCCTGTTTGTTTGTTTTTCATGTCTGGAAGTCACACACACTGCAGAATTCAGGTTAAGACAGTGAGATAAGAAAGACACAGAACCCTGAAAGAATTTGTAAACTGTGAAAAGCAAACTGACTTTCCTGGTTGGTAAAACACCAGGATAAAAGCAGTAAGGTTTTATATGGAGCATATAAATAGTTTGATATTTTAGAATGTCATTCTGGTGTCTGAGATCCAATTTATAACACTACCATCACATGGATTTGGAGACAGTGACCAAATATATGGCACCTTTGTTTTTCATGGAGAAGAGTATAAAAGAGGCTTCCATCTCCTTGTCTAATAACCCTTCATACAGCCAGAGTATTTTGCAGAGTGTTCTGGAATTGAGTATATCAATAATTCTTGCCAAGGAATTGAAACAGCGAGGTTCATTCATTCATTTATCACAGGAGTGCTGTTTTCCCTCCCTTTCAGCTGCATTTCATTTTCTGGTTATATACAAAAGCACAAATATGATGGACAGGATGGAAATGCTGTTGGTCCCCCATAGCAAAAGCCATCTGGTTGGCAAAGAAACAGCTTTTTAGCAGCACAGAGTTCAACACTTCTTCTTCAGATGGGCAGGACAACCTCTGGGATGTTTCCTACAACCACCATCGTCACCTTGTCTGCAACAAACAGGATTTATTTCATCCTGAACAGAAAATTAAGTGACCTACTAGGGAGCAGGCGCTGTCTGGAAGCAGTGGATGATGAAACCCAAAACCACCTACACTTGGGTTGCAAAATATTTACGTCTGTGGGAAACCTGACGGGCAGCTGACAGCAGAATTACCTCTGTGCTGACATTTTTGTGAGGAGGGTTGTTTTGTTTGTAATTTTTTTTAGTTCCCCCCTCATTAGTTCTGTTTTGGTCTGTTTGGCTACAATATTTTTACACTGTGGTTTTTGAGGGGGGTGGGTTAGTGGTTTGTCTGGATTTTTGTTTGTTTTCTGTTCTTTTTTTGGGTGTGGGTGGTGTTAAGAAGGGTAAAGCAATGAGGTTGTTGTGTATTCACTGCATGTTTTTTTGCCATTTTTCTGGGAATTAAAAATAGGATAAATATATAAACCTCCTACTCATGATAAAGCCACACTTGAGAGGAAACCAAGAAACTTTAAAATGAGCCTCCCCAGCTGGGACATGACTCCCAAACACCCATTACTTTGTGAGCAGGGCAAGTTAGATCCATCTGCCTCATGAAAGAGGGAGTTAAGGCCTGAGTTTATCATCTGAAAGTCTGGTATTTAGTCTGTCTTTTCTGGAAAAAGTACTCTGAAAAGTCTCCTAAAACCAACCAGCTCTGTTGTTCTCAACTACCAAGTCTCCTCAAGAATAGTAAATCCAGATGTATGTCAAAGCAAATCCACTGAAAAAACAAGTCAAGTCATAAGATAAAATAAGAATCGCCACAATTCTAAGCCAAAACTTTGAAACAAAGCCTTTCCCAAACTGAATAAACACAAGAGAATACTGCTATAGTGGCTCTTCCAGAATTAATTGCTATTTTTACTATAAACACAGCAATGGAAAGTGTCTCTAAGCTCTTGTTTATGTCAAGTTGTCCAAATAATTGGAATTTCCTGCACAAGACTTATTTCCCAGCCTTTCAGGACACCAAAATTTGGGTTTCTGGTACCTGGGTATTACAGCTGATCAGCCAAATTGCTGTTTGCCACTTAACAAACCCAAATCTATACTATTTGTAGCAACTTCAAAAAACAAAACAAAACAACAACAACAACAAAAAACACAACAAAACCCAAAACAAAACAAAACCAACCAAACAAACAAAAACCACAAAAAACCAAAACCACACCAATCAGGGCACCTTAAATCCCTATTCAGGGTATCAAGTGATCTCCAGCTGGTGACAAAAAGGTATTTTCAACTTGTTTTATAGTGCTTCTGTAAAATATGAAGCACACTGAGGTTCAGTATTTCTTTGAAATGCAGTTGCTTGTATTCAAACACAGAATAATTAAGGCTGGAAAAGACCTCCGAGATCATCATGTCCACCCTTTGACAAAAGGCATAAAATGCTGCTCGCATCTGACTTCCAGAAAATTTCCACTTGAAGGAAAACCTGAAGGTTTTGGGTTTTAAACAGCAAAAAAACACCCCCATAAAATTCTTATGCTGGATGCTGGCACTTTCCGCAGAACGGAATTTTTTCATCTGACATAATCTCTTTTTTTACAACTCTTCAAGTGTTGTTCTTCCAGCTTTCTTAGGTCATATCAGATCTATTCGTCAACAAGCCTCATGTTTTTCTAACCTGTTGCCATCACTTTTTTTTTTAAACAGAAACGTACTATTTGACTATTTATTAACCTTTCCACATGGCAAAACCTGTATAAGCTGCCCAAGAGGTATCAACATACCAATGCTTAAAAAATCAACACAAACCAAAGAAATCATTCTGGTTTTTCTATGCATTGGTGAAACAGCCCTTGCTGGGCCACTGCAAGTCACCACAAGCCTCCTGGAAAATAAAAACAAGCACGTGTGGAATTTTATCCCCTCACAGACGTCCTGAGAACTAACTATAAAGCTTTTTAATTGGCCAGGCTGAAATAAGAGTATCCTGCAAGCCTGGGAGTAAGCAACTGATGTCATGGACAGCGCTCTCAGGTTGAGAGTGTAAAGGAGAGTTAAGTCACAGGAATTTATTCAAAACAAAGCTCACAAGGCTTTGTTTTGCTTCAGCCCAGGCTCTTGGCTTATTAATTGACCTCTTTACCTTGGAGTAAACAAGCTCTATTGGTTGAGTCAAGAAGGAAATCGTAACTTCTTTATAAGAGTAACACGAAGAAAGGCTGGAGAGGGGGATTTTGCCTGCTGATTCCTCGCAGCTCACTGCGTTTGCACCGAGTGAGAGGCACAGCTAAATTGGCCTCTGCTTCTCACAGATGGAGACACGAGTTTTCCATCTGCACTCGCCACAAAGGCCACTCGGTTTGTCCCCAAACGAGTGACTTTTTGCCAGCCGTAGTGAGGACACTTCACATGGGAAGTGTCTCTCTTTAAGGGAGAACACCCAAGGGAGGGGGTGGGACATCAAATCTCAACCCCAGCCCTTCACCTGATTCTACCACTAAAAGGGAAGGAAATGACCAACAGAAAAGCAAGGAAAAAAAAAACAACCATACTCTCAAGAGCAGCAGCAGCTTGGTCAGAGAAGTGTCCCCAGCCAGCCAGATAAAGAGCTGTTGTTTTACTCCATGGGCAGCTTGACCAGACTATAAAGGCAGTGCTTGTCATCTGGTGCAGGATAAAGAGCAGCATTAAAGTCCAGTCAGACTGACGTTTCTCCTGCCAGTGCTCTTTGCTCTCTGTTGTGAGGGTACAAAAAGCCCTTCCAAAAAAGTACGTGCGTGGGCACTGCCCCTCATTCCAACCCAATGTGAGCACAGTAAAGCATAAAACCAGAAAAGGGCTTTCTGCAGGGTGTTACTTCCTTTGAGGGGAGTCAACTGCAACTTGAAAAAGCATAAAAATATGTCACAGATAATTAGGGAAAACCAAAAAAAACCTAACAAATCACCACAAAACCAGACAAGGAGCCATAGCTAAGGAGGGTTAGGGGATTTCCTCATTACAATATGGTGTTTGTGGAGTGGTAACACACTGGAAATATAGTGTTTAAAATTGCTGCAGTTCCACAGGTATTCTAAGGATTCCCAGGGAAATGACAGTTATAATTATATGCAAGAGAAATATTAAGTAACCCCTAGGAACAGGCATAAGAAGAGCACCCTGGGTATAAAAAAATAATTTAAAAAAAAACCCACACAGATTGTGATAGTGATCAAACTGCACCACTCTGGGAGTTTTTACAGCAAACTAATTGACGAGGACTTCAGGAAACAAATGTACATTAGGAAGATGGACTACACATTGCTTTAATCAGGAATTCCTTCCTTCACTGTGTGAAGGAAGAGGATCAGCTGGCCAAAAGCTGCTCTGGTTAAAGTAATGCTGCCCCTATAAGATTGATAAAAAACTAGACTACAAGCTCACTGCAGAAGTCACATCCTGGAACTTGCTACTCAAAACCCACGATAAAAGGGAAGGAACACAAACAATTCACTCAAGTCCTGCTTTTCACAAAAAAAGTCACTCAAATCCTGCTTTTGTTGATAAACTTTGATATAAACGCATACCTCTGCTCATCTAATGTACACAAACAACTCTAATTGTTTATGGGATCAATGTAAAGCTCTCATTTTACAATTAAAACTTATCTTGGGGTGGGAGAAGTGTCCATTTCTTCTCTGTGAAGGTTTTTGCAGTAGCAGATTTACTGGATCAACCCCTCCTGACAGTGGACACTGTAGGTTTAAGTTCACAACAGACAGATCTGCTATTTCTGGAAACATTTCTTTGCTTTACATCACATTATCATCAGGAAGCAAGTATCTAAACACTCAGGAACTGAGTTAATGTGTGCAGTAGAATTTAAAGCCAGACAGAGCATTTTGATTTGGCTGAACACCAGTGAAATTACCACTGGCCATCAAATTTCTGTCATTTCTTAAAGTCCCCCCACTCCCCTGATTTATTTATTTTTATCATGTTGTTCGTAAAAATGGTGCTGTGACCAGTAGAAAACTTTTCCCCCTGAGGGAAAACCACTGGAAAACTTTTCCCCCCGAGGAAAAACCACTGCTTCCCACACGTCAGGGACTCACCACTTCAACACCTCCGGCATATTTTCTTCCTCCAGAAGAGCAAACACACAGCCACGACAACGATTACAATCCCAGCAATGATCACCAGCCAAAGCAATGAGGGCCCCTCTTCTGCAGAAACAAAACAAAAGACACACCAAACAAAGCTGGTTTATAAAGAAAATAAGCAAAGAGAGGCAAGAGGATGTCTGGTTAGTCACAAGCTCTGATATTGTGAAAGGTATTGCTGAAACACATGAAAGCAGAGAGTTGAATTTATGAATCCTCATCTAGCTAGATGGAACTATTCATTGGAATTTCTCATCCTCTAAAATGTTAAGACTGCTAAAATAACAAGCTGTCAGCTGATTCTTCGTTCTCCTAGCAAGAAAAACCAGTCTTAGCTTCCTGCTTTCTGAGACACATATTTTCTTTTCAAAAGGCCAAAACAAAAGAATACTGAAATTCAGACAGGAGAAAGATTTAGCATGCTTTTTTCAATTAGTTTAATTCAGAATTAAGAACTGGATTTGAAGGGTTTTAAGTTTTAGAGAGAAAATATTAAAAGCCAGATCTTGCTCTGTACTATTATTCCCGTAGCAGTCACTTCTTGAGCATCTAATTTCAGAATTAACCCACATTTATGTGCTGCTTTTCCTGTCCTCCTAATTTATCAGTGGTCTCCCCTTTAAGGTTCTGGATTTGGAGACACATGAAGTCAATGCTTCTGTATGAGATAAAAATGGTAATTCAGCTCTAAATGTTTCTCTTTCTCATCTGTAGAACTGAGGAGAAAGTCTTTCCCAGCAGAGCAGAATGTTGGAAGAAGAAATAAAAAAATACTACAAGGTATTCAGATGTTACATCTATGTATTTAAGACATCTGCACAAACCCAACACAAGCATCTTCAGCTGGCTGCCTCCCTGTATGCCTGGAAATACTATTCCTTCCTCACCATGACTATTCCTTCCTTCCTGCATCTCTAGTGCCAAGTCCTTCTCCTGTGCTCTCCCAGAAATCAATAAAGTTATGTTGATTTACACAGGCTGCGGCTCTGCTGCTCTTCTAAACTTATAAATTAAAAATACAGGGTTAAAACACAACAAAAACACGTGTTAAGTTGAACCCAAACTTTTGGTTCAGAGATAGTTTATTACGAACTTCCAAACTTCCACTTCTGTGGTCATCAAGCAACCCATGGAGTTTTTACTTCATCTGGACAGATAGCAGGTGATATATTTTTAGGTTGTTAAATTGTGAAGGCCTGTGTGAAAAATTGAAGTTTGACCTTCTGCAAAACCCACAGTGCCTCTAAAACCCACAGTTTGGCTTTTCCCCCTCTCTTGGATAGGACTCCAGTATGTCACTGTCTCCAAGAGAGCAACAAATGCAAATAGGATTTCATTTCTTAATTCTTGACACACACACACACACCTCACTCCCTCCTCTTCCCAGCAGACTCCTACCCAAACACAGAGGCCAAGACAACACTAACAAGGTGCTTGCACTGTTCACCCACCTCCGTTAATTTTCACAGGCAGTTCCCTCGTCTCGTTGGTGTTGTTCACTCTGCAGATCAAGCCCTGTGCCCCGATCCTCTGAGGGTTGTGGACTTGCAGTGTGCTGGTGATGGACACCACCCCACTGGCGTGACTGACCACCTCCTGTGTAGGAGCAGAATCGAACAGGTTGTTCCAGGTGATGGTGGGCTCTGGGAAGCCAACAGCGCTACAGACGGCTACCAAGTGACCTTCAGAGATGTTGTAGTGGACAGATGCATTGAGACCTTCCAACACACAAATGAGACAGTCCATCACCACAATGAGCTCCTGGTCACAGGCAGTAACAGCAGCCTTAACCATCATGAACCAGAGCAAAGCTTGCTGCATTCACACTGAGCCCAAAGAAGTGCTCACCGAGGTCAGGTTCCCTCCAGGACTCAAAACTCCTCCCCCCTATACACAAGTTATATACCCCAAACATTTCACTTAATCTGAAATCCAGGTATTAAAATAATCCCTTCAGTAAAACCATTTCTTTGTCTCATCTGCTACTCAAGGAGTAACAACCAAGAGCCCAGCCCACCACAAGAGTCTTGAATGTGACCCCCAGAGTCTTGCTCACAGCAGGAATGCCCTGTTGCTACATCCTGTTCCACCAAGGGATGCTCCTGCTCCTGAATCTGCTCCAGGACATACTGTGGGTGACAAAACACCTCTTATTCCACTCAGAAACACATCCCTGCAGGGAACCTCACCAAAGACGCTCAGGCAGGTACGTCCAGAGACGGAGCCCGAGGGGAAAGTGTTGAAGAGGCACAGGTAACATCCTGAATCATCCATGGTGGCGTCCCAAAAAGTGATGCTGGTCTCGTTGAGTTCCAGGCTTGTGAAATTCATTCGGCCTTGATAGGACTTGTGAATCTTCAGTCCTTTCAGTTTACTGTATGTAGCTATGTTCTTATGGGACTTCTCAGAGCCCTTTTGCCACGTCACTTGCACGACATCCATGGGTTCTGTCAGGGCACAGCTCAGAGGTGCGTTGTCACCCACCCTCACTTGGATTTCTTCAGCCTGGGGAACAACTGCAGTGACATAAAATAGTCACAGGGGCAGATATGACACATATTCAGAAGTCTAAGACACAACAACTCCTTCAATACATTCTTCCACCAAAAAACTCTTCTCTTGAGTACTCCTAAAAATCACTGATGTTGATTTACATTGCCTGAGGCTCTGGTTTTCTTCTAAACTGTTTAAATGCAAAAAGACTTAGCCTATTTCTGTACCCATCCCTGCAGACTTCCTTCTCCACTGTCACTAAATCAGCTCCTGTCTTCCCATTCAGCACATACCCAATTTTTGTTTCCCAGGAGGAAGATTGAGTTGCACCAGGGAATTACACACCAAGCCTTTCTCAGAGGAGTAAATGTGGCTTAAGAAGAGTTTCTGGACCACATAGTTTAAGAGCTCACAGCACATTCGAGATGGAGAGAAAGAAAAAAAACAGAGTTTCATTCCTTAGGGAGGGCTCCACGATTGGACACTGAACTCAGGTGAACAGTAGTGTCCAGTGTCATCATAGTTATGGGGTGCTGCTCGTCTCTTGCCATCTCTAAATGCTGCTTCTGGGAGGTTTTATATCACACCTGCCAGCTCCATATCTCTGCCTCAGCTTGTATGTAATAGCATCAGCAATCTGCATTTCAGCTACTTTTATCTCTTACTCTGACTGCTGGAGCCTCAGGAATCTGAAACCAGTTCCCAAACAGTTTTCAAGCAGATTGCAGGAAATTCAACTTACCCTTTGCCCTTCCAAGCCCAGAACACGCCAGGCACAAAACCAGAAACGGGAAAGTCATTTTGGAAGAGGAAATCTGCCTCACCTGAAGGAAGACAAGGAGAGATGAGTGACTCAATGACAGACCACCTTCTGGTGATATCACGCCATCAGGGTGCAAAAATTAACAGTAGGTTTGTCATGTGAGAAAAAAAAATCTGTAGGTAGGCAGCAAGATTTGACAGGTCTCATTGCCCTGTTCCCTCAGCTGATATTGCCACAACACAGCTGATTGCAGACCTACCTGAAGCTGGCATTATATCCAAGTGGAAACATTAGTTTGCACAGAGTAGCTCTGTAACACATTCCACCCACTGCTGAGATTTTTGTCAATGCCTGCAAAAGCAGCTGGTGAATCTCAGAAGCATCTTGTGTCAAGAACATAAGGAAATCCCAGCCTTTTAAGGATTTTCACAACAGGCAAAAAACCAGAAGGGAGAATCGACTGCAAAGCATCTTTATGTTGTACAGGTTAAAAAAGGAGGGCTGATGAATGAATAAATGAATGACAGGAGGAAGAAAAAAAGTATTTAAAACAAATTCCCAGTGCACACAATGCTTACACTGACAACCAGCAGCCTGCCTTGGCATTTTAAACACACCGTGCTAAAACAAGCCCTGATACAACTCTGCAGTTACCAAGCACAGAGATCAAAGTTCTGAGGTGTAAAATCAGGAAACAAGGGTCCATCAGCCACAAGCCTAATTAATAGCTTGCCAGATAATACAGTGTAGCCAGATATTTAAGCAACAAGAAATTCAGACAGATATTCCTAAAAGCAAGCAGAAATCAAGGGCCAGCATGGCCAGCAGAAAATATCGAGGTCAAGAAGTGTTTATAAAGCAGTGAAAGACGCGCCACACCTGCAGGCAAGCAGAGTTTTCAACTCCAGCCTTCTATGTGTCACCGCTTTGGGGCACCTCTTAAAGCCCTTAATGCACCATCACGCACAGATGGGGTAGGTAAAAGGCTTCACACGATGAAGAACAAGGCTATACCGTGTAGCTATATATGGGGTACCAAAGGAAAAAAAGAAAGTCCTTAGGGTCACACGTCCAATAATTTAAAAATAATAATAAAAAAAAGACACATACAAAAAAAAACCCCACTCACAAACTCCCTACAAATAACAAAAACAACAACAAAAACCAAACAAACAAACAAAACCCACAAGATATCAGAAGAAAGGGGAGAAAGGCGTTCAAGACTCTGTCTGGGGGCAAGCAAAGCGCGAATCTTTCCATCCTTCACTGTGCCCTCCCTTCCCAATCCGCCCTTCGGGGGGCTCTCCCCAGACCACCTCCCGTGCCCCCTGCGCCTTCCAAACTGCTCCTCCACCGCTTCCCTCTCCGAACGCTTCCAGAAAGCTTTCAACTTTGAAGAGGCTCCCCCGGGGGAATCCTCTCCGGTGCCACCGGGGCGATGCCAGGCTGAGCCTCCCCATCCCGCCCCGCACCGATACCCAGAGCCCCCCGCTCCCCGAAACACACCTCGGAGCCGGGAATGCCAGCCGGGAATGAGAGCCAGGAAGGCGGCCAGAGGGATGGGTACTGGCGGGAAAGCGCCTGGCTGCAGGAGGGGGAGATGGAAGGGAGTGCCCGGCACTCTCCCCGTCCTTCCCCCGCCTCGTCCCAGCGGTGGGATCGCGGTATTCCCGATGGAGCGGGGAGCGGTGACGCGTCCCGGTAGAGCTCCTTACTCACCCAGCGCAGCCTCGAGGGTTATGAATAAAAGCAAATTACAAGTTTGACTTGGAAGTCTAAAAAAAAAACCAAAAACAAACACAACGAAAAAAACCCCCAAGAATTCCTCTTGCTTAAAGCAGGAAACGTCCTAAAAGTGAGTGAGTGATCCACAGGGACAGCACTGAGTCGGTTCCAGCAGCTCTCCAGGATGGATAATCGCGCTGCTGCTGCTGCTGGAAATCAGTAGTGTAAACCTGAACTTAAGAAAAAAATTTAGGGGTTCACTCCCGTGTACAGCAGAGAAATTCCTTCTGTGTTCAAAGCACTTCCTTCCCCGGCTTCTGTTCAGGGGTGCTGTCATAAAACACTCAAACTGGAACCCAATAGCAGAACATAACGTAATAATGACAACAAGTGATAATAGTTTATAATAACGGCCAAGAGTGGTGATGTTCACCAGCCATATACGGCACTTTAAATAATGAGTGTTCCAAAAAGTATTTGGGATTTTTTTTTCAGACCAGATCCCTTTCTGGATCTTATTTATTGGAAGGCTTCACTGGAAGTCACACAACAACGTACCAAGCTTTTGCTAAACCTGGTAAATTATTTCTTTCTTAATTACCACAAAAATAATAAGAACTGCGGGTCACCAACTCAGCAATAGTCAACAACAAAATGTTGTTAATACACCAAGACTCCACCTCTTCTCTGAACCCTCATCCTAGATAAACAAACAACACCTGTTTTTTTGGAATCCTTATCCCAGATAAACACCACTTTTTTTTTTTTTTCCTGATTTTAGTCTCTAGGAAATTACCAGGGGGAAAAAAACAGTGAAAGAAAGGGACTTATTGAAAGGGAAAGTCATTTTATTACACAAGTTGATTTCATACCCAGTTTTGTACTCGCAAGCTGTGGGCACTGAAGGGGTCTGGCCTGGATCTTTCAAGTTCCTCTTCATGGGTGATAAAAAAAGTTAACTCTGTAACCTCTTATATCATTGGGAGTGGTCTTTTTCTGCTACCTTCCTGTTGGGTGGAGAGGAAAAGGGGCAGCAGGAGCAGCACAGGGCCATCTCTGCCATCTTCCTGTTGTTAACAGCACAGAATCCTCCACTGACAAGTTGTCTCTGTTGTAGTTTTATCGGGCTTGACAGAAGCCACCCATTTCCCAACGTGATTAATTAGAAGCAGCATCCTCAGCAGGCAATACAGAGCATTCAGTGTCTGCTGTTTCCTTAGCTGTTCATACCTGCTTGTTTATACTTCCATAAACACACATGTTTATGTGCTGTTCATACCAGATGCAATATTTATCTTACACAGCCTTGGAAGGTCTGCTGATTTAAACCATCGTTGCTCACGGGAACGTCAAAATTTCAAGCCCCTGCCAAAATTAACTGACAAAAGATGCCCAGGTAGTGGCCAGGAGCCCACATAAGCCTAGAAACACTTTCTTATTTAAGATATAGATATGTGGGAATATTTGGGGCGCTGCTCCTAAACCGTCCTAAGGAACAGGGTGGTGTTTGAACCTTCCCCGAAGTCATCCCGGGCTCACCCTGTGTCAACTTTGCCTGTTCCTCTGCTCTCAGTACCTTTCTCACCTGTGAAAACAGAAAGCCCCTGCTGCCCCAAACAGGTCTAAACTGTTCCTGGAGTCCGGAGCTCACCTGCCTTCACTGGAGTTGAGGGGATTTCAGAGGGAATCCCAGAGAACCATACATTTTAAAGTAAATTTACCCAAAAGTGCACTTTGCCATCAAAGCAACAAAAGAAGTGAAGTCCAAGGGACATCTCCCTGTTTTTATTTAATAAAAATTAAAAGGTCATTTGGGGAAATTTAGGGCTATTTTATAGTAACTCTCACCTACTGAGGTGGAAGAGTTCTGTATTTAGACAAGTGTTGCTGCTTCTTGAATGGGCTGGAGAAGCCTCAAGAAGAAAGAAGAAAATTCTTTGGAGGAACGGGAGCAAACCAGAGCTGAGCAGGGAAAGGACAGTACTGAGGCAGTAGGTGAAGACCAGAGGCAACCTTAGGGCAGACAAAGGAAAATGGAAAGTGCTCTGGGCAGACCAGCAATAGCAGAAGACTCAAAATCTTTTCCTATTCAGAGGAGAACAAGACACAAAAATCCCCTTCTGACCCATTATCTACTCTCATGTCAACTGTTTCTTTTTACGGGGACATGGCTCAGCTCAGCTCAGCAATCAAAGTTCTACAAAAGTTCTTTGAACATTACCTTCTCTGGAGCTTGGGGTGGCCAAGGTGGCACAGACTCTCTGGAAAGACAGGGCCTTTGAAGTCAGGGAGAAGGAGAGAAAGCAGAGCAACCTCTTGTCCTAAATTCTAGAGAGTTCTTTGCTCCTCTCCTTTTATTTATTCACCTGTAATACATCCTGCACGCTGGTGGAAGAGGCAATCTGAAATTCCTTATGTCAGGAATTAGGTCTATTCTTTTTTCTTTTTTTTTTCCCCCTCTGCCTTCTGGGTGGACACACTCTCCTATCTTTCCCTTTCTGGTTTAATTTCATCTGGCTTAATGACCTCTTTTAAGCAGGGCCATTTAAGCCACTAACCAGTGACACCTGTGCAGATTTAGGGCAAAGGATATGATACAGCTGATCCAAGCTGCCATTAATTAAGAGGGAAAGAAAAAAAAGGATGGCTAAGAGTCAGTCACACAAATTCCAATGAAAGCATTTGGGTTGGCTTTCCACCTCTAGAACAGCAGTGTAAAATGGAAGACACCTGAATTTAAACTTTGCTGAAAAAGCAGGTTTGGTATTAAACGGATTTAACATCAGTGGGTGTTGCCTGGACATTTTCTCTGTACAATTTCCATTTCCATGAAAAGCAGTGAGTAGTTAAACTCACTCATCTCTTCTTTTGTTGTGCTTATACAAATGCAGTGTTGGCTTCCAATCAGAGCCACAACTGAAGATCACGCACACCCCATTAAAAAAAAAAAACCCACAGATAATTTCACTGAAAAAAAAATATTAATAAGCATTTATTCTCAGGAAACTCTTGTTTGAGGAATGCCGAGCTGAAGATCTCTTTGCAACCTGCAACACGACGGATTTCAAGACAATCTGAATCAGCACGTGATTTTCAGGATGCAAGGAGTGGTTGTCTTGCAAATGCCGAGCAACTCTTGGTTAAAACATCACTCGAGACTGAGCTCTAAAGGTCCCTCTAGCACTGCACCTGCTTTTACCCATCCCCAGCGTGGAGAACAGACTTGGGAACACCCACATTCCCTGCCCTGCTCCTTTGCAAGAGCTCTTTCTCCGGGAGAGCGAGGAAGCACTGACACCCAGTGCCCGGTTCCTTCTGTCGGTGCATTCCACCACCTCCTCTCCCAGAGACCACGGTCTGTGCGTGCTGCAGGAAGATGCTCACAGAATCATCTCCTCCTGGAACAGCTTTGGATACTGTGGTTGTCACTTCTGGAGACCTGGAGTTGGGTTGCTGGACAGCAAAAACGCTGTTAGAAAGCCCAGAGAGAGAAAACACACAGCGCTGGTGAGTTATTATTTCAATGAAAGACTCGCTTGGAGGAGTTTTCCCGTCCGCGGATGATCTCTCCCACTAGAGGGAACTCTGAGGCCACCAAAGACAGGGCTCTGTGCTGAGGATGCAGCGCGACCCGAGCTGTGAGAGGAGCCTTCGCAAAATACATCGGGGGCACATCTCCGTCACACCTCGTGTAGCGACACAAAGAGCTGGAGGGGGACTTTTCCAGCTCCAGTCCTTAAAAACATAACTTCTTTAAAAAAAAAAAAAATTACTTCGTATTTTAACTTGGTATACAAGTAAAAAACAAGTACCCTAAAAAAAAAAAAAGGTACAAAAAAACCCCCCACAACAACAAAAATCCGAAAAAAACCCACCAAAACCACAAACAAAACCCCAAATAAACAAACAAACAAAAACCACAAACAAACCGAAATAAAACAAAAACCACCACAAAACAAAACAAAAGAAAACCCCAACAAACAAACCAGCCCCAAACAAGTCAAAAAGGGCTTGGTATAGCTCTGTGGGTCTCGCCCCACCAACAGCACGGGTTCTTCTGCCCGATTTTTTCTGAGACATCAAAGAGCATCCCAGGACATGTCACCCCCTCACCGGTTTGTCTGACCTGATCCTTGCTGGTGCTCATCCACTCGTTCCTGGTGCTGCCCCAGGCACACACAGGCCCTGCCCCTGGTCCAGGCTGGTGCCTGGCACTTGGCTTCCCCACACACACACGTGCACTGCAGCTGAGGCACCCACCAGGCAGGAAAAGATTTGGGAATGGAGCTCATTGGGAAGATGGTGAGTGGTGGAAGGTTGCCCCTGCAGCTTCTCAGCATCCCTGTGGTGGCAGCTTCTGTTTGTACTGGTTTTGAATGGGTGGCACAGCATGACTGAGCCCATGCGTTCAGGGGGAGCTGCTTCTCCAGGAAGGCTGGCAGTGCTCCGTGGGAATCCCGTGGGAATGCTGGGGAGGAGCGGGGTGTTGACTTGGGAAGGGCCCACTGCTCTCCCATCAAGTGTCCTGAGCCAGGCTCACCCCAGGAATGTTTCTTTGCAGCCTGTGGGAGACAGGGGTGATGATGGGGAGAGTTAATCTTGGGAATGCTGAGGTCAGTTTTGGGCCTTTCACTCCAAGAAGGACTTGGAGGGGCTGGAACATGTCCAGGGAAGGGAACGGAGCTGGGAAGGGGCTGGAGCAGCAGGAGCAGCTGAGGGAGCTGGGGGGCTCAGCCTGGAGAAAAGGAGGCTCAGGGGGGACCTTCTGGCTCTGCAACTCCCTGACAGGAGGGGGGAGCCGGGGTGGGGTTCGGGCTCTGCTCCCAGGGAACAAGGGACAGGAGGAGAGGGAATGTCCAGGTTGTGCCAGGGAAGGTTCAAGTTGGATGTGAAGGAAAATTTCTTCATGGAAAGGGCTGTCCAGCATCCCTGCACTGCTGCAGAGGATCTTCCCCTGGATTCCAGAGGATGCCAGACAACGATCTTCCAAGTTGCAGCAGGGACAAGAGAAACAAAAGTGCCTTAAATCAAAGAACGTGACCCATTTGGAAGCTCTGCAGGAATTGCCACACAGAGTCAGTTCCTCGAAGTTCTCCATGCCTCTTTTCCTCCGTTTTCTGAGTCACCTCCCTCGCCCCAGGCTACCGTCAGATGCTTTAGGTAAAGACGTGAGAAACCAAACCAGTTATGTTCGGGAGTGAAAAGTGTTTATTTTGCCCCTGTCGATGTTCTGTCGGTCTGAGGCTGCCCCCTCCAGCCCCTCTGCGAGGCTGGCTGGATGCATCCCTGTGGCGGCAGAGGGAGCACTGCATCCCGGCCGCTCTTCTCCAGAGGATGCTCGGCACAAACCCCTCCTTCTTCCCTGAGGCAGGAGTGGTGTTCGCTGCTTCACAGCTCCTGCTCCTGCCTAACACACAGAAGTCATTTTACAAGCTTTTTATTAAAAATAAAATTAAAAAAAAAAAAAAAAAAAAAAAAGGAGGGGGGGAAATGCAGCATTCAGACCTTTCCAGTACCAAATTTCCCTGTTCCACACAACTTCGGGATGAACTGGGGTGAAAGGCCCAGAGCAAAGGGGCCCATCACATCTCCTTTCTGCAGATGGATGTGCCTGCAGAGCACACACACAGGGGCTGTTTAACACCCAGAGGGGAGGGTTAAAAATAACCAGGTCTGTGTTTGGTTTCTGGTTGGTAAAGGACAGGCGTTGATAACTGAGGGGCTTGGTGGCCATAGGCAGCTTCCTGGGGGTCCTGAGGGTGAGCAGGAGGTGCTGAAATTCCCCCAAGTGAAACAGCAGCTCTGGAGGGAGCTTGTGCCCCAAGGAGGATGTGGCAAGCTGGATCAGTGCCTACTCCAGAGGGATAAGGGTGGGAAGAGGTGATAAATCTGAGCTCCTCTCTGCTTGCTGGCTTGGGGCTGATGCCTTGGATGTGTGCTCATGAGCAGGACTGGAATTGTGGTGTGGTTTTCACTCCAAATTTAGAAAAGATCCCGCCCTCTGCATTTGTTGGTTGTGATGGAACCCATGAATCAGAGGGCTGAGACTGTGGGAATGCTGAGGAAAGCTGTTCCTGCCCTTCCTTTGGGATGAGAGCAGAGGTTTCTCCAGTGACTCTGAGCTGCACGTTACAAACTGCTTTAAAAGCAGGAGTATTTAGGGTGTTGTGCTCCTGAGAAAGCCAAGTAGATCATTGCCAGAGCCAGAGGGTGCAGGATCAGGCCTTCCCAAGGCTGCCAAGGGCAGCTGCAGAATTTCAGAAGCCATTTACCTAAAGCCATTTCCAAATCCCAGCGGTCCCTGCTGCATCCCTCCCACCTGCCAGCCTGTTCCCTGTCCTCATGCTCTGCCTTCAGGACAAAGCTCTTCTGCCTGCTGTGACCCCAGAGCTGATTAAAAAACACCATTCCAGCCCAAAAGGCACCGGCCCCTCCCCGGTGGTGACAGCACCGTCAGCTGGAGGGACGTCCTTGCTCCTTGCCTGGGGCATTCCTGGCAATCCAGGGCTCTGTGAGGGAAGGGAAAGGCTGCGAGTTGCTGTGTCATTAGCAGGTAACCCAAGAGGCCCCGAGAACAAACAGGGTGTTCAGGAATAATGAAACAAAAGATGTGCTGAAGGGTGTGCACGGGAGCCTGCCGGGATGGAAGGATGCTCTGGATTCATCCCCCGTCTCACTGCAAAAACCGGGAGCAGAAAAGCAACCTGGAATATCGTGGGAGCCCTGGGCTGTTTCTAGGCGATGTGGGATAAACTGTATGTGGTAAAATCGCCATGGAAACGCTGCCCAGACCGGGTTCTGCGGCAGCTCTGTGATCACGGGGCTGATCCAGCTTGTTGTGGGCGAGGATTTGGCTGTGGAACCAGATCCCTGAGGATGCTGATGGCAGGGGACAGAGGTTTTTAATTCTGAGGTTGGCTTAGCCCTTCTTCTGGGCTGATCCCACAGCATGGGCAGCAGGTCAGAGGAGGGGATTCTGCCCCTCTGCCCCCTCAGATGAGACCCCCCTGCAGAGCTGCCTCCAGCCCTGGGGAACAGCACAGGGAGGACGTGGAGCTGATGGAGGGAGTCCAGAGGAGGCACCAAGATGATCAGAGGGATGGAGCAGCTCTGCTGGGAGGAAAGGCTGGGAGATTGGGATTGTTCAGCCTGGAGAAAAGGCAGCTTTGGGGAAACCCAATTATCCCTTCCAGGACCTGCAGGGAGCCTGCAAGAAAGATGGAGAGAAACAGGGGACCAGAGTGACAGGACAAGGGGGAATGGCTTCCCACTGCCAAAGGGCAGAGTTAGATGGGATATTGGGAAGGGATTCTTCCCTGTGAGGGTGGCGAGGCCCTGGCACAGGTTGCCCAGAGAAGCTGTGGCTGCCCCATCCATGGAAGTGACCAAGTCCAGGTTGGACGGTGCTTGGAGCAACGCAGGACAATGGGAGGTGTCCCTGCCCAAGGCAGGAGGGTGAAACTAGAACGAGGTTATCCAACCAAATGGGGAACTCTGGGTTTGATCCCAGCAGGCAGAGAGCAGGGCTTTTTCCTGGAATGTGGAGCAATGCTCACACACAGTCACACCCAGTCCTGAGTGGGTGCTCCCGCTCCTTTTGGCTCGGGAGAAGTCATTCCCTCCAGCTGAGCCCTGCCGCGGTCCCTGTTGGCCCTGGCAGCTCTCAGCAGCCTGGCAGCACTTTTCCTCCCAGCCTGGCTCGTATCCACGGCTGGCAGCGTGGCCTCTCCCGTGGTTTTTGGTCCTTGGGTCGTTTCCTGCTGCTCAGTTTGCTCTGGGCGTGCTGTGCCTCACTCAGGAGAAACGCTGCACGAGGCCGAACAATTAGAAACGCTGGCTTTCCTTCACTCCCAGATTAATCTCCTATTTTCTGGCTTCCTTCCACGGCCGTGAGGACTAGAAATGTTGCTGTTAGCAGTAGATGGAAAGAGATGTTTGTGCTGGCAGACAGTGAGCGTGGGGAGGCCCCTGCAATCCCTCCCGTGTGCCTGGGGGAGCCGTGTTGTGCCTCACAGCCCGGCCATGCCAGCAGATGGGACTCTGTTTGACTTTTCCTGGAGCGGGATGATCAGCTTCAAAAATTCCTCAGGAGGCTGATTAACCCTCAGATGCACTGGACTCAGTTGCCATCTCGCACGAGGTCGGTGTTTCCTCCAGGCCAACGCGGCAAATCTCCGTCAGCACGATCTGAGCCGTATCAACATCATCTCTTTACATGATTGCCCTGCTCTGGAGCTGCTCAGGCTGCCTCAGAGACAGCTCTCCAAAGCCTCCTCACAGGGAGATGTTTGGAAGCTAATATCATCACTTCCCAGCGCTGGTGAGATCCCAAGGAATTTCCAACCCTCCGCACCGCAGTTATTCCTGGTAAAGAAACAACTGCTGAGGATTTTTATCCTCTGTGAGGCTGCTTGGCCTGTTCTCCGGGGTAATAATCAAGGAGGAGCACTGGCATCTGAGGGAAGGATGATTCTCCCATCTGGATATCCTAAGGGAAGATCCTGCTTTTAATTCCGGTTCCGTAGCTGAGCGCTGATAACGCAGGGTGAGTGGCCGGAGTGAAACCACCTTGTGAGGTTCAAGGTTTCACAGACAGAAAGATGCTCAGATGGCAAAAAAACCCTCCACCCTTCAGGATATTTTAAAGCTTTCCTTGGGGGAAAACATATTAAAAAAAAAAAAAAAAAAAAAAAGGCAAGAATTGAAGGATTTGAAGGATGAATTTTTATTTTAACAACATCTCTTATGGCCTTTCCAAACTTTTTTGTAGGAAATGCTCTTTGGACAGGTGTTTAACACAGTCATTATCCTCTTTTTTGGAGGGGGAAACTAAGGTTTTAAAGGCTGGAGCTCCTGTTATCCTGGCTCTGGCCTTCTCTCTTTGAAAACAAAACAGAGAAGGAGAAAAGAGCAGCAAAGGCATGGAAAGCACTGAGATGTGGAGAAACTTGCCAGGGACGTGGTTTCATGGGAGTGCTGGGCTCAGGGTGGTGTCAGTGCTGCCACCAGATGTACGAGAAGGAATTATTACACCTGATTTCCTCACTCTATCAGTGTCCAGATTCTTCTCCTTCTCTGTATCAGAAACAGGGATATAAGGGGACTTAAAAGAAAGTTCTGACTTAGGGTGACCTACTTCCTTCTTCTTATCTTTGTCTTCTGTTGACTTCTATCAGTAATTTACTGTAACAGACCAATCAAAAGGTTTATCCCCCCCCCACACCCAGCCAGACCTCTGGACTGGAGGGTTTGTTTGTGTGTGCAGACAGGAGAGAGTTCCCTTCAGGGCATGGACTCTGAGAACTCTGAAGAGGAGAGATGTTATATTGAGCTTTCTAAGCTATGGTGGATCATTCCCTTCTATATTTACAGTTTTCAGCACTTTGCTGTGCTTTGGGTACCCCAGAAGTGTCCAGGTCAGACAGAGCTTGGAGCAACCTGTGATAGTGGAAGGTGTCCCTGGCAGGGACCTGGAACTGGGTGAGCTTTAAGTTCCCTTCCAAGCCAAAGCGTTCTGTGATTCCAGGATTCTGTCTCTCTGCAGTGCCTGCTGTCACTATGGCAACTGCTGCGAGGATGTGAGGCTGGTGAGGATGCTCTGTGGGATGGGGATGCTGTCTGGGATGAGGATGCTGCCTGGGATGAGGATGCTGTCTCACATAGGGATGCTCTGTGGGATGGGGATGCTGTCTGGGATGAGGATGCTGTCTCCCATAGGGATGCTCTGTGGGATGGGGATGCTGCCTGGGATGAGGATGCTCAGCAGGATATGGTCACCCCGCCCCTACTGCTCCGGGCCAGGCAATCCAATTAGCGCCGATGTAGCCAAGGGAGGGGAGTTGCGGGCTATGATGCTCTTTCTAATGGCAGTGGAAGTGCTCCTGAAGCCCATATGGAAGCGCTTTAGAGCAAGGAGCTCATCCCGCGGGGCAGCACCGCGTCCATTATCCACTCAGAGGGAACAGATAATGCTCTGGGCAGCCCGACGGGCGCAAGCAGGGAGAGTTTTAGCATTCCCTCGGATCCATCACCGAGGCCTCAGGCACTGCCTGTTCGGCAGGGCAGCGACGGACACACGGCCCGTTGTTTTCCACATCAGGCAGGGGGCGGGACTCGAACTCCCGGCCCCTCCGCCCTGCCCGTCCTTCCCTTCTCCCTGAGGCGCCGCGCGGCGCGGGGGCCGATGGGAGTTGTAGTTTCTTCTCACCCAACACCCCTTTCTCTCCGCGGCTCCTCGGCCGCCTATGGACTACATTTCCCATGGTGCCCCGCGGGGAGGGGCGTGTGCGGGGCTGTGTCTCGGGGGCGGCACCGGGAGGAGGAGGAGGAGGAGGAGGAGGAGGGTGGAGGAGGCGGTCGCACCTCTTTAATCGCGGATAAAAACCACCCTCGCGAGTACCCTCCTAGCGCTCATCTCCTACGCTTTCTGCCTCTATATTCTCCCCGCCCCGCGCGATGCGCGTTGCCGCCGCGGGCGTGACGAAGTGAAGAAGAGGTTTTGTTTTTTTTTTTTTTCCTCGTTTTCCTCGACCATGGGCGACTGCGGAGCCCCCGGGGACGTGAATTCCAACGTGCTGGTGGCCCGCAGCACCGGGGACGCGCAGCTGGACAAGGCGGTGTGGCAGTGGCTGAGCTGGGACAAGGTGGGTGACCGGGGGGAGACCCTCCCAACAATCCACCCCCTCCCTCCTCCTCCTCCTCCTCCCCGGGGGCTCCCCCACCTTTCCCGGGGGTGATGTGTGCGCCGTCGGGAATTGCGTCTCCATCCCATCCTGCCCGCGGTTTGATCACTTCTCCCTCCCTGCCGCTGGAAAACAAACAAACAAACAAACAAATAAACCCTCTGGATCCGGCCAGATCCCTGCCTGCGGAATTCCTCACCTGCGAGACGGGGAAGGTGATGCTGCGCCCATCGCGGGGCTGGCTCATCCCTAAGGATCAAGGTGGAACCCGGTGCCGGGGGCGGCTTAAAACGCGGAGCCCGTTTTTCCTCGCAATGCGTAATCCTGGTTTTGGTGTGTTTTTTTTTCTTTTTTTTTTTTTTTTTTCCTCAGCCTCCCAAATTTAACCCCCTCTCCCCAGGAAACAAATAGGCCGCCGAGGGTCCCAAATTCCGGCGCGTTCCCTTTCCCAGCTCCGACGTGGTGTTTCGAGAGCGCTGCGGGCTCGATTAATTCGGATCGAACCATCCGGAGCAATGAAAAACGAAGTGGTGCTGGAGGTTGTTTTTTTGCTCATCTCAGTGTTGAAAGGGTTATTTTAGGGTGTCTTTTTGCAGCGGGTTTGGTCGACCATTATACCCCGTGCTTTAAAAAACATCTTGGAGGAGGGTAAACTAACAGTACACCCCAGGGGTTTGGGCTTATGACTTATTTTTTCCCTATTTTTTTAATTTTGGGTTTCTGTCTCTTGATTCTTTTTGTTTGTTTGTTTGTTTTAAGTTTTGTTTCTTTAGTGGTAGCGATTTCCAGTGTGTTTATGGCGTTTCCCCCTTTAATTTCATCCTGCCAGGGATCAAAGCAGGAGGGGCTGAGAGCAGACCCCACCTGATGGCTCTGAGATGAGCTCTCCCCTCTCGGTTTTGCAGGAATTAACAGTTGCCATCTGCACCTTCTGCTCTGGGAACTGCTGCTGTGAAAATATCCGGGAATGGTGGCAGGGAAGGAGTGGAGAAGGGGAATGGCATTGCTGATCGTACGCTTGATAGCCCAGATTGAGCTCCAGCGAATATTTATATTTTTCTTTTTAGCTGACTTCTGGTTAGTGTTTTGCAAAGGTTTTTTGCTTGTTTGGATTTTCTAACTGATTATTGTGTGTTTTTCCTGTAAGGCAGAACTTCGAGTGGGGAAAAATATTTTGATTAAAAGCAGGGAAAGTGCAATATCGTTTCTAGAGCTCCTTGCAAGGCCATAATTAGGCAATAAAACACAAACTGCGGAGTCAGTTCGACTGCACCTGTTTGCCCTGCTCCCCTAGCTGATAATCATTAAATATCCTGTAAGGAACTTGGAGAATTGGAGCTACTTAAGAGATTTCCAAGAGAGCTGCTGGGAGATTTGACAACTCAAAATCGCCTGGGGAGGGTGTAAACAAACCGGGTGAAGGTGTTTTGGGATGGGAAGGCAAAGAGACTCCTGGAAATAGGGCATGAGAGGGGTTATTGGTCCAATGGCCTTGTATTTCGTGGGAAATGAGGCCTTGGAGGTTTATTGCTTATCTAGCTTTACGAGGAGCTTTCTGTGCCTCCCTCCCTTCCCACTCCCAGCTCTTTGAGCTTCCTGGACTTTTTTTTTTTTTTTTTTTACCTTGCCACCTCTGATCAAGGGAAAATCTATGCACCACATTCCCAGCTGCGGGAGGCTTTTTGTCCTGGGGTTTTGATTGAAAGTTGCTCGCTGTAATTAATTAATTGTCAGGGCCGTGCTCATCGTCATCGGGGATGTGCCCATGGAGGGTGGGGGGGGAAACCTGGCCCATGTGGTGATCCCTCCGCTTTCCTCCCCTTCTCCCCAGCATCCTGCACCTCCATTAATGCCGCTGGCGTTCTCCCTGCTTTTCCCACTCCCTCTCCTTAATTGCTGCGAGCGTTTGCTTTTTGTCTGGGAAGGCACAAAGCCTTTTGTTCGGGAACCTCTTTTGGTGAACTGCGCCAACAGCCAGTCATTGTTCGGGCTTCTTACGCTTTTAATTCACTTTCATCCGCTTCCTAATTGTCCTGGTGGACTTTCCAGTCCCCCGAAGGGGTCTGGGTTGTGGCCTTTGTTCCCAGACAGCTCCCGGGTGGTGGTGGATGTGCCTGGGAGAAGGGGATGCTTTGGCTTTTACAAAGGCACAGTTAGAACATCCCACGGTGGGGTGAAAAAACTGGAATTAGTCCTCCAGTTTGTGCAGGTCCTGTTCACTGCACTCATTTTATTGGACTAATTTTGCTCAGTTTTACTTCATTTTATTTCATGGACTCAGTGTCATTGTCTGAGGTGTAGCTTGGAGAGCTCCTTGCTTGCTCATAAGGTGGCTTGGTTAATATTGAGGTGCTTCTGGGGTGTCCCTCAGTGTTCTTTTAATTGTTGTGGCTTTTGAGGTGCCTTTCATCTGGAAATGGACTTCCAGGAACTTCCTCCAGTCATTTGACTTGGCAGTGTTTGTTCTTATTGAGATTTTTAAGTCAACTTTTTAAGAGTGAAAACGGGGAAAATCAAGTTTAGGAATAGGCCCCTGAAAAATTCATATTACCTGCACGTGTGCACTGCAAGTTCTGATGCTAAAACATAAAAGATAAAGTTATGAATTACTGAAGTAGCTGGTTTTGGGTAGACTGGGGCAGAATCCTGTTGGTACAACCAGTGTTAGTGGGAGCAACTTGGAATGGGGTGAGCTCTCAAATAACACAACTCTTGTGCTTTAGTACCTATTCTGAGACATTAAATTCGCTGAAATCCATCAGGATGGCCTTGGAACTTGCACTTTGTGGCATCGTTGTCTCTATTGGTTGATTTAAATCGAGTGATAAATAAACTGTGGCTGCAAGAAAGGGCATCCCTGGCCAGTGTTTCCACACCTGACTTTCAGGTATTAGAAACAAGACTTGAGCATTTAGGCTTGCCTTGTGTATTTTCAGTCTAGTTTAGCTAAAAAGTGTGGAAATGAGTGTAAAAGAGGCACTTTCTAAGAGGGGGGGGTGTTTCTGTTTCTTGGGCCAAGATAAAAGTGGTGCAGTTAGTTGAGTGATTTTTCACATAAAAATGGTCAAGAGGTTGCTCACTAGGAGAACATTTCTTTCCTAACAAGAAGTGAGAACATACAGTTTCTAAGAGAAATTATAAATGACAACACGATGCAGGTGCCACTGCTGGTCTTAATTGTGTAATTAAGGTGATTAGCTATGCCATGTTCCCTTTCCCTGCACTAGGAATTCCTTACAGATACTCTGATGTGTTCTGAGGGACTGAACCTGATTTTACTTGGGGGGAAAAAAAAAAATCTTAATTTTTGCTTAAAAACCAAAGGCTAGCAAAGCTTGATGCACTTAATTTGTGGCTGTCAGATTTGCTTAATTCTAAGCAAACTTGAGATCGTTTTTTGCTTCCTCCAGGCTAAAAGTGCCTGCAGAATAAAAAAAAATAATGGCTGAGGGTAGTGAATTGCCACTTATTTTGACAGGGTATTAGCTGTGAAACGTAACTCTGGCACTAAGTACACACGATTAAGGTGATTGGGAGTGAAAGAACCTGTAAGGAATACTCAGCTGATGGCCTTGTCTTTAATTCTCCAGTTGTTTCCAGTGTTGTATCCTGATGAGCTACAAAGAAATGGGAATGGGAAACTGAAAATGTGGGAGCATAACACTGAATTTAGTAGAGAATATATATATATATTTAATAAAACTTCCAGCCTTCTTGCAGAGCCTCAACAGCTATGTTGGTCTCCTGCAGGTTGTGATTCTGATTCTGGCAGTAAATTTTCATGAGCAGTTGTCTAAAGTATATCTGACATTTTGTTTAAAGTATGTCTGCCAGCAGGCTCAGCCCCCTTCCTTCTTTTTAAAAACCTTAATAGCCTCTTCCAAGTTTTTAACCCTGGAGCACCACTGAAAGAGGCTTTGTGGAGTTGCTGTCAGAGAACTGGAGTCAGAAACAGCGCAGGTGACTGGCAAACCCACATTTTATCAGGGTGTAGTGCTAACTTCATGGAGATGGCTTGTTTATATGTTAGTGGAATCATTTTGTGGGGAAAAGAATAATGCAGAACTGTCCTTTTTTTTCCTGGTGTTGGTGTGACTGAAAGAGTCAGCTTGGAATGGGATGGGCAAACGTGGCCTGGGCTCTGGTTGTTCTTCACTGCCCAGGTGTTGAATGGCCTCAAAACTGCTGAGAAATGAGGGATGTTTAGCGAGTTGACATCTTGAACTGGTGGGCTGAGGTGTCTGAGGGCACTCACAGCACGTTTTTTGGTGCTGACAGGTTGGGAATTGGGTGAGGGCGGAGCTGCTGCTGAGGGGGACAGTCCAGGGCTGGGGAATGCACCAGCGGGGAGGGACACCAAGTTGAATGCAGTGAGGATGGGCTGTGCTTGAGGAGGAGGAGGAATCCCCTGCCAAAGCCACCTCTAGTGCAAACCCCAGCCAAAGGCCTCTGTTTCCCTCCCTGACCTTTTTCTGGCCCCAGCAGGGCATGTTGAGGTACCACAAAAGCTCCTCCCAGGGCCCTCCTGCCCCTGTCCCCTTATCTGCCACCTCCTTGCACAGGCAAGGGCAGGACCCCTTGTGCTCTGGGAGCAGGAGGGATGGCATCTGTTGGCTCTTGATTGCTGCTTTGTCCTCCCACTGACCTTTATAGATTGTATTTTTTATATGTATATGTAATTTTTATTTATTTAGGTTTTTCATTTTTAATATAATCATGGTGTGATTTGTGGGGATGATCCTGTGCAGGGCCAGGGGTTGGACTTGGTGATCCTTTGTGGGTCCCTTCCAACTCAGCAGATTGTGACATAGATATAAATACTATAAATGTATATGTATATAATATTTTAATATTTTGTATTACGTATTTGTAAGTGTACATATTTATATCATAATTTTGTGTTCATACATTCAGATATATTTATGCATTCACTTGTATGTTTACAGGTATATTGCTTGCACATTTACATGTATTTTTATATACATTTATAATTACACATACCTGTAGATGCCTATATATACTTATATATTCATGTACTTACATATCAATACATGTGATATATATATAAGTATTGATATTACTTAGATCAATATAGAAATATACACAAGTATTATCAAAATATATATAGAAATAGACACAAGTACAACTATATATATAGAAATATACATACTTAGAAGTAGTTTTATAGATTGATATGTATATTTCTATTTGTGTGTTCACTTCTATTTGTGTTTACAGTGTGTGTGTGCAGGGGGTGGGTCCCTGTGCTGGGAGGGCTGTAGGCTGATTTTTGGGAAAGCTGTTTGGCAGCAGAGCTTCCCTCTTCCCTTCTCTTTTCCCCTGTGGAAGTCCCTGTGGACTCCAAGGACCCTGCTCTCTGCCAGGTGCTTTTTCCACCTGTAAAAACTGCTTGGAAAACCAGCAGCAATGTGGGGCTTTGAAGGGTCTGTGTCTCCCTAAAAACCTGTTTACTCTGCAGACCACTCAATCCACGAGAATTTAAATTGTTTTCTTGGAGCCACTGGGGATTCAGGGGTATCTTAGAGCATTGCTTTTTCTTTAAAGCAATGCCTATTTTTGTATTCAACAGCCTGGTTTATTTTTGCTTAAGACAGGAAGATCTCGGTTGTTTCATGTTGGGGCTTTTTTAAGGATACTAAAAGTCATCTGAGGACTGGAGTCTGAAATCTCTAAGGAACTTCTTTTGCTTACCCAAGTAAGGGGAGAAGAGGGAAAGGCCTCACGTAGTGCCAGGGGAGGTTTAGGTTGGATATAAGGGGTATTTTCTTCCCCCAAAGGGTTGTCCTGCCCAGGGCAGGGGTGAAGTCCCCACGCCTGTGTGGATGTGGCACTTGGGGACATGGGTCAGTGGTGGCCTTGGTTTTCTGTGGCTGGACTCCATCACCTTGGAGGGCTTTTCCAACCTGAGTGATTCCATCAACTGTTACACTCAAAAAAATGAACCCTCATAAAAGCCACTGTGAGACCTTCAGTTGTGTGGCTCCATTTCATAACTGCAAAGCAAACCAGCAAAAAAATCTTGGGTTTGGGTTGTTTGTTTGTTTGTTTTGTTTTTTTTTTCCCCAGGATTTGCAATGGGGTTAAATGTCAGCAGTGGGAGCTGTTCTGAAAGTTCCCAGGGTGGCAAATGCTGCTCATACCCAGCCAGGGTGTTGCAAGAAACTGAGCCAAGGGGCTTTGAAACTCCAACTTAGAGTAAAAAAAAAAAGACAAGCTGGGAAGAGTAAAAGCAGTAGGGATTGTGGCAGGTTGGGATAAGGGCTGTCTGGAGGTCAGGCTTCTAATGCTACTGGGTGTGTAACCCAGAGCATGACACTGATCATCAGCACATCTGACTTGATGCCAAGTCTTGTAAAGTGGTCTCTTTCTGCTGGCCCAGGAGCTTCAGATCATCTGGGGAAAGATTGGAGGTTTTCACTTGTAATTTTTATTTTTCTTTCCTCTCTTCTTTTTATCCAACTTTAGCTTAACTGAGGAAATTAAAATGTTATTTGGGTGCTGTTTTGGCTGGCTCACTTTGATTCCTTAGGAAACAAATCAAACAGCTTCAATCAAAAATGCTTTTTAATCTATTTGTAAAATAAACTTACGTGCTTTGTTGCTTCAGGGACATCTTGCCTCTATTTTGCAAAGCTCCATAAACTCTGCAATGTACAATTTTTATCCTGGGTTTTTTTTTTTTTTTGCAGGGAAGCAATGCAGCGTGTCCTGAAAAGCTATCAAAGATGCTGTGTAATTTAATAACCTGATTTTTTTTAAAGCAAAACCATGTAGTATGATAGTGTGAAATGAGGTGTTTTTTTTACTTAGACTCTTTTCAGATCAGTCATTTGTTTTCTGCTTGGCTGCCTGGGAGCAACTAAAAGAGGAACCTTCACTCCTGTGGTTTAATATTTGTTGTGCCCCATTGTTTTGGTTTCTATTTAGGCCTGGCTTTAGCTGTGTTGCCAGCAGTGTTTTGCTTTATTTGCTGAGCCATCCAAGAGCATGGACAGTAATGCCTTTTATTTTAAGGCACAAAGGAACGAAGATTAATCTTAAATTCCCGTGTCTGGTGTTCAGGGTCTGTTACCGAGCTGCGGGAATAATTTCAGATTTTTCAGCGAGCTTTTCCTTGTGGTTTTTCCTCGTGGTGGGTGTGTGCAGCTGCTATCCCCGTGCTTTTCCCAGCATTTCCCCAACCCTCCTGAAGAAGCTCCCCCTCTCTGTGCAGAGCTGTGTGTCCTGGTGCTGCTGGAGCTGGCTGACCTCTACTTTAAATGTCAGGGGTGCTTCACCCTTGCCCTGCAGATTCCAGTGGCCTTTTTTTTAACCCTTCCTTGGGACCCTGCTTTGGAGAAGCACTTGTGCCACTTGAGCTGTGTTTTATACTTCTGGAATTGTGTTTTCTTTTTTCCAGCTATGTGTCCACTGCCTCCTCCTGCACTGTGTTTACAGGATCTGGGAAGTGTTTTGTCCCACCTGGGTGTGGATTTCCCGGTGAGCGAGTGAATTCAGGATGGGTTGGATAACTATGAAGAGCAGATAGTTGGGTGTGTGCAACGTGCAGTTTGTACACTTGGAAGTTTTCAGCTGTTGTGGAAGTTTAGGGAAGGCCTGAATGAGCAGAGGGATCACTCTGGATCAGAATCCAGCCTGTCACACTGTGTGGAGCTGGATGGGGCTGGGTGGAAGATGTCCCTGTCTGTGGCACAAGGGTGGAAGTGGATGATCCTTAAATTCCCTCCCAGCCCAAACGATCCTGGGATTCCATGATTTTACTGTGCCTCTGTACAGACCTTTCCTGTGGGTGGGGAGGAAGGAAACTGTTGCTCTGCAGTTGATATTTGTCTGTCTTCCAACAGCGCAGATGAAAGACTGAGTTGTGTTACCCGCCTTGGAAAAACCGGTTCCAAGGTCTCTGTGCTCGCCACTCACAGGCTTTGTGTAGCTGGGAGGTGTAATAATGGCCAGGCAAACATATCAGTTTCCAGAGCAAGAGCTCTGGAATCTATTATTAATAAGGATGAGATGGGAAAGAGAACACGATAAAAATGAGTTGAGTGAAGGCCAGTTGGCATTTTATAGGATAGGACCAACTTACACTTGGAATTACCTAAAACCAATAAGTGCACGTAGTTCAGTTCCTGATTTCGAGCACTAAATGAAGACCTCACTCTCCTTTTGCAGAACCAAAAGACAAAGGAGCAGATCGAGAGCTTGCTGCAGGATGGGAAGCACAAGGAGCTGCGGGACCGCCTGTGCTGCCGGCTGAGCTTCGGCACCGCCGGGCTCCGCTCGGCCATGGGAGCGGGGTTCTGCTACATCAACGACCTCACGGTGATCCAGTCAACACAGGTGAGCTGGGACGGGGCTCAGTGGCTCCCCAGCAAGGGTTTGGTCCCAGTGTCCCACTGGAACACGAGCAGAGGCTGGAATGCAGCAGCAGTTCAGCAGCGGGGTTGTGTGAAGCCTTTAGTGCTGAAAGGGAATAAAGGAGCATGAGGAGGTTTAACTGCACATTCTAGGAGGCAGAATATAATCACTTCCACTGGAATCTGACCAGTAGTTAAGTTAGTCTGCTAAACTGCTCTGTAGTTGGGAGTCATTAGCTGTCATGTTTTTAAAAGCTAAATGGAAAAAAAAACCCAAACAAACCCAAAAAGCAAAGCCCCCCCAACAAACCTTTTATTTTTAGGCCCCAGTTGTGAATAACCACACAAAAGTAGTAGATTTTATTGGACAAACAGAGAGGAATGAAGATGAAGAAGCAAAGTAGGCTGACTTAAGATCTGTGTTGGGAATTGTTTAGCTTTTGGGGAATCTCTCCAATACCACTGGTTATGTTTCCCATCAGCTGGATTAGATAGCTGTTGGTGAAGTGGCCTGGTGTTACCGTAGCTCTGTCTGTGGCTCTTCCTACATTTTTTTTTTTTTTTTTTTAAGTAGACAGGAAAGTAATTTGAGATATGAACTTGAAGGGTCTCAAACGACAAATCTAGTGTCACATGTTGGGTCAGAGGTGTCGGTGATTCCTGGTTTATCTGTGATTTAATATTTGTGCGTTGGGTTACAGATACCACGGAATTATTTCTTCTTCCGGGAAAACATTGTCATGGGACTAGGTCTTTGGAGTAGAGTATTTTGGGATGGATTTCTTGGTTTGAATAGACAGGGAGACCTTGGAACTGCATCCTCTTGGAACACAGGTCCCTGTGGATGCAGTGGGAACTAAGCTGAAGAGATTAAGGGGGGAAAAAAAAAAACCAGTTTAAAAACTCTCATTTTGTCACCAGCAGTGGAATGGTTAAAAGTAGCTGGGCTGGTTTAAACAAGTCCACTTGGCTCTGGAGCAGAGTAAACCTCTTAGTCCTACAGAGGAAGTTTACAAGAGTCCTGTTACTCCTTGGCCTGTGCAGCCTGTTGGATTTGGAGCTCGTGGTGCCTTTGTGCTCCCGGGAGCGTGGCCCAGCGTGGCTCTGCTGACTGATCCACCTTCTTGGCAGAAGGGGAGAAGTTTCCCCTCTGCCTGGCAGGGAATGTGAGGGCAAGCTCAGTTTCATGGGAATTACTGCTTTTTGAGAGCAGCAAAGCGGGTCTGTGTCTGTTCACTCCCTCCGTGGAGCTGCTATTTTTAGTTGTTTATTGAAGCCAGATATCGAGTTAGGAAAAGCAGCCTCTGGGAAGTGGATTAGAATTTGCTTTTGAAGTAAACTGTGTCGGGTTTAATCTTTGTTTGAGCACTCTGTGTCAGAAGTTAACAGCAGGAACAGTTTTGCTGAGCTTAGCCTGGAAATGAGCAGCCCTGCCTCCCTGTCTTTGTCTTTACCTGGGACAGGGATAAATGGCCAAACAGCAGACTTGAGTATAATTAACATTTCCTTCAATTAAAAGGAACTATAGTGAATTCACACCCTTAATCATATGCTGTGCCCTCCATTTGATCTGATTTTTTTTTTCATTTGATCTTGCTTTGATTACACTGATATTATGAAAAGTCAGATCCAGGAAGGTACAGAATATCCAGCAGCTGCTTTGGACTCTCCTGAGAACTGTAGGTACATAACCTGCACCTAAAACCCTAATTTTCCTGCTCAAGTATTGCTGCTTTTTGTGCTTTTTTAGTAATGTCCAAATGGTTTTATTAATGGGCAAGAAACCCTCCACAGTGACAAAACCACCTTTGCACAAGGAGTCTCCTGTTGCTGTAAAAGCAAACTTGAGGGTAATAGTTGGAAAACTCTATAAATACAGGATTTCACAAAGCTGTTTTTGTAGCTCTCTTGATTTCACCAACCAAAAATCTTTCCATCCCAGTGATACCATCACTTTTCCCCTCACTTCTCCTTTGCCCTTGAGCACAAGGGGCTGGGCTGGCAAGAGAATAAATTAACACATGGCTGTAGATGCACACCTGCTGTTCTCCATGGATTTGATATCTGGAAATCACCTGAGCTGTGCAGTGGGATGGGGAATTGTGATAGTTCAGTGCATTTTGGCTTGGATCTGAGAGGGGTTTACACATTTGTGTGCTGACACTTGCTAGCAAGTCATTATCACCACAAGATCCTCATGGTTCTCATTTAGAAGTATTAGGAACTTAATAGCAAGGGTCACTGTTAAAAGGAAACAGAAATTCTTTAAGTTGAGAAACTTATTCAAGAGAGGACTTACCCCAGAGGTGCTGGAGTTCCTCAGTGCCCTCAGGGAAAGGGGAGGATGGTGTGAACTCAAGTGGAGGGTTCAGACAGTGGAGAGACTCTACACTCACTTCCTCTCACTGGCATTTACCTTTTTATGCAGTTCTTGATGTTTGAGGGGCTAGTTCAGGCAAAACCCCGCAGTGTGCTCTGGCATCCAGGTACTGGGAGCCTAAAGAAGGGATCTGTTGATAAGAAATGTGCTGTTCATTTCTCTGGATGTTATTCAGTGTATTCAACTCAAACTTGAACACGTTTTCCCCGTTCCTCTGTGTGACTTGTGATGGTGATTGTGCCGTAGCCCAACTTGTACCCTGTGGAAGGCAGCATTTTTAGGGTTAAGTTCCCAGTGCTGTTGTCTGACTGTAGGGAACTCTGGAAACTTCCATTAACAATAGTGCTTCCATCTTTTTATCTGAAACTGCTGATCTGCCCTGGGTTGTTTCCGTGATGGGTCTCCAGAGGGACTCTGACTGGGAGGTGAATGGATGTGAAGGCCACAGGGGGAGGTGAAACTGCAGCACAAGATCTTTTAAAAGTCCCTTCCAGTGCAAACCATTCCATGATTTTAAGGCAAATTTTAGGACTAACACTTGAGAAATGGTGTTGAAAAGGTGTCTGGCTTGTGCTGTGAGCTCAAGGATGAAAACTTGACTGGCACAAACCTTGTATTGGCGGAGTGGATGGACTCCCAGAAAATGGATTTTTTTTTTTTTTGGTCAATTGAGAAGATAACTTGAATAAGTAAAAGCACAGTATGAATTGAAAACAAGTGTCTGCTGCCTGAGGATTTATTGTTGTACCACTTTTATTTCTCACAGCTGTAAGAAATTATTTCTCTAGTTGCTTTCTTTCAGTGAACACTGGGGAAAAAAAAAATCACTCTGCTGCTTTTGTGAACACCATTATTGAGGTTTTTGAGCTGTCTTTTGCCTGCTGACCTTATCCATCCTCTGTGAAAGATCATTTTTAATGTTTGTGTGCTAATTCTTATTTTTCCCTTGTTTGTTTGTTTGTTTTCTCTTTCCAGGGGATCTACAAGTATCTTGAGAGGAATTTTTCAGACTTTAAGCAGAGAGGCTTTGTTGTTGGATATGACACACGAGGTCAGGTCACCAGCAACTGCAGCAGTAAGAAGTATGAGTATTGATTACATTTGCAAGACTAGAAATGAAATTGTGGCTTTGAATGCTTTCTGTTCTGTCAGCATTTTCTGTGATGAACTGGGCACTCTCTTCCCCCTCCTTTAGTCCATTTAAATAGTAGTGAAGAGAGGCTGGAAATAAATTCTTTTATGGTACCAGCTGACCAGAAATGTGGAGTGTCAGGCTGGTCACTCCAAAGAATTTACAGGTTTAAGTGCACAAGAACGTGAGGCAGATGTTGAGAAGTTGATATGCCTGGAGAAAAATTTGAATATGAAGGTAAATTCAGAATATTAACATTTTAGCTTGAAATCTCTGAAGTGTTAATGTGCTTCTAACACTGTCATCCTGTTGTATTTTGCACCTGATTTAAGCTTGTCTGGGGGAGAAAAATTCCACCTGCAGCCTCCTGTAACCTGGTGTATTTTCCCTTGGGGAATATTTGACCTGGAATGCTTAAAAATTAAATGTCAGTGATGCCAAATTGTGCCCTTTGTAACAAAAGGGCAGAGAACTTCGTGAATTCCATGAGGAATCTTAATCCCTTGTCACTCCAGGAGCAAAAAACACGTGGTAATGGCATTCCTTACAACAACCCAACCTAATTAGCCAGCTAATTAGCATTTAGGTAACGAGTAGTTAGCTACAGCAATTAACTGCAATAATTAACAAAGTTGTTTCTCTTTTTTTTTTTAATATTATCTTTGCCAGCACTGAATATTTTAGGGATGTGGAAGTTCTTGGTGTGACAGAGCACAGAGTCTTGTGGCTGTCTTCCAAGAGTTTCTCCTTTCCCTTGGGCCTTTGATGTGCGTGGCCCATCATCCACCAGGCTTTGGGATAAAGGGGTTTAAACTCATCTGTGTGGGATGCAGAATCCTTTCCCAAACCTGCTGTTGCAGACACCTGGCCCTTCAGACTTCCTGGGAAGCGAAGGACGGGTGTCCCTCCAGTAGGTTCTGTATCTCTGTGTTTGGTATCACTGGTTCATCTGGGTGATGGACTGAAAATTAAGCCCAAAAAAAGCAACGGAGGGATTGGAGAAACAGTTGTCTGGAGGTGACAGGAATGCCATCAGCGTTACTGGATCGCTGTGTGGGGAGTTGGATTGACTGAATGTTTTGGTTTTCCCGTTGTTAGGCTTGCCAAGCTCACTGCAGCAGTGCTGCTGGCCAAAGATGTCCCTGTGTACTTCTTCTCTACCTATGTCCCCACACCCTTTGTGGTGAGTCACCTTCTCTTCCATGTTTGAGTTTGCTAAAAAAAAACCGTGAACCAGCGATTTTCCTCGTGAATTGTTGTTTAAACAGAAAAACAGAGGCTGCTCAGTGTACTTGGCCCTTCGAGGAGGCTGCAAAAATATCACTGAATCCTTCTGTGCCTCTGCTTTTAATATCTCAGAAACAGAGCTTTCTCTTCTGGTCACAGCAGCTTTTCCTTGCAGGGTTTTAAAATCCTTGCTTCTGTTCCACAAGGTGTGGATCTTGTTTTGAGGGGAGGACTGAAATACCTTTAATTTGTTTTTCAAGCCTTCTGGTGAATTCCTTCCTTCTGCTTCAGCCTGCTTGTTTCTCTGAAGTGCTCATGTAATCTGAGTATAGATTTCAGTTGGCCAGTTAACTGTTGCATTTGTGTAATTGATAAAAATTATGTTTTTACGCAGCAGAATGGGACAAACTTTTTTTTCTTACTGGCTACAGGAGGCAGAATGATGGATGTTCACTCATACATTTTTCAGAGAAGCTGATGCAACACAGAAAACCACTTCTGTAGCATCCTGTTGCATGACTTTGCTAATGTGATGTGTGGCAGAACTCTTGGGTAAATGGACATTTTTTTTTTGGGTTTCCTTTGTAGCCCTACGCCGTGCAGCAGCTCGGGGCTGTGGCTGGAGTGATGATCACAGCATCCCACAACAGGAAGGAGGACAATGGGTACAAGGTAAAGCTGGTCAAGTTCCAGTAGTATCACATTAGAGGATGAATTATTTCTCAAGAAGCTTCTATGTGTGTGTGTCTGGGATACAGCCCTCTGGTCAGGATATTGTGGGGTTTTCCAAGTCTTTTTTCCCAGAACTGTTTGATCTTTCACAATTTTCCTCTGTCAATTCAGCAGGTTCTGGGCAATTTGAACCAAATGTGACAAAGTGACAAGGAAACAGAGGCAGATTCTCTGAGCAGAAAGTCTGCACTGTGAGCTCAGCCAAGTGTGGGAAAACTGGCATCTAAATAATTCTTCAACAAAGACCTTTTTTTATAGCCCAGGGTTTGACGGTGTTCCCAGCTCAAAGATTACAGTTGTTCAGCCATGGAAAAACACATTCCTTGGCACTCTGCTTATCTCTCCTGCTCTGGGTTCAAAAACAAGTTGTGTTTCTTTTTCCAAAGGAATGCCAGACCATGGAGAAGGTGACATTTTTCTATCTGTTACAGTTTGTACAACCATCTCAAGTGTAAATGCCCAGCTCTGGTTTCTCACACCCTGATATTTCAGTCATAATAGTTAAATTCCAGCTTTGTGTTTTTTTTTTTTTTTTAAACAGGTGGTTTTGGTGGGTGGTTTTACCATTATGTAACTGAAATAATGAACTCAAAAGTTCATTTTGAGAGTTTCCAAGTGGCTTTTCAGAATCAAGCCAGTCAGATGGTGAATTTTCTATGTCACTTGAAAAAGCAGAAAGTATGTGAAGTCCTGCAATTCAAGGAATTTATCAAGTTAATAACATTTTGTAAATAAACTATCTTGTTGTCCTTCAACTTCCATCAGGTTTACTGGGAAAATGGAGCACAGATCACTGCTCCTCATGACAAGGAAATCATAAAATGTATAGAAGAGTGTGTTGAACCATGGAATGGCTCTTGGAATGAAAATCTAGTGGACACCAGTCCCCTTAGGCAGGATCCTCTGAAGAAAATCTGTGACTGCTACATGGAGGACCTGAAAAAGATCTGTTACCATAGGTACTGTATGAAGCAAAATGTGCTTAAATCATGTTCTGAAGGAAGCTTTGGGCTGTATGTGGAAAAAGTGATTGCAGGCAGACTTCAGTGTCTTCTGTGTCAGTGAATTTAGTAAAATCACCATCCTTAGGATTAAACTGTTTTGCTGAAGATAAAGCTAAAACTGTTTCATGCAAAGTTATATGCTCAAAGAGTCCTGAGTAAAATGCAGAAATTCAGAGTACAGGTGTGGTGTAGGTGAGGAAATTCAAGTTTGGGTGAGGCAGAAAAGAAGACTAAAAGGAGGAGGACAAATGACATATAGGCTGAGTAGAAGCAGAGTAACATCTTTAAGGTGGTGGAGGAGCTTGAGTTTGAGGTAGAAATCAGCAGTTCGTTCTTGGGAGACTTTCATCCAATTCAGCAGAAGGTAAATGCTTCATTTTCCAGGAGGAGCTTTAAGCCAGCAATTTCTAGTGCAAGCCCAAATAAGCACTTTGCACTCCTTCCACCTTTTGAAATTAATGCAGAAAGCAGCAGAGTATAGTACACAGTGGGATTGCATTTTCTTCTGCTGCCCCTGTGAAAACAGACCAAAAACTTAGAGAAACGTTGTTGTTTTCCTCCTCAGGGAGCTGAATGTGCAGACGAGTTTGAAGTTTGTTCACACCTCTTTCCACGGAGTGGGACACGACTACGTGCAGTTGGCTTTCAAAGCCTTTGGCTTCCAGCCCCCCATCCCAGTACCCGAGCAAAAAGATCCAGACCCAGACTTCTCCACTGTCAAATGCCCCAATCCTGAAGAGGGAGAATCTGTGCTGGTACCTTTTGGTTTTACTTCATCAGATTTCTCTGGGTGGGGAGGAAAAAAACAAAATGGGAAAGGGGACTGGGAGAGCCTGGGTTTCAGCTGTGTTGATGCAGTGGGAAATCCATTGTGGGATCTCTTTCCTTGTGTTAGGTGTAAGCAGGAAGGCTGTGGATTATGTGCTCTTATTTTATATTTCTGCATTCTCCCATCAGGAATTGTCCCTGAGGCTTGCAGAGAAAGAAAATGCTAAAGTAGTAGTGGCCACTGATCCAGATGCAGATAGACTGGCAGTGGCAGAACATCAGGAAAAGTAAGTGATGGGACCTTTTTATTTTATCTTTCTTTCCTTGGTGGCTTACCTATTCGGGTGTTTTTCCTCCTAGTTCCATCTTTTGGCGTAGCTCCAACTGTATCTTGAGTGAAATCAGTTAATAACTCAAAGATTAGATTAAATCCTTACTGCTGTAAATGGCCAGATAAAGCTCAACTGAAAACTGAGTGGTTACTAAAAGCAGTAAAACCTTGTTGTTACTATTTGTTGGGGTTTTTTTTTTTATTATTTATATTGGGCAAACCTGCCTTGGCACAGCTGAGTGTTGTGGGCTTTTTGTTGGGGTGTGTGTTTTTTTTGTTTGGGTTTTTTTTTGTTTTGTTTTGTGGTGTTTTGTTTTTGTTTTCCCTGCTTGTCCATATTGAATAGAAATTATTTTTCTTCCACGAACAGGCCCCAGTTCTGCCCGTTGTGTAAGTAAAAAGAGTTGTGCAGGCATTGCCTGACTGCAGTGTATCAGTGGCATAGACTGCTCCCTGTGAGGCAGTTCTAGACTGCTCTGCTGCTCGGGGGATAAATCCAGAAGAGCTGAGCTGTGTGTGAAGGCTCACAGGGAGGATACTCCGTGGTGTCTTTTGCTCACGGAATCCTCTGGGCTTGTAAATCCTCGGGATGTGACGAGTGGTGGAGTCCTGTTGGTCCGGTGGCTTTGTCTAGAGCAGCTTGTTGGTGGTGTGCTCAGAATCCCTGTTGTCCCAGTGACTGCAGAAAGCCTCTCCCCCTGAGTTGGATGCTCCTGGGAAAGCTGGGAGAGCTCTTGTGTCCTTTCCCTGCTCTCTGCAGTGGCTGCTGGAAGGTGTTCACTGGCAACGAGCTGGCGGCGCTGTTCGGGTGGTGGATGTTTTCCCGCTGGAAGGAGAACTGCCCCCAGGGTGCTGATGTGAGGGATGTTTACATGTTGGCCACCACAGTCTCGTCGAAAATCCTGAGAGCAATTGCTCAGAAAGAGGGATTTCACTTCGAGGTAAGCCTGGGTTTTGTGATGTCTCAGCAGAGCGAGGTCCGAGTGCCATGTTCCCTGTCTGAAACCTGTGGTTTCATGACATGAAAAGTAAATGACTTCCAATATTATTGCCTGGAATTTTGGTGCATTTCAACCTGCAGAGGGTGTTTTTACCCAGACAAGGCTGACTTCATCCCCTGCAGCATCCTCAGTGCGTGTCACAGCAATTACAGTCTGTGAGATCAACTTAAGCAAAGCTGCATTAGCAGGCAGCACAGATTAACACCTGAATTACAGATAAATAAATGCCTTTGCCATGGTTATCTTCCTAGAGAGAAATTCTTCTGTGTGAGGATGAAAGCTTGTGCAGTCTGCTGTGTTCACTACAAAATGCTGATGGATTTCTAATAAGCGTTTTGAGGTCACACAACGTTCCTTCAGGCCCCAGTAGGTTTTTAAATTGGGGTTTACTTCAAGTTGTGACAGGCACAGGAACTCCTACGCTCAGATCTTTAATGTAGCTTCATTAAGAGCTTGCTGAAAAAGAAAATGGGTACCCCACAGGCTGACAGTTATTTTAGTTCCTGCATTCAAGGATTAAGTCTGATTTCTGAGGCTGTTGGATCTCTGCCAGAAGAGGAGCAAGTGCCTTAAAGCTTAGCACAAACATACAAAGGTCCAGGTCTTGTTTAATCCGTGTCTCATTTAGAGCCTCGTGCAATAGGAACGAATATTTTGGCAAGCAATGAGGAATTTAAGATTGAAAGCAACTCTGAAAACCATTTTGAGTGACTGGCCAGAAAAGCTTAATCAGGTTGAATATCCTCTCCTTGTAGTGGATTTCCCCTTGGTCTCCTGTAAAAACTTCCCCTTTATACTTTCCTTCCCTCCAAGGCTGTGTCAAAGCTTTTGACTGCTTTTGAATGATTTACCAAAAAAAAAAAAAGGCAGTGCTTTTCCTTCCCATCACCTAAAATTGTTGCTTATATATTCCTGCAGTTTTTCCCTGTGAATAACTTTGTCTCATCTGATAAGCACCACAGAAGATCTGACCTCAGGGAACCACAGTCCCTCAGACAACATTTACTCCTTGATGTGATGCTCATGTCCCAGTGGAGTATGCCCTGGGAAAATGCTATCCAGCAGCTCTTTACCTTAAATTCATAATCTAAACAGAAGTGATTACCTGTCTGCTGTTTCTTTGCTGTCTCTATTTTTTTTGTCAGTTAATTAGATTTAAATCTAGGGAAATTATTTCAAGAAAATCATAAAAATGTCTTTTATCTTCAGTGTTTTGACTCTGCAGCAGACTTTCCCATTGACCCTAAAATTCACAATATCTTTCCCCCTTTTGAGTGCTTTTTGAATCTGAAGTGAAGGACTAGTGGCTTCACCTTCCTTGACTTAAAACAGAATTGAAAATGGCTTGTAGGTTTGTTGGGTTTTTTTAAGCACTATTGTTTTTTTCCTGTTTTAGGAAACACTGCCTGGTTTCAAATGGATTGGAAGCAGAGTAAAAAACCTCCTGGATAATGGGAAAGAAGTTCTCTTTGCATTTGAAGAGTCTATTGGTAGGCTTTATATCCCTGTAAAGTGTTGAGAACTGTGTGGGGGGGAAAATGTGATTGGAAAGGACTGATCTTAGTTATGAAACAAATCACCCCAAAAGTACTTTAGTTTTGTCCTTGTAGTTGCTGGTATTGATGTTTTGCTCTCCTCAAACCAAATTGCCAACTATTTTAGTCAATTCCTTACATGTGACCCTCTGATTCTGGTGTTGTGCTTTGGATAAAAACAGCTTGTGGATGAGGTAAGGCCATCACCAAAATGGTATAAATATAATATATCTTCTTAATCTGTATAAAGTAGAATTAAAACAGAATCAGGAGAGCCCAGCACATCTTAAATCTGAGTATGCCTGGTTAGCACAAGTGTGTATTTGTCTAGCACTGCACTGTGACAGAACTCCCCAGGGAGCAGATGTTATCAATCTGGAATTAATTGACTACAGCAGGGATCTTTGCAGCCCTGTAACCCCCCAAGTTAATTAGATTTCCCCTGCATATGCAGTAATAAACCAACTTATGTGTACTGGCCAATTTTCTTTTACAGGATAAAAGGTTAAAACCTAATCAAGGAAATCAGTGTGATAATCTATCAATTTTTTTTTTTTAATTTCCAGGCTTTATGTGTGGCACATCAGTGCTGGATAAAGATGGTGTAAGTGCTGCTGTGGTCATTGCTGAAATGGCAACGTACCTGGAGAGCCAGAACCTCACATTGGCACAGAAACTCGTTGAGATATATGAAATGTGAGTTGTATTCTTCATTAGTATGTTCCACTTAACTATTTTAGAGCTGGGAATAATCTACTAAATATTTTTAACGTGTCCTCTGGATGTTTTCTGATTGTAAGTTGGTTTTTTTGATGTATTATGGATTACAGTCCACTGCTAGTGCAGATCCCACTGTACCTAAAGGGGCTCCAGGAGAGCTGGAGAGGGACTTTGGATGAGGGATGGAGAGACAGGACAAGGGGGAATGGCTTCCCACTGCCAGAGGGCAGGGTTAGATGGGATATTGGGAAGGAATCCTCCCCTGTGAGGGTGATGAGGCCCTGGCACAGGTTGCCCAGAGAAGCTGTGACTGCCCCTGGATCCCTGGAAGTGTCCAAGGCTGGGTTGGAGCAACCTGGGCTGGTGGAAGGTGTCCCAGCAATAAAACAAGGATCCTGTGTGTCAGAATTAAGCCATGCACTGAGATGAGCCCAGAACATCAGCAGAAATTCCTGGGCTTCAACAGAACTGACAGCACAGACCGACATTATGGATGTCATTCCCTTTCCTGCCAGCCCAGCAGGAAGACACTGAGGCCTTTGGAAACCTGGAATGAGGAAGCACGAAGGATAATCACCTTTTATCTCTCCGTGGTACTCAGGATTTTGCTCTGTCCTGTGCAAACTGTATCCAGAACAGCTCTGCACAGGTGGATCAAAATGACAGGGATAACAGCAGGATTTATCTACCAGTCACACCTCATTTTTAAGCTGCAGAGAAAGGTCTCTGTAGAAGTAACAGTGGGTGAAATATGGTGGAGAACAACTTAAATTTCAGTGTGCACGTATGGTGGTTGTTGCTAGTGAGCATGAGGTCTGATTTGGGATGGTAGTTTTAACTTGGGTGGAATAATCAGCCACCTTCCTTGTTGTGGCTGCCACCTGGCTCTGGCAGTCAGTTATGGGGTGGGGGAGTGACACTGGACAATCCATTTTTCAAGGGCCACCAAGGCTGCACTTACCCAAATGGTTGGCTTTTGCTTCTTTGGGGGCTGAAAACTTTGCATGAATTTAAAAATAGCTCAAGATGATCTGAGTAATGCAGCAAAATCTGCTTCAGAGTCCAAATGTTTGCCTATAAATACCTATTTCCACAGCTCTGTGAACTCAATTCTTTTTCTGTTGCTGCTTTTCCAGCCAGGGTCTTCCTTTAGATACCAAATGTGCCAAAAAACTTCTGCATCTCCTAGCTGAAAGTGTTGATCTGCTTGCAGGTACGGATATCACATATCCAAGACTTCCTATTTCTTGTGCTACGACCCTCCTACGATCAAAAGGATATTTGAGAGGCTTCGGAACTTCGACGGCCCTCAGTCCTATCCCAAGTGTTGCGGGGTTTACAACGTGTTACATGTCAGAGATGTCACCACTGGCTATGACAGCAGCCAGCTGAACAAGAAATCGGTGAGTTGCAGAGTGATTTTTGCCCAGCAGGGTCTGGTTTTGAGGGAACTCAAGGGTAAATAGCAGCGTGAACGAGGCAGGGATGCCCCGTGTCAACTAGGATAGCAGAATGATTCCGTCATCAGACTGCTTAACATCACTCAGTGGGGGAGAAAACAGCTTGAAGGTGAAATGTGTTGACTGTTGTGATACAGCAATGAAGGAACTTGGTTAATTAATTGAGCCTGATGCTCCTGCAGCTCTTAAGCTGCCCAGCAGGCTTTCAGATGTTGGGGTTCCAGTGGGAGTGAAGAAGCTTCTTGTTGTTTCTGTAGGTGCTGCCGGTGAGCAAAAGCAGCCAGATGATCACCTTCACCTTCCAGAACGGTTGTGTTGCCACCCTTCGGACCAGTGGGACGGAGCCCAAGATCAAATACTACGCTGAGATGTGTGCCCTGCCCGAGCAGAGGTCAGCAAAACCAAGCCTCAGCTGAATTCCAGCCTCCTAACCTGGCCAGGGTGATGCACATTCCTGCTCACGAGGGATTTTCACTGTAGTGGATAAGAAGAAAGAAACCTGAATTTTCAGCATCTGCTGCAGCAGGCTTCAGTTAATCCAGTTCCTTGTTTGCTTAGAATTAAAAAGTGATGAAGTTACAGAATCACAGAATAATTTAGGGTTGGAAAAGACCTCTGGGAGTGAATCCAACCTGTGACCTTCTCACCCATGAGTGCCATGTCCAGTCTTTTTCTTAAGTTATGCTGTTGCTGGCAGATGTTCTTAAAGCCAAGTGGTTTCCCATTTCTTTTGGTGGAGCTGCTGGATTAATAACTGGAGATCAATCCCCTTTGACAGTCACCTAGACTGAGCTGCTTCCAGTATAAAAGGAGGGTGGGGGAAAAACATCCAGGGTATGTTTATACCACTGAAATCAGGAGTGAGAATGAGGAGCTGAGGTTCAGTCCAGATAGTGGGGAGAAGCTTTTGGATTGGATCCCCAACATGAGTTACACGATTCCTCATTTTTAGACTGGTATCCCAACACTTCTGTGGGGCAGAAAATTGAAAACAACACAAAGGAGGCTTAGTTTGGGATTTATTTTGACTTATTGGCGGGAATTCAGGGTGAGCACATTTTTCTCACTGAATATTTGGTCAGGTTTAGGTGGCCAGTGGATCGTGAGGGGTAGATGGTGAAGAGGACTTCTCCACCTTATTATTGCTGTGTTCATTAAAACGAATTAAAGAGGAAAAATAAGGGCCACTAGAGGGCTCTGAGCACCATCTTTTAAATGTCCTGTCCAGTCCAAATCAGTCTGATTCCATGATAATCCCTCTCAGAGAGGAGCCAGTTGGAGTCTCTACCTGTTTATACTGGTATAAAAAAAAAAAACCCAGCGCAGACCAAATCCATCCCCCATCAGGTTTTGCCGATTACTTATTTATTTTTAAACGGCTTCTTGGTGTGTTTCCCAAAGCTCTGACGTGGTGGCCTTGTCGTTCCTTTTTCCCCCAGTGACAGGAGCGTGCTGGAAGAAGAACTCCAGAAGCTGATCGGGGCTCTGATCGACAACTTCCTCGAGCCGGACAAGAACGGGCTGACCTGGCGCTCGGCTTAGACCTTCCCAGGAGCCTCCAGGGGGAACAAAGGGCCCAAGAACAGGATCAGTTCCAAATGTCTGTGTGTGTGTGTCTGTGTGTTAAACAGCTGCATTTTTGTTCCCTGAAGAAGCAGCGTTCTTTTGTCAGGCTCTTCACCAAAGTCCGGGCTAGAAAAAAAAAAAGGGGGAGAGCAAATCGGAGAAAAGAGCGGAATTAATTGTTAGAATTTTCCATCCTTTTGACCAAAAGGTTAATTAACCCCCATCAGTGCAAGTGAACTGCCCTGATATGTTTAAGGCAGGTGATCTTAGCCACGGGATCTTGTCTTAAACTCGCTCCAGGTACTTAAAATACATTTTTTCTTTGTGTGAAAAGCTTTGAAAGTCAGGTAGGGATGATCGCTCCAGACTGACAAAAATCCTGCTTCTTTCTCTCAGCTCTGTGTGACCCTCAGAAAATGGGTCTGTGCTTCCAAAACCGTGGAAGTAGAGCTCAGCAGTTCTTGTTTAGGCCGATTGTTGACATTTTTCAGCTGCTTAATTCTCCTGTTGGTGAAGGTGTTCTTGGTGCATTTCCTGTGTCTGTCTTTCAAAAAAAAACTTGGCAGTGAAGCAATGGTGGCAACACCTGCAGTTCTGCTTTGGGGTTGGAATTGTGTAGTGCCTTTCCAAGGCTTCCAGAGGAGAAGGAATTGGTCATTACTTGGTTAAATTGCCCATTCTGACTGTCATAGGCTTTGTAGCTCTTTTTTTGTCCCACCTTCCTCAAGGGTCTTAAGGTTTTTTTTGTTGTAGTTTTTCTGTGCCAGTCAGTGACTCTTTGGGTTCTTCTGACCTGCATTTATTTATATTGTTTAAAAAAGTGGAGGTGAGACACTGACACAGTTACTGAGTCATGATTTTTTTTTGCCATGTCTTGTCAGCTAATTTCTATTTGAGTAGCACTTTTGTAAATACTATTATTCTTTATCTTTCAGGGCAAATATTTGACAGCTTCTCATTATCTGTTTTCTGAGTAGAAAGTGATACACTAATCACTTTCTAATCACATTTCAAAAAAAAAAATAGGCCATTGCACAAGTTCTCCTGCAGAGGTTGTGGTATTTCAGAAGATCAAAGCCACACTTTGGCACAGGAGAGCTGGTTCTGGGCCTCTCTCCCTGTTATCACTGACAGAAAATAAATAAAAAAAACCAGGTAAAACCCAGCACTGAGTTGTTAAAAGTTGATGTGAGAAGAACCCAAAATGCACTTCAGTCCGAGCTGTTGTTTGCCACTCTTGTTAACTCCCCAGATTTGTCCTCCATCTGATTTTTACCCTTCCAGCTGGATGGCACAGGGTGGGGCTGTGTGTGTTGCCTCTCCATGGCTTTAAAGAGCCCCTCGGTTTGGGGTTTTTCCTGCACTATGTCCGTGGAGAAGGTATTTTGGTGTATATGAATGTACATGTGCCACAGAAGGTCTGTGTTGCACAAATCCTGACCTGTCACTATTTATTTATTCCTGTTTGTTTTTGTTTTAAGAGAAAGTATCTCCAAATTGTTCTGCCGTTGAGTGAAGTGTATCTAATGCCAAAAACCTGCCTTTTTCTTTTTTTGTTTGTTTTTTTAATTGTACATTTGATTGATGGGGGGGGAAAAGTTAAATCAGAGTTTGCTTATGTTGCTGTATAATTCTAGGTAGGTCTGGAAGGTGTGAAGGCATTTCTGATGCTGCTTTGCCTTCAATTTTCCCCAAAAAAAAAGGTGCAGATCTGCACCAAGTTTGAAGGAGCTCTTGCCATTCCTGCCTTTGGCAGCAGATTAAACCCTGAAGCATTGAGGATTTGTTTTCTCCTGGTGGTGCAAAGTTGACTTGGGACATAACTCTGAACACAGGCTGTAAAAAGCATTGTGTGTGTGTGTGTGTGCCGTGTGTTATTGTAGCAGTTCTGTCTTGTGAGTGATCTTTGTGCTCCTACAAAGAGCAGGAATCTGCCACTTCCCAGGGATCCGCTTTGGCTCGGTAGCCAAGTGTTACAAATGAGGAAAATCTGGGTTTCTGAATAAGCATAGAAGTTGGTATAACTGTTCATAGTCTAAGTATCTTTCATTAAACGAAAAAAAACCCAGATGTGGGTGTTGTGTACCTGGGGTTTTTCCCCGTGGGTGGGTCTGGCAGTGAGTCGTAGCTGTTAGTGATGCTTTTGGGGTGAACAGCGACAGGCACAACGTGTTGAATGTACTTCTAAGGGTAGAATAACTATTTGCTCTTTTGAAACTGCTGCTACTGTTGTTCTCCTGCTGTTTTGGAACTGTTGGATATATTTATACTGTTCCATTTGTGGAACTCCTTTATCTCCTTCTGATCTCGCATCCCTTATCTCTGTTACTGTGAAGGACTGGAATTCTCCTGTTTCCCTGCTCTGTAACTTTGTTATGCACCGTGGTAGGGTTCATCTGGCTCCTGCACAACCTTCTTTCAGTTGTTCAGCTGGGTTTTTTATTTTTTTCCTACTTCTAGGATAAGAACAAAGGCCTTTCTGACCTGAGTAGGGAGCAGGTCACAGATCAAAAGGACACCCTGGGTGTTGTTCACGAGGTGCTTCCAGGCAAAATACACCTTTTGAGAGGTTGGACCCTGACTTAAAGCACAGTCACAGGGCCAGTGAGTTGGGTTTAGTGTTTGATAAAACCCAGAGGGCTTGGTTTTGTCTCTTCCCCTCTGATGTGACAGGTTGAATCCCTGTGGCAAAGCTGTTTCCCTGGGTCTGGGACAGGAGCTTTCCAAGTTCAGGGGACTTGCCAGGCAAGGCTCAGTGTCAGTGAGGCACAGCTTGTAGCTGGATTTCTTATTCTAGTTGTGAAACAGCACCCAGTCTGTGTGGCTTAAATAGTTCCAAGGGCTGCCTGTGTCTCTCCTGCATCTCTAAAGGAGGATTCCTGGCAGGATGTGAGGGAATCACAAACTCTGGCATGGGAGAGAGGGAGGGAATGTGTTTAACAGGGAAAGATGGGCTGGAAACCTCCAGCACCAGGCTGGCTGTGGCCCAGAGTAGCCCCCACCTGGTGTTGGGGTGCTGAGCCAGGTCTGCTTCCCTTGTGTTCCCAGCAGGATGTGACTCAGAGGAGCCGGGGTTCCCTTGGGAGAACTGGGATGCGGCCTGAGGAGCTACTGATGTCCCTCACTTAAATACCCAGCTCTTCCTTCTAAAAGAGGGGACATGCACTTGTGCTGTGCACAGGGTAGGAGAAGTGAAACCCTCCATGTCTGAGGTGGAGGTGAGCTGCCCACGCTCTGCCTGGGGCTCCCTGCCCTGCCCTGCCTGATCCTGAGCTGTTGCTGTCCCAGATCGGTGGTTTTACCTGCATGTTGACATTCCTGGTGTCGTTCCCTGGTTTATCTGTGCCCAGCTAGCACTTGGAGTGTCCCCTCTGCCAGGCTCCTGAGGGATTAGGGATTTCAGCTCCTGTTAAAAGTGTGTTTGTGTGGAATTCTGGGAGCGCTGATGGAGAAGCCACAAGGTGGAGCGAGGCAGAATGGAATGTGTGTGCTGCTTTAGGAAGCACTTGGATGTTCCCTTTAACTTCAAAACTAGTGTTGTTACCACTTTATTTTGTCTTTCCCCCCACCCTTTGTCCTCTCCTCTCCCTGGCTGAGAGGGGGATCTCTGCATGGTGACACCTGGGTGGTTCCAGCCCAGCTTGACTCCCAGAACATTTGCCACCCTCCCTGCTCAAGAGTAGCTCTGTTCAAGGTGACTGAAGTATCTGAAGTTGAATTGTTTCCCTTGCCTGGAATCTTGGATCTGTGTTCCTGTTAAGCCAGTGTCTGTTCTGTAAAGCTTGGACAATATTACAAAACACAGAGTGAGAATTTGCACTTTTTTTCTGAAGAGTTTTCTGTGTATTGCTATGTGGATTTAGCTGAATGAAGTGTTATAAATAATAAAATATTCCCTTTGTAGTTGCAATCCTTCCTATTTCTTCCATATTCTTTAGCCAAGCACCATTGCCCCAAAAGCTGAGCTGGAGGAGTATCCATGTGCCCCTTGGATAGCTGAAGAATTTTTTTAAGGGTGAAGTTGCTTTGGGGAAAAAGCAGCAGCTTGGAAGGGACCTGGCCAAGGGAGGGAAGAGGGGTCTGTTGGAGAGGGGAAAAGGGGATGGGGAGAGGAGCAGCCTCTCCTGCAGGTGAGCTGGGGTGGGCACTGCAGGGGAGAGCAGGCACTGCAGCAGATGGTGCTGTCCAGGGAGACACTTAACCCTGCCCCTCCTGAGGGGTTGGGAAGCCAGGAAACAGGGGAGGGGACATGGAGATGGGCAGATCTGTTTGGGCTGGGGGTGAGCAGGGCAGCAGGATCACCCATGGACAACAGCAGGGACACAGGGACCTGGCTGAGGCTCCACCGGGCTGTAGTTGCAGGATCTGGCACTGGATGTCACCACCAGCCCGTGCAGGGGGACACGGCCCCGTGGGTGCTGCCCCTGGCCAGCTGCACCCCCTGAGCGTGGGGGGACAGCCAAGGGCTGGGCTGGGCACCCTGGGCTTTGGGGTTGGGGTGCAGAGAGCAGGGGGGACGAGGTGCATCACAGAGAGGAGGAGCCTGGCACCAGATCCTACTGCTTTCCTGCTGAACATGGACACTTCTCCCAGGAACAGCGTGACTGGGCTGCTGCAGCCTCCTCAGGGCTTGTGTGAGCAGTCTGGGGACCTGAAGGTTGCAGGGTCTCTCTCTCTGTGCTGCTGGCACAGTACCAGGACCTGGGGACGTCAGCCTGGCAGCACCGGGGCCACTGGAAGCTCCTGAGTCCTGGCAGGCAGGGGTGCCTGGCATCGCATTTAGGTCTTGTCGATTTGAATGTTAATTTAGTAACTAAATTAATTAATGAGCTCCTAATTAATTTGCCAAGCCCAGCCTCTGTGGGCTGTCCCTTGGGCTCAGCTCCCTGGGGGCTCGTGGATTGCTCCTGGGTGGCTCCACCTTGCCAGGGGAGAGTGTGGATGGTGCCCTGGGTGGTGGGGTCAGGGCAGCAAGAAGGGAGGAGGGTTGGGTGCCTCATCTTGTGGTGTTATTTGGAGAAGGTAAGGAGTGTTTTCTGTGTGCATGAAGCTCCTGAAGTCCCATCAGAGGGTTTGGGGTTGGAGTGGGACCAACATCCCCCAAAACCTGGTCCCTGGAGTTGATGGGAGGCCCTGAACTCCACTGTTTTCCAAAAGGAAACAGGCTCAGAGGAATAGAGAAACAGGGGCTCAGGGATCTGTCCTGCCCATGCAGAGCAGCATCTCTAAGCCACCTGAACAATTAAAAGGGATGAAGACCATCTAAAAATAAGGGATTTGTAAATGTCAGGCTGGCAAGTGACTGGGAAACGTGCTGGGAAGGATGGAGCAGCTCCACAGGACTTTCTGTGCTGGTGTGTCCTTACACAGGAGCAGGGACCAACACTGATCTGCCCTGGGTTGATCCTGCTCCCTGAGACATCCCCAAACCCCCAGAAACTGCCTGTTGTGGATCATCCTGGATATGCAGCACCGGAGGAATTTTCTGTGCTGTTTTATCCCGGTGGAAGCTGCAGGAGATCCCAGCACTGCTTTGGATGGGAGGTGGGGTGGGGTGACACCAGGCCCCCAGGGTCGATTATTTTTCAGTAGGTTTTCATAGGAGAAAACCTCAGTGAAGACCCTGCTCTCAGAAGCACCACAGGATGATCCCCAGCCTAAGGAATTGGGTGATGTGCTGCCAAAACCACCTCAGAGGTGTTCTGGTCCCCCCTCTCCATGCAGACGACGGCACAGGGACACCCCTCCGTCAACTCCACCCTGACAGCTTCTCTCCCATGCCCAGAACCCCACCTGTCCCCTAATGTGCCAAAATCTTGTGTAAAACAGCTGGGAAAGCGAGTTTATTTGGGAAAAAATAATCCAGATTGGGGCAGATTAGTGGAAACACGTCCTTCCCCATCTGCCTGGGTGGTGCTGTGCCAGCTCCCTCGGGGGCTGCCCTGAGCCAGGCTTGGGAAAACACCCAGCTCTGCTCCTGCTGGGGGCTTTGACCTGCTTCCCTGGCCCAGCTGAGTGGCCCCAGCCCCTCTCCCTCAGGAGAAGTCCTCAGATCCCTGGTGGTGTCACCTCCAGCCCCCTCCTTGCTGCCAGAGGCAGGTTGGTGCTCAGCAAGGAGCTTCCATCCCCCAGAATTATCCCCACCTGGCTAATTAGAAGCGTCCACAGGTAAGAGGGGGGATCCTCAATAATCCAAATTTCTTTGGCAGGGTGCAGGAGCCACCTCTGAGCCTGAAAAAGGACAAACAGAGCGGGAATTGTCCTGGGCTTGGAGGTCCCAAAGCTGCCCCGAGTTTTAAGTGAGCCCTGCTGAGGTCTGAAATGCATTTTGATGTGGGTTTTTTTTTTTCTTTCCCAAACTCTTTCCTGCTTTGTTCGTGCTTCAGTTTCCCCAAGGCATGAGGGTAACACCTCCCTCTCGCTCTTCCTGGAGGAAAAAATGAAAAGCAGAGGGGTGTTTTTTCCTCCCTCTGTAGGTTTGAGTTAATCCCTGATAAGAGAGGAGGAAGGTAAGGGTGAAGGAACCCTGGTGTGAAGGTTCTCAGGGGTGAAGCTGCCTGGGGAGAATTAATTATTATTGATTCTGTGTATTTTTGTCAGGAGGAGGCAGCTGGTGGTTGATTTCCTTCCCTGCCCCTGGGTAGGAGCATCACACCCCACACCCAGTGGGGATGAGGATGATGCTCCAGCTCACTTATTTCCCCTGGATAAATACAGCTGCAATCCACACAGGGAGTTTTGGCCTCTTCTGCACTAATTGAGACCACCCTCAGCCTCTTTCCTCCAGCTCTGGCACCGTGGAGCAACTTGGACCCCACCTGGGATGTCTGTGTGGGCAGGGGGGTGCAGGCAGGGCAGGGAGGGGGTCCTGGCACAGCTCTTGGCTCCATCCACATCCACCTCCTTGCCTGCCTCTTGGCTGGATCAGCCCAGGGAACCTCTGAGCTCTTTGGAAAATGGGGAAGGAAAAGCAGATCTTGAAAGCCCACTCTGGGCTGCAGAGTCCTGGTGCCATCTCACAGGCAGGGCTTATAAATAGGCACTTTTTGGCTCTTTTTCCCCCCTCCTCTTTTTCAGGGGTGAGCCACTGCAGGAGGCTCTGAGCATCCTTTGCTTGATTCCTACCACAGATGCTGTTTACATCCTGAAATTCATCCGGCTTCAGGAGCTGTTGGGGTAACTTTCCACTCAGGCAGCAGCCATGGGCTTGGGACACTGGGAGGTCCACGTACCCCTCGTGGAGAGGGGACTGCATGCAAACAGCTGGGATTCTCCAAACACAGGGCTGTCTCTGGGAGCCCAAAAAGCACATTCTGAGTCTCAGCTCGGTGACAATTCGCTAATCCCGAGGTTCCCTAATGCGTGGGGTATGTGCTGCACAGAGCAGTGTTGATGTTAACAAGCCACAGGAATTATGCTCCCACAGCTGGTTCTCCACCCCCACATCCCTGGGCTTTGCCTCCCTCGAGGGGGTCAGTGCACACACACAGGGTGCTCAGAGCCAAAAGGAGAAGTACCTTCATCCCTCCCTCCCTTCAGCCTCAGGAAAAGCTGGAGCCCACCCCTTAATAAAAGGACTTTGAGACCAGGATGTGTTTGGCCACTTTTCCTATGTCCTGGGGGTGATTTCTTTCCTGTTATCGATCCCAGGCTCTGGTGTTCCTTGATCCAACAACCCCCCTCTGCCTGCAGAGCTCTCCAGGCTTCTCCCTGCAAGATGTTAAATCTTCCACCTCCATCCCCACAACCTGCTGTGCCTCTGGACTCACAACCCCAGCCTCTGCCACATGTGCAAATCCACCCCTTTCTTCTGCTCAGGGGCTGCATTTTGGCTGCACAGACGTGGGAAGTGGAGGGAGGAAGCAGGAAAGTGGATGAAGGTGAGGGGCAGGCTGAGATTTCTCTCCTCTCCCTCATTGCATGAGGTGGCAAAGTGGGACCAGAGCCCACAAGCCCCTTCAGTGGGGAGGAAACCTGAGGAAAAGGTCCCCAAAATGCAATAAGTTTCTCAGATGAGCTGAGCCAGGGGGCTCTCAGGGTTCATCAGGAATCAGGTCTGGTTGGGAAACCAGCTCCCTGCTCAGCAGGACCAACCCAAAGCACCCAGGAAAACTATTTTGATGCCCAGTGCTACATCCCTACCAGAATCCAGGCTCTAGTCCAGCTCCCTTTTCCCAGCACGTCCAACTTGATACTGGGATTTCAAGGGGAGGAAGTTCAAAGAGGAAAAATGCAAAAAAGGGAAGGAGCAAAGGGACAAAATGCAAAGGATCCTGCACCAGAAACACCTTCCGGGGGTCTGTGGGATGGAAATAACTATGTTTTCCTCCAGCAGAGCTTTCCACCCGGCAGCTGAGTCCACACACGGTCTCAGGGACCACAACTCCCACCAAACTCTCCCTTACTAACCCAGCACAGTGAGTACCAGCTGCTCCTGAGGATCCCAAAACACCTGGCAAACGCTGGGGCCGGTCCCAGCACGGCTTACCTGTATCACTCTCCCCCTTCTGGAGAAAGGCAAACACAGGTGGATCAAAATGCAACGCTCCACTTTTCATCCCGGCACTGGAATTCAGCGTTTTAAGATGCCACACTGCAAAAGCTCCCTTTGGGAACGCTGGGAGTCGCAGCCTTGCATCTGTAGATGCTCAGCGCTCCAATGTCTCATGGATTAGGTGCCAAACCACCCGGGAGATAAAAACTACTTTAGAAAACTATTTCCCGGACAATTTTCCTGAGCCCCAGGGAAGGATTAGGACCGGCAGAGCCTGAGATCTGTGCACAAGCCACACAAAACCTCTCTGCAATCCCTGGCCGCCAAACCAGCCCAGGAAAAAGAAGTTTCTGAGCACCAAGGAAAACACGGAGGAGCCCAGAGCTGCCTTCCTCTGGCAAACCAGCCACAATAAAAACTTCGGGGTTATTCAGAAACCACTGCAAGGAGCTCTACAGAAAATAGACGATGGAGTGGGTGCAGCTTTCAATATATTTGCTCTAGGATATAGTAACAGGCACTAAAGCAAACACGGGCGGGGGGAATTAGGACGGGAGCTTCTGCTCCGCTCGTTTTAAATTACAAAGTGCCGAGACAGCCGAGTCTACGATAGATTTCAGAGTCAGAAAAGTGCCCCGGGGAACATGCACGCAGCAAACGGAGGCGTTTCCTACGCAGCTGCATCGTTTTGTGCCTGGAACGAGCTGGAAATGTCATGGAACGAAACTAAATGGATAAAGGGGCTCGGCAAAGCACGTCGCTTCGCGGGGGCGGCGGGCGGCTGGACGGTGTGCTTTCCTCTTTGGAGCGAAAGGGGAAAAAAAAATTAAAATAAAAAGAAGAAATCGAGTTGAACTTCGCATCTGTCATATAGAAATCTAATAGGAAAGAGAGCTGTACATGGTCAAAGTCAAGTCCAGGCTCCAGGAACATCCAGGAGGACAGTTTCGGGTGTCGCCTGGACGCTCCAAGCAAACACTCAGGTGCGCGCAGCGCCGATTCCCGCCGGCATCCTGGAATCCCTCGGGCCGCCCGGGAAAACCCGCCGCCGGAGAGCAGGTGTGGGAAGGGGCTCCGAATCCCCCCGGGAGCACCGGGGCCTTGCGGCGCGCCAGCACCCCGCGGGGCCCATCCCGGTGTGCTTCCCCTGCCCGCGGGCACTGCGATGGGGAGGGAAGCGGGGGGATGGATCCAGCCTGGTCCCCTGCGGGAATCAGCGCTACGGTGGGGGCACGGGCAGGGGGAGCCCTGCAGGGAGGGTCACCCCGCTCTGCACCCGCTCCCGGCACGTCCTCAGAGACTAATTATCGGCGGTGCCACGGCGAGGGGGCGGACGGGGCCGGCGCGAGGTGTGGATGTCGGGAGCGGGGAGGCGTCGAGGGGCACGGCGGGTGATGCCGAGGGCGCCGTCAGAGGCCGGGGGTGCCCACGGTGCTGGCGCAGCGCGGGTCGGCGTCCTGCTCGTAGCGGTAGTGGTAGCCCTCCATCTGGTCGCGGCAAGCCTCGCGCAGGTTGTGCAGCCAGCGCTTGATGCCGCGGCGGTTCAGGTAGAGCACCATGAGGAAGACGATGCCGATGAGCGCCAGGACGATGCCGAAGAAGACGTAGGAGGCCGTCTCCAGCTGGCCGGGCTCGCCGCCCTCGCTGGCCGCGCACACCAGCCCCTCGGGCCGCAGGCGGAGCAGCGCGGCCCCGCGCAGGGCAGGGGGCCCCGCGCAGCGCAGGCTGCGGGCGTCGAGCACCCGGGAGCCCGCGGAGCGCAGCCAGGCCAGGAAGGGCCGCAGGGCACAGTCGCAGCTCAGCGGGTTGGCCCCCAGGTTGAGCCGCAGCCCCCGCAGCTCCGGCGCCTCCAGGCTGCGGAGCTCGGCGGCCGCCAGCCGCTGCAGGGAGTTGTTCCGCAGGTCCAGCTCCTCCAGCCCGGGGGGAAGAAGGGAGGCCGGCAGCGCCTGCAGAGCGTTGCCCGCCAGCTCCAGGCGCCGCAGGGTGAGGTTCTGCATGGCCAGGGCGAGCTGCTCCTCGAGCGGGGCCGCCAGCAGAGCCTGGTTGAGCTGCAGCGTGCGCAGCAGCGGGACCCCGGCGAAGGCCCCCGCGGCCACCGAGAGCAGCGGGTTGTGGCTCAGGTCGAGGGTGCGCAGGGCGGGCAGGCCCTGCAGGGCCATGTCCTCGATGGTGTGGATGTTGTCGTGGCGCAGGCGGAGCAGGCGGAGGTCGCGCAGCGGGCGGGCGGCGAAGGCGGCGCGGGGCAGGATGCTCAGGTTGCTGCCGGCGATGCTGAGGTTGTGGACGGCGGCCGGCAGCTCCCTCGGGGGCTCCTCCAGCCGCTCGTAGCGGCATGTGACCAGCTCTGGGGTGGCCACGCAGTAGCAGGCGGAGGGGCAGCCCCCGGGGGCGGCGGCGGGGGGCACGGCCAGCGGCAGCAGGGCGAGCCCCAGCCAGGGCAGCCAGCGCCCGCCGCCCGCTGCCCGCGCCTGCCTGCGGGCCATGCTGCCTGCGCGGGCATGCAGGGCAGGGCGGGGGCCGGGGCGCGATGGGGAGGGAGGGGGAGGCTTGCGGGGGATGGAGGGGTCGCTCCTGCCTCACCGCAGCCCCCCCTCTGGGGCTGAGCTGCCTCCGGCGCGGCGCCCGCACACGGCGGCTCTGCCGGCAGCGCTGGGCGCGCCGCTGCCCAAATCGGGCCGGGGGGGTGGAGGGGGAAGGAGGAGGAGAAGGAGGAGGAGGAGGAGGAGGAAGGGGACGGGTTGGGGCTGCCCGGCGCTGCGGGCTGGGCGGAGGAGCGCCGCGGGCAGCGGCCGTCGGGGGGAGCTGAGCCGGGCTCGGCTGAGCTCGGCTCGGCTCCCGGACCCGCCTAGACCCCGCTGCTGCGGAGGGGAGGGGGCTGGCGCGGTCCCCTTCCAGCCCGGGGAGGGGTTAGGGGATGTCGCGGTCCCCATCAAGCCCGGGGAGGATTTAGGAGCTGTCCCGGTCCCCATCAAACCCGGAGAGGATTTGGGAGCTGTCCAGCACCCAGCCAGGTGGGAGTTGGGAGGATGCTGCGGTGTGTCCCCACCCACGCCTGGGGAGGGATGTGGGCTATCACGGTGTCTTTCTAATCCAGGGAGGATTTGGGGGATTGCCTCAGTCCCCCTCCAGCCCAGGCAGGATTCGGGGGATTGTCTGAGTCCCCCTCCAGCCCAGAGAGGTTTTGGTGTTGTATCAGTCCACCTCTGTCCCAGGGGGGATTTGGGGGATTGTCTCAGTCCACCTCCATCTCAGGCAGGATTTGGGGTTGTGTCAGCCCCTCTCCAGCCCAGGAAGGATCTCTGGCTGTCCTGCTCCTCTTCCAGCCCTAGTCCTCGTTCCCTGACCTGCCCCACAAGCTGGACACCCTGCAGCACCCCTGAGCATTGCAGGGTTGTGTCCCTCTGCTTCCAAACCTGCTTGGGTCCCTTCACCATCCTGGGTGATAAGTGATATCTACCCCATCCCTGGGAGTCTGCAAGGCAAGGTTGGACAGGGCTGCTAATGGATTCACTGGCATCCAGAGATCCAGGTGGAACTGGACACAGCTGAGTTAATTGGTGCATATTTTAAGATGGTACCAAAGATTTTGCATTTGAACAGTACAGACATGTGATGCAGCTGTGGGTGGGCAGGTCCAGCGGGGCTGATCCTCGTGGTCAAAGCTGGAGCTGGTTCCTGAAGTGGAAGGAGAGGAGGAGGCAAGGGAAGGCAGTGAATTAGGACCTCCCTGGCTGACCTGGAGTCATGAGGGTGATTTTTCACCCCGAAGAAGTGGAACCCCGCAGTGCTGGACTGTGATGGCCAGCACAAGGGTGCAGATGAGTGGGCATGAGGGCTCGGGTGCCTCGGGGGCCCACAGCCAGGCTTGGCTTTGCTGCGTGTCCAGGGCCCGACAGATGAGTGGAGAAAAAGCTACACAGGCCCAGAAGGAAAAAAAAAAACAACCACTCCTGGAAAAGCCACAGAGTCCAGGAGGGGAAGAGTGGCCCCTCTAGGTACAAAGGCAGCAGGTCAGCAGAGCCCGTGTTGTGTTTAACTGCCCTGTTAATCTCACGATATCCGAAGGAGAGAGCACCTCTTCCCCAGCTGTCTGCAGAGCCCCTGCGTGCTGGTAATGCTCTATAAATACATTAGCACTAAATAATGAATGACCTGGCTGGGCATTAAAGTGTAAACAGGAGGTGAAGGGCTCTCTCCCATTACCGGTCCCCCGAGAGCCACTCATATCCCTCTCTCCAACTCCGGCTCGATGTGACTCCAGCTGCAGAGCCCTTAGTCACAGCACTGACAATGCCATAGATCAGTGGCTCCATAGTTGGGAAAAACAAGCCAGAAATAGCCCAGAGGGCACAGTCTCCCTCCCCATGCCACGATGGGTTTGCTTGCATCAGCGTTTTTGCCCGTGATGCTCCTCAGGCTGCACGAGCCGGCCCTCCCAAGGAGTCAGAGTCCCCTCCGTGGCACTCTCCATTCCCAGAAAGCTTGGGAATGCCCCTGATTTGGGAGGTTTTATCCCCTTTGGATGTAGCAGAAGCTGTGCCAGCTGGATATGCTCCCTAAAAGTCAAGGTGGCTCCACTCCCAACACGGGGGTGTGGGGGGAATTGTCCCCATCACCATGAGGATCACGCCCACAGCCGGTCCCAAGGACATCATGGACACCCACCTGAGGTGCAGAGAGAAAAGAAGATGAAATGAATTTATGGATGTGACATGGGATCATTTGGGGAGGTGACTCCTGTGCTAGAGAGGTTACAGGGGGCTGATCACAGGCATTCAGTCTGTGTTTGCTCAGCAGGGGGGGGTCCTGTGCTGCTTCCAAAGGGTCATCCCATCCCCAAATAAAAGCAAACCTTCCTGTTTCCAGCTGCACGTGATCCATCCCAGGGTCCACCACCCTCCTGGTGAGGAGAATGGGGCCTGGAAAACCAGGCAGTTGGCTCAGAGCCCTTCTCCTCCCACAGCCTTGCTCTGCCAGAGCTGGGCACTCATACATCAACTGGCTGCAAACAGCTCGGGAGTGGCTCTGCTTCAGGAGAGAGGAAAGGGATGAGCTCTTCATCTGCCCAGCTTTCACAGGAGCCTCACGCTGGGATGGCATCTGGGAGCTGGGCCAGGTGGCACTGGGGCAGCCACCAGCAGAGCCAGTGTCACGGTCTGGCCTCTGGAGGTTGGCAGGGTGTGTGTCCATGGAAGGAATCCTTCCTGGGAGGGTGGGGAGGCCCTGGCACAGGTTGCCCAGAGAAGCTGTGGCTGCCCCTGGAAGTGTCCAAGGCCAGGTTGGAGCAACCTGGGACAGTGGAAGGTGTCCCTGCCCATGGCAGGTGTTGGACCGGATGAGCTTCAAGGTCGCTTCCAACCCAAACCATTCCACGATTCTGTGATCTGTGCATCTGCGCTCCTAAAAGAGGAGGGGAAGAATATCCCCCCATAAAATTTCATGTGCATTTTACCCCCCACCCATCCCCACAGCTAGGACCAGTCTGCAAAGGCAAGAGCGAATATATTTAGCAAAGCAACATAGGCCATGAACATACGCTCAAAAATTATAATAAATAGGATTATTGGAGTGGAGGGGACACCCACTTCTGTCCATGGCTGATTCCCTGGTGTGGCTAAACTAGCTGATAACAGTGGTGCTGTTTAATTGTCTGCCTCACACCTTCTGGCTGCTGCAGGATGGGTAATTAGGCAAAGGGTTCCAAATTGCTCCTCCATTGCATTGTGTCCCTCATGGTTGCAGAAACCCCCACTCCCCAGGACCCTTCAGACCTGCTTGTCTTTCTGTATTTCACTGGAAATCAGCTGTTATGGTGGTTGTGGTTGTTGTGGGGGTGGTTATTATTATTATTATTATTATTAATAGTAATAGTTTCCTGCTTTTCAGGGTGACAAATCCGCTTGCAGAGTTTAACAAGTGGCTTGGAAACCACGTGGAGAAGATGAGCAGGATGCTGGTGGAGCTTTATTGCCAGGCAATGGCTGATGCAAAGCTGCCTGAGCATCCCAAATTCTCAAGCCAAGTGGAAGCCAAGGGAGTGAAGCAGCTGATGGGCTGCCACTCCCCCTGTGGCTCCAACATGTGTTTCCCTGGATGTTTTCCACTGCCAGCCAGCTGAGCTCTTGCTACTACACCAAGCAGATAAAAAGGCCCTGCTCTGGCCTTCTTGGAGACAAGGAGAACCCGATGTAAGAGTGTCCCATAGTCCCCAGAAAGCCTAAATTACAGCTCAGCCCTTGCTCCCCACCTCCCACGGGCAAGAGGATTTTCATGGTATTTGGGACCACCTCGGGTTTGGTGGGGTGGTGTGTGCAGCATCCAGCAGCTCCCCCGAGGTGAGCCTGGGCTCTGCAGGGGAGGTTTATGGTGAATTCTTCCCGAATTCCTGAAAAACTGAGGGAAAAAAAAACCAAACAACACCGCAATGATGATGATTTCTGAGCAAGGAGTGACAGCAGAGCTAATGGCGATGTATAAAAGTGCCTCCTGACTGCAGCAGGGATGCTCCAGGGGGGAAAGCAGAGGCCAGGGACCAGCAGGACTATAAATAACTTGCTGTGGGGACCTTCCACCTTCCCTCCTGTGGCAGGGTCATAAATAGTTTGCTCTGGGAAGCACCGGTGCATTAGAGAGGGCTGTAAAGGCTTTGGCTTGGCACCGCCGACTGAAACCGCAGCACGAGGAGGGGCAGGAAAATGAATCCCGCTTTATTTTATGGACCACGGTGATCTGCAGGCTTAAAGTGTGCCTGAGGAGATTCACAAACCAAAGCCCAGCAAGGACAGGCTCGTCCAAGAGGGTGGTGAGTTGTTCAAACAAAGGTGATGCAGAACGTGCTCCTGGCAGAGCAGTCCGTGAATCCAAGCCGGGTGCTGTCCTGCACCTGGTGGTGCTGCTGTGGCCTTGGACAATGCCCTTGGTGGAACTGGGAGGTAGAGATGGGGTTCAGAGGTGAAACAGGGTGGGTCTAGGGAGGCAAGGCCAGTTTGAAGGGGAGGGCTGAGCAACCTGGTCTAGTGGAAGGTGTCCCTGCCCACGGAACTGGATGAAGTTTCAGGTCCTTTCCAACCCAAAGAAACCCGAGGAGCTGCAGCAGAACTGCAGGTGATACGTCCAAGCCTCCTCCAAGTCTTCCCCTGACCTTCCCTCACTCTCCCTGGCCACTGTCTTTGTCCTTCAGCCCAAATCCCCATTTTGAGGGACTGAGGAGTGCAGTGGCAGACAAAGGGCTGGAGAGCCCTGACTGGTCTCCTGGACCTTTCACAGTTGTCACCCTTGGCCAGAACGGGGTGGGGGGAGTCATTCTAGTGGCTGGAGGGCTCCCAGCTGGGTGGGGAAGGTGCTTGCAGGGCAGGAATGCCATGGAAAGCAGTGTTGTGACTCAGCAGAGCCAGGGAACAGGTATTTCCTGCAGGAGCATCTCCCCTGAATCAAAGTCATGAAGAACAACCCACCGGGGAAAAAGCCCTCCAAAGCTTCAGGAACCTGCCTTTGGCTCTTCTCCTTCTGCTGCTCTTCAGGCTGTGCATCCAAGCAGGGTGGGCTTGTCTCTGCCACCAGAGAGACCCCTGCCAGCAGGGCAGGGCAGGGCAGGACAGGGCAGGGCAGGGCAGCAGAGGTGGCACGGGAGCAAAATGCTGCAGCCAGAAGGTTTTTGCAGAGGAAAATGCAGGCAAGGGAGGTGATAACATCTGGTAAATGATCCTTCTCTAATTGCTGCTTTATCGTTGTTTAATGGCTGGCCTATAAAAACCCCAACAAGCTTCATCAAGGTTGTGATGAAACCTCCCGAGAACAAAAGAAAGGGCTGCTCTGAAACTGCTCTGTGGAAGTGGGGGGCAAGGAAAGCCCCCAGTCTTTGACTTTTCAAAGATATTTCCTGAGTCACCTTCCCCAGGGACATCTCTGATGCCCTGGGAGCTGAGGGAGATGTCATGTCCACAGGGTCCCTACCCCAAGGGGGGCAGATACCTCTCAGCACCCCAGAAATAGCTTTTATGGGCTTAGGTGGAGGAAGGTGTTAGGAAGGTGGTTTTTTTTTAAAATCTGCTACATGGGGAAGATTTTAGGGCTGAACAAGCCTGATGTGGCCATGTCCAAGGTTGTTTTTCACTTCAGAGCAGCCAGAATTGCTTGACTCTGGTGGTGCACCGAGGGCATGGGGCCAGCTGGCCTGGGAGCAGAGCCAGTGTCCATCCTCAGCTGGAGGCTGGTGCACACAGGGAATGGGAGCAGGAGGGTGGACACATGGCTGTCCCTGCTGTCTTGTTCTGGGCAGAGGGAACAGTTTGGGCTTTGGCAGCCCTGCTTCTCTCCCAGCCACAATCACCTCTCCAGGCTGAAAGGTGCTCCTTGGCCCCTCCCCTGTGCTCTGCTGAGTGGAACAGCTACTTCTGCGAGAGGAATCTGCCCATCCCTCCCTGTCCAGGGTTGTCCCATCCATCTAAGGTGGGATCGGGGTGGGATCCTCCAGGTGCCATCAGGGTGGAGGGTCCTGCTCAAAGCAACCACCTCTGTTGAGGAAGCATCTCCCTCCTTTCCAGCACTGATCCACAGTGTCCTTGACCCTCTCACACCTTGCCACCCTCACCGTTGTTCCCAGGGCTGGAAGGAGCCACTGATCCATGAGCACCCTGGGACAGGGTCCCCAGAGGCAGCTCTGGGCGCAAGGGGATGGCCCAGCTGTGGTGGTTCTTGTTTACTGGGCTGGAGCCTGCAAAAGATTAGGAGAAAACAGATGGCTCCTAATTGGCAGTGCCAGCTTACTTCCTGCTCTCCAGATAAACCATTAAATTAAGGCTTAAATCAAACTTCATGCAAGTTAGGAGGCTGCTTGCAATTATTTCAAAATCTAGACAGATTTAAGGGCCTGGGTTAAGGCTTTGTTTACTGTAAAGGATGAAAAGTGCCCGCTCCTTCCTGCAAGGCTGAGCAGCCAAGGGTTGAAGTGCTGGGGATGGGAATTAAAATCCTCAGGCTGAGGTTTCGTGGGAAGAGCAAGAGGTCACGGAGTAGCCCATGGGAGTAGAGCTGTGATGGGGCTGCTGAGGAAGGTGCAGCTCACTCTGGGACACAGTGACACCAGCAGGAGACTCTGGAGACCCACGGGGAGTGAGAACTTGGTGGCAGCCAGGATATGGTTCAGGGCTAATCAATTTGATAATTTTAACTCCAATCAAATGCAGCTTGGTTAAGATGAACAAAATTTAGGAAGGTGACCATCAGCTAAGGCTGCTTAGAAGGGAGAAGTGTGGATTTATGGCTGGTCCAAGGGTATGCAAATGCATAAACCCAGGTGTTTGGGAAATGCCACTGTCACCGTGTCTCCTGTGTCCCAGATACTCCCACATTTCCAGGGTGCATCAAACCCTTCCAGGCCTGATTTCTGGTGCATTTGCACTTCAGAAAACCCAGGGGACACAAGCACCTGCCTAAAGGGTTTTTTCCCAGGTGCTGTTTGGGGACTGCTTGAAACTCCAGGCTTTGCTGGATCAGACCTGCAGTTCCTGACCTGTGTGAGTTTGAGGATGTGCAGAGCATTGGGAGCTATTCAGCTGCCAGTCGTGAGCCTGGCTCCTTTTTCCTTGCAGGAAAAGCTGCAACATCTCGTTGAAAAACAGAGATTCTCACTGAAAATCAGAAAAATTCTCCAGGAAGTAAGATTTTTGTTGTTCATCCCCCCAGAAAAAACCAACACACCTGCAACTCTGACCAAGCGATGTCTGAAATTTCTCCATCCAAGCAGGAAAAAAAACCCCAGAAGGTCTTGATGGAAGCTGCTCTAAAACTCTCACGAATAACCCAGGCAGGGCCAGTATCAGCCTCTCAGCAGGAGCAGTGCCTATTGCTAATTAAACCTTTTTTTAGAGCTCCCAGCAGGACCAGTGCCACACCACAGTGCCCTGCCTCCTCCAAGACAGCTCTCCCAGCCTCCCAGGGGCACGGTGAGCCAGCCAAGAATCCTTGGATGAAGATGGGAGGAGAGATATTGCCTTCTCTGCAGCCACCCTTTAAATACTGGAACGAGGAGGTGACGTCCTCCCTTAGTCCTTCTTTCCTCTGAAAGGTCTCTCAGCCTTTCCTCATGTGGCAGCTTCTCAGTGCTTGCATCACCTTTGTGGCCTTTTTATGGACCTTTTCCCACTCTTTTGGATCAAAACTGGGCACAATATTCCAGGTGTGGCCTGACAAGTGCAGAGGAGAGTGGGATGATGACTGTTTCATCCCTGTTGGTGATGCCTTTTCTGGTGTTGTCCCATTTTATCCCCCTCCCCTGATGGAGACAGCAGTTTCCAGTGCTGATCCACAGATGCTCCACTGCAGGGGAGGAGTTGCTATGCTTCTGTTCATTGCCCAGGGGGGGTGGTAATACCCCACTGAATCCCTGAATCATTTCCTAGCAACCTAGAAGAGTATTGATTGTGCCAAACAGCACATTCATGCTTCATCTCAGAGTGAAAAATTCGGTCCTGCCACGCAGTAAATTCAGCAAAGCATTCCCAATTAATGTGCAGTTCCTGGCCATGCCTTTTGGAAGGGCTGCCAGAGCTGATGGATGGCTGGAATGTTGCTAACTGCTTTAAAGGAGCAAATTAAGGAGCAAGTTAAAATATCTGTGCTTTGGGCACTGAAAAACACCCTCAGTGAGCGAGCTGTGAGATCCCCACAGTCCAGGCAGGCCTTCCAGCTGCCTCTGGGGGAGCTCCCTCTTCATCCATCCATCCCTCAGCAGCCCCACGGCAAAAAGAACATCCCCAGGCTCAGTTCTTGCTCCCACAGGAGGCTCCTGCTGATCCCATGGAGATATTTGGAGACTGATTTGTCACCACAGGAACCACCAGGGACTGGCACCCGCACCCAGGGCTGCAGGTGCAGCTTGGAATGATCTGATCTGGGAAAAACCTCAAGGATTTAATGATGAGAGGGACTCAAATGCTATTGGGCTGGGTTTTTTGTTTTTTTTTTTTTGAGCAGATGGATGTGAAAGCTGGAGATGCAGCAGGCACTGAAATGCCTTGGAAAGCAAATGGCTCAAGGAAAGATTGGCTGTTAAGTGGAACGAGAAGTGCCAGTATCAATGTCCACTGGAGGGTTCACGATCCCTTCCCCCTCGTCATCCAGGGAAGGGAGTCAGGCAGAACAGCTGCTCTGAAGGAAGGGAAACGTAGAGGCTTAAAATCCTCCCGAAAGCACGTCTGGGAGAGGGAAAAGGACAGGACTTCACCCAGAGCAGACATGCAGAAGGCTGGGCAGGGACAGAGATGCCCTGTTTGCAGCTGAAACAGGCACAGAGGGCTTTGCCAGCCCAATCTCCTCAGAGCCAGCTCACCCTCAGAAACTCTCCTGACTCCTCACCAGGAGCTGCAGAGAGGCAGTAACAGATACAAACTGAAAGAGGGGAAATTTAGGCTGGGTTTTAGGATGAAAGTATTCCCAGTGAGGTGGTGAGATACTGGAACAGGTTGCTCAGGGAGATTGTGGATGCCCCAGCCCTGGAAGTGTTCAAGGCCAGCTTGGATAAGGCCTTGGGCAACCTGGTCTGGTGGGAGGTGCTCAGAGGGGCTCAGCTCAGTGTATTTATATATTCCAAAGGCTTTGCTGCTATTCCTGTCTCAGTTTGAGAATGGCCACCTCCAGCTGGATGGCAAATCCAAGAGGGGAAGTTGTGTAACCCTGGTGCCACCTGATGTCTCTGCAGGGAAAGCAGGCAAAAGGTTGTTTAAAGAACAAAGGAATGTGGAAAATCCCAGCAGCATTGCAAAGCATGCACAGAGAGGGCTCTGAGAGCCCATTGAAAATCAAGTGCCATTAAGGTATGAATAAGCAACTGAGGGAGGAAAAAAAAAAAAAAAAAAAGGCCTCCATATGAGGGATGAGGAGGAAGGGAGCAATTCAGTGTGGGAAGGAAAGTGCTGCATCAGTCTGGTGGCTCCAGCAGCAGCCAGAGGGATTGATCTGAGTGTGTGCTGGGAGTCAGGCCACCATCCCAAGGGATGTGTGCTCAGTGCTCTCCTGGTCACGACCCCCTCTGCTGAGTGCTGGGGGTGACTGGGGCCAGAACACCTCCCTGGGCAGGAGGGTGGGAACAGACCCCTCTGTTGACCCCTTTGGAACCGCCTGGGTTTGGGTTGGAAGGGACATTTGAAGGGACATCTTCCATTACACCAGGTTCCAGCCCGGCCTTGGACACTTCCAGGGATCCAGGGGCAGCCACAGATTCTCTGGGCAACCTGTGCCAGGGCCTCCCCACCCTCACAGCCAACAATTCCTTCCCAATATCCCATCTAACCCTGCCCTCTGTCAATGGAAGCCATTCCCCATGTCCTGTCCCTCCATCCCTTGTCCCCAGTCCCTCTCCAGCTCTCCTGGAGCCCCTTTAGGCCCTGGAAGGGGCTCTCAGGTCTTCCTGGAGCCTTCTCTTCTCCAGGGGATCCCCTCCCAGCTCTCCCAGCCTGGCTCCAGAGCAGAGGGGCTCCAGCCCTGGAGCATCTCCATGGCCTCCTCTGAGCCATCTCCATGTCTTTCTCCTGCTGGGATCCCTGAGCTGGAGGCAGTTCTGCAGGTGGGGTCTCACCAGAGAGGAGCAGAGGAGGAGAATCACCTCCCTTGAACTTGTGGCCACTCCTCTTTGGATGCAGCCCAGGATGTGGTTGGCAATTACCATCTTACACTGACTGGAAATTCTTTTGGGTTGTTTTCATCCCAAAGCCTCATTCACTGTGCTCCTTCACAGCAGGAGCTGCAAAGGAGGAGCACAAGGAGGGCAGAGTTATGTTCAAGTGGTAGCTCAGCATCACCTTCATACTGAGGTTCCAGTAAAAATGTGCAGCACTGGGATCTTCACGGCCCCAGTCCATCTCTTCCCGTCTCTTCCAGAATTATCCCAGTTCGTCCCACCCCTGCTTCGTGCTGGCTGCTTTCCCAGTGGTTGTTGCTCTTTAAGAGAAGTCTGTTGGACTCTGAAAACAGATGATGATGATGGCAAAGAGAGTGTTTGTGTACTGAGGGACAGGTGGGTTTCAGAGGAGGAGAGACACAAATGCCAGCGGGTGATGGATGGAGCATCCTCCTCCCCAGGATCCTGGGATATGCAAGGGATGGATAATGAGGGAGAAGAAGCAGCAAATAAATGGATTGAAAGAATTCACATCTCCTGCACAAGAATGGGGGGGAAAAAATCCCCTCTGGGGTCAGGAGAGGAGAACCACACTGGGCTTTGCAGCTGCTGGTTGTGGGAAGGTGACCCAGCAGCCAGGCACGGCAGAGTTAAACAGCTTCCCTTGCTTGCTGCCTTCTGCCGTGGAAATATGATCCACCTGGGGGAAAAGCTGGACTTTTACAGCCCCAGCACAACTGCTGTGACATTCTGGAGCCTCAGCTGCTCCCCTGGCACGGCGCTGGGTAAATGGCACTGACGACTTCTCTGCAGATTGAGGGGCACTCCTACAGCCTTCAGGTGGAGGCGGGGCGGGGTTTAAGAGCCTCATCCACGCAGCAGAAGGACCAAATTCCAACCAATGTACAAGCAAATGCCTCATGTCCTGTGTGTCAGTATTCCAGTACTTCCAGCTGAACGGATCTGGGATGGCAAAGAGCAGCAGAGGAGCGGGATATGTTGCTGTACGAGATGTGCAGGGCACCAAGAAACATCTGGGAAAAATGCTTCGACATTAACAAAAGAAAAGAAAAGGGGGGGAATAAAATTGATAATGCCTGGTGTGCACACGGAGAGACACGGACTGTGCCCCAGGTGCCTGGGAAGTTATTTGTAAATGAATTTCCCTGCATCTTCCGTCAGGAGCTGACTGCAATCTCGTTATCTTTGCTCAGGACGCGGGATTATTGCCAAATGATTCCTTGCTCCATCGATGGCTCCCGAGCTGCCAGAACTTTCCTTGCAGAGCCCCACCCTGGAAGACGTATCCAGTGACCCCTCCTGGCTCCTGCCTGGCTAATTGGCAGGAGGTGGATGAGGCAGGAACAGTCCCATAGCGGAGGGAATTGCTGATTATGGACCCCGGTGAGGAGTACAGCCCTTTTTGCAGCACAGGTTTCTCCCTGGCATAGACTCATTAAGAATCTTTCAGGGATATTGCGGAGGATGCAAAGATGTGTACCATTCCCCAAATAGTTCGTCCTCTCCTTCCAGGTCATGATTTCCGCTTGGAGCTCCTCACCCTTCACTCCAAAACAGAGACAGTGGATGCCACTGCTGCCTGATCCCTGGTTTTTTGGGAAGGAACAAGCTCTGCTCACCACGGCAGAGCTTGTGCCTCTTCCTCTTGGAGTTTTTTGTCCCCTCGCTTCTGCTCCTGGCGAGTCCACGGCATTAATCACACCCTGACCGGCTGCCGGAGGGCTTGTTTTAAATCTCCCCAGATGTCTCTGGCTCTGCGGAGAGTTCATTAAACACGGGCGCTTTATGTCCTGGGAGAGAATTAAGTGGGAGTTAACAGGTCCTAATGAGGGGCTTAAATGGTGGGTAATAGAAATAACAGCTCGGCACTGAGGATTTAGGGGGCAGGGATGGGACGCGGGGGACTCGTTGTGCCGTGCCCGGCGATTTTACTTTTGGCTGGCAGGTTCCCTGCTGGAAAGCGGCCCTGGAATGGGGATAACGTGCTGGGCTCTGCCTCAAGAGCTGCACTGTGGGGGTATTTCTGGGAGAGAAATCATGGAAGCACAGAATGGGTTTGGGTTTGGGAGGGACTTCAAAGATCATCTCATTCCATCCCCTGCCGTGGGCAGGGACACCCCCCACTAGCCCAGGGTGCTCCAACCTGGCCTTGGACGCTTCCAGGGATCCAGGGGCAGCCACAGCTTCTCTGGGCAACCTGTGCCAGGGCCTGCCCACCCTCCCAGCCAGGAATTCCTTCCCAATATCCCACCTAACCCTGCCCTCTGGCAGTGGGAATCCCACACCCAAAGATCCAAAGGCAATTTCCCACACAGCAGGGTGTGACAGGGTGGAGGAGCTGAGCGCATTTTCCATGTGCTGCTGATGGAAAAGATGGGGGAAAGGAGGAAGATGGGCAAGGAGAAAGGTAAGGCAAGGGGTCAGGGACTGGGAATTCCAGCTGGGAAAATCTAGGGACACGCTGAGATTATGAAGGAAAGCAATGGATGGCCACAGAAAGAGCACTGTCCCTTCAGAAGGCAATTAACACCTGATATACTTTGATGTTACTTTGCTCCTATAGTTGATCTAAAGTCAGCAAGGCTTAGCAAGTAAAGTGGAATCCCAGGGAATTAAGCTCAGAATTTGGGTGAGATCAGCCCTTCCTCCTGCTCTGCAGAAGCAACACAGTCTTGTGAGAGGGCTGTTAGTCTTGGTTTAGCAGAAAAGCGACATTAAAAATAAATAAATAAAAACCACAACGATGAAATAAGCCTTAAAATGGCATTTTCTTATTTTTCTGATGTCTCTGTGCGCAGGGGCTGATAAATATTCCCATTTCCCCTGGTAAAAACCAGTGCTTTGGAACTGTAAGGGGAAGTGGGTTTGCTCTGAGGCCGAGTGCAGATTTCCATAAATTCCAATCAGCTGCCCAGGAATAGACACAGAGGGGAGTGGGGAATTGGTAGATAAAGCGTCAACTGCTCAAAGAAACCCCGAGCAGCAGCTCCAGGCTGGATAAATCAGGGAGCCTTTCATATTCACCTGTAACCAGGGAGGTGAATTGATGAGGACCAGAGTTGTACCCCCATGTCGGATTAAACGTGGATTTATGGCCTGGGAGATTACATTTAAATGTACCTGCAGAGGAAAACTCTCTGGTTTCATTTTGGGGCCCTGATTCTTCCCCACCAGCAAGGCAGTTAGTCCTCAGGGAGCCCTTTTCCTGGGTTTTTTTCGGAGTGATTTTATTCCAGCTTGCACTTGTTCTGATTGTCCCACCGCTGGTTCCCAGCCCTGGTTTGTCTTTGCAAGGCTCCAGCAAACACTCTGAATTATTCACACGTATTTGCCTTGCAAGCATCGATTATTTTGTCCCTTTTAATCGTTGTTCTTGCAAAGACCAGAAGCTTTTAGCCCGGTTTGTTTAGTTTTTAAATGTCAGAAACAGTGGAGTTTGCAAACAGAGGGAAGGAAGGGATGGCACAAACGGTGTTAAAGCCACGAACTGGAGGTAAATTTAGAGACCTGTAGGTTCAGAGAGGGGGCTGGGGGTGAAAAGAGGACAAGGAAGAGAGGAAATGGTGGTGATGCCTCATAAAGACACGGAGAAACTTTCCTGCAACACAGTGCTGGGCCTGCCCTGGCATTTAAAGAGGGATTTTTACGTTCTTTGCACTCAACAAGGGATTTTCCTGTTAAGTCCTCAGCAAGTTTGCACCCAGGGGGACACCAGTGCTCTGCTCCCTGGGCAACAGCAGGGTGCCAAAAAAGTGCCAGAAGTGCTCCAAGAAACATTAAATGACTGAGCTAAAACCTGGATGGCAAATTTAGGTGGGGAGGGTCCTGCCAGCACGTTGGACTCCCCAGTGCTGGAGGTGGCAGCAGCTGGGTTGGAGGTTGTGGGAGAGCAAGAGGGTGACTGTGGGAAGGAAAAAAAAAATATAAAAAGGCAGAAATGGAGAAAAATGCTCCATGAGAAAGGGGCTGGAAGGTGCTGTTGATGAGCCTGTGAGGCACTGAATGCCCTGTGCTGGAATCTGGTGAACCTGCAGGCTGTTTGCACAGGCAGGACCCAAAGGAGTGGGTCTGAGCCTCAGAATATTGAAATCAGGGCTGTAGATTTATTTAATTTTTTTTTTTCCTAAAGCTTTTCTCTCCCAATCTCTAATCAAATGTTTCTTCAGCTTTTTATGTCATTCCTATCAAAAAAACCCATCTTTTTTTTTTTTATTCTGCAAGTAGCAAAATGTTCTTGTCTGAAAAAATGTTTAATGAATTTCCCTCTGTCTCTTGCTTTTATTAGCCCTGCTTTCCTATTCCTGGCGACGTGCTCTGCCATTCCCGTGTTCCAGAGCCCTCTAAATTATTCAACCCATTTATTTCTGACTTTGGGTATTGTTCTCATCCACCAGTGTGTGCCAGTGAGATGGGAATGGGGAAGTTTGCTTCCTCCAGGGGGGAGGCAAAAGCAGCACAGGCAGCCCCTGGTGGGAGTGCACAGGCACATTTCTCCCAACCACGCTGATCTTTTTAGCGTGGCAAAATCCCCTCCCATGCAGGATTCTGTGCCCTTGGGTGGTGGGCAATGACCCTGCCCCTCACTCCCTGTGATCCCACAGCCCCACAGTCAGAGGAAGCTGCTCCTGGGCTTGGATACTTGTAGGAACAGGCTGGGTTTGATGGTTTTCTGTCTGGGGAAAAGCTCCTCTGGGACACCCCTTCCACCTCTGTGACCCCAACAGCACAAAGACCTGGAGATGCTCCCAGGGTTGGATCCCTCTGCTCTGGAGCCAGGCTGGGACAGCTGGGAGGGGTTCACCTGAAGAAGAGAAAGCTCCAGGGAGACCTGAGAGCCCCTTGCAGGGTCTAAAGGGGCTCCAGGAGAGCTGGAGAGGGACTGGGGACAAGGCATGGAGGGACTGCACACAGGCAATGGCTTCCCACTACCAGAGGGCAGGGATAGATGGGATATTGGGGAGGAATTGTTGGCTGTGAGGGTGGGGAACAGGTTGCCCAGAGAAGCTGTGGCTGCCCCATTCCTGTCCAAGGCCAGGTTGAAGCAACCTGGGATAGTGGAAGGTGTCCCTGCCCATGGCAGGGGGTGGAACTGGATTGGCTTTTAGATCCCCTTCGAACCCTTCTGGGATTCCATGATCTCTTCCTTGTGCTATGGAGAAATCCATTCTGTCCCTAATTCCACACATAAATGACGCTTTACCTGCTCCAAAAAGTGCTCCAGAGTGTTTGTCATCCAAGGACTGGGCTGGGGGAATGTGGGGGGTTGCCTGAGGAGGAAAAAAAAACAGCCCAGAAAACTGTATTTTCACACCTTGCCTCTCTGGCATTCATATGCCAGGAAAGAAATATTCCTCCAGGCATGAAACAAATCGGTCCTATTTATGTACCCATCACCCATAAAGCTGCCTCAAAGCTCTGTGCTACTGCAGAAAAAGGGTTTTATTATTTTGGAAAGCAGGGCTTTGGGGAGGAGATCATTATCAGAATTGGAGAGCTGGATAGAGACTTACCCATTGCTAAAGGTCTGGTCTTAAATGGGCCCCTGTTTGCTGATATTTGTGCTCTCCACTTGTCAAAGGAAAGAAAAAAAATGGCCTCAATTTTAGAGAGGATATCAGGACGAAGTAGGAACTCATCAATAAGGTTTTTAGCTGCGTGTTCCTTTTGGTGACCCAACCTTTCCCTGGGCACACATTGCTGCAAGCAGGTGACAGGCTGAGAGAAACCAGGAGACCAGAGGTTACCACTCCTGCTTTTGCCCTAAAACAAAGAAATCAAGGACTACATTAATAACTGAAGGTGTTATTCCCAGAGAGAGTCACCCCTTGCTCAGTGGTTCGTGGCCCCAGAGCACAGCAAAGTCGAGTCCTGCCCTCCAGGAGGGCTTTGCTTTCACACATTCCTCTGCAGCGCCTTTTCCCACTTGGAAAAATCTTTCTGCCATCTGGAGATGTGTCCAGGTCTAATCCCTGTGCCCTTGCAAACCCCGTGTGTCATTGTCTGGGCCGACCCACAACACTTTTATGTATCATTGCCCAAAGCTCTGATTTGCACTGTTCTGCCTCTCCAAAGCACAGTGAGCTGCTGGTCCTTGATTTTAAGCCCCTTTATTTTCTATCCCTGCTTCTCCAGCATGGAAAGGTTGGCTCAGCCAGGCCTGGAAGGTGGCAGGTATTGATGAGTTCCTGGAGAATAATCCTTGGTGTTTTCTTCTGGTTTTTTTCCCCTCACTTTGTAAACTTCAGTGCAGCCACGTCCTTGCTCTTTCCTATATCCCTCCTTGGATGAAGTGTTAACAGCAGTGGCATTCACGGGGATCTGTGACCAAACTACCTCTGTGTAGCTCCCCCTGGCTGAAGCTGCTGTCCCCATCCACCTGGGCCAACACCTGCCCGTTAAAACAGCACTGATTTTTCCATCTCCAGATGGGATGGAGTCCCCAGGGCAGCTCCTCAGCACTGCAACAGCAGAAATAACTGGAATAATTGACGCTCCGTGGGGCAGCTCAGCTCCAGCCCGGAGTTACAAAACTCACCGGGGATTCAGGTGGGTTATTTCTGAACCTGGGCAGCTTCTTGTGCTTGTGTGATGCAGCATTTGAGATAATAAATCCTCCAGGAGCAGCGTTGTGCTGCAGTGAATGAATGCCCAGGCTGGGTCTGGAAAGCAGCAGAGCTTGAATTATCTGGGTTTTTCCTCTTGTTTGCGGAATTCAGCCTCGTGTTGCCCAGGATGAGAGAGAAGCCATTGCAGTCATAATGAAATGTCACATGCATTTAACAGGGTGTAAGTCTCTATTCCACACCCCCTCTCCCATCTGGCTCCTGCACAGCTGAGCTCAGGCTCTTCCCGGGGCTGGGAAGTGATCTCAGGGCAGTTTGTGTTTATCACAGCCATGACTGATGCCTGCAGTCAGCTCGTGATGGAACGAAGGCAGTTCAGGCAGCACAATGGAGATGGATATTCAGAAGATGAAATGATGTCCTGTGAGCCATTAAGAACCAGAATGTCACCGCTGGGGAGTGTAAATAAGAAGTACAACTTAAGGGTCTGTGAGTCACCCTGTCAGGGACTTGCTCTGCATCTTCTCTTTGGAGAGCTGGATGACACTTCACTGTGAGCCCTCTTGCACCACTGCCTCCCCCCTGCAAGCTCTGCAGGCAGCTGGAATGAGGGATTTTCTTCTTTTTTTTTTTTTTCCCACAAAAAAGGTTCAGGTTGGGAGGAACCACAGCAGCCCACCTGGTCCTACCACCCTGCTCCAGCAGGACCACCCCAGAGCACACGGCACAAGACTGTGTCCATAAGGTTCTGGAATATCTCCAGTGAGGGAGGCTCCACACCCTCCCTGGGCAACCTGTTCCAGTGCTCTCAGTGAAGAATTCCTTCCTCATGTTCAGGGGGAAATTCCTGGGCATCATTTCCTGCCTGCTGTCTCTTCTAGGAGCTCCCTTGCATTGCCAGCACAAGGTCACCAGCACTGGTTCAGCCCTGGGTTTGCCCAGGACCCGACATCCTCCACGGGCTCTCCTGGAAAACCTGGTGTTCCCTAATCCCAGGGAGCTCGCTGGCACTTCTGTGCAACCTCCTGTTCTCTTGTTCCTGCCAAGGGCCTGGCTGGGAACATCGTGAGATCAGGTTTGCAGTCAGGTTTGGCAGGGGCTGCTCTGTGATGGGCAATCACCGGGGCTGCTGCTCGCAGGTAGTGACAGACTCACCCATCCCGAATAATTTCCCTGCCTACCTTTCCCACACGCCAGTTTGTGTCTCCACTTCAGCTGTGATCTCCCTGTAGGAGCTGACAGCAGCTCTCGCCATCTGCAGGGAGCTGTGTGCTCCTCCTTGGCTGAGCCTCCCAGCACGGAGCTGCTGGAGCTGCAGGAGGGGACAGCGGGAACACCGGGAAGCCTCAGGTGTTTATTTCCCCACAGGCTGTTCTGGGGTGCCTGTAAACAAAAAGTGGGCTCCCAAGTGACCCCCAGAGTGAAAGGATGATAAATGTTGGTGTCAGTCCAGGCTGGGGGATGAACAACCCTGCTGAGGAGGATCTGGGGGTGTTGGTTGGGTGAGAGGTTGGACACGACCCAGCCCAGAAACCCCCCATGCCCTGGGCTGATCCCACAGCAGGGCAGGGGGGATTCTGCCCCTCTGTCCCCTCAGGTGAGACCCTCCTGCAGAGCTGCTCCAGCCCTGGGAACAACAGCACAAGGACCTGGAGCTGCTGGAGAGAGTCCAGAGGAGGCCCCGAGCTGCTCCCAGGGCTGGAGCCCCTCTGCTCTGGAGCCAGGCTGGGAGAGCTGGGGGGGTTCCCCTGGAGAAGAGAAGGCTCCAGGGAGACCTGAGAGCCCCTTGCAGGGCCTAAAGGGGCTCCAGGAGAGCTGGAGAGGGACTGGGGACAAGGAATGGAGGGACAGGACAAGGGGGAATAGCTTGGACATAAGGATTCACTCAACATTTGATGTTGACATGGAATGAGCCGTGGGCTCCTTCAACGAGCAACATTTCACAGGTTTGATTTCAAAAACTCACTGAAATACCCCCAGAGCAAAGTGTTCTTGAAAAGTAAAGTTGAAATGGGCCAGGCTCATTTTCCCTTTTGGAACTTCTTTTTGGGGTTTTAAGTTAAGCATGTGAAAATAATTTTAAAACTCCCAAACCAGACCAGGGGTTTGTCCTTTTCAAATCAAAACCAGAATGAGATCATTTGGCTTCTGGACAGATTTTGAGAGATTATTCTGAATATATAGATATATAGAAGTTCAGAGAAGATTTGTCCTCATCTGGGCTTGGCTTGGGGAGAACAGAATGATTTTCCAGCATCAGCTGAGACCATGCAGAGATTTCCTACTTGATTCGCTGCAGATGAGAGAATTATCAGTGAAACATCCATGGCCTGGCTGCATTAAACACACCAAACAGGGAAACAGCATTGCTGAACTGCTTTGTCAGGGAGAAGAAAACCTCCTAGAGCAGGAATATTGACAGAGTTTATAAACTCTGTCCTGACCTCACTCCTTCACATAAACTTGCAGGCTGAGTCAGGACAATAAATCTGCTGTGTCTTGTTCAGGAAAGGAGATGATTATTCATCTCTCCACGATGAAAGGGGTTTTATCCTGAAGCCTGGTGATTTGCAGACCTTCCATGCAACAGGAAGGGGTTTATACAGCAATAATGGGGCTGTGCACTGGGGTGTGTGGAACTTCCCTGCCTTCAAAAAGGCATCCAGATGTTTGTGTTTCGTTGCTGGCCACGGGAGGGAGGAAAAGAAGCAGGAAAAGTGAGCTTGGATGAGGCCTGGAAATCACAGATGGGCTGTGGATGAGGCATGGAGAGATAAAGAGCTGGTCCTAGAGCTGGGAAAAGAGGGATTTCACATCAATCCACAACAACCAAACACGGGAGCAGACGAAGGGAAGGGAAGCAGGATCTCCATGGAGATTACCAGTGTGGGTTAACTGATTAAAATATCTGTGCACCTTTTGCAGAGGTCCCTCCCAGGACCTTTGGGAAGCAGCAGAAAATGGAAGATGTGCTCCCTCAGCCCAAGGCTGGACACGAGGACTCTTCCCAGTGGGGACACAGCCCTCTCTGGAGAGCAGAGGCAGAAGATGGGTTAATTTTCTCCTTGACAAACAAGAACCAAAAGCTTATTTGTGATGGGCAGCAGCTTAGTGGAGCCATGTTTGAACAGCCCTATAAAGAGAAGTGGTTTGAAAGCCCTGAATGAAAGCCAGTCAGTTTTTATATTTTTTTTTTTTTTAAAGCCTCATCAGGCTCTAAGCAGAGTTTGGCTTTGGTGCATGGCAGATGGCTCAGGAGATGTTTCTCTGCTCTATACATAGCAATTTTTGACCTAAATCTACTTTTTGCCTCTTCTACAGAAAGCACATGGAATTTTGCTGGTGTGGGAGATTTCCAGAGCAATTCCAAGACAGGTTTTCTGGGAAAGGAGCGGGGAAAGCCCAAGAACCCATCCCAGAGACAATGCCAGGCTCTCTGCAGCAGAACCAGCAGCTTTCTCCTCCTGAGGACATGAGGGCAGCTGGGCCAAATTCACTGCACCACCTGAACCTCTTCCTGCACCTCTGTGAAGTTCTGGGAGGCATTTCCAGGGTGCAGCTCCAGGCTGTGGGGTCTGGCTCACCAGAAATAAGAATCCCAGAATGGTTTGGGTTGGAAGGGACCTGGAAGATTGTCCAGTTCCAACCCTCTGCCACGGGCAGGGACACCTTCTGTCTGCTTGGAAGCAAGGCACGCCTGAAGAAGGTGGACTGTGACCTCAGTGCAGCTGTAGCTGAGATGAGCCAGTCCACGACCTCAGCAGGACCTTAAATCCTTTGAAAGCACAACATTCTTGCCTGCAAGCTCTGCCCTTTGGGCTGCTGCCTTCAGCTCTTGGTTTCCAGGGCTGGCTGCTCACCCCCAGGGCCACGAGGAGCCTCAGAGGTGGGACAGCACCTGCCTTCCTAAGGCACAGATGACACTGGGGTCTGTTTGGACCATCCATCCCCCAAACCCCGGAGCAGGAGGGAGTTACAGGGGGCCCCTGGCAGGGGATTTTTTTTTCCCCGGGTTTTAAGGAAGGAGGAAGAAATGAAGTCGTCAGGGGAGCTGTAACACAGGAATCCTTTCAACGTGCTAATGCACTTGCATTAGCACTAATGGGCAGCACCACCAGCAGCTCCCGGGAGGAGGGAGCACACAGAATTCCGCTAATGCTTCCTTAATCCAACCAGTCTTTAAAAATGTAATGAAAAGAGCTCCTGTTTACACTTAACCAAGCCGTCGTGGGGGTTCTCAGCCGTCTCTGGGCTTTCTTGCTGTTCACTCCCTGCTGCCGAGACGGAGCTGAGGGTTCTTCCTTGCACCGGTGTTACCAAATCCCACCCTCAAAATCGGGAATCACGGGTGTGTGCTGTTGAATAACCAGTTTGCCCGAGCTTGGTCTGGTGCACCGAAACAACATTTGCGAAGTGCAAATCCCGCTGTCAGTTATGTAAGTGAATTATCCTTCCATATGCCAGACAGCAATTCTACAGTTAATTGATTTTAATCTAATCATTTGTAGCCAGTCACCAGTTTTAATCAGCCCTGCCCACCCCCAGCCCATCGCTTTGCACGAGCCATCCTTCCAGCAATTACTGGTTTTAATTATATGAGAGTCTGGTCGTGTTTCATTAATTCTTGTCACATTAGCACAGCCCTCCATTTCCACATCCAGGGTCCAGCCACCTCGGCATCGTGATCCATTACAGACAGGGGCAGATCGTCGTTCCAGCTTCATTAGATTTTGAACGCTAATCAGCAACATCCAGAGGAGGTTTTCAAAACATGGTTTTTCCCTCCCTCATCTCCTCTCCACAGCCAGAGCAAAGCCACAGCCTGGCTCCAGCGCTGGGAACGCGGTGGCATCTGGTGTGGGGGCACCTGAGCCGGGGCAGAGCCCAAAAAAAGTGTCTGCCTTGCAAAATGCTTTGTTTTCCCTTGAGGGAACTCCCAGGTGAGGGGGAATATCCCTGCCTACTCCAATCCCAACCGGCATTAAAGGGGGGTGGGCAAAGGCAAAAAACCTGTGCTTTTTGGGGTGCAAATTCAGCTCTGAGTGTAAGCTCTCTGTGTAAGAAGGTGGATTGGTCTGCCCTGGTGTGGGGGTGGGTGGTGGAAAGCAGGGGAAGGAGGAAGAGGAGGAGGAGGAGGAGGAGGAAGGGGAGAACTGAGCTCCAGCAGCGTTTGAGAGGGCAGATTCCATGTCCTGCACCCAGCAGTGCCTGCAAGGCAAGGCAAGAGCTTGGATTTGGTGTGAGGCTGGAGAAGTGGTTTAATTGGGGTCAGTGGGATATCTCTGGCTAACGTTTGGGATGTGATCCATGCCAGGGCAAGAGGCAGGAGAGACTGAATTCCCCCTGTTCAGCCTAGTCTGGCTGACTCCAGAGGCTCAGGAATGAGCCAACACACAGGGTGCTTCCAGCCCAAACCATTCAATGATGATTCTGTGGCCCCAGCTGAGTGGAAAGGGCGTCCTTGTCGTTAGGAAAAGATGGGTTTGGCCAGGAAAACTGGAAGCAGAACTGGATTTTTAAATGAGTGTGAAGTTCAGGGGCTCGTGGATATTTAGAGCTGTTGCTGGAGTGGAGATGTCTTCGCTAATGGCATCAGGATATTTTCTTTTCCTAAAGCCTCTTGGTGAGGATCCACTTGGTGCAGCCTGCCTGGAGCTGGTGTGAGGAAAGGAGATGCCAGGGATTCTCACAGGGGTTGTCCCTGCATCCTTCCTGCCATCCTTCTGCTGTTCCTGGGAGCACTGTGGGCTCTGGAAGCGTCCTGGCTGTGGGGCTGGAGGGTTTCTGTCCTGTCCTGTGTCTCTGGACACACCTGGGCAAGCCAGGGAGGGACAGAAAGCCCGCCCAGAAAAGGGAACCAATCCCTCCAAATAAGGAGATGTCACCTATAAATAATGTATAACCAGGGGAATGGGCTAACGAGGCTTTTATGGAACACTAATAAAGCAAACAGGAAAAATCTTCTTGTGTCTGGGGTAACACTGCCAGCATGAGCAAGGAATTGTGGCTCTGGGGACCACTCGGGTGTTTAACTCTCCCTTTCACCATTTAGGCCAGTTTTATGAGGATATGAATTATTGAATCCAGGCAATTTTTTTTCCCGGCTCTCCAACCAGAACTGCTGCTGAGGGCTTGTGGTAACGCTGGCACGACCACAGATCCTTGTGTGTGTACATAAAAGGGATCTATAGGCAAGCTGGAATGGTCTCACAGACTCAGTTCTGGTAATTGCACAGATTATCCAACTTCCTCTGCACGTAACAGGAGCACTGGACACACATTTATTGTGCTGGAGGTAAACACTGCATTAATTATTCAATCACAACGAATATAAGATTATCTGGCACAAGGTAAAACAGAGAGTCCTGAGGTGGGTGTTGATACAGGAGGCAAGAATCTTGGCCTTGAAGGAATCGGTGGGTGGGGCAAAGTGGGGAGCACAGAAACATCCTTTCCTTCCAGAGGGAGCTCTCTCCACATCCAAAGGAGAGTGTCTGCCCAGCCCAGGACGATTCTGATGGCCCAGAGGGGCTCAGCAGGTCGGATGAGAGAGAGGCCAGGTTGGACAGGGCTTGGAGAAACCTGGTCTAGTGGAAGGTGTCCCTGCCCATGGGATGATCTTTAAGGTCCCTCCAACCCAAGCCACACGAGCCCATTTTTAAGGCAGCACTGCTGGGAACCTGGTGAGGGTCTCCCAGCACATCGATCGGCACCCACTGCATCCAGACCTTCGGCCTCGGGCGGGGCAGAGCAGCGGGAGGAGCAGCAGGACCCCGATCCCGGCTGCTCCAAGCGCAGGGGGATGGATGGGTGGACAGCAGAGGGCTCTCGAGCTTCTGTCTGGCTGCTTGGCTGAAGCTTCGCTCAAGAAGCGCCTGAGGGATTAAGCGTCGTTTGGAGGTAAAAGGGAGAAGGAAGAGGAAAAGAGAGTGGAAAAAAAAAAAAAAAAAAAGGAGAAGTAAGGGGAAGAGAAAGTGAAAAAAAGAAAGAAAAAAAGAAGAACAAAAGGAAAAAAGAAAAAGGTGAAATTTATGAAGAAAAAGAAAAGGATAAAGAAAAAATGACCAAAAAAAGAAAAAAGAATGAGGGGGAAAAAAAAAGAAAAAAAAAAAGAAAAAGAGAAAAGACAAATATTAAGGAAAAGAAAAATATGAAGAAAAAGAAAAAAGGCAAATATTAAGGAAAAGAAAAATATGAAGAAAAAGGAAAAGAGCAAAAGAAAAATATGAAGAAAAGAAAAGAAAGGGATAAATAAAAGGAAAGAAAAAGATAAAGAAAATTTAAAAAATAAAGATTAAGAAAAACAAAAAGTAAAATGAAATAAAGGGAAAAGGGAAAAGGCAAAGCTCCGTTTCCTCTTGCAGAGCCCGCAGGGCGCGGTGCTGTGGGGGATGCAGTGCTGGGTCCTCCCCCTCCCACCCCAGGAATTTGTCATCAATCTGCCTTTGGCTCGAATCTGAGCAGGGGAAGGAGAATCCCCTCTCCCTCGGGATGGGTTGGGAAGAACCTGGACCGTAACTTTGATATTTCGAGTGGGAGCTGGGGGGATACCAGACTGGGCTTTTCATCCTTCCCACATTCCCCATTGCGAAAAAAAAAAAAAAAACCAAACCAACAACGGAGTTTTCCTCCCCTGATGCGGGACAGATGACCCAGAGAAGCCGTGCTGGGTTCCCTGCGCAGAGACTGGGAGGAACAATTCTCCTGGGATTCACATTTCTCCGGAGTCATCCACATCCCTTTGAGATCCTGCATCTCCACCTTCACCAGGCGAAGGGACTGCCTTCGGATCCCACCTTTGTGTCCCATCTGTGAATTGAGGACAAGGAGACATCGGCATTTTTCGAATGGCAGTGGCTGTTTAGGAACCCGAGGGAGGGGATTGGGAAGCCCAGACAGGAATTGGGCACTTTCCCTTGCAGGCTTTGCCCCGTTCAGCGCTCAGGGATCTATGAGGATCCAAGGCTCTGTCCTATTCCCTGTGCACATCCCAATCCCAAAACAGAGCCGTTCCATGGGATGAGAGCCCGTAGTTTTTTTTGCCATTTCCCGGGGCCACATCCCTGCCCCGGCGAGGTGAGAGGACACGGCTGGAGTGGGGAAGAAGTTGAGGGTTATCTCCACCTTTGCAAAGCCGGGAAGGAAATTGCCAATAAGCCCTCGTTCCTTCCCACCGCCGGCATTTATTGTGGGTATTTGCCTTTCTCATTTATGTGTAAATAAGCCCTTTTCTCTCTGCCAACAGGCAGGTGCTGCAGGTCGCAGCGAACCCCCAGTGTGCCAGATGGAGCTCGGGAGAACAAAGGGCTCCGAGAAAACCTCCTGTCTGGCTAATCCCACACGACCTGACATCATCCTGAGCGTGGAGAACAAGGTGTCAGCTGAGCACACCTATTAAATTGTGCCTGCTCCGTCATGAATTATGGATCTCCGCATTTCCATTCCTCCCGCTGCCGCCTGTTTGATGAAATTCTCCTCGGCCGATAAGGATTAAGGCACCTTCTTCAAAGCCCAGCAGCGAGGCAGCCCCGTGCTTAATAAACCCGAGGGTGAGGGTGCTGTGCTCCCTCTGAGGAGGGTGGGTGGGAGGAGAGGAGAACACAAACCAAGGGGTTTGAAGTGTTTAGCAGGGTTGATGGGGCTGTTTTATTCAGTGTACAACCAAGGAAGACCCCACCCTGGGTCTTCCTTCTCTGCACTGGTTGAGAACTGATGCTGGTTGAGACGCCCTGTAGCATCCAGCCCATCACCCAGTGGATGCTCCAGGAGCAGAGAGGCTTCCCTTGGTTGTGTGATCAGGTGCTGATCAGAGGTCATGTTTAGCTGCCTGTTTTCACTCCAGTCCTTGCAGATAGGAGGGAAATTGCTTACTCAGACATCACAACCTGGCACGAGAGCAATCCTCATCTCTGTCCCCATCTTATCTTTTGTCTCTTTCCTCTGGTGTCCCTGCAAATCCACGGCTCTGCTGTGAGCAGGAGCCAAAACCACTTGGAAACCATCCTGAGACACAGCCCTGATTGCAACAGCCCGGGGGTTGAACAGCTGAGATGTCACACAGCCACTTGCAAATATTGGTCAAACACAAACAGCAGGGAGAGTGTGGACCTGCTGCTCTCCTGGGTGACAGGGAGGGTTTGTCCTGGTCAAACGCTGTCTGGGAGAGGAGGGAAGAGTGTGTGTGTCTGGCTTGGACTTTAGTTCTGAGGGATGTGGTGTCCAAAAAGGGGCTCAAGGGCAATCCAGCTGCCAGTCCTCAAGAGTTTCCCCTGGGCTCTTTCAGATCCAGCATTTCTATAAGCCAGATCCTGCCTACCAAGAGAGCTCTCCAGCAGGGACGAGGTTGGAGGGTACCTGGAGAAAGGAGAAATTGGGGAGACAGGGAGTCAGAGAACATCAGCAAAAGAAAACATTTTGTTTTGTTTGTTTGCTTCTTGTGGAAAATGCTGGTTACTTGTGAAATCAAGGGATCAGGAGGGTTCCTGGGAGCCCAGGTTGTGGAGCTGAAGCAGCAGGGGCACATCCCATCTGGGCTGTAGGTGCTGTGCACCCTCAGAGCAGCTTGTGCTGGCAGGGATGGTGCCCACCCACTCCCACAAGGAGTCACTCACACTCCTCCAGCAGTTTGGCAGCTTCCAGCCCCAAGGCTGTTAACAGGCTTTTTTTTTTTTGATTTTGCCCCAGTATTCCCTCTGGAGTAAAAGAAGAAGCCATCACCTGCCACGAGGCTCTTACAGTGGAGAGACACAGAAGGTAAGAGGGGAGAAGAAACAGCTAAATGAGACCTACCCAGGCTTGACATCAGGGCCAGGAGGAGAGGACACATCTCCTGCCTCCTTATTCCCCTCAGAGCAGATATTCCCAATCAGCAGGAGGGGTCCACAGTGGAAGTGGGAATCTCTGGGAATGGCTGCCTCGAGCGGTGTCTGCACCACAGCATTTCTCTTCTGTGAGACAGGTAACTATTCCTGCCTCGAGAATTCCTCTTTCTTGCTTCCCACCTGCTTTTCCCCCCTCCCAGGACCTGCCCAACCCTCCTGCATTGCCCCAGGCCTGTCTGAAATGCTCCTGCTCCATTTCAGACTTTCTCTGATGTCACTGTGACACAATTCTTTCAAAACCCTGACACAAACAGGAGCAAAGGGTCCAGACGGCCCCGTTCTCTGTTTGGCCACTGAGACAATATTTGCCTTGGTGTTTACTTCCCGAGGGGAAGGAAGATTGATGGGACAGCCAGGAACGTGCTGGTGTCCCTCCCTTTGCTTGCAAAGCCCATCTCCCTCCTCTTGGAAGGAAGGAACCACTTGGCTTGTCTGGGAGCTGGTTAAAGCAGAGCCCACCCCCTCCACCCCCTAATGTCATCACTGTTGACCCAGTGAACATTTGAGGGTTATTTCCAAAGGAAGGGTGAGCAAGCAGAGCCAAGCAGAAGAGGCCTCCTAAATATCCTTTTCTTTCAGGCAAAGTCCTTGCAAGGCATTCAGAGCCAGCAAGAACACCCAGAGCTCTCTCCCAACCCTCTTCAGAGTGTGCTTGTAAAGTGGTTTTTGGCTCTCCTTAGCTCCCCAGTGCCTTGCTCACACCTACTCAGCCCTCTGAGGATTCCTTGAGTTCCCAGAAACAATCCCCCCCCCCATCTTTGACCTCTCCCTGAAACTTTTCTCTTGGCTGCCATTATTTGAGGACATTTTTCCCCCCTCCCTCTTACCAGAAGGCAGCAGAACTGCTTCACACACTGTTTCTCAGGTTTATTGTCTGCACTAGGTTGAGCCCACAGAGTAGATGGATTTAGTGCCTGCAGAGTTGTCAAGTGCAAGGTCACCAGTCTCGTTCAGATGGATAACATCTGCATGGACTTGTTTCTCCTCCCATGCTCATCCAAGGGTAAACAGTTTGGAATGGCAGCAGGAATCTTACAGGGACATGTGGAGGCACTGTCAGATTTTCCTGCCATCACTTGTCAGCTGGTTAGTCATGAACCCAGCCACCAGGCTGGTGCTCTCCACCAAAGGATGGGCCATTTTCCTTGATGGACCTACTAGAAGGGTTCAAAGATCACCCAGTTCCTTATCAAGGCAGGCCAGGACTCTGGGAAGGGGCTTAGGCAAGGAATGGGTGGTGGATGCCAAGGAGAGAAGAGGGGAAGGCTGAACCTTCCCATCCTTGTCCTGGAGCCGGTGGTGGCCACCACGAGCAGCCCAACCAGCATCCTGGGCTCCAGGGGGCAGAAGTATCTGGTACATCTGCACAAAGCTGTCCTGCTTGTCCCCTTCTCCTCCCCATCCCGACAGACACCAAGCCCTGAACAGTTCCAAGGCATTTTAGACCCCTGTGGGCATGGGGCAAACGTGAGGATCCTGCTCCTCCCCAGCCTTCCCTGCACAGAGGGGCCTCTCCTTGCCCTGCTGCACCTCTGAGGAGGGCAGGCAGGGCTGGGTCAGGCCGTGCTGACGCTGCCCAGGAGCTGGAGCTGGGATTTTCCCTGCAGCCAAAGGGGTTTGTGACAGCTCCTGATGCAGCTGAGGCTGCTTGGATGGTTTTCAGCGCAGGGTATGAAGCTCTGGAGTCTCCAGAGGACCCATCTACATGGAATAGCTGGATGAATTGGCTTCCTTTATCTCTGCTTCCTTTCCCCAGCAGTTTTATTTCAGTAGATCAGAGAGATGTCAGATGTTATCAGCACCTGCAACTCTTTTTTTGGAAGTGATGCAGAAGCAAGTAGGTGACTTTGACAGTGCTGGGAAAAAAAAAAAAAAAAAAAGGGAACAAGAGGTTAATAAATATTCCTCTCAGCAATGTCCATCCCAGTGTCCTTACCCTACTCCTGGCCTTGCAAAGAGATGTGATGCCTACCTTGCAAAGCCCTGCTTTGTGTTCCCTCCTCCCTTTCTGGAGATGTGGCTGCCCCACCCAGCAGCCAAACCTGATCTCCTCTTTCCTTTGCCCTTTCCAGATTGTTTTCCAGGAGTGCAGCTCCAGCACTGGGAGAGATCTGCCATCTATTAATTACCTCAGTGCCTGACGGGTGTCATCACGCTGGAGGGATTTTTGAGGACAGCACTGAAAATGATGAAGGGTTAGAAGGGAGTGATTTATTGGAGGGAGATTAAAAGAGTTAAACGTGAAGAGCTCAAGTGAATGATGGCAAAGGAGAGGCTGATGCCTGTGCAGAGTGGTTTGAAGGATATAAACACCCCCAAAAAAGGCAGTGGCATTGCTGAGATGGGGCAGTTCAGCACAGGTTGCCCAGAGAAGCTGTGGCTGCCCCACCCCTGGAAGGGTTTAGGACCAGGCTGGATAGAGCTCTGAGCAACCTGGTGTGGTGGAAGGTGTCCCTGCCCACAGCAGGGGGTAGAATGAGGTGATCTTTGAGGTCCTTCCAACCCAAATCCGTTCTGTGATTCTATGGAAAAGCCTCTCACACGGGGTTGTTGATAGAAAGGTTGATCCAAAGGAGTTATGGATGGGCTGTGCTTCCTTCCACGACCTATCCTGATTTCCTGTTTGCAGAAATGCTCATTCCCAGCAATCCTGGATTTCCCTGCCTCTCCCCCAGCTCCCCTCTGTGTCTCAGTGGGTTGGGGAATGTTTCTGCCCTGCTCAGATCAGAGTTCAAAGATAACCCAGCCAATGATCCTTGGTGTCAGTCAAGGCAGCTCAGAGCTCACTGCCAAACTTTATCCCACCTCATTCTTGCACAGAGCTCTGAGAATTCCCCAAAACTTCCAGAAGGTTAAAAAAAAGAAAAAGAAAGAAAAGAAAGTGTTGCAGCTGTCTGAATTTTAATCATTTTTTCTTTCAAGAGTTTGTACCTCTTAAACCAATGTTAATTATGCTTTTTTTTTTTTTTATGGGCAGCTTTTTTTCAATACAGACAACTGGGACTGGGACACCAATTAAAGTCAGGGAGAGAGCTACAGCTGTAGCAGAACACCTGTTCTTTTTCCCAAAATTATGACATCAACTTAATTGCAACTTTCCAAACCGGTTTCCCCTCAGTTAATCTAAAGTGCTCTATTCTTAAGAGAATTTCAGAGCTGCAATAAAGCAAGTCAATATAACCTGTTGTCTGACCCTCTGCTAAACTGCTAATGACTTTTTTTGGGTTTCACCTCCCTTTTAATTGACGATGGACAGAGTCAAAACCTGGTTAGGAAGCTGCAAGCAAAGCTGTGCTCTGCCTTTTGCAGCAGGGCCATCTGGTTCAGCTTTGGATGTGGAGAAAAAAAGGGGCTGAAATGACTCCAAACCGAAATTTGAGCTGTTAAGAAAGGGAAATAAGCAGTGCAATTAATGCTGGCTGAAAGATCCCGGCTTCCAACATCTGTCCTTGCCAAAAGCACTCCGGAGAAGGATCTTTGGAGCAGCAGAAAGGACATGTGAGGAGACTGTAACTGGAACAGTTTTCTGAACTCCTGAACTGCAACTCAAGCATCACTGGAGATCCCTTCCTATCCTCTGTCTTCAGAGAGCAGTTCAGCAGCCTCTCAAATTTTGTTGCAATAATCTCCACAGCCAGAGCTTCTTCCATCTCTCACGTGCTTTTCCAGCTCCTGAATCATTCCTATAACTCTTCCCTGCAGCCTCTCCCATCTATCTCTCTGTCCTTTCACAGCCTGGGCACAGGAGCAGATCCATCATGTCAAAATTGCATTCCAAAGGTAATGGAACCTCCTGCATCCTGCATGGTTTTCTCCTCTCGGCACCTCCCAGAGCAGGATCACCCCAAAATATGTGGTGCTCAGCTCCTGGGCTGCTCCCAGCAAACACAGGCAAACCAGTTGGGGTGTTTTGGGGTGTGTGAGACCAGATTAGTCAAAACCAAGACTGGGAGGGACTGGGAGAGCTCAGCTGGACACTGTGGTGGGTGCACCTGACCCCTTTAACAGCAGTTTGGCTCTGAAGGAGGTGAAGGCTCGAGCTGCAGCTGAGCCAAGAGTTCCTCCAGGAAACCCACAGAGCAGGAGAGTGAGAGTCGCTGTGTGTGAGCTTGGGAACACCAACCATGTGATTAGCACTTGAGTTGTGGTGGCTTTTCCAAGTCTCACTGATGGAGGGACACAGCCAGCTGTGGGTACAGGGAGTCTCATGCTCACCTTTCCCACTGCATGCACCTTGGCCATGAGCCAAGCACTTTATTTTGTGGATATGATGCCCTGAGAGAGCCTTCCTGGAGCTCTCCCTGCATGGCTGTGTGGTGGGGACCTCCCCTTGAGCTGGGATGTCTCTCAGGGTTTGAGATTTCTCACCCAAGACTAAGAGACCCAAGGCAGAGAGACCCTCTGTGCACAGCTAAGTCTCTGACAGCAAGCTGGATTAATACCAATTAAATCCATGTAGTCAGTTCATTTAGCCATAAATCCTTGTCCAAGTCTGAGACCAAGACTGGACCTGGCCAGATCTAAGCTCCACCAGGAGCTTAAACACTAAGGGGGTCTACTCTGAACCTGGTGACTCAGCAGGAGGGTCTTCCTCACCATTTCGTGTCTCCAGTCCCCGTGTAAATCATTCTAAATTGATTCTAACTTGATTTTCCGCTGTATGTTCCATCCCTGTGGTCGGTAACAGAGTGAACCTTGCCACTGAGCTTGGTTAAGCTGCACTTTTGTAAGTTAATATCAAACCCATTTTTGCTGGTGATTCTTTAAGGGACCCTGAAGCACTAATTCATGACAGGCCCTCACTGTCCCCAAAAACAGGGCTCCCAATGAAACCCCTCCCTCCCTTCACACTCAGCCCCCCCAGGCTGTGTTCTCCTTCTGGCTCTAAAGACTCTCTCCCCCTCGCTGTAATTTCAGTCCAGGACTCCTGGTCCTGCCCCTGGAAGTTCTGTTCTCCCCCTCTTTGCAGTGCCCTTGTGCATAATTGAACATTTCTCTCTGTGTCTCCTCTCGCCGTCCTTCCTGCAGGTTAAGTGACACCGATTGCTTCCCAGGAGCTCATGTTTTCCTACCCTTATTCCTGTCACATGAACTCTCTTTGGGCTGCCCTTGAGGAGAGAGGTTGAAACTGGACCCAGCGGTCCAGCCTGGAAGGGGAGAAGAGGTGAAGCGTCCCCTTTGCTGTCACCTCCTGTCCGTGTCAGCCCTGCAGGGATCAGCCAGAGGGCTGCAAAGGGCAAAAAAGGCCAAATGGGGCGGGATTGTTCATGGAATCGCAGAATTGAGTTGGGTTCCAACCCAGGTTTGGGTTGGAAGAACCTTTGGAAGGTCACCTGGTCCAGCATCCCCACCGCGGGCAGGGACACCTTCCACCAGATCAGGTCTCTCCGAGCTCTGTCCAACCTCACCCTGGATGTTCCCAGGGATTTGGTGGCCACCACCTCTCTGGGAAAACTGTGCCAGTGCCCCACCACCCTCACTGGAAAAAAATTGTTCCTTATAGTTAGTCTGAATAAGCCTTCCCTCTTTTAGTTTAAAGCCGTCACCCCTCACCCTATTGCCCTATTAAAGGTCTGTCCCCATCTATTCCCTTTAAATACTGAATATTTTCCCCTTCTGTCCAGTTTAAGTATTGAATATTGTCCCTTCTATCCCCTTTAAATATTGAATATTGTCCCTATTAATCCCCTTTAAATACTGAAAGGTCAAGAGGATGCCCTCACATTTGTCAAAGCTTGAAGGGGACCCAACACAACTGACCTGGACTTAAAAAAAAGACCTGTGAGAATCAATTGACAGTTGTAAGAATGAAGCAGGTCAGATCTGACTCCCTGTTCACAAAGGAAATTGATAGAAATCACTGAACCTGAGGGTTTTTTGGTGATGCTTCTCTAAACTAATGAGCCTGGAAGCTGCACAAGCCTGTGCTGGTTACTGGGGATGGTATGTGCATTTACCATACATTTGAAGATTTCTTAAGTGGAAAAAAAAAAAAAGCTGTTTACAAACTGCCCCAAATTTTACAGTCTGCTCAAGACAAAGGTTTCTCGTGGTCAAAATTTACAGGATCACTCAGTGCAAAGCTGTTTCAGGGGTCTCTGGAAGGTTTTGGCTCCATCTGAAGCTGGTTTTGCACTTATTTCTGGAAATCCCCGGTGTAATTGTTGACCTGCCCCAACATGGCCCAGAGCCCAGGCACAAACTCCTCTGCTGCACCAAGGCTTCTCCTTTTTCTCTCTTCCCACCAACCTGCAACTGAGATGTTATTTTGCATTCAGGGACTTGCTCAGAGTTGCCTGGAGAAGGCAGAGAACAGCCAGGACAGCAGTGAGAGCAGCTGGAAGTGCTGGCTGCAGAAATGGAGTATTTTTACGCCTATGAGGTCAGTTCATACAAAGGAAAAAGGCATCTGAGCTGGAAAAAGTCTGTAAAAGGTGGAGGATTTACCTAAACTAAGCTCAGTCTTGCAGCCTTGAGCCGTTCTTATCCACACCCACCCAACTGTGACCATCACAGCCAGGCTCCTCCTCTCTGTATCCACTTGGAAATCCAGAAAAGGATGGAAAAGAAGAAAGCAAAGTCTGAGGAGGGTGCACATATCCTGTGGTGACCGTGCTCTTCCTAAAGCCTGGCACGAGGGATGCCCCATTTCACAGCAGCTGAGACAAAGATCATCCCCAAAGCAGCAGGAGCAGGAGCTGTGCATGGTGGGAAGGACATCCCTGTGGCCATGGCAGGGGATTTCCTACTCTCCACCCCAAATCTGCACCAAAGGGTGGTGAGGAATGGCTGGAACCCCCTCCCTTCATCTCTTGGGTTCTTCAACAGCTCTGCCCACCTGTGATGGCAAAAAGCACCGCGTTGTGTTGTGATGTGAGTGAATAGCATGGATTTCCCTGTACCCTCCAAAAAGGGAACCTTCCCCCATTCCTCTCGTTGTTTTTTCCTTCTCTATATGCTCATCATCCCCCTGAGGACCACTTGGATCCCCCATTCCCCATCAGGAGCATCCCTGGAGATATCTTAGAGCAGAAGATCCCTCCCCTATCCCAGGAGGGTCCCATCCAGGCCTGGCACCCCTTGTGGTGGCACAGGGATGTCTCCTTGACCTGGGATGGAGTGCTTCAGGCTGCAGGAGCAGGAGACACACCTGGGACTCACAGAGGTGCCGACTCACGGCTTTTTGGAGCACAAACCTCTTGGCAGTGCAGCCATCAAAGTTCTAAGGAAAGCTTTTTCCTACTTCCCCCGGGGTGTCATTTCAGCAACAGAAAAAAAAAAAAAGCAATTTCCCGGTTGGTTTTAGTTCTTTTTGATATGCTGCCTTTATCTTTGGTGCTTTGTGGTGTTAAATAGCTGCTGCCTTTCACTCCAGGAGAGCACAAATCCCTGTATTTCTGCCCCAAAAGGGCAGGAATAAACATGGATGTAGTCACAAGTGAAACCACTCGCTCTATTTCTGTCTCCCTTATCTCTGGTACTCCAACAAGATTTCTCCCAAGTCTTTCTTCTCCTTGATCTTGCTTTTTTTTTTCTGTTCCCACCATCTTCTTATCCTCTTTTCTTCCTTCCCCGGGTTTCTGGAGTCTCTGCCTTTTATGCACAAAGCCAGCAGCTCTCTTTAATCAGCCACAGCAATTAAGAAGCTCTCAATTACAAGTGTCACCCGTGTCACGATTTATTCCTGGCTTCAGGACTTTGAATTCCCTTTTTATTGCTGTGTCTGAACAAATCTGGGGGGGGAATGAGGCACAGAGGGCTGGATCACAGGGAGCAAGTGCCCCCAAGAGCAACACCCCTGCCTCCAGCAGCCCCGAACTGTCACTCAGTTCTCCCCCCGAGATGTTTTTGCAAGCCAAGAGGCACCTAAGAGTGCTCTGGGAAGTGTTCCATACCCTTCCCATGGTACATGAGGGGACTCCAAGCTAAAAGGAGGATGAATCAGTATTTCTGCACACGACTTCCACTTGCAGTGTCTCCCAACCCTCAGGAAAGCAGGTGGGTGAGAGCACACAGGGGCAGGTCCAGGGGGTGGGAATGGGGTGGTGGAGACCACTCAGGACATCAGGCATCACCCTGCTGGGAGATGTCACTGCCTTGCTGTGTCACTGCCACACACTCCTGGCTTTTTTTTTTTGGATACTCCTCGCTCCTGCATCCTCTGTTCCCAGACCATCTCCTGCCACTGCTTCCCCGAGAGATGAGGAATGCAGGAAACTTTTGCAGCTGGGGTTTTCAGGGAACAACATTCCAGCTGCTAATCACAGCTTTTTTTTTTTTTCCCCTCCAGTGTCCTGGAAACTGGAAAGCTGTAATTTCCTCTGGGTTTGCCTGTCAAATCACCAGGGTCCAAGGGAAACCTCAGCACAGCACACCAGGCAATGCTTAAACATCCTCAGGCCAGGGTGAGCCCCAGCTCAGCCCGGGGACGTCTGTTTGTGTCACATCCCTGCTGGAGGGGACAGTCAGGAGGGCTGTGCCCCTTTCTGCTCCAGGGGTTGGGACAGCAGTGCAACAAAACTCAGCCTGAGGCCTTTTTGGAAAAGGAGGTGATATTTCTTTTAGGTCCAAGGATTTTGGAATATCTCCATTTTATTTGTGCCCAGCCTTCACTATGGAGCACTCCTACAGAAAGAAATCAGAAACTGGGGTGAGGGTAAAGAAAGATGAGTACAGAGTCCCCAGAACTTCCTGAGCACAATTTGGATACGCTCAGTGGCCAGTGTGTATTTAGGTTTCATTACTGAGAGAAGCAGGAGATGGGGAGAGTGGAAAGGAAAACTTTTTTATTTTTTTTTTAAGAGCAACTCTAAGGATTCAACAGCAAGTTTAGCCTGGGAACGTTGTTTTTTCTTCCTGGAGTTTGGTCAGAAAGTTCTCCCAGTGTGCACAGCTTGGAAGCATCCCGGGTTCTGGTCTCTTTGGCAAATGACATCTTGACTGGGAAAGTGAGGGATTAAAATGTTCCAGCAGCATTTTTATCAGCTCTGTCTGAAAACACTTCTGTCCTTCAGCACCCTGAAAGCAGCAGATTAGGATGAAGCTGGGAATATGCTCAATGATGCAGTGTCAGCTCTTATCAGATCCTCGGGATAAAGGATGTTGTTCCCTTGCCACAATAATTTCAGAACCTTCCACGACAAGCTCCTGCACAACTTTGTACCCAGTGCATTAAGCCCCGAAGATGAATTTCATATTTCATGAGTAATCATTACTCAACCTGTCTCCAAACACAGCAGATAATTCCTGATTTATTCTGCTCTGTTTGCTTGGACCTTCGAGTGAGCCCAACTAGGGGAGATACACTCTGCAATAAGTAAGAAAACATATTCTGTTTAGCAACAGGGGGAGATAATTTTTATGCCTCAGAGTGCAAGGGGTTGTATCTTCTCCTCACAGGACAGCAAGTGAACTCTGGTGAATGCCAAGTTAATTTAAAGGGATCATATGAGCTTAAAACTCCTGCCTAAAGCCTTCCACCACTGGATCCAGGACACTGCAGATCGCTCAGGCTCCTCACTGAAGGGAAGCCTGTTCCTGCCCCTCCATCTTTTTCCCCAAATTACATTTTTTCTCCTTAAAAACAACTGATCTTCCCTCTGCCCTTGGCTGCCACATCCCCTTTCTCACAGGGCAGTTTTGCTCTGGGTGTTAAATCCCAGTGTTATCCATTTCAGGCCATTTCTCCCAGTCTGCTGGGAATTATTTGAATTCCAACCCTGCCATCCACAGCACTAATTTTATTAGCTCCTACTTCTCTCATCACCCAAGTAATTAATTAAAATATTGATTAGCACTAGAGACAGGACAGATCCTAGTGAGATTCTTCTGGAGAAATCCTTTTGAGTAGGCAGCCAACTACCTGAAACCCCCTGCAGTGAAGCTTTCTAATTAAGCCTGTTCTTTCTCCTTTTTTTTTCTTTTTTTAATCTCCTCTCTGCATAATTCCATGGGGTTGAAAATTAGTTTATGAGAATTAAGGTGGGGTAGGGTCCAAATCCTTCCCTCAGTCAAGAGGTGGCACGGCTTCCCCAGGTGGGCCATGCACCTGCCCAAAGGAGAAATTAAATGTTTGTTGTGATCTCCCCATGACAATCCAGGACATCGTCATCCAAGTGATGGATTGGTGACTTCTTTGGCATCTTTTCAGTGGTCAATGCGTCTGGAGATACCTGATTTCTGTTTTCCCTAAGATCCTCTAGAAATCCCCAGCTTGTGGGAATTGTGGGGTTAACTGGCTCAGTGATTCCTTGGCTCATCTTTCTGGTATCCTGGTGGGAACTTCCCAAATTTTCCTGAACTAAGCGTTTCTACCTTTTATATGAAGATATTTGGATTACTTGCCTTCCTCTTCCCCAGCCTGGGGGCTGTGTTGTATCCACAGTTCCTGGCACAGCCATTCTTTGTCTTTCTGCTGCAAACTGTGTCTCTTCAGTGAGCATTTCCTGGGAACAGATTTCAGGTTGCCAGAGGCAGTTTGAGTGAATCTTAACGGAAACATTCACAGGGTTTTGATCCACGTTTTGCTGGCACTCTGTGAACTGCCACCAAATCCACATGGGACTGGCACCGTCCCCTCTGGTGGAAAACCTGCCTCTTTCAACAGCAGGAGAAACCCTCTGGGTTTGGTTGCAGTGGAGCAGTGGCCCAGGGACACTCCAGGAAGAGGTGGAGCTGAGCTAAATACACCACAGGAGGACAGCAGGTGATTTAAAAGCTTCAGCTTTGCTCTTTTTTTTTTTTTTTTTCCAGAGGAATGAGCACCATGATAAAGCAGCTCTGGGCTCTGTGAATGCTTTGGGTCCTGTTTTAATTCCTCCTCTTCTCCCTGTGCAGTTCTCACCAGCACCTTCAGGTCTGTGACCTCCTGGTGGCACAAAGTGCTGCATGAAAACACCCAGTGCTTCAGCTCCAGAAGTCCACGGAGTTCTGGCCCAGCTGGATCCACCCCTGGAAATCTCCCCCCCCAGAAATATATGGCTGTTACTTGAGGTATACCCTGAAGTGCTCTGTAAATTCTATTTTAATCTGTCTCCATGGGATAATCTCCCCTGGGGAAAACCAGGAGAACAGCACAGGGTGGATTTTGCTGCTGCTGCTACACCTTCCTTTGCTTCCTTCCCTTTGCAGCCCTCCTGCCTGCCTGCCTCTGCTCCCCATCAAACACTCCTCCTCCTCCTGCTCCCTGGGTGCTGACAACCTTTTCATGCTCCCTGGGTTTTATCTCCCTCCCAGACTTTCCAAACTGCCTCCTTTTAATCTTCTCTGCCAAGTCAGTCCCTTTCAACAGCGTTCTCAAAGAACACAGAGGAGGGGAAGGGGAAAATGGGTTTATTCCTCTTGATGGAAACTGCAGCCCAAATTGATGGGAAGTACCAGAGCAAAGGCATAATAACAGGCTCACAGCTGACCACGAAGCTAAGACACACTGTGTGCAAATTCCTTGGATGCTTATCCACAGGGATCTCTCCTCTGCTGGAGGGGCAACCAGGAAAGGAAGGACTCAGGCTGTGCCACCTTGTGCATTGCCTGAGCAAAAAACCTTCATACGATGGGATAGGAGTTTTCCAAGTGGAACATGAAAGTGGAGCCCCAAGCCCAGCAGGGAGAACTCCCAGGCCTTTCTGGGAGTGAAAGCTCATCCAGTGCCACCCCCTGTCATGGGCAGGGACACCTTCCACCAGCCCAGGTTGCTCCAAGCCCCGTCCAGCCTGGCCTTGGACACTTCCAGGGCTGGGGCAGCCACAGCTCCTCTGGGCCAAGAAGCAAATCTGTGGCAGATTCCTGGCAAAGCACGTGGCAGCTCCTGACTTCTCACTCCGTGCAAAACAAAGCGTGTTGTTATTTATTTGTTGTGGTTTGGGAAGTACCTTGGAGCGACTTGGGATCCTGCAGAGCAAGGCAGGAAACCGGCTGTGAGCTGAGCTGGGAAAGAACCTTCTTCTCCACAGGATGCAGCAAAGATGCCTCAAATTCCTGGGCTGCCAAGACCTGGAGTGACCCCTGAGAGCATCTTGGACTGTCTCTTCCCTACCCTTGTCCGAAGAACCTCATTCTTACTCCACTCCTGTCTGGTTTAGCAACAGATGCTGCCTTGAAAATTGAAAACAGTGCAGAACTCCAGCAGGCTGGGGAGCCACGGCCAGCATATGCTACTTGTTCTTCTCTGAATGGGTCCACCCACATCTCTTCAGCATCCACTCACACACCTGTCTGCCTTCTGGAACCTTCTTTGAAGCCAGAAGTCAGTTCTGAGTTGATACCTGTGAACAGGGTTGTAGGCTCTCTCAACCATCTCCACGAACAAAAAGCACTGCACAAAAATAGGGGGGAAAAAAAACCCCAAGACCCTAAAAAATTCAAATTAATCTCTCAGTCTGCACTGTGGTACAGTTGGGTCTCTCAAAATGGCTGGGCTAAGAGCCTGGTAGGTATCTAGAAATATCTAAACCAGCCACTTACAGGCTTTTCCCATCCTCCCCCACAGCTCTTCTTTGCACACCCCAGCCCTCACCAGAGGACTATTTACCAGGGTGGGAGAAGTTAATGAATTTTTTCCACTGTGTATTTCTCTTCTGCATATTTGGGTTGAACTTGGAAGTTTTGTTTTCTCCACTGAATTCCATTCTGGAGCCAAAAATGACAAGTTCCCTGGTGGTCTGTGGTTGCACACTGGTGGTAGGAGAGCAGCAACACAATCTGGGCTTGAGAGGAAAGGAGCCCCAGGATGGGATAAGTGCAGAAAATAGAGGCAGCTGCACCAAAATAACCCCAGACTCAACTTCCACCCCATCATTACAGACAGAAACCCCTTCAAGGAGCACAAGGCTGGTGGGCTTTGTGTTCAACTCAGAGCTCTGCCCAGTCTAGACAGGGATGGCTTCAACCTCCCTCTCTGACCCTGCACCCCTGGGAGAGCTCCTGCCTTTGTCAAGGTACAAACCAGGAAGGAGCCTGAACACTGAGGTGCTTCAGTAACCTCCTGTGATAAGCACTGAGAATCAGAAAATAAGTATTGATAACTCAAAAATAAGAGTTATTACTATTATTATTATTATTATTGTTATTGCAAAATGTGGCCCAAGTGCTGCCAAAGTGCCACAAGCCTGCAGGTACTGCAGTTCCTCCAGTTCCTTCCGATGCCCTCCCCTCCCCAGGATCCTCATCCCTGCCCCTCACCACCAAAGCTTCAGCAGATGTGCAGAAGGTCCTTGGAAAGGCCCACAGCCAGTGACCCAAACCCCAGCAATGTCAGGTGGAGCTGGATGAAGCCTTCAAGGAAGAGAGACCATCTAACACCCTGAGAGGAAAGGCAATAAGCACAGCTGACATTCTGGGGGCAAGGACAGGCCATCACTCACAGAGATCTATGGGTTCGGTACAAAACCGTTTCTTAAAAATGATTTATTGCTATAAAAAAAACCAAACAAACAAAACACACATCCCCACACAAAACTCTTCAGCTGTGTGGTTAATGCTCAGTGCTGGCATCACTGAGACTGTCAGCAGGAACAAATGCTTTGGAGGACATAAATCCCGAAGGCTGCAGCATCCAAAGGTTGCTCTGTGTGGAATAACCCGTGTGAAGGAACAAGCTGCACCACCGAGGTGGAAGAGGCACAGCGTCGTATGGATGGGCTCCCAGGCCAGTGCAGGAGGAGTTATTCCCACCCAGAAGGTGGGGAAGCAGCCCCACAGTCCATCACCATCCACCCTTCACAGTTGAGATGGGGGTGGCTTCACCCACAGGCGGCTTCACCTGCCCCGGGCACAGATCACGATTCACCTTCTGGGCGTCACACTTTGGATTCCGGGGTCTTTGTGGGCTTTCCTGCCAGTTTCTCCTTCTCTGGATCTGCCTTTGTCTCTGCTGCCTTGCTGGCTTCCCTCTCCTGCCTCCTGAGGATCAGGTACACGGCCACGAAGCACAGGAAAGCTCCCACCTCGAAGAAAAACTGGAGGCCGAGGTACCTGCGGTGTGGAAACACAACAAATCAGGGCGGCCAGGGCGCTGCCTGGGGCTGGAGGGTGAAAAGGACTTGACACAGCTAATGGTCAGAGAGCCATTCCATGATGAATCTGCCGTGGGGATGGAATACCATCACCTGGAGCTCCTCCCCAGCCTCCTCACCGTGCACAGGCTGCATTTGGTGTCTCCTGTGTGTCAAGCTGGGGTGTTTTATTGGAAGATGAGCCCCAGGGCACCAACACCCAATGTCCCCAGAGCCCCTGCAGCACCTCACAGGCAGGTTTGGGGCTGGGGTCACCCCCACTGCTGCATTTCCCCCGTGGAGAAGACATCAGGATGGGCTGCTTCTGTCTACCCAGGTGTGAGGAGTCACCACAGCATCACACAACAGCTCAGGTTGGGAGGCACCTCAAAAAGTCATGTGGTTCGACCTTCCATGGGAAAGGGAGCCGGGGGGAGATTATCTACAGCTTTTTCCACTCTCATCTTGAAAGCCTCCAGTGATGAGGACTCTGCTGTGTCCCCAGGGAGGTTGTTCCAGTGAGGGATTGTAGGGGCTTTCCTGGAACTGGACCTCTGCGGTCTACATCAGCAATTCTGCACAGCCCTTGGCAGGGTTTGGGCCTGTGCCAGCGGTTTTCCAACCCATTCCTGGGCACTGCTGGGGGTTATCCTGGCCATGGAGCTGTGAGTGCCCCCGTTTGTTTACCATCAGTTCATCCCGTGCCAGAGGTGGGTGCCACCTCTGGAAACCCCCTCTGCACCCTCAGCCCTCCTGCTGCTGGGCCACCCCTACCTTTGCCTGAAGAGGGTGTTGTCGTAGTATCTGCAGGCTGCCTTCCTGTCACACCTCCTCTCCCACAGGATGCAGGTGGTGTCGATGGCGCTGCCGTACAGGACGGGCCCCGGCATCCACGCTGGAAGCACAAGGGGGGCTTGGTTATGCCAAGGGAGCTCCTCTGCTGGCACACAGCCAGGCCTGGTGGCTTCCCTGGGTGCTAAAGGGCTGGGAAGTGCTCGCTCCCCGTCGAGATGGAAGCTCTTCTTTCTCTTTGCTCGTGCCGGGAATCACAGGATCACCGAGGCTGGAGGAGACCTTCGAGATCTCCGAGTCCAACCATCAACACAGCACCACCATGATCACCCCTAAATCACATCCAGGCACCTCTTGGGTGCTCCCAGAGACTGTGACTCCACCACCTCCCTGAGCAACTTATCCCAGTGCTCACCTCCTTCACGCCCTGAGCATTTATGCCCCATTTTATTAAATTATGTAATTTACCCCCATGGAGGTGCCCTGTCCCCTCCCCATGTGCAGCCCCCCAAGACCCTGCAATGCAGCATCTTTCTCTGGCTTAGGACAGGCTTTGATTAGTCTGAACACACAGCACTCCTGCTGCATCATCCCTACAGACCTCCAAGATGGGATTTTAACACACTTTAATTTACCTAAAACTCTCAGCAGCATGAACTGTATCCCAACAGCAAAGGATTTGTCTTCAGGCTGGATGCTCCTGAAAAAAAAAAACAAAAACGAAAAGGAAAATTTACCCCCTGGCCAATCCCACAAAGGTGGACGTTTCCCTCCCTGGCACAGCACCTCACCCAAAAAGTTGTCCTTCATCCCAACCACCAAGGACCCCCAGGGAGCTGCCATTTAGGTCAACAGAGATGATGAGGTTTCATTCATTTCATTTACACTGACCACAGCTCTTCCTTGGCCCGAAAAATCCTCCCTAAAAGATGGGGAGGAGCTCAGCTGAAGTATTTTTGCTTGTCATTTAAAGAATCCCTGTGAGTAAAACACAAGCAACACAAGGCATGCTTTTTGCAGCCAAGCAAGGGATTTGCACACTGAGGAAGTGGCTGGTTTTAGGGTGGGAAGCCCCGGTGTCTATTTTGGTGGTGCCCCAGTTTTCTGGAATCAATATTCCAGCCTGTGGTTCCCGCTGCTCACACACAGGAGAGGGCTGGGTGGCAGAGGAACCTCCAGATCATCACCCTCAGGGCACTGAGCTCCCCTTTCCCCTCTGGCTGCCTGGAGCACTCACAGCTCTGGGAGTCAAAGTCAAACCAGATTTTTTTAACCACAGCTTTTCCCTAAAAAGCAACTGTTTGGAATGTTTCAACCACAGAAATGTGCTTGGAAACATCATTTACGGGCTAACACAAGGATTCCTCCATGGTTTTCCCCTCTCCTCCAGCACATTCCCAGGCTCAGCCCGTCCTGGAGTCCAGCCCCACTAGTCTGGGTCTCATATTTAGGCTGTTGGTGCTGCCCCATAGGCACCTTTCCAAGGGGGTGGGGAGCTGGAGTCCTAATTGCCTCTCTGCCCTGGGAAGGGAGGCTGTATTCCAGCAAAGGGAGGTAATTAAACCTCTTAACTCAATACAGAGCTGCATTAAAACGAGCCAGAGGACTGTTGTGCTGAATTAATGCTGAGCTGATGGTGTAATACAGGGCTAATTTAACCCCCAGCTGGACAAAACCTTCCCCCTCAACCCCAGGACCCCCCCAAAAAAATCACCTCAGGAGGTCTCGGTGGCTGCACCCAGACCTTGCCTGAGCCAGCTGCTCACCTGAGGATGAGCATGAAGGACGGGGTGTGGGATGTGCTGGCGAGGATCCCGGCCAGGCAGGACAGCACCACGAAAGGCAGGAAGAGGTGGGAGCAGCCGGTGCCGCAGGTCCCGGGAGCGGCAGAGCCCCCGTTCTCAGAGATGCAGCTGCAGTCGGTGTAGTTCTGGAGAGGGAGAGAAAACCCAGAGGCTGCTCATCTGGAGGTGGAAGGGAAAGCTGCCAGCTGCCATGCTGAGGGTGTCTGTAATTAATTAGCACCTTAGAGTCTCTTCCAGTGCCCAAAGGGGCTCCAGGAGAACTGGAGAGGGACTCGGGACAAGGGGTGGGAATGGCTTCCCACTGCCAGAGGGCAGGGTTAGGTGGGGTATTGGGAAGGAATTGTTGGCTGTGAGGGTGGAGAGGCCCTGGCACAGGTTGCCTGGGCTCTGTCACCTGTCCCCAGGTCGTGTCCTGCTGGGAGACCCTTCATCCAGGGACTGTGTGCAGGGCAGAGCTGCAGCCAAAGCCAGAGCCCAAGCTCAGGGGAGCCTTAAATCAGAAAACACTTACAAGGGGAAAATATAAAACCTCACCTTTGAGAGAGGGTCATAAATAACCAGCAGAGCCTTAGCAAAGGAAGATGCCTCGAGGTGATGGATGAGGGTTTTTTAACTTTTCTCCATTTTTTAGTTCCAATTCTCTCCTTCTTTTTTTTTTTTTTTTCATTTTTGGAAGAGACTTTTAAATAAAACGAGCATGATCTTTTGGTTGCCAGAGGGGCACAGTTTCATGAAGGGGTGGCAGTTTGCCGAGAAGGGTGATCCCAGAGGCAGGAGCAGCTCAGGGTTCCCCCAAAACCCTGTTCCTACAGAGTGGCTTTGTGACCACAGGGAACTGCTCCTGGCTGAGAGCGTGGGGGGAGAGTTAGGATGAAAGGGGGACACAAGGATGAAAGGGGTCACAATCCCTCCTCCCACCTCTAGCAAGGAGGATTTGCTATTTGACGTGAACACTGGGATTTATCTTCTTCAGCCACCTGAAAAGGACTAAACCAAACTCATCCTTCGGACTCCTTCTGCAGCCACGGAGGACGAGGTGGGTCTTCAGCGGACCCCCCCACAGGCAAGGGAGAGCTGGGGTGAATTTGGGCCCAAGCAGTGACCAAAAAAACACGATCAGATAAATCAAAACTCTCTCTGTCTGTGTCACCATCACCTTTTGCAGAGAATCAGGGTCACCACCCTGAGGGGACTCGCACGAAGCCAAGTGCAGGCAGAGGGCTGGAGGTGAAGGCTCTGCCCCTTGCATTCCAAAACCCCAGAGCCTCTGGGGGGTCTGTCCCTGGGAGATGGATGCACTGTCTGGGCAGCGGTGCCACCAGGCTGATGCAACACCAGGGCTGGGAAAAAACCAGAATGCAAGTCCCAGCTGGGACCCTGTTGGACTCTAAATTCTGGTTGCGAATGGGAAGAAGAGAGTAAAATTTCCAACAAAACAGGGGCTGGAAGAATGCCATCAATGCAATAATCTCTTTTTTTCCTTTCATTCAACAGGTAACACCCGAAAAGAAGAGCTGATGGTGGCTTTGCCAAGTAGTGTTGGCGTGGCCCTGGTTTTGCTGTAGCCTGTGGCTACACATAATTACAGGAATAATGGATGCAGGAGTGGGACACACTGAGGAGAAGAGGGTGTCAAAGGGCTGGAGGCATCTCCGAGCAGGAAAAAAGCAGCTGAAAAGGATCTGCTGCACAAAAGGCAGGCCCAGGGATGCAGAAAAACACATCTGGGACTAAGCTCTGGCAGAAAACATAATTGTTATTAAAATGAAGAGCTGTTAATTAACAAAATGCTGCTGAAAACTGCCCAGACAGTCCCGTGCTGCCATTATATCCTGTGCCAAGAACACAGCAGGGAAACGACTCATCCTGTATGGATTGCTAATGATTTTCAAGGTATTTAAATCACTCAGAGCTGCTCCCTGAGGCAAATCCTCTTGGGAGAGCGGTTTGGGTGACACCCAGTGCAAGACACCCAGGTATGTGAAAATGGGCACCTCCTGTGTGGATGTTTTCCCTTCATAACCCCAGAAAAAAAGAGGAAGCACATGGATTCCATCCAAGGGAACTTCAGGTATGTGGTGCCTAAACTGGGATCCTGGTTTTGGAAGGTGCCTATTCAAGGATAGGGGGAAATCACAGCAGTTTAAGGGGCTTGCACAGACCATGCAAGGTGCTCTGCTTGGCCTTCCCACCCTGCACATGCTCCTGTCCCACCCCAGGAAACACAGCTCAGGAAGGTGACCTTCCTGGTGACCATTTGGGGATGGGGGGGCGGGGGGAAAGCAGAAGGTCTTTGCATCTTCCATGGAAAAAGTCCACTCAAGGAAGGAAGCCAGGGTTTGGGAAGCAAAAGCTGCCCTGGGGGGTCAGGCGAGTGGGGAAGGACACCTAAAATATTGGATGGCTAAGAGGTTTCTCCTTATTCTTTTGGCCTGCTCTGCTCATTCCACGTGGATCACGCAGAGCTTGTCCAGCACTAACAGATGTCAACAATTGCTGATGCATTGGTCATCCCTCATCAGCCATCCCACAGTGGGATGAGTGGGAATGACTCACCAGCACTGAGTTGGTGTCCTCCTGGATATTCACAGCCCTGCAGCCAGCAGAACAAGGGGAGATGTACTCGATGGAGTTGGAGCCACAGATGGGGTTATAGGCCTGCTCGGGGCAGCTGCACTGCAGGTTGCACTCCAGCTCATGGTGCCCAAATTCAGGGCTGCAGCGGGGAGAAAATATTAATGCAAAGCACTGAGCATCACTAACATTCACCTTGGACAGAAAATATACCACGTGTGCACTGAGATGAGTGAAAAACCACTTGATTGCTCAACCAAACCTTCCCCAGAAGTGAGTGAGGAAATTCCACTCGAACTCCCCCCCCCGAGGTTTTGCTCTGCCTGGGCAAAGCATCCCGACCACAAATGATCAAGGCAGTCACACACTCCCTTCATATTTGGTCCCAGACGTGGGGGTTTGGGGTACTTGCAACATTCTGAGCTTCCCACCAAGGGCCAGGACCGGCTTCCACTGAAACCATGAGACACTGAGCATGTGGATTCACAGAAACTTGGGTCAAGCCTTGAGGGAAGACAAGAAGCTCCTGCCCACGTTGTAGCTGCACAGGGAAGCTGCCACAGCTTTGAAGGTGTGATCCCAGGGCTGGCCCCTGCTCAAATCATTCATGGGTGCCTAACGTGCTGTGCTTTCCAAGATGGAATTTTAATCTTGTGCTGTTTGTGCCAAAAATGTGCTTGCCTGAGGTTCCACATTACACTTGCTCTTGAGGGGGAAATCCCACCAACTGGGCTCTTACAACCCTGCTCCTAAAAACCTTTATGTTAAAAAGGTTTTAATTCTAAGGAGATAAAGCTCAAATGACCCCATGCATGGGATAAATTAAAAATACACACTCTACCCCAAACCTGGGGACGCAGCGGATTCAATGTTTATCCACAATAACTTCTAGACTTTTATAATCACCATCAAATATTTCTCCTGAGGGAATAACCCTATTTCTGGGCATTCTGCTTAACTCACACCTCCCCTCTGAGGAATGCAGCTGGATTGGGGTGTTCCCACAGCCCTGGGAACGAGCTGCCCGTGCCCAGCCCGGCGGGAGCTGTCGGTACCTGTCGCTGTAGGTGACGCCCGCGACCTTCTGCGTGGGGCAACCGAGGAAGAGGAGGGGAAAGGCCACCAGCAGGCACAGGAACATGCCCAGGACACACATGGCACTGCATCGCCCCAGGGACATCTGGAACCGCTTCAGGATGGCACCGCCCACCACGATCCCCACCATCGCCCCCGGGATGTTCACGGCACCTGGGGAGAGGCAGCTCATGGGATCACGGAGTCACAGAACGGTTTGGATGGGGAGGGACCTTAAAGATCACCTTGTTCCAAACCCCTGCCACGGGCAGGGACACCTCCCACTAGCCCAGGTTGCTCCAAGCCCTGTCCAACCTGGCCTTGGACACTTCCAGGGATCCAGGGGCAGCCACAGCTTCTCTGGGCAACCTGTGCCAGGGCCTGCCCACCCTCACAGCCAAGAATTCCTTCCCAATATCCCATTTAAAGCCATTCCCCTTGTCCTATCATCATACATTGTTTTCCATCCTCTGACCCATCTCAGTCCCTTCATACAGCAAAGGCCCAGAAGATTTGCTGCTGAGTTCTGTTTTTCAGCACAGATGACCCAGGAGGGACCAAGGGATTTTGCAAGGACTGGTGGAATAATGCTACGAAAAAGCTGCTTTTCAAACCCAGCAGGATCCCACAGCAAACTGGCTGCCTTATGCACCCATGGATGGGAGATGTAGGGAGCAGGGGGAAGCTGTGCTTCACCCAGAAACTGTGACTTTTCCCTGTAGACAGGAGGAAACACCAAGTAAACCTGAAGAGGGTGTTTAATTTTCACACAGTGCAGGATTGTCACCCTTGTAAAACCGTGAAGGTTTCCACCACAGACTTGGTGTTCTGCAAACCCCATTTTTATTATGGGGAGCCCGAAGTTCAGCTCCAGAAGTGCAGATTCTTTTAATTCAGCAGAGAGTCAATGGGGACGGTGCTTTCAGCCCATAAATACCCTGCAAGGAAGGAATTTTCTACCACAGGAAGCTTTTTGGTCTATCAGAAGGTAGCAAAGCAAGATTCAGTGGTGGGAACAAAGGGTAGGGAAGTTCATCCATGAAATATGGAGAAGGTAAATCCAGGCTGGGAACAGCTCAGCTGGGCAGGACGCGACTGTTTCAGCTTTTAACCTTTCTGCCTGTGTTAAGCCCAGGCTGGTGGGCTTTGCCAGCCTGCTCTGCCTACTTTCTTCTGATTTATTTGTTGCACACTTCAGATCATTAACCCAACAATGGATGTGAAGTAATTGCTGATACAGAACACGCAGAATTCATAGATGTTGATGTTTCCCTGCTCCCTCGATGCACTGAGTTCCTTTCTCTCCTTGATTACAGAGAACAGCTTTAGACAACAGACGTTTCTCCAGGTCTTAAAATATCCCAGCAAGCTCAGGCTGCAGTGGCAAGGAAGGAAAGCAAGCAGATGGGAGCTGGGCAAGGACCTTGTGCCGTGTCTGCCTGTGGGTCATGGAAGGAGACCAGAGGCTCCAGAGGAATCCTCTGTCATTCCCAACTCAATTTTTTTTTAAGGAGTGCTCAGCAACACTTACCAATGATCATGTTGGCAAAGGAGGCTGTGAGGGAGAACTGCCTCTCCAGGAACTTGCCCATGAACGTGGCTAAACCAGCAACCATGGCAGAGATGTTGACCTGAGCCAACACCACCAGCAGGTAAACGGGGTGACGCAGGTTCCTCAGCAGCACCAGAGGAAAACCTGAAAGGAGAAGGGCAAACCTGTTGCACACAGAGCAGGGGGTACAGCAAAATATTAATCCAAGAATCACAGAAAGGCTCGGGAGGGGGAAGGGAGTGCAAAGCTCATCTCGCTTCCAGCCCTTTCCCTGGAGCTTTCTGGCAGAGCTTCTGCTAAAGCAAACACAAGAGGAGATGGGAAGTCATTAAAAGTTAATTTATTTGTTTGCTGCGGTTGCAATTTCAATGTCCTTTTTGTTTCAATCATTAAAAAATGCAATTTTTCTTTGTTTACAGGCAAGAGACGCTCCAGCAAATTCCCCCGTGGCTGAACCCTGGAGAAAGAGGGATCTTCAGCCTGCTTAGAAAAGGCAGCCACCCCTGGGGGTGGGGGAATCAGGGTGCCCAGTGCTGACATCCTCCAGCTGGGAGGCTGGAATTGTCCATCCTGGGGTGATTTCTCCTTTGTGACACCCCAAACCCACTTTCTCTCCTGCTGTTGTCCCCCCTGAGCCATTGCCTCTCCCCCTTCCCCCCCGTGATCCCTGTCTGGCTTTGCAAAGGGCAACTTCCAGACAAAAACGGATGACGAGTTTCCCAGATGAGGGCTCGGAGAGCCAATATGCTGGAGCAGAGATAAGGAATTAACAGGGAGGATTAATGCAAGGGCCTGCCACAAATTAATGGTGTTAACTCTTAGCAGCTCCCAAACAACCGGGACAATCTTTCTATCTGCTCCGGCACAGCAGCTCTGGGAGCTTGTCTGGGAGATGCCCCAAGCTGTGTGTTTGTTTTAGTTGTCCTGAGGTGTCATGTGAAGAGCAAAAGGAACCCCTGTGGATGCAGCAGGGTGCTCCAGATACAAATGGAAAGCCCCAGTCCATGGGAGTGTTGCCTCTCCAGCTCAGCACTCTGCTCTCAGGGTCAGGCAAGCAGCCAAAAATGTTGGGGAGTAGCAAAAGCAGGTCATTAGAGGGGGTCCAAGAGTGCAAGATGTGGTCAAGGAACCCTAAAACACTGACCCACTGGAGAGCTGGGAGGGCAGCAGGCAGCTGGAGAGGGAATGAGCTGTGTGAGACCAACGTGAACCCAAGAGGGGAGGTGGTTTTGCTCCTAAGTATCACTAAAATCCTGATTTCTGAAGCATAGTCCAGCTGTTTTGCAAATATGAAACCTCAACTGAGACCTCCTGAGAGCTAACCCAGCCTCTTCTGGAAGTCAGTGGGAATCTTCCACCAAAAAGCTCTTTTCCCCAGAGTTTTTGGTCTTTTCAATCAAACAATGCCCCCTCTGCCACCCCAAATCAGAGCTCAAAAGAAGCACAACACTGAGCAGGTCACAGAAGATTTGTGTCCTCTGCAATCACCTCCTCATGACTAACTGGATCTCCCTCCCAGCTCCAGGGAGGAAGTTGGGCAGATATTAAAAGCGAGTGGAAACTGTACAATAACAATCAAAAAATATCTTTGAAACTGCCTGCAGGGACCATAAGAGTAACAAACAAGTCACAAGCACGGTGTCCTCAAAGCTCTGAAGATCACCTTTAATGGATTAATTCCCAGTGTGTGCAACAGAATCCGTACATCCTCCAAGGTGTTTTCAACAGAAGCCTGGAAATTAGCAATGGAAATCACTCCAGGCTGCCTAAATCCCAGTTTTTTCATTACTGTGAGCAGACCCAACGCCTGCAAAAGGAGCACCTTGTGAGTATGAGGAGCAGGGTTGGAAAAGACCGTGAAGATCACCCCATTCCACCCCCCTGCCATGGGCAGGGACACCTTCCACTGTCCCAGGTTGCTCCAGCCTGACCTTGGACACTGCAAAGGTGAATCAGGCTGGAAAATCTCCCAATGCTCTTTTCACAAATCATCTTGTAATTAAAAAAAAAAATTATATATATATATATATATAGATAGAAGAAACAAAACAAGCAGGAGAGTGACAAAATGGGAAGGAAAAATCTTTAGACTAACCCAAATTGTCCCCATCTCAGCGCCACGCACTCCCCACCACCCAGTTTCTGGCTCTAAAAAAGAGTTTTGTATCAGAGATCCTGGGGATTTCAGCAACATTGCTCTCTCTTGACAGAAAACAGACACTTCATTTCTTTCAGAACTGGGTTTGAGGGGATGAATTCTCAGAAATGATGAATTTTTAGCATAACCCTGACACAGCAACTCTGATACAAGCCCCAAGCCAAACCTGCAGCTCCAGCAGAGGTGAGATATCTCCTTCTTCTCTCCACCCAGCAGCAGGGAGCTCATTTTTATTCATGTTTCAGAGGCAAAGTGTCAGTGTGAAAGTCCCACCCGAGCACTGTAAATCTGTTCCCTTGCAATTGCTTCCAAAGCACATTTTTTTTACTAAATGACAGTGCCCCAAGGTCAGGGGGGGAATAACCCCCTGCCTGACTCCCCTAATTGAGCATTAGCCCAGAGTAAAAACCTGCCCACGCTCATCTGCCTGTGCCTGCCCTGCACTGACCTTCAGAATGCAGACAATTTCCAATAAATTAGAGGGACAACGTTCAGGAAATATGGAGGAAGCTGACACGGGCTGACTTCAGAAGGCCACTTTTTATAAGTAATTGCCGAAGTGCAGGATATTTCCTTCAAAAAAAACCCCAACCCAACCCAACCTTTAGCAGTTGCCTCCCCAGACTAAAGCCCTTCAGCACAAAGAGCTCACTCACTTCCAAACGAGTTAACTTATAATAATTACTAAGTTAATTTATAAGAATTAATAATAAATATAAATAATATAATAAAAAAAAAAAAGTAATGAAAGGATTACTGGATTCAAACCACCCTTCTGATTTTAGCTGCTCAGCCCCTGTCTCCAGGCAGTGCCAGCCACCCTGGGCTGGACAGGAGGTCAGCCTGGCTTGGATGCTGTCACCAACCTTTATGAGGGGGGGTCTGGAGAGGTTTTTTTGAGGATGAAAAGTTGCCAGGCCCACAGAAGGGTTGGAGCTGGAAGGGACCTTAAGGGTAATTTTGTTCCAGCCCCTCTGCCACGGGCAGGGACACCCTCCACTATCCCAGATTGCTCCAAGCCCCATCCAACCTGGCCTTGGACACTTCCAGGCAACCCAACAGTTGCATCTTGAGGGGTTCCCGAGGAGGTGGGCTGAGCACAGGGAGGAACATCCCTCTCCCCTACCAGCATTGCAGCCCACGGCACATCCCGCTGCTCACCCTCTGTGCCGGCAGAGGAGCCCTGCCCGTGTGTGGGACGGGGCAATCCTCGCACTTACGTTTGATGAACTCGCCCAGAGACAGGTTCTGAGTGTGCTCAGGCCTCGCCCTGAGCTGGCTGAGCATGTCCTCCTTCTTCTTGCTGTCACCCTCCTTCCCGCTCACCACCTGGTGGGGGCAGAGGACAGGCTGTCACTGCACAGACCGTGCCAGGGTTTCCCCCTGAGCTCGCTTCTCCTCTCCCAAATCCCTGGCAGACACCAGGTCACGCTTCTTGCAGGTGGAGTTTGCGGCGTTCCTGGGCTTGGCCAGCAGCGGCCGTGTCCACACTGTCAGGATTCCAACGGGGCTGAAAGCATCCCTATGTCCATGTTCCAGGAGCTTCCCCACCTTTCCCAGCAGTAGTGGATCACGCTTCACCAACACCCAGGTACAGCACACTGTGCGCCCAGCTCCCAGGAATGTGCAAATCCAGGAGGTGTAAACCTTTGCAGTGGGAAAGATGGGTACCCTTAGGGAGATGAGGTTTCCTCCCCAGAGGTTCTTTTTTTTAACTCTGGGTGTGCCATAAGAACCCAAGGGGTGACACACCCGGATCTCCACCCAGCACAGGTCTGGACACCGGTTTTGGGAGGAGGATGGGCAGGTTCCCTGTGCCTCTGTGTGCAACAACCTGCTGTGCAGGTGCCTCTGCCCCTCTCACAACAAGAAAAGAGGCAACAATTGTAATAGGGAACAAATCCAGGCAAGAAGAGGACCTGGGATGGAGGCAAAATATTTTCACCTCCCAGAGGCTGCCCAGGGCAGTGGGGGAGGTCCCATTCCCAGAGGAATCTAACAGCCTTGGGAATGTGACATTTGGGGACATGGGTTAGTGGTTGCACTGGATGGTCTCTGAGGGTTTTTCCAACCTAAACAATTCTGTGATTCCATGGTTCTGTGTCCCAGAGCCACCTGGAGCAGGGATGAGCTGGTAGGAACAGGGAACTGCCACTGACCCCCTGACCTCTCCCAGCCCCCCCTTTTAATTCTTCTTCTGCTCCTGGAAACTTCCTCTGGATTCAAGCAACTCCTCCTCCTTCAGTGCTTCTAATTTCTTTTAGCCACACTGAATCATGTTGCCACTATCACTGCCACTATCACAGGATCATGGAAGATCAACCAATGCCACCCCCTGCCATGGGCAGGGACACATCCCACTACTCCAAGTTGCTCCAAGCCCCGTCCAACTTGGCCTTGGACAGGGATCCAGGGGCAGCCACAGCTTCTCTGGGCAACCTGTGCCAGGGCCTGCCCCCCTATGGAGGGCTTGGAGCATCCAAGGTCCTCTGTAGCCTCACTAGATGACAGCCTGCCAGAGGCAAGTGTCCAACATCCCATGGCATCCTTCCCCCCTCAGCCAGCGGGAAGCCAAGGGGGAGGAGGATTTCTTGGATGTGCTTCGGATCCCCTGCTCCGCAGGCTTTTAGGGGAATCACTGGACCAGAGGGCAGTAATTAGATTAGATGTGCTACTGTGCTTGTGGTAACAGCAGAAGGGCTTCAGCAGGAGTGTGGTTTTCACAGAAAACCACAGAGTATATCCAGGCAGAGCCAACAGCCCCGGTTCTGACATCCCCCATCGGGCTCAGCAGCAGCTCTGCTGCAGCTCCCAGCACGGCTCTGAGCTGGACAAATGAGTTCATTCAACAGCAATTAATGTTCTTAATGGACAGAAAGAAATGGGCAGCTCTTGGGCTAAAATGATCTCTTCTGTCCTGAAACCCAGACTGGTAATTAAACACCAGAGAGGGCAAAGTGCCTGTGCTGCAAGGGCCACGTTCCCTTTTTGAGGGCAAAAGTGATGAAACCCCTTTCCTGTTTTTTGGGGGTTTTTAATGCTGGAGCTCAGGGTTTAATACATTTTTCAAATGCACAGATAAAATCCAGCTCTCCCTTTCACTTTTCAATTAGTTACAAGGTCTCTCCTCTCAGCTCTGAAGCTGCAGCGTTTTCCAAAAATACATTCAAGCTGTTACCGACTGTGGCTTTCTCAGCTTCCAGCTGTTTATACTCCAGGGAGTCAACAGCCTGCACATCCAGGAAAAAAGCCAAATTCCCCCAAATTCTCCAGTCTGGGATGTCTCTGTGGGAGTGGGACCCTTGCAAGAGGGATTTCCGTGCCGGCTCAGCACCCACCCCAGGAGCAGCTGCTCCCTGCACATGGAGCAAAGCCCTCCTGGAGGAGGAAAACTCCTCTTCCCCCACTGCCTTGGCCCCTGGTATATTTTTTTTTGCTGCCTGAAAAAGATCTGGGATGAAGGGAAGCAGCAATCCTGCCTGCTTGCTGTGGATGGTGCTGGAACGATGCTGGAATGATGCTGGAATGATGCTGGTTGTACCATCAGGGATGCTCCAGCCCTGCAAGGATGCTGTGCATCCTTGCCAAGGAAAAACAAACTGAGCTTTGCAAAATGCCCCCACACTTGGATTTTTCTGGATGATTCCTGAAAGGACTCGGTTTCCTGGTGCACCTGATGTTTTTGCAACGGGATTTTTTAACTGTCTGGAAGATTTTTTGCCCAGAGATGCTGCGGCTGCCCCATCCTTGGAAGTGTTCAAGACCTGGGTTGGATGGGGCTTGGAGCAACCTGGGCTAGTGGAAGGTGTCCCTGCCTGTGGCAGTGGGTGAGATGGATGAAGTTTAAGGTGCCTTCAACCCAAACCACCCTGTGATTTTCCATCACCATCACTTCCACCCTCATGGGGGATGGAGGAGGCAGACAGGCTCGTGAGGAAGGAGGATGAAGCTCCCACACACTTTGCATTAGGACTTTAATAACCTGACTTTGAGGTGGGAAAATCCCCCATTTCACCCTACAGATGTGGATAAATCAGGTATGACTGACTGGCTTTGCAGGAAAGGATAACAAAGGCAGCTTCCCTGCTCTCACCCACCTGCTACTGCAGCTGCAAGAAGGGCAGCCAGAGGTGCCAGCAGCCTGGTTTTATTCAAATCCACCACTGGAAACAGGGATAAATGACCTGCTCTGTGACAGAGAGGTATTCTTTGTTTAATTTGAGGTGTCTGCAGAGCTCCCCTCTGGCTGTGCAGAACCTGGCACTCCCAGCTCAGTGAAAAGTAAGGTCAGGGAAGTTATTTTCATGCTAAGCAAACAAAATGTAAAACCTCACAGCTTGGAAAAGAATTATTTTCCTCTTGACAAGGTCAAGCTCCCCACAAACACTTCATTATGGCTCTTCCAGCAGGTGTGGGGTCCCACCAGGGACCCTGTTTCCTGGAGTGTTAAAATAACCAGCCAAGGGGCACCTTGCTCCCGTGAAATGGGATGAGTATTTTTAGCTGCTGTTTGTGCCTGTCTTTCAAGCTCCCTGGGGAAAAGCTGAATGTAGAGACCAGCCCATTCCTTTCCTGTGTCCTGCCTCTTGGCCCCCTCATTACTGCCCAGATGATGCCTTGCATTCCTAGGCTTCTTTTGGTGGTGCTTTAGGAGCTTTAATGAGGCATCACAGAGTGAAGGTTTCCAGAAAAATATCCCCATTTTCAGTGCCTATAGGGAGGCTGGAGGGGGACTTTTTGCAAGGGCCTGGAGGGACAGGACAAGGGGGAATGGCTTCCCACTGCCAGAGGGATATTGGGAAGAAATCCTTCCCTGTGAGGGTGGAGAGGCCCTGGCACAGGTTGCCCAGAGAAGCTGTGGCTGCCCCTGGATCCCCTGGAAGTGTCCAAGGCCAAGCTGGATGGGGTTTGGAACAACCTGGGCTAGTGGAAGGTGTCCCTGCCCATGCCCATGGCAGGGGGTGGAATGGGATGGGGTTCAAGGTCCCTCCCACCCCAAACCATCCTGGGGTTCTGTGAAATGAGAGGAGGAGAATCCTGGAGAAACAGCTCCAGGACCACCTCTGCACAAGGATATGGGGGACCCCTGGAAGGAGGGAGGAAGAACTGAAGATGGTGTTTCCAGCTGGAAACCAGATACAGGCTGGTCCAGCACTGGGAAAACCAGCTTCTGGATGGGATGAGTTGGTTGCAAGCAGAGCTGCTGGGATGCAGAACCAGCAGAGGATCAGCAGCTTCCCCGACCCAGCCAAAGGAAGGCTTTCCATTACCATGCCAATATAGCAATGACTGGGAGGATATTTAATCAGGATTAGGGACACAATAACAAACTAATGACTGAAATGTAGACTGGAGATTGGACAGAGCTCTGCAACATGCAGGGAAATCAGTTTTTGAAGCCTCCTACCAGCAAGGCTTAGGAGGAAAGCAGTGGTGAGGTGACCTGATATCCAGAGAGGGTTGTGTGACAGTGAGCCAGGGCTTGGACATGACCGGGACATGTAAACCTATAAAAATCCCACACAATCCACCAGAACTTTGTCAAGAGACATCTGTCTGAAGATGCCAAGTGCTGACCTTGCAGGGGAAGTGCATGCAGATGTTTGGGTTTGTGTTTGGAGTGTCACCTGAACCGGGAGATATTTGGGTGGACAAGACAGATCTTGCACAGGAGAAATGCTGAGCAAGGGCAGTGCTCCTGCTGCTGTTTAAGGGGCTGCTGAGAGCACTTTTCCCCTTTTCAAACCCTTTTCATGTCACCCACGGAGCTGCCAAGACAGAGCCTGTGCCCGAGGAACAGCACAGGGAATGCCTTGAGCAGTGGGAATGCAACAACCTGGGGGTGGGATACAAGAACAGCAACAGATGGCAAAGCATGAGCTCAGCCTTGGCTACACAGCAATTGGAAAGCCCTTAGATGCTGTAGTTCCCCACAATGCAGCACACAACTCCAAGGAATGTTTCTGGCTCGTGGAGGCAGGACTAAGCTGGAATTGCTGGGAAAAAAAACCTGGTCTTGACTGAAAACAGTTTTTCCAGTCTCATCCCCTTCCTGAGATCATGGCAACTTCATAGCTTTGCCCTCATCATCCCTCAAATAGGATTATTTAGGATATTTTGGGGCTAGAAACTTAACTGACAAGTAGCAAAGCAGAGAAATAAAAATGTTCCAGGCTTGGAATGACTGATTAAGGAAAAAAAATATCAGAAGAGCAAAAATCTCCCATTATCATGTCCACAAGGACAGCTGGGCCTGGGGCACCTGCAATGCCTTTTTTGGCCTCTCCAGCTCTCTTAGAGACCCTTCAGAAGCTTTAAGGGGCTCTGAGGTTTCTCTGGAGCCTTTTTTCCTCCAGGCTGGACTCCTCCAGCTCTCCCAGCCTGTCTGCAGAGCCCTTTGTGATGGAAAAGCTGTCCTGCTTGTGTCCTTAACCTAACACTGATTTACTCCAAGGGCAAGCAAGAGAAAGTGATTTATATATACACAGATATATATTTTTAGAGATAATATATATGTACAAACAGAAAAACATCTGTGACAATGCAGATTTCCAACAAGCCTTTGAGTGCTCCCACAGTAGACACGTTTTGCCCAGAACAGCACCTGGCAAAGTTTCTACAGAGGCTTTTATTCTCATTTGTAAGCAGGGCCCCTTCCTGCTGCTGATGGTGCTGATTCCCCCCCTGGGACAGGCCTGGCCAGCCCTGGCGTCTCCCATCCTGCAAGGAGGGCAGGATTTTGCTCTCACTTAGGCTATTTTCCTGCTGTTATTTTTAACTGCAAGATTCCAAAGGCTTTCTGAGGGAGATGGTAGAATAGGGAGGAATTCAAGAAGACCTGAGGCTGCAGGGGGATATGTGGGTGCTCAGCCATGTGGGAGCATTCCCTACAAACCCCAACCAGGGGAGCAGTGAAATCTGTTCTTTTTAAATCAATATCCACCCATTCCTTCCTGAAACTCTTCTGAACAGCTCAGAGTGCAGAACTTGCCAAAAAAATGCACCTGTTTTAGTTCAAAGTACATTATTTCCACTCAAGAGCCATTTATGAAATTAATATTCCCCCTCTGCACTAATAAAGAGCCTTTCCCTTAAGATGGAGTGTGGTACCCTGAGCAGGCTCTGCTAATAGTGATTATCCCTAAGGACTTCAAAGCCATCCAGGCTTCAGGAGGATAAATCAGGCACGTTGAATTTAGGATCACACTCATCCTGCAACGCTGAGCAGTTTCCACCCCTGGCAGCACCTTTGCAAACCTCAGGGCCTGTATAACACAGGAGTCAATCATTACGTCCCCATAGGTTTAACCAGTAGAACCAGGTCACATTTTCCCAGGCAGGGAAACCCCAAACCTCCCTAAGAATCACTCATTCCTGTGGAAACTCAGGTAGAATTATTCTGCGCCAGACAGTGCACGGGCTTGTTCAGACAGCGAAGTTTTGATGCTGCCTCGAGGTAAAACACGTGGAAGGCAGTTACACAGGTCAGAGTCTGGCCAAGACATCGAGATGAGCACAATTTCACCAGTCAAGCGTGTCCCAGCAGCTTCCCCAGCATCCAAACCCTGAGATGATGCTTCCCTAAAAGCACAGTTTGTTCTGTGCTTCCTCCCGACACGCCAGGATCCGCAGCCAGGGAAGCGCTTGGGGAGCTCACAAGTTGTTTCCCATCTTGGCACGAGCACTGAAGCTCTCAGGAGGGCTCCAGAGCAGGAAAATCCCTGGCAGTAAACACAGAGTAAAGCAGTGTCCCACCAGTGGACTCCAGCGGGCTCCAGAAGGAGGATTGGGCGTGCAGCGACAGGCTCGGGCTGCTGGAGGTTTTTCCCTGCCAGTTTTTCCAAGGACTTCAGAGAGCCAGGCTGTTTTATGGGCTGGGAAGTGTTTAAGATCCTTTTGGCCAGCAAAAAGGTCCCAGTGAGAGGTGGTGGGTGTAGCTGGGTGTTGGAGCAGCCCCTGAGCCCGAGCCCCGTGGACAAGAGGATTTGCAGTGGAAACGACACAAACCACCCCCCAGCCTCAGTATCACCAACACCCCCGGGGGACACCTGACTTCCAAGAAAAGGTTCCTGATGGATTATTCACCTTTCCTATAAACTGGGATGGATCATCTCACAGAGCACATGTGGCCCCTCCTGAAGGGAAACAGGGGCCATTGATGCAACATCTCCCAGCAGCTCCCCAGAGAGATGATGGAATCACAGACTGGTTTGGGTTGGGTGGGACTTTAAAGATCATCTCATTCCCCTCCCCCTGCCGTGGGCAGGGACACATTCCACTAGCCCAGGTTGCTCCAACCTGGCCTTGGATACTTCTAGGGATGGGACAGCTACAGCTTCTCTGGGCAACCTGTGCCAGGGCCTCCCCACCCTCACAGCCAGGAATTCCTTCCCAATATCCCATTTATCCCTTTCCCTCTGCTGCACATTCCCGTGCAGAGGAATCAACACACAGGCACTGCTCCAGTGCTCCACCACAAAATGATCACATCCACAAGCTGCTGAGCACCACAAGGGCCTCTGACATGAGACATGAGAGCAAACAAATCTCCCCTCCAGCTTTGGAATTCAGCTCTGAGCTGCACCACCACCACTTCCCTGCTCATGTTTCCCGTGGATGCAGCAGCTTCTGCTTCTGCTGCTGAGGGAGGGGATGTGCATTTAAACAAGAGGGGTTTGTGTGCAGTGCCAACAGGCCCACCTGCAGCACCTCTCCTACCTCTTTTGGCATCTCCCGGGGGAAGAAGAAATACGGCACTGCAGACAGAGCCACCAGGCTGGCTGCCACCAGGAACCCGAGCCACCAGGCACCCACCCACCGAGGGTCCTCGTGGGTGAGCTGGACTTCAGCTGCAACACAGACAGAGAGAAGGGCATCAAACCAGCAGTGGAAACAGGGAGGGAGCTCACTGAACCAACAGGGTGGTGATGGATGGCCCCTGACACCCTGAACATCAATCGGCTCCAAAGGGGCAGCTCCCAATCTGGGGACCATCAGTTCTCGTCCCATGGTGTTAAATCACACTTCATTCTTTGCTATCACCAGGGTGTGTCCAAAAAGCCACTCAGCCCTTTGGATGGAGACAACTGGGACAAGGATGTCCTACAGCTGGAAAGGCAGTTTACTGGGGTTTGGTCCAGCCACATCTGATCTCCCATCTCTGGAAGTAACAAGTGATTGGAAAAAGAAATTTTATAATCTCCTCCCTGCATTTCAGTAAAATGGAATTCTAAATCCTTTCCTGATAAACTCCAATTTATTTTTTTCCCTGGTAAAACAGCAGGTTTAACTCTAAGCAGCCACAGCTCGTCAGCTTTTCCCTGACGGCTGAAGACACTTTTAGGCTGAAGGGAGCCCAATATCCCAGTAACCCTGGCAGTGGGAAGCCATTCCCTCTTGTCCTGGCACTCCAGACCCTTGCCCAAAGTTCCTCTCCAGCTCTCTTGGAGCCCCTTTAGGACTGGAAGAGGCTCTAAGGTCTCCCTGGAACCTTCTCTTCTCCAGGCTGAATATTTGCTGTGTTAACAAACAGGAAAGAGCCTCTTATTTTCCAGACCAGGATTCAAGAGCAGCCAAAAAGGAGATGACTACAAATGCTTTAATAGCACACCTCAGGGAGAGACATTTGAAAAGGAAATCCCTTTTGTTCTCATTTCTTGCCCTATCCAGCATTTTCCTTCTCCTTGTTTTCACCTTCCTCCCATCCTACTGTGCTTCTTCACACCTCAGGGCTGGAACTCCTTCTCCAGTTCCATCTTTCTCCTTCATGTATCTCCCTGGGTTTTGGTTGTCCTCCACATCCCCACTGCTGGTTGGCAGCAAAACACTCCTGCCAGTGGTGCTGGCATATGGCAAAAAATTCCTGGAATTCTGCTCCAAGATCCCTCCCAGGGCATGTTCACTCACCTCCGCTGACTTTGTCGATGTCCACGTAGAATTGCAGCATGGCAGAGCCCAGCATGAAGGCCACCCCTGGCCCAATGACAGTCACAGAGAACAGGATTCCTGCAGAGGGATGAGAGCAGAGAGGGCTCAACCCTGTGGGAAAGGACCACAGGGACAGGAGGTGCCTCCAGGCAGGACCAGGCTCCTCCGTGTCCACCTCCAGCACAGACTATTTTCCTGACAGCTTCCTCATCTCCCCCTCTCACAGAACAACAGTCCCATCCTCCCTTCAAAGGAAAGGTTTTGCAAGGCTCAGACCTTCCCTGCCACTCTTCTTCAGCCTCCTAGAAAGACTGGAATACGCCCAGGAACAAGATGTGCCTCTCGGCATAAGAAATCCGGGAAACACCGAGATTCTTTACAAGGTCAAGGAGATAAAAGTTATCAGTGGACTCCACTACGTGAATTACTGATTAAAAACATATCAACACGTGTGAGATTCAACTCCTGCCTTACATGTGATCATTTCAGCTGTGGTTCAGAGGTTTGAATCAGCCACCAGATCAAAATTTGATGTTGTGCTTCAGGTTTTTTTTGACAGTGACCACCTTTGCTGTTCCATTCAATTCAAATCAATTCAGTTCAGTTCAGTTCAATTCAACTTAATTCAATTCAATGTTATTCACCAGAAAAGGAGTAGAAGGACCTGCAAGGATCACCTTGTTCATCTCACCACCCTACCACATCCCTTCTAGGCCTGTGCCCAAGCTGTTCTCTAGCACCCCTCTGCTGAAGGATACTCTCCCATCTCCAAGATGCTTCCTATAATTTTGTAATAATGCTTAAAAATTTTTGAATTTTGGATTATTTTTTTAGTTTTTAGCTTCCTGCAATTTTTCTTAATGTCTAAAAAGAGTCTTCATTGCTGCACCTTAAACCCATTGCTGCCTTTTGAGAACATAGATTATTCCTCTTTGCCTTCCTGAAGCCTTTTTGGAGGAGGACATGGTTACTAAGTCTTGTCTCCAGGTTATCACCCTCAGGCCCAAAATCCCAGCATTTCCCTCAAATCATGTTTTCCATCACTCCAGGTTCTGCCTGAGGCTTGTCCAAGCTTGAAGCCTTGCCACCAGTCTCATCCTGGCTGCCTTACCCAGATAGAGGGGGGAGTTCCTCTCGCTGGCGAAGTCGTCGATGTAGGAGATCCCAAAGGGCTGGATGGGGACGCCACCGATGCCCAGCAGGGCCTGGGCGATGAACATGACCAGGAGAACCTCGTGGTTCTCCCTGCTGGCTCGGGGGGTGCAGCTGGCATCACTGAGGTTTCCCCGGGGCCCGGGCTGGCACAGGTCGGTGGTGTTGCTGAACGTGCCTGTGGGTGAGGAGGGGAACAGGTCTGAGGGGCTTGGTCTGGAGAAAGAGCTTCCCAAAGACAGGAGCACGTGGGGAGTGACTCGGGAGATCAGAGAATCACCCTGGCCTTGGATGCTTCCAGGGATGGGGCAGCCATAGATTCTCTGGGCAACCTGTGCCAGGGCCTCCCCACCTTCCCAGCCAGCAATTCCTTCCCAATATCCCATCTAACCCTGCCCTCTGGCAGTGGGAAGCCATTCCCAGTGTGCTGTCCCTCCATCCCTTGTCCCCAGTCCCTCTCCAGCTCTCCTGGAGCCCCTTTAGGCCCTGCAAGGGGCTCTCAGGTCTCCCTGGAGCCTTCTCTTCTCCAGGTGAACCCCCCCAGCTCTCCCAGCCTGGCTCCAGAGCAGAGGAGTTCCAGCCCTCTGAGCATTTCCATGGCCTCCTCTGGACTTGCTGAAGCAGCTCCACATTCTTATCCTATCCTTAGATGTTGTGTGGGATAAAATCCAAAGCGAGTGCAAAGGTTACTGTTCAGATGTTCACAGAGATGGATGCACATGCCGTGAGAAACCACCTCCACTGAAGAAGTGGTGCTGAGGTCACTTCCAGGACCTTCGGTATTCCTTCCAAGAAAGGTAAATGAGCAAAACTGCAGATTTTGTGAACAGCTACTCAAGAAATGAGAACTCATGTACCCAGAAAAGGCTTACCAAGTGAAAATGCTGATTCCAGCACCTTATCTTCCTCAAAATACTGGGTGGGAGGAGGGGGTGCTTTTAGCAGGATTTCCATGGTTATCCCCTAAATCCTGTGGAACTCTTGAGTGCTCAGACATGGGGTCACCTGCACCAAGAGGTGGCTAATTGTTTCCAAACTGTCATTAGCATCCTGATTGCAGCCATGGCTTATTCACCTATTAAGTCTTCCCCTGGTGCCTGTTGGAAAGCGGTGCCTTTCTTCAGCTGAAAAGTGGCTTTGGACAAACAGATCCTTCCTGTGTGAACCAGCTGAGCTCCCTCTGCTGAGCCAGAGGAAGCTTCTAAAAGATTTGCTGGAGCAAAAGATTTTGGAGATTTGGGGAGGTAACAAGAAAGTGCTTTGCTCCTTTTTTTTAATTTTCTCATCTCTTCACTTTCTTTCAGGGAGAAAATCCCAAATTCACCCTGGCCTGTTCCCTCCTTGAGTGACTTAGACCTGGATGTTCCTCATGGGAGGCTGATTTTCTGGTGGGGTCTAAAACCTCAAAGCATTCCCTCAAGCTCAGCTAGACAGGGGAAGACAGGTGAGGCTGGAGAAACAGGAGAAGCTGGGTGTGAAACCAGCACTCCCTCACTGCAGACAGCAAGGGCCACCAGAGGCACAGCCTGACTGTTTTCATGCCCTTTCCTGTGGTTCCAGGGTTCCCATGTCCCCTGGCTCTGCTTCCCACCACCAGCTGTTGCCTCTCAGGACTGAGATGGTTTCATTCTCAGAAAAATAAAATTCCTTGAGGACAAACTTGCAGCTCCCAGCCTCCCTAGGGAAGGGAATTTCGTGATGGCTTCCCACTGCCAGAGGGCAGGGTTAGGTAGGATGTTGGGAAGGAATTCTTGGCCATGAGGGTGGTGAGGCCCTGGCAACAGGTTGCCCAGAGAAGCTGTGGCTGCCCCATCCCTGGAAGTGTCCAAGGCCAGGTTGGACAGGGCTTGGAGCAACCTGGGACAGTAGAAGGTGTTCCTGCCCACGGAAATGGATGGGGTTTAGGGTCCCTTCCAACCCAAACCATTCTGGCATCCTATTATTTCCCCTTCCCATCCCCAAAAGGCCCAAAATAAGTTCCTGGAGCACTTACTGGCAACAGACTTGTCAAACTCGTAGGGCCCGGTTAGGAAGTGGGGCAGGGACATGAGGAACCCGGCCAGGGACACGAGGATGGCGCCGGCGCCGATGAAACGGGGCCTGTGCACCCGGCTCCCGAAGTAGCTGATGAAGACGATCAGCAGCGTGTTGCCCACCTGCAGCAGGACACAGAGAGCGAGAGATCCCACGGGGGAGCGAGGGGGAGCGTGGGGAGAGCGGGAGAGGAGAGCTGGTTTCACCTCGTTGAAGGAAGCCAGCAGCCCCGAGGTCCGGCTGGAGAGGCCGTACCGTCTCTCGATGGTGGAGATGGAGCTCTTCAGGTAGCCGGAGACCAGGAGCTGGGAGAGCTGCAGGAGCCCGTGGCAGAACACAAAGAACTGCCGACACAGAAAGAGAAGAGCATCCAGCACGGTCACTGAGAGCTGCAGCACAACAAACCGCATCTCCAGAGAAAGGCGCGGTTACCGAACGTAAACCTTTGACCACGAGCCTTTGAAATATTATCCCTGCTCTGCCATCGGTGAAATCTTCTGAAATTAATAGGGACATGACATAGTGCTCTGCCAAAAATAACAATGGGGTCAGGATCTGCAAGGAGGGTGTAATTTCTTCAGATGAAAAGTGGCTTTGGACAGACACATTGTTTCGGTCGGGATGATGCTTGTTTGTGTTGGCCTCGTCCCTAAGATCCGCAAGCACAAGTGGGAGGTTGCACAATTCCTGTTCCCATCCAGCCAAGAGGCAGCAGCCATCCCCTAATGCTGGGAGCAATCCTGGGACAGGAACGAGCTCTTCCAAACACAGCAACAAACAACTTCTTCAGAGAAAACCAGGAGAAGGCCAGGGAGAATAATTCAGACTGTTTTCCTTTCCCTCTTGCAAAGCCCTGGATGTAAAGGACATCTCCTTCGGAAAATGTGATGGTTCTTCTCCATTTCCAGGAGGAAACCTTGCCAAAGTCCATCCTCTCCCAGAAGATAATCTGACCTCATCTCCTCCAGAGTTTGGGGTGTGCAGGTGCTGGGCTGCCCAGGGAAACACGTGGCTCGAGCTGCCCCACAGAGAGCAGAGTCCATCTCCCTGGTCCTCTCACAGAAGCATTTCCCAAGTGCCAAGTGACCTGTCCAAGGAGGGAAGGGGAGGGATGGACCTCCCCTTTATCCACAGCTCTGCGAAGTACCCAGCAAAGGAAAGGAGCTGGCAAGTCATCTCCTTCCCCAGCATGGCCCTCCACATGTGGGAGAGGCAGACCACCCATCTCACTGCAGGACAGGCTGGATGCCTCTGGGTCCTTCCATCATCTGCTGCCTCAGCCTTGGGTGATGCCCAAACCCTCAGGGCACTGCTTTTTGCAGATCTTTACCCACTTGCTGACCAGAGCAGGGCACTGCTCCAGCTCTGAGTGTTTTGCACCACAGAGCAGCCTCACCCAGAGGAGCTGCTCAGCCTGGCCTGGGTTTCTGCTACGTCTCCTTCTGATCCAGAGTTGGAGTGGGATCACTGCCAAACTGGGCTGCTCTGTCAGCCAGGGGAGTATTTACAGCACAGAAAGGGACAGAGAGGATGGTCAAGCCCCCCCTGGGTCCCTGAGAACTGCAGTGCTGGGGTTACCACCACCCCAAGTGATGGGTGGGTAACACGAAAACCAGGATACAATCCAGGACCTTCCCCCTTCCAGGCTCATGTCACCACTGAAGGGTGCAACGTGTTTGGACCGGGAAGATGTCACCCAGCCAAAGGAAAGCTTCCCCAGAGCCAGCTCTGCTAAAACTCCTACAAGACACTGGCTATGTCCAGGCTCTGTTCCCTGAACGCATGAGCTCAGAATGGAAAGGCTGAAGCCGGATTCATTTATTCCAGGCATCCACAGCCCAGTGTGCATCCAAATCCAGGACCTTCACGTCATACTGGTTTACATCAGCCCAGCAGCTGCCCAGCACTGCCCCACATCCTCTGCAGCTCAGGAGGTCAAAAATGGGTTGGGAATCTGGTGGTTTATCCTCCCATCCAGGCAGAGAAAAGCACAGAAAAGAGAGAGGGCCCTGCAAAGGACCTGCAGTGGGTTGGGGTCAGCACCAGGCAAGGCCCCCAGTTGTGGCTCCAGAGGTCTGTTTGCTGTCAGCCATCAGACCACAGCACAGCTGGTTTTCTGCCTGAGAAAGAAGGGACAGACTCCTAAACTTTAGATCTGCTGGACTGGTGGGGCTGGCCTGGGTGTGATGGGCTGCCCCAGCAGCTGACCTGGGTCTGCAGACACCAGCCTTTTCCCAAGTCCTGTGTCCTCACAGCAGCCCCAGAGCTGGCTGCTCCCAGAAACAACCCCCAGCTCAGCCACCTGGCACCTGTTTGCCGTGGAAAGGCCGAGACCTGCTTGTAACATCTCCCCTCTAGGTCAGCAGAATTAAAACAACTGGGAGAATCCACAGGAGCACTTCCGTAGGCTGAGGAGGAAGGAAGGGAGAGGTTTCGAAATGGCTTTTTAAAATAAACATCTGTGAAGCATTAATAGGAGAGTCTGTGCTGAGGTAACACCAAACATCTGGAGTAGGGACAGGGGGTGCTTGGTACCAAAAATAACCCCCTTGCAGTGCCAGGGTGCAGAGCAACCTCCTCCACTGTCCACACCCCCCCCCACCCAGCCAGCTCTGGGATAAGTGCCTTTCCACTCTGCCACACGTCCAAGGACGAGCTTCTCTGATCAAATTTGCTGCTTTTCTGCTTTTCTAGATAATTTTTAGTGTATTCCTGCAGGTTTTGCTCTGCTAAGCCCTGCACCACGTTGGTGAGGTGTTGCTGCTCCCACCCCACATGTTGTAAGAGAACAGAGAAACACACTCAATCTGCAGCCAGTAAACTGCAGACCTGGGGATTAAACACCAACACCTCCTCTCTCTTGGTGGTCCAAAAAAAAACCTTCTCATAAAGGTTCCATTTGTTTCCAGTGTTGGCTGTGCAGTTTGGCAACAAATCCTCCCCATGGGGGCTCTGAAAGCTGCACACACTGTCCTGCCCCAGCTGACACAGGGAAGTCCCTGTCACGCTGCTTCCATGTGTTTGGGAGACTTTGGCTGCTATTTTAAGGAAGGGTTTTGTGCCTTGGCACATGATAAACCCCTGTGCCCTGGGCTGTGCTTACAGAAAACAGGGCTGGGAGGAACCAGCCTGGTCCAAGTTTAATCCAAACCAGTTTGGTTGGGCGTGTAGTTGGAAGGGACCTTAAAGATGATCCAGTTCTAACCCCTGGAGACCTTCCACTATCCCAGGTTGCTCCAAGCCCTATCCATCCTGGTTTTGGACGCTTCCAGGGATCCAGGGGCAGCCACAGCTTCTCTGGGCAACCTGTGCCAGGGCCTCCCCACCCTCCCAGCCAAGAATTCCTTCCCAATATCTTATCTCAATTTTAATTCTCCTTGAAGCCAAAACAAGCCAGTTTTTAGTTATGCCCTTCAGTTGCATTTTGACACGTGGCAACCAGTTTTTGTGACACACTCTCTGGAGATATAAATACATGTACAAACTGCAGGGCTGTGATTTTTGGTCCTCAAGCCACTTCAAACACATAAACCACATTGTGCAATGGTTTTGTGTTTCTGCAAGAGACACTGAAACCCTGCGCTGGAAGTTTTGTTTTCTGAGGAAGTCATTTAGAAACCGGACAGGGTGACCTAAGTTCTTGAAAAAAAAACAACAACCAAGAGATCTGGGGAAAACATCCTGTGCTGAGGATAACTGTGTGAGGATAATGCATGGTCAGCTCTGCCTTGGGGGTGAAAACAAGTCTCACTTAAGAGGCATCTTAAGCCTTTAACACCAGCTGTCACCTTTCACTCTACAGCCTGGTGAGACTCTCTAACAAGCCAGGCAAACTACTACACTGAATGTAGTAGTTAATTAATACTCTTAATTACTGATAAAACGCAATTATTGAGCCAAAAGGGAACAAAGCAGATGCTGCAGGACAGAGGGAGCCACCCCAGGTCCAGCCTGTAGTTCTGCAGAGCTCTTCAAGCGCTCACCGGGAGGACCTGGGGTTGCACCAAGTCCAGGAGGCCACAAGACTTTGAAGAACGGCTTCCATCTGACACAGAGCACGGTTAGATGGGATATTGGGAGGGAATTCTTGGCTGTGAGGGTGGGGAGGCCCTGGCACAGGCTGCCCAGAGAAGCTGTGGCTGCCCCTGGATCCCTGGGAGTGTCCAAGGGCAGGTTGGAGCAACCTGGGATAGTGGAAGGTGTCCCTGCCCATGGCAGTGGGTGGAATGAGATGAACTTTAAGGTCCCACTCAACTCAAACCATTCTGTGCTTCCATGAAGTTAAATACTGCAAAACCTGGAAGTTAAATATGCATTTCAACCTTGCTGTCCCACCACTCACTCTAGGATGGAGGCAGCTCCACATCAAACTGTGCCTCTGCCACAGGAAGCACACGGGAAACTTTCCAAACACACCTGGTAATCAGAAACCCTCTCAAGGCCTCCTGCAGAAGGACAAACTCCTCTTTGCCAGGCCAGGAACCCCGAGGGGGCGTTGCAGGAAGCAGGATAATCACAGGAAGCACATTTACCTTGATACTCAGAAACGGGCTCCTGCAGCGCGTTTTCCGCGTCGGATCCGGGTAGCTGCTCCTGGGAGCTGTGCTCGTCATCCTGCTGGGCCTGCCAAAATAAATCACCCAGCACAATGCTCAGTTCCTCTGCCTGGATCGCCCTTGCTCAGCACGGCGAGATGTTGTTGTGCTCTGCGACCACCCACACAACAAGCACGAGAAACCGCTAATTATTCCTGGGTTTCATTCCTCCCTGAAGCAACAAAAGCAGCCCTGCAAAACACTGTTCACCAGCAGGCCTGGGAGGTTGAATGCTGTGCCACAGAAACAAGGGCAAGAGGTGTAAACGTGATCTGGGGTTATCTGGCATCCTGAACGATGACCCAGGTGAGGAGGCAGAGTGCAGATAGAAAAGCACAGAAAAAAGACTGGGAGGAGCAACTGGCAAAGCTGATGGTTGTGTTGCTGTCCAGAGGGACCTCACCAGGCTGGAGAAATGGGCACTGAGGGATCTCAGTGGGGCTGGAGAAATGGGAATCCAGAGAGATCTCAAAGGGACGGAGAAATGGGTGCTGAGGGACCTTAATGGGCTGGAAAAAGGGGCATCCAGAGGGATCTCAGTGAGATGGACAAAAGGGCATTGAGGGAGCAAATGGGCTGGAGAAACAGGCAACCAAGGGGAAAAGGGCACTGAAGGATGTAAATGGGCTGGAGAAATGGGCACCTAAATTTAACAGTGCAAAGAAACAGGGTGGGAAGCCACCCCACCCCCTTCCCTGCGCTGTTTACCTCCTTCCCTGCTCTCTGGACCCTCACTCTCTGCTCCCTGAGTGGCCCACGTTGGAATTTTAGGCTTCCCACTCAGGAAGCTGCATTGTTTGGAGGCACGTTAAAGCCATTAGGCTTTCAATTCAGCACACTCTAATAGATGTTTTCATCTCTGCAAGCACCAAGGCAAATGGGGTGAAAGGCTTTCCATTATTATTTCGTGTAATTCCATTTCCCCCATGATGGGAAGCAAAGGAGCGAGGACCCGTAGCCTCAAACAAATTAACAAATGCAGGGGTTGATGTAAATTCTAGCAGGAGGAGACTGTCTTAAACTGTGGTGTTTATAAACCCTTAAGCACAGTGCACAGGAGAGGTAAATTCCAGTGGGGCCCTGCTCATCCCTGAGTTACGAGCTCCACAGCATCCTCTGCACAAAGCAATTGCTGCCCTCAGCCCCATTTCAAGAGATATTGCTGCAACAAAATCCAGGGTAGGATCAATAAAGTGAATTTGATCATAAATTAAAGCGGCCACAAAGAGCTCTCCTGAATCCCTGGAGGGTTCTGCAGTGCTGGAGCAAAAGCACCTGCCTGGATCCAGCCCAGGGGGTGTGATATCCTGACTCTGGAACAGGATTAGGAGGAATTAATTACAGCCACTGAGCCCCTCGAAAGCTCAGGGGTGACACAATGGGAAGAAAAAAGGGTGGAAAACCAAAGGGAGGATGCCAAGAGGAGCCTAAGCCTGGATTTCATGAAGCTGGGAACCACTGCAGGTTTAATGCCCTGGTTAACTGTGTTAATGTCCTTGCCAGGCCTCCTCACCACACATGCATTTACTTAGACCTGCAAACCACAAATCTCACGGGGTGCTGGAGTATTTCAGTCCTCCTGCCCATCCTTTCCAGGCCCTGCTTTAAATGTGTGCATCCTTTAACCCACCCTTTAACACCTGGGATTAGTCCAAGCTCTTCCATAATCAGCTTTCAGAGTCCTCTTGGGAGAAGAAAATGCTGGAAAGCACCAGTAGAAATGTTTTCTCTCATTCCTGCCCAAGCAGGGGGTAAAAGCCCCTCACCCTTTGCTGTGCACCAGAATGCCCCCAGATTTCCCACACTGCTCTGGAGAAACTCAGTTCTTCTTTCCCCAGGGACAGCCTTTGGATCAAGGACAACCTGCACACCTGCACCATCTGTCAGCAGCCAAGGAGGCACAGCCAGGTCTGGCTCCATCCATCCCACTCATCCACACCTTCCCCCTCACTCCAGTGAGGTGTCCTGCTTCCAGTGTTTTACCTGTGGAAGAGGGGATGATGCGGCTGCTTCCCGAAGGGAAATGCTCAGCAGGGATCTCAAATGCTGCCAGAGCTTTGCCCAAGCAGTTCAGAATGAGAATAAATGTATTTAATGCCGTTCATCCACATCGCTCCTTAAAGAATGGGAGGAAGCAGAAAAGTACTTTGATCCAGCACAAAGGACAACGAGCAGATCAAACAAAAAGGCAGATAAGATTTAACTGATTTTAAAAAAAAAAATTGCAGGAAGTGAGAAGCACACACAGGTCAGTCTGAGTTCCCTTTGGCTGGATCGAGCCCAGTTGTGGCAGCATCCTCTGGGAATGGCACTGGCTTGGCAAGAGCCACGTTTTTCTCCACCTCTGGTTGGAAAGAAGGCTAATTCTCATTCAATGCAGTTTCTCCCAGGTGAGGTCAAGAGGTGTGAGTGAATCTGCTCCTCTGCAGGAAGGAGGCAGAACAGGATCAGTGCTGTGGGCTGGGGAAGGAGGAAAAGGAGGGGTGAGATGGTAAATCCCAGAAGATATCCCCAGGTCAGAGGAAGGAGAGAGCAGGAAGAGCAAAACCAAGGGGACTGGGGAGGACACACCTGCCTGTATCAGATCTGCAGCCCTCAGCTCCCTGATGGTCCAAGTCTCCAATCCCAGAACCAGCTACTTCCCATCTCAGCTTCCCCAGGAACAAGCCAGGGAATAGATACCATCCCATCTACCTGCCAGAAGTGTTTGGGGAGCAGGGGGTGACCAGGGCCAGGCAGAGGCTGCGGGTTGGGACAGCAGGGTCTGACTTTTCCCAAGGCTGAGGCATTTTGCAAAGCGTTTTTGGGAGTCTGAGGCACTGTGAGGAGGGAGCTGACCCTGGTCCAGGCTGTGGCAGACACAGATGGGAAGGGATATGTTCCCCCATGTGCAGGGGGGAAATAAATCAAGGAGGGACTGTCCATGCCCAACTGGTGTGTTTGGGAGCCTGGTGGGGTGATGCACAGGTGGCCAGGTGTCACCAGGGTCACCTCTGATGCTGTCAGTGCAAGTGTTGTTCAGACAGCAAAGGTGCCTGATGCTGCAGATCCATCAGCTGGTGAAAGATTTGTCCTCAAACCCTGTTTTCTCCCCACCTCTGTCTCGGGTCACTGCAGCCCTCAGAAAGGCAGGGCCTGGCATGACAAACCCAGGCTGGAGTGGGCACGGGGAGCTCAGCTTGGAGGGGCAGCAGCTCAGTCCCACACCGAGTGGTGCCATAAAACATTGCCAGTAGTTCCAGCCTTGCTTGCCTGACATCTCCTCACTGCAAAGAGGCAGAGCAGGGGAATAACCCCCATCTGTGCAGAGCCTGGGGACATAAACACAGATGGAAAACAGTTCAACAATCCCCCACCACCCTGGTACCCCTCCCAGCAGGGCTTTTCCAAATGTGTATCAAGAAAGTCATGCTGAAAACAATGATGCCAAAAGGAAAAGTGATGCTAAGAAAGAGCAGAGAGGGAGGACTGATGAAAGATCCCAGAATCCCAGACTGGTCTGGGCTGGAAGGGACCTTAAAGCCCACTCAGTCCCACCCCCTGCCATGGGCAGGGACACCTTCTGCTGTCCCAGGTTGCTCCAAGCCCCATCCAACCTGACCTTGGACACTTCCAGGGATGGGGCAGCCACAGCTCCTCTGGGTAACCTGTGCCAGGGCCTCACCACAATCACAGGGAAGAATTCCATCCCAAAATCCCATCTAACCCTGCCCTTTGGCAGTGGGAAGCCATTCCCCCTTGTCCTGTCCATGCCCATACCTGAGATAATCCCACAAACATTTGCAGCACAGATTAAGGTGCTCCACTTGTCCCCACTCTGCCCTTTCCTTGACACCAGGGCAGCAGAAATCCCTCCAAACCTCTCCCAGCTTCTCTGGGACCTGCACAACAGCCCTGGCTGCCACAGCGAGGGACCAGGCTCGGTGCCACCAGCGTCCTGTCCCCATTCCCAAGGACATCAATCTATCCAATGGCTTTATTAATGGCAGCTCCTGCCAGCTGAGCAAGGAAAAGCACCCGCTGGGCTCAGCGGAGCACGAGTAAATAACAGCGAATGTAACACAGCAAATTAAATCCCAGCAGGGGAGTTGAAATGCCAGCAAATATTCCCTAATCTGTCTTCCTCCTGCAGGATAATTTTCATTCACTGGCAGTAAAGCTGGGATGGCGTCAGAGTGTGTGTGTTTGTGAGCGTGCCTGTGTTAAAGGGGAAGCTGCTTTGGAAAACGTGGGGGACAAAGAGGCTTTACAACACAACAGGAGGAAAAGAACAGTGGGCACACACCATGGACAAAAAGACTGGGGAAGGAGCAAAGGGATGTGCTCAAAAAGCTGTGTCTGTCTTGAACAAACTGGCAGAAAGAAAGTGAAAATGAGATTAGCCCAGCTCAGTGATTCCCTGTAAGGAGAAATGGGCTGGGGTGACACATCCCAGAAACCTCAGAAGAAGTTAGATAAAAAGAACAATGTTGCTTCAGTTTAAGAGATTAGAAGAAAGGGGAAAACTGGTGTTGAAACCCATGGCATGCAAACAGAGGCGATGAGGGAGAGGCTCCAGCTCTGCTCTGGCACAGGGCAGGACTGGCTGCCCTCCACAGGTCCCTGCCAGCCCTGACCCCCATGACTTGGGAAGGATGAAACCCTCCTCCCCATTTCTGTGACCAGGTCTCACAGAGTTCCCTCCCTCCTTGGCACACCCTGCCAGGTGCTGGAGCCCTTCTTGGAAGGGTCCTCACCTGCTCCAGATGTGGTGAAGGAGCTGGAGCTCACCTGGTGGTACCAAAACAGAGATGGGACCTCTCACAACATCCCCTGTGGATGGGGCAGCCACAGCTTCTCTGGGCAACCTGTGCCAGGGCCTCCCCACCCTCACAGCCAACAATTCCTTCCCAATATCCCATCTAACCCTGCCCTCTGGCAGTCCCTCCATCCCTTGTCCCCAGTCCCTCTCCAGCTCTCCTGGAGCCCCTTTAGGCCCTGCAAGGGGCTCTCAGGTCTCCCTGGAGCCTTCTCTTCTCCAGGTGAACCCTCCAGCTCTCCCAGCCTGGCTCCAGAGCAGAGGGGCTCCAGCCCTGGGAGCAGCTCTGTGGCCTCCTCTGGACTCTCTCCAGCAGCTCCAGGTCCTTGTGCTGTTGTTCCCAGGGGTGGAGCAGCTCTGCAGGGGGGTCTCACCTGAGGGGGCAGAGGGGCAGAATCCCCCCCTCCCCTGCTGCCCACGCTGTGGGATCAGCCCAGGGCACGGGGGGTTCTGGGTACCAGAGCACATGGACAGGTCATGTCCAGCTTTTCATCCCCCAAACCCTTCCCAGGGCTGCTCTCCTTCCATTCCTGCATCCTTGCAAGGCAGTCCCATCACTGGGCTGGGTTGACTTTCCCTTCCAGAGTGTGAAGCACCCAAAGGCAGCACTGGAGAGGGAAGGAATGGCAGAGGTTCCAGCCGAGGGAGGTGTTGTGTGCAGTTACATAAGCAGCGAGGCTGGGAATTGCATAATTCCATGAATCACTTGCTCAGTTTTGCTTTCAAATCTGCCCAGGGCTATGGAGCAATCCTGGTCTGCTCCCTCCCCAAGACTCCCTGCTCAAATGTGTTGCTGCTGCTTCCCAAGCTTTCACAGGATGAATCCCATTCTGTGCACAAGCAGCATCCCATTAAACCTCCTGCCCTTCCTGCCCTTGTGACCCCTGGGTTTGCTTGTGCTGGCAGTTGTGCTGTGCCTGAGAGCAGCTCGGCTCAGGGACATTTGCCAGGGCAGGATCTCGTGGCTTTGCAAGTTTTACTCCTCCTCTGGAAGGTTTTACACTGGATATCGAATAAAGAACTCAGCCCTCTCCTCTGGATCGTGCCAGATGCTGAACCTGCTCCTGCTGGGGACGGACAGATGTGGTGAGTGCTACAGAAAAGCCATGTCTGGTGGTGCCCTCAGTGGGGATATTCTATTTTAGCAACACCTCCTGTGTGTTTGGCAGGGAATAAGTCCAGCAGATGAAACCCCCTGGATAGGAGTTAAAATGATGAATGACGTATGGAGAGCCTGCTCCCCAGAAGACACCTGCCTCTCCATGGGCTGCAGGCAGTGCTTGGCTCTACAGAAAAACACCTGCCAATACAAGTCTGATCCCAAACCAGAGTTTTCCTGATTTGGGGTTTCATACACCATAAATACCTTCCTGATATTTCTTCTTCCCCTGTACTTTCTTGCTGCTTGGACAGGAGTGAAGATTGAGGAAAAAACACGGAATTTGTCTGAGTCCTTTAGAAGAGCTGTAAGACTTGGCAGTGCCTGGAGCAGCTGGAGGAAACAGGCAGAGCCAGAGTGGCTCCAGTGAGCGACAGATGCAGCCACTCCAGTGAAAAAACCCAACTTTTAGAAGGGGAAGTTCTTGCAAAATGAAGAGCGGGAGCCACTGCTAAAGCCTCGTGCCTCGGACACACAGCCCGAGTGAAAACCACAGCAGCTCCCTGGAGCTGAGGCTTCCTGGAGCAATCCAAGGGATGTTTGCTATGTGTTATCTATAGCTTCAAAAAAACCAAATCCCAACAAACCCAGGATTCTCCATCTGCACGTGTGTTCTGCCCAGGGCCAGGGCCTGCTCCCCAACAAATGCTGAGTATTCCACGAGGAGCACTTACACTCCAGTTCACCTGCTTCCTGTCCTTTTCTGTCCACAGGATATTCAAGGGCAGCTTTTTTCTCCTCCCTCCACACTAACCCTGAGATAAAGAAGCAAAGTGTCCCCAAAAGTCTGGGGGAGACCAGTGAGATCTGCTTCCCCAGGAGCTGGGAACGCTGCCAGCCACCTGCACACAAGAGGGATGGATGGAAGGGCAGGAACAGGGAAATGCTTGCTGCCATGAAAGGGAACTGAGCAGAGCTTAGGAAGTGAGAAACTTCTGGAGTCAGCAAGAGAGGAGCTGCTTACAAAGACCAGGAGGAAACACTGTGGGTGGGAGAGACTTGGTGACATTTTGGGGCAATGCTGGGACAAAGAGCAAAGCCCCAGTTCAGAGCAGCCACTGGAGGCTGGAGCTGGCACAGGATATTCCGGGCAGCAGGGGGAATTAATTCATGTCCTTCTCCCATTATTTAATATGAATGGACTGCAAAGTCATCTGTACCATGGGAATCATCTGTATCATTCTTTTCTTTCTGCTACCAGAGGCATCTCCTGTTCACCCCCAGGGCAGTTCCAGGCTGGCACATTCAGACTGGTTCAAGAAAGTCCAGTGAAAATGGAGATTATTTTCTGGAAGTCCCCAGGCCTGCAGCTGGAGCCACATCTGGCCCCAGCCAAGCTGCCTGACGGCAACAAGCCCTTTCCTGCATCCCTGGGAGTAGAGCTTGTCCAGGGATTTCTCACTATCAATTTCCCCCAGATGACATTTCAGAGCCTCGCGGTCTTTGAATCGCGTTTCAAGCCAGAAATTCCCCCCATCCCCTTCCTCCATTTCTTTAGGAAATGAACTTTTCCAAATCCTGGGGGCTAAAGATGGGTAATGAAGCTCCCAAGCCATCCCTCAAGTCCACATTTAGCTACTTCACGGCTCGAAATGCCAAACATTCCATCCGCCTCAATCCAGGGCACACGCAGCAGGTTCGGGATAAAATTGGGATGTGCTGCCGAGCAGGCAGCACGGGGCAGACCAGCACCCCCAGTGAACCACCGGGAGCAAACTGGGAGCCAGAGAACACGGAGAAAGGGGGCTTAGGATCTATTTTTAACAGGACCAAAGTCCCATGGAGAAGCTCAGCCCTGAACACGGGGCTTGTCCCCAGGTTGAAGCCCACACCTCTCGGGAGCAGCTCAACAAAGAGGGGGATGCAACCCAGCACCGTGGGCTCTGGGCTGCTCCCAGATTCCCTGCACACCAGCACAAAGGCTTCCCCCTTTTCCCGGACTTAAACCCTTTCCCCTGCCCCCAAATTGCTCAGAGCCAGGAGGTCAGGTCACCCTTGTGGAACCACCACCGGGATCCTGCCCTGATCGCTGGGAAGTTCTGGTGGGAGGTGACCCTGCTGCGGGCACGGGGGTGGAACTGGGAGAGCTCTGAGGTCCCTCCAAACCCACACCATTCCTTGATTGTGCGGATCGGTTCCCCTCCCAAGCAATGCACTGCTGGAGAAGCCCCTGTGCCAGCCCAGGGACAGGTCACGGCCATGCCCGCCTGGCATCTCCACAAGATCTGCGCTGGACAGAGGCGTTGCCATAACAGAAGGAGCAAAACTTTACAAGAAACCCAGCGCGGCAGCCTCGGGCACTGGGAAAAGTCTCTGCGAAGGGAGAAATAAGTGGAGCTGCCTCACTGGGAAAACAAACAAACAAACAAACCAAACTGAAATAAATAAGCACACAGAGGAAGCGACAAAACACGTGGAGAAAACCGGCAGGGAACAGCCGTGTAACCACTCCTTGTTTTTCCCCTTCACCTTTTGAGTTGGTGAGAAAATCCAGCTCCCGAGTTCAAGCGGCTCAAGGAGTCCTGCAAAACAAGCCGGGGAAAAAAAAAAAAAAAAAAAAAAAGGCAGCTTGAGAAACTTCACCTTTCCCAACCCCTAAAGCCGGGAGGCAGCCCCCGAGCTCGGGACCGCAGTGCTCCTCAGCATCGCCTCGCAGCGAGCAGGTGCTGCCATACTCACAGTTCCAGGACTCTGCTGATCCCGGTCCCACTGCGCTGGGAGCGAAAGTTTTCCTCTGCCAGCAGCTGCTGGGACCATTCACCACTTTTCCTCCCCGGGCTGGAGGTGGGAATGGGTGTGTGGAGGTGGGGCTTCGGCTGCGATCTCAAAAACCGGAGCACGCTTCAGCTGAAACTTTTGCAATCTCTTTCCAGAGGATTTCTTTTATTTTTGCTTTTGCCTCCTCCCGGAGCTGCAATCCCAAACCGACGGCGCTGCCCGTGCGGTTTGCTGACCCAGGGCTTTGTGGGAGCTGCTCGCACAGTCCCAGTCCAAACTGGGCTTGGCTTTCGCTCCATCCCCCGGCTCCAGTCCCCTCTCCCCTCCCCGCAAGGGTCCCGTTCCTCCAGGGCATTTTCCTTGCATTCGTTTTCTTACTCAGTTCGCTTCATCTGCATTTATTCCCGTACATTTTGAAGCTGTGGGGCAATCCTGGGATTTGTGAAAGGGAAATTTTGTTTATCTAACCCCGGATGATTTGTTTTTCGACAGGTCTCCCCAGTGCTCTCTTACTCTGAGCACTGAGGCGTTTCCAGAGGACAAACGGGGCTCGCAAGCAGGTGGCCCCAGTGAAAGCTGAGAAGAAAACCCGGGATTCCTGCCTTTGGGGTTCTTCTGGTGCCTTTGGACGTCTGGGTTGTGTTTTGGGATGTGAGCTGTGTGTGCCCACGGTGCCACGGATGGAGTTGGCCCCGGCCCTGGCTGCCTCTGTGCTGCAGGGAGATCATAAAATCATGGAAGGGTTTGGGTTTGGAGGGATCTCAGAGCCTGCCCAGTTCCACTCCCAGGTGCCAGGTCACCTTCCACCAGACCTTCCCGGAGAACCAGGGCAGGATCCTGCTGGTGGGTCCTCCTGGCTCTGAGTAATTTGGGAGGCAAGGATTGAGGACATGCAGAACCCCCAGCTCTCCCAGGGCTGCCTTGAACACGGGTGTCACGGGCTGTCTCAGCTGCCAACAGGTGCACAAACACAGCTGAGGTTTTCCAGGACAAATTCACGCTTGGATTTCATAAAGCTGCAGCTTGGAGACCAGGACAGCTGCAAAGTCACATTTGAGGGGAATATAAAGTATCATATAAAGTATCAAGGGAGATGGAGAGACCTTAGGTGAGCTCCCTGTTCTCTTTTCATCCCAAAGAGCTCTTAGATGAAATCCCCAAATGGGACATTTTCCAACTCAGGTGCAGCAAGAGCAGAGAAAGGCACAGCCACTTTTTCCACCTGGCATTCCTTGCTGGAGTCTGACGGATAGAAAAGGCACAGCCACTTTTTCCACCTGGCATTCCTTGTTGGGGTCTGATGGACAGGACAACCAACAGGACACCCTGGGCAGAGGGACTTGATGTTTCCCAAGGGAAGATTATCTGCTTCCCCTGCACAAGCTCATTAAATAAGAATTAAACAACCACTTTATTAGCTCTGGCAGCAGAGAAAGGTTTTGCTGAGCAGGAGGCAGCCAAACCAGCGTGTCCCAACACTCTCTGTGCCCAAGTGACCCTGAGCTGTCCTCCCAAGCAGGGCTGCTCCAGCCAGATAATGCACTGCAGGGAAAACGAACATTATCAGCTCTCATCGGCTCTGCAGTGTCTCAGGAAGGCATTATTGGATTGGAAACCCATATTATTAATATTTTACAGCTGCAGAGCTCCTCTCTTTCCAGGGAGGCTGTCTGGTGTGCACAGACAGTCCTGGGGGAACTAGAAATCCACAAAACACCGTTTATTTGGGGGGTGTGAGGTCACAGCTCCTTGGGAGTGGGGAAAAGGAGCAGAGGAGTGTGAGACACACCCAAAATGGCCAGGACGAGGGGCGTCCTCACCCCCCATGCCTACAGAGAGGCAGGGAAAGGTGGGCATCCCTTCCAGCAGGAACATCACGCTGGGATATTGCGTGACAGGAGAGCACCATCTATCGACTCCTCTCCCTCAGCACCTCGTTAGGAGCTGCTCCGAGCCGGCACAGCTGCACGTCCTGCTCCATCCCAGGGTCAGAGAATCTTTATCCCGCCCCTCCAAGGCGGCTCCTCGATGTCCCACTGCATCCCCACGGTCTGCCCAAAAGCTGCACACCCATTCAAGGCCAGCTTGGACGGGGCTTGGAGCAACCTGCTCTAGTGGAGGGCGTGGCACAGCGTGGAGCAAGATGAACTTTAAAATCCCTTCAACCCAAGCCATCCTGCGATTCTAAAAATGCCCGTGAACTCCTTGGAAGGGAAGTGTTTCTCCCGGAGCTGTAACCTCGTGTGTCCCAGAGCAATCTCCTGCCTGCTGCTTTGGCCACTTTCTGGCCAAAGCTTTCTCACGGCTCTTGCAGCTTTTAGGTCCTTGCAAGCCTTGGACCTTCAGATCTTTGGACATGCAGACCCGCAGTGCATAATGGGTGAGTGAAAAGGAGAATTCCTATTAAAATCCAAGCATCCAGAAAGTCCCAGTGACTCAAACTGAGTGGGTGACATGAAGAGCTCAGCCAGGTGAGGGGTGTTAAATCCTCTGGAGGAAGTGGAGGGAGGAACACTCAAAGCTGCTTGCAGGAAATGACAGAAGCACTTATCTTGTGCAGAGATCAGAAAATCTCACGTGTCTGAGGTTATAGATGCCCACAGATGGGTAGATTGAGGTTTCCAGCCTGGAAAAGGCCTCATTAGGAAGCCCATGTTTTCCCAGGATCTGCTGCTTTCTCCAGCTCCGCTCTCGGTCCAAGACTCAAACTGGGACTTGCAAAGGAGCAGCTCAGTGCCCTGCGTGGGAAATGAGTCACATCTGCACTTGTGGGGCTGAGGCTGATCCTTTTCTGCATGTGGGGTTAGGAGGAAAACAGCTGGATTAGGGTTGGGATTTTCCAGCTGGGCTCTGCTGACGTCTCGCAGAGGGCCGGCCAAAAGCCGGGACACAAATGTTTGGAGTTCTGCAGAAAGTGTTTGCAGAGCTGGGGTTTAAACTGGGAGGCTGGAGGCCACTGGTGGAAATGTTTTATATATTTTGGGGCTGCTTTCTAAATCCCTGCCTGAATCCTGCCTTTTGATGTGTGTAGGAGCTGCCCTGGGGATGTCGCTGCTGAGCCCACGAGAGGGAAACCAAAACGGGCTGAACTCGTGGTTCACTTTCCTGTCCTCAGCCCCGGGACTTTCCTTCCTGTCCTGAAGAAAGGAATCTCGTGGGCTGTGCAAACGCAGTGAGAATTATCCTCGTTATTCTGCTGCCGAGTGTCATCCTGGAATTCTTCTGTAGCAGCGGAGGAGGGAAATGTCGAGGCGGATATTTAACTGGAATTTCAATTCTTGTGAGCAGACGGTGCTACAGAGACAGGCAGGGGGAGGAATGGCAGCAGGGCTGGGCTTCAACATCTGCAGCAACAGCTGGGAAGGAGCAGGGAGAAATCCTGTCTTGGGTAAGGAGGAGGAAAGGAAAAGAAAGGGAAAAAGTACAACTTTCCCCCACTTTGTTCTTGTGAAACTGCCAGTCCAGTCCCTTGGTGGCAGTATTTTGGGACAGCACCACCTGCGAGGTGAGAGATGTCTCCAGCCTCAGAAAACCTTCCAAAATATGAGGATGTTTTTTTTCTGAATCACACAGGAGGAATAATTTCTCCCGAAGGTTGTGCTGTGACTTGACACCCTGCCAGCTGGGCATTAACACCGAGGCTGCCTGAGCTCAGAGCGTTTCTGATGCTGCAGAGTTGCACAAGATGCACTTTTTGGGGAGCTCTGAGTCTGTTACTGCAATTCATCCCTTGGGAATACGGGGTCAAAGAGCGAGATTTACAGACAGAGGCCTCTGTGCTTTTAGGAATTCAGTTTGAAAAAACAGCTGGCAAGTGGTGATCCTTCACAGCCCCATCCAGGCATCACCCCCCACCCCTTGCTGCATGTGATGGGAATTAATTAGGAGTCCTCAGGGAATTATTCTGCCCTGTGAGGGTGGGGAGGTCCTGGCACAGACTGCCCAGAGAAGCTGTGGCTGCCCCATCCCTGGAGGTGTCCAAGGCCAGTTTGGAGCAGCCTGGAATAGTGGAAGGCATCCCTGCCCATGGCAGAGGGTGGAAAGAGATGATCCTTAAAGTCCCTCCCAACCCAAACCATTCTGGAATTCTATGAAATAATTTTTATAATAATTCTCATTCAGAACAGTGTAGCTTTCTAAGGATACCATTAAAGAATAGTTTTTTCCTTTATACTGGATATTGTGGGCACAAATAGACCCTGTCCCACAGAGATTTGGATTAAGGGGTGTGAGAGACCCCAGTGACAAGGACTTGCAAAGCACAAGGTAAACTATAATCTCATCTCAGTTTTAGGACAGTGTTTTGACTTGCTACCTACAGAACACTTCATTAGACAGGGATTCCAGGCTGGATGATCATTTTCCTGACTGTATTTGGAGCTGCTTTGGAGAGGACACTGAGGAATGAACCAGCTGATAAAATACTTTGTTCTGGGAAGATCCAGCACAGCAAAGCCATTTTTGCTGATGGAAAACTGACTTGTCAGCATAATGTTCCAAAATCAGAAGGTCAAAGTGAATGTATTTGTAATGCCTGTTGAGGACATCAGAAAAGGGTCATCTGCTTTGGGGATTTCAGTCAGCACCAAATTAAATAAGGAGCTCCTTTGTTTGTTGTCTCAGGTTTTTTAGTTAAAAAAACCCCAAACCACCACCAAAGTAAATAAACCCAGCATGTGTCAGATTCTGGAAGGCAGAAATCGGGAAATCACAGGATTTCCACATCAAAAAAAGACTTTTCTGATATATTCCTTAACAGGAAAAGAGGTTTCTAGTTTTGTTACAATGGAAATTTATCACAATTTTTGTTTTTATTTAAAAAAAAAAAACCCTTCAGATTTCTGCAAAACTGGCTGTCCCATCCCTGGAAGTGTTCAAGGACAGCTTGGAGCAATTTGATCTAGTGGGAGGTGTCCCTGCCCCTGGCAAGGGGTGGAACTGGAACTGGTTTTTGTTTCTGGTTTAAAACCACAGGTGGCAGCACCATCCTGTGTCTTGCCTTCCCTGCAGCTTCCCGAAGTGGGAACAACCATCCCAGCTTCATTTAATTAAAAAAAAACCAAACAAACAAAAACAAACAAAAAACCACAAACCAAGTCCAAAAACTAGCAGAAAAGCGAATTTAAATTATTTGTAGAAAAACAGGGCGAAACTTAAGGCCAAAGTGCCGAGTCCTACCCTTAGGTCATCACAACCCTCTGCAGAGCTCCAGGATCTGGAGCACCGGGAGCAGCCGAGGGAGCTGAGAATTAGTTGTGATAAAACAGATCCTTAATTATAAGGATCTAGATTTAGTTATAATAACATAGATTTTTTTTTTAAGTGTCTAATTATTTTGCTGAGAAACGATGGGAGTATCTTTCCTATTAATGCTATGCCAGATTAAGCCTTGGAGTGTATAATAAATGAAGTTACAGGCTCATATGTCAGTTGTGGGCTGACTCTATGTATTGTTTTCAGTTGTTTGCACAGATAAAATACTTGAAAACTCAGTACTACACAGGTGCATCTTTATCTATTGTCCCTCATCAGCTTAAAAAAAAAAAAAAAAAAATTTTTAGTCCACGTGTGTGTATGTGGCAAAATATTTAGCCATAATTTACAAAAGCCACAGTTATGTCTTTATAAAACTCAGTAGTAAAAGTGCTTTGAGGGATATTAATGTGGTTGAAAAATTACAAGCTGGACTGAAAACCAGCTTTTTGGTTGAACAATGTGTAGAAAAGCCTTTGTTCTTGAGGTATTAAAATGCAAATGTTGAAAGAAAGAGTCTGCTGGTGTCATAAAAAGAAAATCATTATTTCAAGGCTGATTGTTGCTTTAAAGTTACGAGAAATTTCCAAGCACTTCAAATGCTTTTTCTTAGTATGGGAAGGTGACCTGTGGATGATTCCAACCCCAAATACAGCTTTAAAAAATCCTTTATTTGAGCCATCAGAAATTATTTCTCTCCCCACCATCTTCAAATCAATCAGTTGTGCTTCAACCCAGAGAGTTTTTACACTGGGCTATAAAACTCTGAATATTCAGCCTGAAACACTGATGAAACCTGGAATACAGCACAATAATCCCTCTTTTCTCCTCCCCTGTTCTGTTCAGGTGAAGATCAGGTGTTTGATCCCAAAAATATTCTTTGCTGTCTGGAGTGCCCTGTGGAACTCTAAAGGGGGAGAAAACAAACCGAGAGGGGGAAATCTCAGTGCTGCAACTGAGGCACTCACCCAGGAATACCAACACTTCCCAAGGTATTTATCCCTGGACGAGTGCAAGGAAAGACTGGATGTGGCACCCAACGGTGCCAAGTCACAGGTTGGACTTTTGATGATCTCAAAGATCTTTTCCAACCTCGTTGATTCTGTGATTTTGTGATTTTCTTATGGCTGACTCCCAAATTTTGGGAACCTATTGATGAAAAAAAAAAACCCTTTATGCCAAGAATGCAGCTGCTGAGCATCGCTGGGATTCTGGGTTTGTCTCCCAGGGAGGGGTTGGGATTTGAGGCTCAGGCTCAGCCAGCTGCTGTTCAGGGGTTGGCATTTGGGCCTTGCAGCTTCTTGATGTGCAAATCTTTCCCAGGGAAAGCTGCTCAGGGAGAAATGTGGTCTCACATCCCGTGCATGCATGGTGCAGATTGTTCATTCATCTCCTCCAGGTGGCTGGGAAAATAGTCCTGTTGGTGCTGAGCTCTGGCTGTCTCTGCTGAGGTCTTGTCTTAAAAAAAAATCCTTTAAAAGGCACATTATTGACAAGCAGCAGCAGTTTTGATTTTCCCCTGGAATCTCAAGTCAGACTGAGCAGTGCTGGGGAATGTTTGATGTCCCAGGGCACCACGACATCCTTCATGCTCAGAGGCACTGGCACAGACCCTGCTTGTGTTGTTAATTATCTACTGAAAGGAAAACCCCCTGCACAGGCTTTCTGTTTTCATAATGTCCTTTTTTTTTTTTGCCTTTTTCTTCCTCCCAGTTTGCAACTCATCATCCAGAAGAAAGAAGAATCCTCTTCCCATTTGTGCTGCAGAACCCTCATCCTGGAGCATCACCACTCAAGCCTGGGAATGAGTAAGATCCAGGACTCTCCCGTTCACCAGAATGAGATTCGTGATTTATTTCTCGATATAAATCATAAAACTATTGTGCAAGACTTAAGAGAAGTCCTGGGCTTTTGCTGATATTCTTCTGCTCTTTTTATCCCTTTTGGCACCTGTTTTGTGCTGTTCAGGTGGGAAGTAAAACACAGGGAAAAGTGATGTAGTACTGGGCACGACTCCTCACAGGTTTTTAAAATGACTTCACACCATGGCTTAACTAAATATTTACACAACATCTCAACTTCCTAATTTTTCAACAGTCAAACAGCAATTGGAGCTTCTAAAAAGCTGAACAACTGACCTCTGGTTTGCTGATTTTTTTTTTCCCCACTCCAAAATTAAACATGAGGATTAAAGATCTTCCCTGTTATTCCCACTGTTTGTTCTTGTTCCTTTCAAAGACCAAGAGTTGGGACAGGACCCACTGGAAAAAAAATCTTACAATTCAGGTGACATTACCAGACCTCTTGATAAAAGTGGAGATGATTATCAAGTGGGGCTGGATAAGCTTTAATTAGGAAAGGTGGTGGAGAAAGGGATATTTCTAAAAAGTTTCTAAATCCTGAGCTTCCTTAAGGGGGACAGGAAGATCTCATCCTAATCCTTGCATTATGGGAATAACATTTAGGTTGCAAAGGCACTGCACAAAAATCAAGATGTCAGAAGCCACTCTGGAAATGTTCTTTTTATTCCCTGAGGTTTGTTTTTTTTTCACTGTATTTATTTGCTGTATAGAAAATGTCTTTTTCCTTTTGACCTTTCCCTGCTCCTCTAAATAAAACCCCAGATAATTTTTGCTGTTCTGTCCAGCCTTATGTGCTCTTTAAGGAAACAATCCAGATTAAGAAAAGTTTAATTCTAGCTCACTGGCATCAAACTAAGTTGAAAAGAGTTCAAAACTCTTATTGAACTTCAGGAAATTACTTTTCCATAGACTCAGGAGGCTCAGGGGGGACCTTCTCACCCTATGACTTCCTGACAGGAGGGATTTTGTCCCTTCTCCCAAGCAACAAGAGACAGGACAAGAGGAAACAGCCTCAGGTTGCACCAGGGGGAGGTTTAAATGGGATATTGGGAAATTTTTGTTCATGCACAGCCCTGACACAGGATGCCCAGGGAGGAGGTGGAATCCCCATCCCTGGAGGGATTTAGAAGATGTGTGGATGTGTCACCTGGGGATGTGGGTTAGTGACAGCCAGGTTTGGGGTTGGACTTGATCTTAGAGGTCTTTCCCAACCTAAACAATTCCCTGATCCTGTAGCTCTCCCTCTTCCATGAGAAATCTGGCCCAAAGTGAATTATATTCCTGTCACAACAAAATTATTTTTAAAAGAAGCACATGCAGGGGGTCTGATGGATTTTAACTCTTCCCTGAAGAGAGAGGATTGTCCCAACCCTTTGCCAGAGGATATTTATGCACTTTCCTTTTCCTCCTCAGACCTTTGTCCAGGTCTGAGATGCCTCTCCCTCGCTCTGGCTGTGAGGAAGGAAAAGGGGAAGCAAACAGCTGTCTACCAGAGGCAGCTCAGGGTCCCCTAATCTTCCATTCTGTACATACAAGATTAAAGATCTGCTTTGAGTTTTGATTAAGAATGCAAAGTTAAAAGATTAAATGCCGGCAAGCCAAATTAAAGAGGTTTAAGTCAATCTCGAAACTCATCAGAGCACCAAATTTTTAAGCTGTCATTACAACACAGGATTAGTGCAAAGCTTCCCTGAACCCTGATTTGATGTCCTTCAGTCTACAACATTATTCATTCCCCCTGCAGTTCTGTGCTCTGCACACAAACCCAGCTATTGTCTCGCATTTCCAGCTCGTCTCACCTCGAACCATCTTTGACTTCCCCACCACGGGTGGTTCCAGCTGAAATTAGGGAAGGCCTGGAATTCTGGAGGGTGCTTACATCCAGGGACCTGCTAATGCAAATAACCACCCTGGTAATGTGTTTTACCAGCTGTCAGAAATGTTATTTAAAGCTCATGCTGTAATGCATTAAAGTGAAATGTTCCCCTGGTTTTCAGTGTAATAAATCGCGGCCTTTCCATTTTTATTTATAGAATTTTTGGCTGTCTCAGCTACAGGAAGGTTGTGCTTTCCAGGGTTGCCTCCACGAAAGACAACTTAATAATGTTCCTAAATGCTGTGCTAATTAAAGTTTTAATTTGAATCTGTTCCCCCTGTGCCAAAAGAGCTTTTTCAAACATTCTTTTTACGAGTTAGGAACAACAATTCAGCTTTTTGAAACTCCCATTTTAACCCTTCCCATGTACCTGTCTTATCCAAAACATCAAAGCTATCCCCTAAATCACACAGGGTTCTTTTTGGAAAGAGGAAAAGTCAAATTTGTGTTCTTTATTGAAATTTATTGTCTTCACTGATATACTTATGTATTGTAATAATGTCTAATTATAAGGACTGTATAATAAAATATAAGGATAATATATAAATATAAGGACTTTTTTTCTGGCTGCTCTGTATCTTGTGATCATTTTTGAGGCTGTTTCTTTATTAAGGGATATTGAAAAATACTATGTAAGTATACATACATATAAATACCTATTATACATATATATAGTACACATACACAAACACACACATATATATATATACACAAGTGATACAAACATACAATTTTGTTGTTACTGCCTAGAAATGGTGGAAGACAAGGGATAAACCCCTGAGCTTTGGGGAAAAAAGGTACATTTGTTCCTTGTAATGATTTCCCACCATTTTTTGCCAACTGCTTCCTGATCTCATTTGTTTTGGGTATATAACCTGAAAACGCTTTCATTCAGCAAATAAAATTCAAACTATCTGGGTTTTCATAAAAGAAGAACTTAATGTGTGCCTCTGGAGTAAAGATGAGGGGGAAAGAACTGTGGAAGAACGAGGAGGGAAAACAGTTATTGCTTGAGAATTTCTTGGCATCCTGCTCCTGTCAGGTTTTTTTATGTCTGAATTTCCCTTGTTGATGGTTTCAATTATGGGTGCTGAAGGTACAGGTAGAACTGGAAAGGGACTCACAACAACCTCCAATACTCTCCGCCCCTGTTTCTTTTAGAGCATTTTATATCAAATCTATTTATGATCAATTTTTATTTATTGCCAATTTTACTTAATGTCAAATTCCTTATTGGATTCATTTGCTGGTCTATGGAATCTCTTTTTTTTTTTTTTTTCCCTTTGGCAATAAAAATTCTGAAGGAAAGCTACTGAGCAGAGAAAGAAAAGGCTCTGAGTTCCTTTTTCAAAAAAAAAAAACAAAACAATCCAACATTTAGAAACACAGTTATTATTAGTATATTTTTACTGCTGGAAAACCATATTGGAATTAAGCTTTTCATTGTACAGAATTCTTTTAATAATTGCACAATGGCTGCAATTCAGCTGCTGCATTGTGCTGGTTCTTTCAAGTGCATTAGAGCCCTCGATCTTGTTGGGCACTAGAGGTCTCTAATTAACTCTTTTTCAAAATCCTACCAGTTCATTTGCATTCTGAACACCACGTTGCACTTGCTCTCTACTTCATTATGTACATTATGCACCATAGACCAAAAAATACCATCAATTAAGAGCCCTGGTTATTGAATGTTGCTCTTTCCTGCACAAGCAGTGGCACAGTTCCACCTGCAGGAACAAAGCTTAAAAAAATACTTTTTTTTTTTTTTTTTTCCTTAAGAAAACAGAAAACTGTAGAGGAAAAACCAGCTTTTGTGCCTTTGGGAAGAGGAATTTAAAGTTCTCTTCCTTACCTGGCTGAGCAGTTGTGCTTTGATAGAGTCTTTTAGGTAATTGAGTGTGTAATGGCTCTTTCTGGACCACTGACAGAAAAAGAATAAGGAAAAAGGAGTTATACACAAATGAACATATTTTATCTTATGAATATGACTCCATTTAATTTTTTGATAAAGATAAGATCTGGGGAACTTCGAACTGTGGCAGTACAAGGGAGAAATTCAAAATGCATTAAATCCTGGAGCATTTTGAGGTGTACATTTGCTGGGCATTTTGTGGTACCTGAAAGGAGCCTACAGGAAAGATGGAGACTGTTTACAAGGCCTGGAGGGACAGGACGAGGGGGAATGGTTTCCCACTGACACAGGACAGGGTTGGATGGGAAATTGGGAAGGAATTCCTGGCTGTGAGGGTGGGGAGGCCCTGGCACAGGCTGCCCAGAGAAGCTGTGGCTGCCCCATCCCTGGGAGTGTCCAAGGGCAGGTTGGAGCAACCTGGGCTAGTGGAAGGTGTCCCTGCCCATGGCAGGGGGTGGAACTGGACGATTTTTAAGGTCCCTCCCAACCCAAACTACTCTGTGATTCCGAGCACTTGACATTTTCCTTCTGCCCAGCAACAATTTGTTACAGCCTTTGCCTCAAAGACAGCCAGGGGGAGGTTATCAGATGCTGCTCCAAGATGTCATCTGCAGATATTGCTTACATTTCTTCTCTTTATCTGTGTTTTCCTCCTCTGCTCGCCCTGGGGGAAGACAGAAAATGGATTAAAATTGATTGAGCTGACGAGTTTTGGGAAAATGTGCTGAAATGCACGCTTCCCATGAACCCACGAAGGGAGGCCCCGCTGGCTGCAGCCTAACAGGGCACTCTCCACACAGGAACACTCAGGTGTAGTTTTTTTTTTCCTTGTTTATCACAGGAGGAACATCTTCCATCTCAGCTGTGGCACCTCGCATTTGGAAATCTAAAAAGCTTCTTACACAGCTGAAGGGCTGAACGGCAAAGTTGATAAACAGTCACTTCAGAGTGAATGTTCACCTGTTCCAGAGGGGGGATCTGAGGCTCCCAAACCCCAAAACACCTGTAATGATGCGGGGGGGGTGGTGGTTTAGTAAGGGTGGGGTTATGATCTGGGTTTCTTGTCACCCAATCCCTGCTTCCCAGTTAATGTTTTTCCTCTTTAAAGGTCGGATTGATTCACTGCTCAACTCGAGAGTGCAATCTCCATCTTTGGAGAGGATTCCAAGACCCAGCTGGGCAAAGCTTGGAGCAGCCTGGTGTGATCTCCCCAGAGCTGGCCTTGCTTTGGGTGGTAAGAAGAAGCAGAGCCCTCCAGGCTGCCCTGCCACCCAAACCACCCGCGACGCTCCGAGCGCTTTGTGGAGCTCTGCGTTTTTGGAGTGTGCCTGGCCTCTGTCATCCCATCTACACACTCTGGCTACCTGATCTGGAGGCAGAACCAAAAAAAAAAAAAACAAAAAGAGATGAGTTGTGTGATAAGTCATCTTGTCTGGGATCTGGCTGTCCTGTGATGGATGGACACAGCCCAGGGCAGGGCAGCCCTCATGGATTTGTCAGCACTGGGCCATATTTAGCCTCTACCTTTATTTGTTGCCCTATAAAAGGCTGATAAATGACACTTGTCTGCTTTGGAAATGAAGAGTTATTATTAAATTGCCATATAATGTATCTTTAATGTGTTATTAAAAAGAAGGGCAGAGATGAGCTGGGAGTAAACGTGGGGTAGGAGTGGTTTTTTAGCTTCCCACAACAATTTGTATTCCTGGCTGCTTTTACCCTTCTACTTCAGAGCTGGAAGGAAGAGAGCATCCCTCAAGCCTGGAATGACATCTCTGGTGGTGCCAGCTCAAATCCTGCTGGGAAGGGGCCCTGGCAGGAAAACCAACACCAAAGGGATTGCACTGGATGAGTTTTAAGGTCCCTTCCAACCCAAACCAGCTCATGATTCTATGATGATAATACATCCATTTCACCTTCTCTTAAAATCACAGATACAACAAATCTCTGCCTGGTCCCACTAACAAAAGGAGGCTGATCCATGAGCTCTGAGCCCTGGGATTCTGTCGTTGCCTGCGCTCGGAACATTAACTTTAGACTTGTATTTTTGACTGACTGGATTTGTAGCTACATTACAAGTCTCTGCACGTTTTTCCAGTTAAGCTAAATGACTATTATTTCCTCCTCCTCCTCCCTCCCCCACCCAACTGTTGTTGTTTAATTAATGATAACGTGCTGCTCTTCAGTGGGTGTTTGTTTATAGCCAGATAAATGTCAGTAATATGCTGTAGAGTAAAGCCTTTTAGCCGGGAATAGTCAAGTTCTTTTAACTACTGCCGCATCTCTAAATAAGAAAAGCTGCCTTAAGATCTCTTTTTCTAAGGTATTTTTAAAAATATTTTAAAAGAAAAGTCCAGAGGAGGCATCAAGATGATCAGAGCTTCTGGAGCTTCTGGAGGAGAGCCCTCCTTCGGCCACTGCTGCCCCAGGAGCTGCAGGTGTTGCTGGAAGCTTTGCCATCAGCATCACCTCTGGATTATTTTCTTCATGACAGAATAGTAGGACACTGCACAGTAATCACCCCAAATAACATGTGTTGGCACGACATCTAATTTGGCAGCTCTGTGTGTGACTTTCACAGTGTTTTTTGATGCAGTTCTCTCTAACACACAGTTTCTAAAGATTTATGGTCAGAAACCAAAAATCAGTGAGAATGTTCAAACCCATCTTTCCCCAGGATTTCAGAGTGGCTTCTCCCAGGGCCAGATCCTGAGCTCCCTCCCTGTTTTGTTACTTTTAGGATGATTTTTCTTTCACCAGCTACAGGCAGAGCAGGGGCTGATGAATCTTTAGGCTGTGTCATGTACCGTATGTGCAATTTCCTCTCCACGTTTTATGAGATGAAATGCTGCTCCTAACCATGCATTGATCACACATACGAAGCCACAAGGAAGACAGGGAAGGGGAATGATGCTGAAAACAGGGAGGGAAACCAGTTTAGGAAAGTCATCAACTTTCTGTGGTCCTCAGATCCCTGCAAATGTGAAGATTGCCAGCTGGGATCTTCCTGGATTTAAAAGATTTGATGGTTAGGGCTTGCCCAGCCATGGATCCACATGGAGCAAACCTGGGTCTGTCCCCTGACAGCACAAAAATCCACTGATTCCCACGTCAGAATTGAGGGGTGAGCAGCACCAAAGAGGAGCTTTCCTGGGAAAAGGCACACATTGCAAAGCAGCCTCTCTGCAGGCAGAGTTTGGGCTCAAGCCAGAACCAGGAATATTGAATTTTTCCACTGGATGGCAAAATCTGCATTTTTCACGTGGGTCTTTGAGGTTGGGCAAATGCATTTTATATCAGCTCTGCCATGTATGATTTTACACTGCTTTGCCTTTTCCTGTGTATGAAGCAAAAGGGTTTGTGCCCCTTTACACAAGTCAGGGCAGCTGCTTTGCTCAAATCACCTTAAAAACGAAGGAAAAACTACTTTGGAAGGTGTCTAATTGTCTTTATTTTTGAAATTCTCTTTCTTATCTTTACCAGAGCTAAAGAAAAGCAGACCTGTCTGTGTGACATAAAACCTCTACAATACAGACTTTCACACAAATCTGTCATTTTGGGTATGTTAGTTATGCCTTTGCCCTTATTATTATAAGGATTTAAATAAGGAGAGGACAAAGGAGTTTGGAAATTCCTATGAGACTTCGCTATTCTTTGGTTCTTGGCCAGCAGTGTCTGATGTGACCTTGATCGAACTGCTTCGCACCTCTGGGATGGGTCACTCTGTGTAATTTACAATTAATGGGAGGAGATTTCTCTCTGCTTTCACTTGCACTTTCTATTTTAAGTGGGTGGGAAGTGTCATCCGCTCACTTTGGCCCCATATTTCACTCCTGAGCAATGTTTAGCATAATGTGACCTGACCAGCTGAAGCTTTTGGTAGCCTTACACTCCTGTGAAGCCTGAACAGTTCACTTGAAAGGAGGTAATAAATGATGAGTGCTTGAAAACCTGATATGAGAGACAACCACATTTTAATTCTCTGTGAGAGACCTGGTTGGTTTTGTTTTGTTTTGTTCTTAATGCATACCTTTCCTAATGAAAAGCTGTAAATTCATGCTCCTGTCTGAGGTGGAGCAGCCTGCAGGTTCAAAGTGCTGCCTTTCTAAGAGGCTGTGATCAATCACAGTCCTCCTGAATTAGCCAAAAATAAGACATAAAGTCTCAGGAGGGATCTCTCTTTCATGAAATATGGAGACCAGTTTTTCAGGCACCGAGTGTTGCTGGGAAATCACACACCCACCAAGAATTATTACCCCTGAGACTTTTGTGTAGCTGCACAAACCCTCAATGCCCCCTTGGCTGTTTTAGGGCCTTCTTGGGTCATTTGCAGAGGTGCCAAATCAAATTTTCTGTCACCTTCTGTATTAGTGGAGAAAACTCCTCTGAACCCTCCCCTTTGGTTTCTGCAATAACACCCCAGACTTATTTATTTCTTCAGCTGCTCTACAGAAAAGACCTCAAAGACCAGGAATAGGGAGTTAGAGGTGGGATGGGCAGGATTTGAGTAAAGGTGAAAAATGTTGGGCTTGTAAAGCCAAAATTTTGTCTTGCAACAGTTCAAAGGCTGCCTGGCCTCGCTGTGATATGTTTTGCAGTCAAAATTAAGGCAGAAATTACTTTTTTGGGAAGGTGGAGAGACTTGTCTCAATATATTGTAGGTAGAGTTTATTGTTTTCTTCCTCCCTTCCCATGGGCTTTCCTTAGTTTATGTATTACATTTCTGACCCAAATACCCTCCTTCTTCTCCTTCCTCTGCTACAGCATCCAAAAAAGTCACAATTTCTCTCTTGTTTTGACATCCTAAGGAAAACCTTTAGGAACCACTAATATTCCTATTTCTTGCCCAGAAGGGACCCTCCTCTGAGACTTTTGGGATTCTCTTTGACTGGAGGAATTAAATATCAGCATCTGTCAGGAATCCATGGGTATCTGCAGCTCTGCTTTAGTGCAGGGGAACTAATTGACCTCTCATGACTCCTTCCAGTTCAATTTTCTGGCCTCCCTCTGTAGCTTGCAATATATCTAGAAGGAGCAGAAAAGATCCTGCCTATATATTTATATTTTTATATATATATATATATATCCCATTATTGTGGTCTTTCCAGTACTCCTGAAAGGTCAGATTTGAAGAGAAAATGCCCACAACAACCTTTAACTCCCAAGCTGCTGTTGACACATTAATCTCCTCTATTCTTTTAAAGATCACAACAAACAAGAAGCAGTGGGATACAGGCAGATGTCAGGCAGTTCCCTGAGGAAACTCAGGGAGATGTTTCACTGTGGGCAGAGATTTCACAGGATCACAGAATGCAGAAGTGCAGTCACTTATTAAAACAAACCCCAACACTGCCTGAGTTGAATAAACATGGATCATCTGTTAGCATTTAGAATGACACATCTTGCTGCTGCTTTGGCTCTGGATCGTCATTGTTGTTTATTAACCTCTCAAAACAGCACTGCAGGATGGATGATGCTCAGACCACCCTGAGAAATCCACCCAAATCTTCCCGCAGAGAACTCGGGAAGCGAGGAAAGCAGGAGGAGAAAGGACACGCAGCTCCCAGACAAGGCTGATGCAGTGAGTTTAGCACCTCATTTCACCCACTTTACATGCATTTTTGTAGAAACCAAAAGGTCACGTTTTTAAGGCGGGTGTTAAATCATCAAACGGCTCTTTTCAAAATGTCAGCAATTCCCTGCACAAATAGCCTGCCAAATAATGGTTAATCAATTGCAAATGACATGCAGATTCTCCCGGAAACTTTGGGGGAAATTGGTAACCTCAGCTAAATGGAGACAGCATTTTTCATGGCAAAGTCACTTCACGGGCTGGCCTTGGCTGAATTAAGGCTGGGCAAAGCTGTGATATAAATAATTTCAGAACTGTGGATTAGGCTGAAAAGTCCTGTTTGATCTTACGAGCATAACTGTGCTCGTCACAGCTCCAGCCAGGAGTTGCTTGCTGCCTCAAAGCAGCAGATCCACGTCTCAGCTTTGCAGAACCTCCCTTACGGTCCCTGCACGATGCAAATTTTTGGGTGTGCCATCAGCTGCTTCATCTCCAAACTCTTTCACAGAACGGCTGAAAGCGATCCAACCAGACAACATAACACAGGAACGATTTATGTGTCACTTCTCCTCAGACTTACTCCTTCACCTGCCTGAAATCTGCATTTAAATACCACGGGTGAGTTTCCAGGAGTTAAAAGTTGCTCAAGGCTTGGCAGACGCTGGCACTGGGTCTGTGCCTCTGCTGCAAAATAGAGTCAAAAGATGTATTAAATGAGGAATTGCCTCCGTTTTTGGTGCTGCTTTTGGTCCTCCGGTGGCTCATCCTCAGCCAGTGTCCCTGCCCAACACTGGTCCACGTCCAAAAAAAAGCCAGGAGCAAAAGTCCCTCCAGCCTCACTGCCTTCAGCTCCATGTCAGGGAAATACCCCAAACTGCTGTTGGGAACATTCCCTTTCACTGTGGCGTTTCCTACAGAGAGAAACCACTGTGGGCACGTTTTGTCCAGCTCTGTTTAAAATTAAAAAACGTGCATGTGAGGTGGATCTGTTAGTGATCCACTGGTAACTCCCCACAGAGATAAAGCTGAAAGCAATCTAAATAATTAATGTAGTCCCCCTGTTGGACTTCTCTTTCTTAGCAGTAGCTCTCATTAAAATCAATAGAAGGAACACAGAACAAAAGGGCATATTTACTGAATTTAGCCCGTAGATAATTAAGTGGCAGTTAGGTCACGCTTGTTAGGGATTTATTTGAAGCAATTTTATTTTGATAATGCCAGCTGTCACCAAGTGCTGCTGTCAGGGATGGTCTTCCAGGGGATTTTTCTTCATACCTGAGCAAGTCTTGACCCTTGAAATACCAGTGTGATGGCTGTGAGGTGTCAGTCAAGCTCTGTGCAGGGGTGTGGAGGTGTGGGCAGAAACCAGGACAGATAATTTAGCCATCAGTAGCTGGACAAGTTCACTGTCTTTAATTAAACAGCCAGATAAAGCTTTATATTTGGCTTTGTACTACTGGGCCTTCCAGATGGATTGCAGTTGCTGAGCTCCAGACATGAAATGAGGAGGTAACCTTGGGGTCCAGTGGGGAGCACAGATCACCCTGGGGTGACATTTTTGTGTGAAGGAAGGTAGGTAATAATTTGGGAAAAGGAGGGACAGTGACAGCCTGCTGGAAAAACCTCAGAGCATTCCCTAGAGATGCTCACACTGATTTAATCAGCACAGGGAGATTATTCAATCAATCATGAATCTGGGGTTTAATTTTTTTAAGAGAGGTAGCGGGTGGTACCTCCAGCAAGGTATTCATTTCGGAAGCAGAAAACAAGTTTGTGATACAGAAAGCTGCCATGTGTGGGGACTTAGTGTGGTGACATCCTTTTGGCAAGAGGAACCTCTTTGAAAAACACTGTGAAACTCGGTCCCTGTGCTTTTTGTCTCCCCTCAGAAGCGGTAGAAACTCTTAATTTTGTTGTTCTGGTGGACATGCAGATTCATGATGCTCGTTAGAAATAAACAGCAGCCTGGTCAACACCTCGGAGTGCGAAATCCCCGGGAAGGATTTGCGGGATGCAGATGTTCTCCCCAGCCCCTCTGGCCCCGGCGAGGTGGGGGGACCCAAACCCAACCCCTGAATTGTGAGCGGGCCATTAATCTGACATCCAACCTGATTGAATGGAGCCGGGAGTAAATCCCTGCTGCATAACAAAACGCTGGATTAGCAGTTAGGAAACCTCGTGATTAGAGAGATTAACTGCTAAAGACATCACTCCTTCAGATGGAAAGCCTCCATCCTCATTTAGAGCCGGTAGCCCGTGAAAAACTACTGCACGGGCAATTAGGAAACCACCAAGGTGCTGACCTGCAGAAGGGTGACTGAAGTTTGAGGCAGCTCTAGAAGCAGCATTTCTTGCTGTTTGCTTCTTAAGGCAACTCGTTTTTCTTTCTCTGGATATTTAGGGCTTTGCTTTCTCAAAAGATGCTGTTTTCTTTGAAGGAAGGGGGATTCAGCACTGCCTGCAACAAGGAGCAACATTCCCTCTCTTTGGCTTTGTCCTTTCCATAGATTCATGGAATGATTGGAGGTGGGAGGGACCTTAAAGATCATTAATTCCAACGCCCTGCCATGGGCAAAGACAGACGTCTTCCACTATCCCAGGTTGCTCCAAGCCCCGTCCAACCTGGCTTTGGACACTTCCAGGGATCCAGGGGCAGCCACAGCTTCTCTGGGCAACCTGTGCCAGTAGCCTCCCCACGCTCACAGCCAAGAATTCCTTCCTGACATCCAGTCTAAACCTTGTTTAAAGCCATTCCCCCTTTTCCTGTCTCTCCAGGCCCTTGTAAATATTCCCTCTCCATCTTTCTTGTAGCCCCTTCAGATCCTGGAAGGTCACAGTCAGGTCACCCCGAAGCTTCTCTTCTCCAGGCTGAACAATCCCAGCTTTCTCATCCTTTCCTCCCAGCAGAGCTGCTCCATCCCTCTGATCATCTTGGTGCCTCCTCTGGAACAGAACTGAAAGTTTACAAACCTTTTTTTATACCAAAGTTCCTATTCCCACAGAATAAAATTCTTAACAAAGCAACTGCTTTTGAATATTCTGCAAGGCTCTACCCGTGCCTTTGGGCTTCTGAGTTCTTTAAACAGCACAGCTCCTCCCTGGCAGAGGCTTGAGCTGGACAACCAAAATAGAAATGAGAGGGAGAGCTTCACATCTCAGTAGCTGCACAGCAGTGGGTTTGGATCTGGGGAGGTGACCTGAGTGGGGCTCGGGTCAATTCATCGGCAGGCAAAAACAGATGCATCTTTATCAATCAGTCAGATAAAAGTGTAAGTGATGGGTCTCTAAACTGTGGCTGTTCTGGTCACTGAGGAATCAGCCTGACAGTGAGTAATTAAGAGACGAGCCCAGCAGTCAATAAACACCCCATGAGTTCAGACTCATGCAGACCCATGAGATGCAGCCCCCTGACAGAAGCCCCAAAAGGGAGGGAGCTGGTCCTGATTTGTCCTGGAGTGTCTTCTGAATCACGCTCTGGGCTGGGCCATTAAAAGTCACTTAGATATTTCCAACACTCCTTCTTTCCCACTGAGCCTGTCTCCCCACTTTCTCAAGGAAGTTAAGGGGTGTTAAATAAGGATTGTCAAAACCTTCCTAAGCCCACAGAGAAAAGATCACTGGCACTAAACCAAGGGCATTTCTGGAATGGCACACGTTCAGAAGCATCTGTCAACACTCTATTTCTCTTTTATAACCAACAAGGATGCAGAGACTGCTGCTGCCAAGGCAGAGATCTAATGAGGACACTGGATTTCCTAATGGGCAATCCCTAACCAGGCTTCTCTCTCATGCTCTGGAAGACAGGCAGGAAAACAGTGTTTGTTGGGATACAGCAAGAAGGTCACTGCAATCATATCTGCTGCTACATCAATATGTACAACTCCCCGTGCTTGTCCCTCCTTCCTCAGGACAAAGGAGTTTTCTCAGTCATGGAGTGAATTTTTAAGCAGCATCTGAAACCAAGGAAAAAGATTTCCAGGGATGCAGCTTGGTTTGCAGGAGGGGAGGTTCTTTAGGAAAGGATTTGGGTTTGGTTTAAGCACATTTGCATACAGAAAAGAGGGAGAGTGGCCTGGCTGGGAATCCAGCAGGCACAGGGGAGTGCCTGTGCATGGCTGTGTGGGACTGGGACCTGCCTGAGCAGTGTTTGAGCCAAGCTGGCAACCTAAACACGTTTGGAGAGGGGTAGGAAAGGTCACAGCTCCAAATCAGGACAGCCCCGAGCTGAATCCTTAAATACCAGAGGGATTTAAATGCATCCCTGAGCGTTTCCCTCAGCTACAGCATCAGCTGGATGAAATACAAAATATTCTGTTGACTCAGGGGGGGACACACGGTGGTTTTAAGCTCCCCACAGGTCAGTGGGTGCTCTGAGCTGTGCCAAGGCCAGGGGAGCACAGGAACGTCCCAGGAACGTGGGAAAAGGTCCCCACAGGGCAGTGGGTCACTGAGGCAGGAGAATCACCAGGAACAAATGTCCTTTGAACTCCTTCACAGCCTCTTCTTAACCCTTTCTGTGCTTTCCCAAAAGGAGGGCAATCAGCATGAGAGCCACAGGCCAGCAAAGTGGTGCTGTGCTGCTCATTTTATATATGAACATTTTCTTCCCAGATAGCAAAAAGAGCTTCCATTTCTTTTTCCCCAGCACCTTTTTGTAAGTGGTAGAGACCACGAATACTGATGGGGAAAAAAAAAAAAAAAAAAGGGGTTTGATCATAAATCTTTTATCACTTTTAACCTAGTCATTCAAAAACATCTTGGCTGGAGGCCGTGGATGGCAGAGCAATAGAGTTAACACAGACTGAAAAAATAATAACCTGCTTTTCAATCACGGCATTAGAATGGTGCTGGTGGCCTGCATGGCCTGTTTGCAACCTGATGATGACATAAATAAATGAAACTACCTATTATGAGATTCTCCATGAGATCTCACAGCCAGGGGCTGCTTTTCTTAATCATTGCTTACCAGCCCGGTGCACACAGCAGATTAAACTTCCCAAAAGCAAGCACTGATGTTTGAGCTTCCTACTGAAGTCTCTTTAAAGACACCCTTCTCTTTCTTTTCCCAGAGAACTTGCTGCCCCAAAACTCCTGGGAGAAACTCCTGAGGGATAGGCAAAGTCCAGAAGAAATGCTGGGAAACAGCCATAATAATTCCTACCTTCAAAGACGGGGAAAGAAGAATCCAGGCTGGCTTACAAACACTTGGATGAAATAACTGGTTCTTAATTAAGTGGTAGGAAATGAGCAAGAATTAATATGGATCTGTCAAAACCTGGTCTTGTTAATCTGATGAATTTCTTTCTTTAAGAGCTTCAAGGACCCTGTGTGGGAGGGAAAGGGTCTTTAATAAGCCTTTGATCCAGCCCTCACGACATTTTCAGGTACAAATAAGGCACTAGGCAAGAGGGCACACACAAAAGTGCTGTTAAATGTCCTATTCTCCAACTGGAGGGGTCTACAGAGGTCCATCCTCCTCCTCTGAGTCTCCTTTATGGATGTTTTTTAGGGAGTGTGTTTGCTGTATTTGCAGGCATCCAGCAGGACCGGGGACAAACTGACCTTGGCACTCTGCAGAAAAGGTTCAGTACAACAAAAACCCCAACAACCCAAGCCAAAAATGTGCAATTCCATGTGGTGATGTCCCTGAAGTCGGGCTGAAGTTCTCCTTGCCTGGATGGCCTTCAAGACAGACACAAGATGTTTTCCCACCCAGCTCAGCATGGGTGGAAAAGCAGATCTGGCGTCGAGCATCATATTTTGAGAAGGACACGGAGTAACCACAGAGAGCCTCGGGGAAAATGGGTACAATAGGAGGACTTTTAGAGTTTGGATCCCTGTGGAAAGGCTGAATGGAGGGAGGGGGGTTCCAGTCTATAATAACATCGAAATTATCACTTCTGAAGCAGCGCTTTGTAAGCAAGACCATCCACTGCAGACTGACAGGGGGGCTGAGGGAGTGGTGCTGTGAGGTGAAGCTGGAAGAGAGATTTTTCACTCAAAGGCTTTCACTTCACCTTCTCCTTTGGCAGAGGAAATGTCCATGGATACAGGGATACAAGGGAAAGGTAATCGATGGTAAGCACGAAGCTCCCTGGGGGGAACATCAGAGGGACAATAAAACTTAACACTTGGCTGAAGCGCCCGGGTAATGAACCTTGCCAGGAGCTGAAGCAAATACTATTGACACAGCTGCCTGTGCTGTGCAGGAAAGCAATCAGTGGCTCCAGTCCCCTTTTTCCAGCCTTGCCTCAGGATTTGAGGTGGTGGGATAGCCCTGGAAGAGCAGGTTTGTATATATATATTTATATATTTAACCTGTGTAGGGGGCACAAGGGGCACAACGTGTCCTACACCCACCCTCGTCCCTTGGAGTGTGGACATGCCTGAATTCCAGCCCTTTTCCTTCCACAGCATCTCCAACTGGTGCATCAAAGCCCCTGGAACACCAGGATTAATCACAGAGACAACATAGAAATAAGTATAAATGTGTCTCACCTCCCTGCAATATAAATTTTGTGGGGAGGGAAGGGGAAGATCTGCTGCTCTAATGCATCACTTCTTCAGTTTTCTTCACAAAAAAAAAAAAAAAAAAAAAAAAGACTAAAATTCTCCTTTGCTGCTAAAACATCGTGTTTGTGCCCCCACTAACTGCAGGAAAAGGTTTCAGTTCCTGAGCTGTATTCCTGTCAAATGTTGTTATCTTTCTGGTCGAGGTTTGTTATAAATTGGACATTCTCAGCCCTAATTTCTAAGAGTGAAGAATTGCTTCGTTGGCATCAGGAGCTGGAGGATGAAGCAGTGTGATCACGTCAATGTGGCAGCTCTTCCCCACTCACTGATCATTCATTCCTTGGGTGATTTTGATTTTTCTTTTTCAACACACAGCACCTGGAGCCGTGGTGTTACCTAATAATTGCATTTTAAGAGCAGTGGAAAAGGGAGAAGGAGAAATAAGTTTCTCACAGAAATGAGCCTGAAGAGGCTATGATATCATCCTGTCCTTATAATACCAGAGAAAATAAAAAAGCCTCACTGTTGTGTTTAGTGCATTTTTGTAGTCACGGTTTTACAAATCAAAGGTGTGAATTTTTACTTAGGTATTCTGGGACCTGGTTTCTAAACAACTCAGTAGTTCTTTGTGCCCAGTAGAACCGCAATCTTTTGTTCAGAGGGGGGAAAAAAACACAAGTTCCACTCCCAGACTATTGGAAAAAAGAACCCTGTCTCTTGTTTATTGATTTATTTAGAAAGCACACACAGCGATGCACGGGGAGGGGAGGGGAGGGGGGAGAGATGCAAACCAGGTGAGCATACAAATCCATCCCGAAAGAAAGAGTGAGCCACTTCCCAGAGGATTAGTATAGTACATCGGTCCAGGAGAGAGCATTCCAACTGCTGCACCTCTAGGTTTAAAAAAGAAAAAAAAAAAAAAAAAAAGAAACCACAGAGAATTCCTGAAGAACGACGTGAAAAGTCTCCATTTCAGAAGTCCCACCACTTGTAGGCAGCAATGTTTGTGTGGGGTTTTTTTGTTTTGTTTTGTTTTGCCTTGTTTCTGGTTTTGTTTTGTTTTGTTTTGTTTTCGTTTGGTTCCTGTCACATCCCGGTGCTCAAGCGATGGTTTCCTTCCTCGGTGTCCTCCTCTGGTGACACGTGAGGATGCTCGTGAAGGAGGATTTCCCCTTCGTTCTCGACCTCTTCTTCAGCTTCTTCTGGTGCTTGAGGGAAATTCCAAGCTCCTCCATGATGGCGTTGAAAGAAAGACACTGGTGGGAGATGGAAATGGCATTAAAACCCTTCCCAGCATGGGTAAAACCCGTGGCTGAGGGAGGCAGAGACCTGATCTGGGCTCAGGGAGCTTCTCTGCTGAGACCCAGCTTTGAACAACCCCCTCCCCAAAGGTACAACAGGTGACTCCACACATCATTTTTCACTTCCCAACTTGGCCTCCACTAAGTTTAGCTGATTGTGAATGTTTCTGCAATTCTACACGTTTGCCATATCATAAAACTTACCCTTTTTTTCATTTCCTCCTGACCTCAAAAGAAAAGAGATCTTGCTTAAAATGCCATGAACCTCAGCCACAAAAAACCAAGCAAATAAACAAAAAAACCCAACACTATACAGGAGAAAACAAAAAATACAGGTTTTGAAGATTTGTGTGTTTGTGTGTGTGGTTTAGTTATTTTTCCCTCATGAAATGCTCCCCCCATGAAATTATTTCTAAAATACAGCACAGCCCTCAATCCTCTTCTTTCTCTGGAAGGAATCTTTTCAAACACAGTGTGTTGGGAAAATGAGATATTTACCACAGGAATAAGGGAGCTGAATAGTTTAGAGAGAAAGAAGAGATCTTTTCTCACCGTCACTACATTAACAAAGACATTTCGGGGTAAGTGGAAACATCTTTTAAAATCTACAGCTGGAATAATTACAGGTAACACAAATAAAAGACAAAAGGAGGCTTTAAGTGGGAGTATCTGGCAATGCAACTAAAAAATTGTTCCATGCAAATAGGAGCAGATTATTTATATGCAAAATGAAGTGATGGCAGCAGCGTGAAACAAAACTTTAACCACCTTACCTTCCTCAAGCTGAATAAATCCTTCCTACCAAACCCTTTTAGAACTGAGCAGCTTTAAAACAGGATAAAACTACAGTTCTTGTCAAATGGCAGTGGCAGCAGAGATTTATTTATTTCTCTGTATCAAACAGAAATTCCCTTCTAGAGTGAAACCAGTGCAAGGTGGGCAATGTCCAGTTCGTAACCAGGAATTATCCAACAGTGACCTCAGCTATGCAGGGCTTAAAAAGGCAAAATCAGATATATATGATTTGAAAAGCAGAACCCCCAAAGATTTCCTTGCATCCAGCTATTCTACAGGAATATTTCCAAATGCAAACCGGAGCCTGAGGGTAGCCTGGATCAAGGGTAAATAATTTGCTTGAGGGAGCAAAGGAACCACAGAGGAGTGAACCCCAGAGGCTTGAAGTCTTGCTGATAATTTTTTTATTTTCAAATTCAAACCAGTTGGAAGTGGAACCATTGGGCACTTCACAACTCATGGAGTCAGATATTAAAAGCAGGCTGTGCTCCTTCCTTTCCAGTGTGATTTCTCCCTATAACGTGGGTAACACAGGCTGAGATCCCAGAGTATTTCAGATTTATGCTCCAATATGTCCTTTCTTTGAGGTGCTTCATTTTTGTTCGTCTCAAATTCTGAGTGATGCATCAATTAAACTCCTAATAATTCATGTCAGCCCCTAAAGTTAATAGGGATAGGCACTGATTTTGTTTCCCAATCACTGCCCTCTGGAAGCAGCAGGAAAAGCAGGTAAGGGACACTATTTTTACACTGCTCCAGGCTGCTTTTAGAGAGAAGAACCACTTATTTCCAAAGTAATAAACCCAGATGCTCTAAGTGGCTGACTTGGTGTAGATTATTGCTCTCTGCTGCCTTACTTTTAATTGAGCTTTTAAAATCTAGATTACAAAGTGAATCCAGAGCTCCGTGGTAGATAATGAAAGGATCATATTAACCCTCTGTGGGATCAATCAGGTTTATGTTTATTTTTGTTTTCTTCCCCTGTTGCTCTTGCTAACCTACTGATGTTGTGCATTTAATCACAGCCATCAGTCTCTGCAAAGTGCAGACAGGGATGATTCCTGCAGATGAAATAGTTCATTTTACTGCCTTGTTAATAGGCTCGGGTTTTAATTTTCCAAACGGATTCCTATTATTCAGCCTGGGCAATTATCATAATGCCTTTCAATTTCACAGCCACAAAAGAGTCCCATGAAGATCACTTTCCATCTGCAGACAGATGCCTAAACCCCAGTGCTGACACTAACTGTGTCGGGGTTTTAATATCTGACTCCCTGAGCTGCCAAGTGCCCAAGTGGTTCCACTTCCAGCTGCCTTGAATTTTGAAACAAATATTATCAGAAAGGCTTCAAGTTATTCTTAGGAATGGCTTTGATATTTAGGTCTTGCCTAAGAATTAGGCTTTTGCCCAATTGTTCATCAATAGCCTGAAGAGCACCTTCAAAGTAGCCTTTAAAGGGGGAGGTTGACATTAAAATTTGATTTCAAAGGGTAATATGCCATTCTTTTAGTCTCATGTTCAGGCAGCCAAACTGAAAGGGTTTCTTTCAAAACCTCTTTTTTTTACCTGCTGTTCAGTGCACCTTTGAGGTCTCGTCCAGCACAGGAGGACGGCGGGCACAGAGTGATCCCTTTTACAGCAGAGTGATAAGTTTAACATTTTGCTTTTAGTCAGCTTAACTTTCTCATTCTGGCAGTGTCAAAATGCTGCAGGACGTGGCATGTAAGAGGAAATGTCACCCTTTAAAAAAACAGAGCAGATTTTGCTCTGTTTGGGATGTGAGAATCTTTCTCTCCGCCCTTCGGTCATTCCAGCAGGCTGTTAAAGCTTAGTCATGAACCTCCCAAATCCTTCCATACAGGGGTCTGTGTTAAGCTTGAGGATAATTACAGATTCAGTATTTAAAAAAAAAATCCATAAAATAAAGTACAAACAAGACTGGGGACAAAAAAAAAAAAAAAGAACCTGCAGCCAGGATTTATCAATCTGCTGTTTATGCTGCAGGGCTACCACTGGGGACAAGGTTTTTCAATTGCATTTTATTAATACCTTGCAAAACCAAGGAAATAATAATAAAAAAGGCACCCCAAGCCCGGTGTGTTATGCTGAAGAACTGAGGACTGTGAAAATCCAAGGATGTGGGCCAGGTTTTATTGTGGGAGAACTTCTGAGCAGCTGAGGGAGAGAGGAGGAAGTGCAAGTCAGGATTTTCCTTCTGCAGTGCCCTCATTGCTGTGAAGGACCCAGAGCTGGGACACTGATGTGTCTTCTGCTGAAAAAAAAAGTGATTTATTTGTGCCTAGTGCACCACAGGAAGAATATCCATAATAGTTTCTCCAAGTGAGCAAACTGCTGTGGCAGCACATTAAGAATCCGTGTGAGTACTCTGTCACTGATGGCTAATTGCATGAGGAGATCACCAAATTAACTTCTAACCTGGCAGAGTGTACCGAGCAGAGATTGCCAAAGCAGTATGATAATAGTCCATGGGTTGATTTAAGTCTTCCTCAGTTATAGAAACTGGTCCTCTGCTTCCTCTCTACCATTAAAAAAAAAAAAAAAAAATAACTAAAGCTGCTTGCTGGTCTCCCAAACCTTCTAAACACAAATGAGACTTCCCAGTGAAGCCACAGTGCTTGGGAGTTCCACAGGAAATTTCCCCATTTCACAGAATATTCTGATTTGGAAGGGACACACAAGGATCACTAAGATCCAGCCCTTGAGTGAATGGCCCATACAAGGATCAGACCCGAAAACAGAGGTGCTGGAGCTGATGCTTGCTGAAGAGAGGGAATTTGCACCCCTGACAACTCCACAAAAAATCCTATTTTGCAGGAAGCTCACTGAGCCAGGGGATGTCTTCCTTCTGCCCCTTCTCCTCCTGCTTTTTTTTTTTTTTTTTTCCCAAAAAGCTACAGATGTGAAGCTTCAGGGCTTTGATCCAGGGAGATCTGGAAGCCTGTGGTGTCTCTGCAGGAGTTGTCCCAGGGGTCACACACTTCCCGGGGGATGCTGTGCCTTCCTCGAGCACCTGCCTTTTCCCTGGAAAAAACTACCTTTACAAACCTGGATTGGTGAGAACTGTGGGGTGCCTCAGCTCTAAGGAGCAAGGGAGGCTGGTTGGCAACTCTTTTTTTGTAGCTGTGTTAGGGAAAGGAGGAGCTGCTTTGTAATTCCCACAGGGAATTCCTCACAGCCTGTGGAGTTGTCTGCGGGGACACAGGGGAGGGATGGATGTTACTGACGGTGGGAAAAGCTGGACTCAGGGAAAGGATGGGTGTTACTAAGAGTGGGACTGTTTCCTTGACAGATGAGAAACTGTTTACCCAAAAAGTGACAGAAATTCTCTGGATTCTTCATTAATCTGAGAAACAATTAGAAAAACTGGTCGAAGCTGCAACCCAGGAGATTTCCTGAGTAGAGCTATGATGGAGATAAACACATTAGGCATTTCCCTCCTCCTCTGAGACTTGAGAGGAGCTGAATTCAATTAGTTTTAAGTCTCTTCTACTGGGAAGCTGCAAATAAAAAGTGCTCTCTTAAATCAGATATACAGACCATCTAATTCAGGTCTTTGCTGGTAAGAAGGAGCATTTTATGAAGAACCAAAGCTTTCAAGGCCCTATTCAAACAAGCTGAAAGGCCATTTTGAGCAAAGACAATTTCTTGCAGCATCTGGAGGGGAGCAGAAACACTCACATCCACGGCTGAGCAGAGGAGAATTGGTACAGCCACAAAAAAAAAAAAAACAAACCTACAGCCTGCTGGCAGCACAAGGATTGCTGATCAAAAACTGCAGCAGGAATGGAAGGAAAACACAGCTCCCTCCATGCTCTGGCTTTTCCCAGGAGCCAGGCACGAGAGGAACAACTGAAGAGGAGAGCAGAGCTTTGCTGCAGCACCTCAGCAGTGCTGGGTGTGAAGGCACAAGTTCTCTAATTGCACAGAAGTGCAGGAATGGCCCCCAATAAAACAGGTCATTAAGCTGTGTGATGAGCAGGAACTTCATTGGTCAGGGAAACCTAAAGTAGGTGCAAGGGGAGGGAGATGAATTGGTGAAGCTGGAGGTAACCTGGGATACAGTAGAAGGTAATCAGGTTTCCAGAACACAGGTTTGTCACAGTTCACGACATTCTAGAGCTGGCATTTCTATACACTTTGTGTGCCTCAGATCGTTGTCATATGTTTTTTTTGGTGGCAAAAACAGGTGGAGGCCATTGTCTCCTGCCCTGTCAGTCCCCCAGCTGGCTGAGGACTAGAAAAAATCCAACTGCTATCCTTCCAGGGTATAAAAACCACCCAGTGGCAACCTGCTACACAAGAAATACCACAAGTGTTTCAATATGCAAAGCTTTACTGCTTGATACAAACTGATATCCTGATTTTTTTTCCACAAAGGAGTTTTCTATGTTACAAAACCTTACAATGAACATCATGAGTTGCTCAAGCAAGACAATGGATTTATCCTGTTAATGGTATATCTGGGTGTTGCCTGAGGGTGCTCCTGTTGAACATGTTCTTAATGGTTACATGGCATAAAATTTAACTGATAGATATGATTTTTGTGGTGTGATAGTTACTTGGAGGCTCTGACTAATGAATTTTAAATGGGTGAATTAAAATTCATTAAATATTGACACTGGGAATAAGATATGCCAGCTCAAAATCTCTGGCTGCTTGTAACAGGGGTTCAGAAAGTTAATGGAGCCCTGCAGGTTGTTTTTTGGAGGTTTATAAAGAGCTGCCTGGCCCACTTGCTGAATGCTTCAGCAGAGAGGCCAAGCTAAATGTTTCTCCATGCTTTTAGTAATGAGGCTTTTATTGTTCCGCTCGGGTCGGGGAGGAGACGAAGAAGGAGGCAAAGAATTTTTCTTACCTGAGAGAGGTGAACCACCCCACGAAATGGCAAGGTGACAACTGTGCATAAGAGAATGTGACAGCTCCTAAAAGCTACTCCAGTCTACCACGCTCCCTCTGGGGTGATTATTTTCTGTGATGTGCATTTAAACCGCCCAGATTTCAGGGGCTCGACCAGCCAATTTACATCACACGCTCGGCCCTCCCACCGGAGCAGGAGAGCACTTTGGAGCTGTGCTGGTGGGTACAGCCTTTGCCATTTTTGTGCCAGCTGGTTTGGGTTTCATGTTTTGTTTGTTTGGGGTTTTTTTCCCCCACGGGACACACCTTGTTTGTTTGTTTGTTTTTTGGTTTTTTCCTCTCCTGACTACACAGTGTGAATCGAGGGCTGTGTCCGAATCCCTCGCTCGTCTCGGATTAACTTGCCACAGTCTAAATCCGTAGATAAGGTGGTGCCAGAGGTGGAGTTGGACGGGTGGGTTTGCTTACACTGCAGTCCGTAAAAGAAACAAAAGGCCTTCGCATGCAAGAAAAGAAGAAAAACAAAAAAATGGAGAAAATAAATAAACAAACCAAAGAAGGTAAAATCGAAAGCAAACATGAGAATGAGACTCCAAAAGATCTATTTAAACCAAAAGAGGCTCTAGTTATGGAAACAGAAAAGGCATAGGTTGCATTCAGTGCTTTGGATTGGCTCAGGGTGAACAGTACAGCATTTTCCACATAAGCTTCTTATTTCACCAGATGAAAAGGAAAACTATCTGAGAGAAATTAGAAGGTGACACCGAAATCATTGGTTTTCAACTCTCTGTAAAATTGCTTCTGCAAAAGAAACCACCACATTAACTCATCTGAAGATATTAATTATTAAGAAGCACCTTGCAGTGCAGTGCCAGAAACGGTGTATGTACACACATCTGTGGAACCCTGAATGCCGTGATATTCATCCAAAATACTGCTCAGTAAAGGAACATCCCCTCCTGATCTGAAGCTCTAGGTCTGCTTTAGTCACGGCTTCAGGAATGCATTGCCTTTTACAGACTCATGAAAAGCTTCCAGGATATTCTGTGCCACATTAGCATTTATACCAAACATCTTAATTAGCTGCCATTGTTCTTTAAAATGTATTTGAATAGAAGAGACATGAATGAAACAAAGATATCAAGATATTCTTCGTGCATTTTGTGTTGAAATGGATTAAAGTACTACTCAGAAAGCTGCAATATGTGCAAATACATTAATCCTTTGTCTCTGACTTGTTCCAAAACAGGGACACTTTGATTTATACGACCTGAGATGGTTCCACATGAACTGTGTCTCTTCCTGGACATTGTTTTCAGTGAGGGTTTGCTCAAGTAGATGTGGGGATGCTCCTGCATGGCCAGGAACTGCCCTCTCCTGCAGGATACTGAGAGGACCAAGCCCACTGACAGGGCTTTAGGTGTCATGGACCCAAAATAGCACCACTGGGGAAAAGAAGATGCCTGGTAGGGAACCAGCTCCCTTCCCTTCAGCAGGTGTGGGGCCTTGGTTTGTGGCATTCTCTTCCTGGCAGCAGGGACCTGCAGGTGATTTATCCTATCCAAAATCCTCTCCAGGCCCTCAGCCCTGGCTGCTTGGTCGCTCAGGTGTCAATCCCTCCCACGTCCCACCCCCACTGCTGTACATGGCTTAAACTGCAGCTCCCAGAGCGAAATCAGAGTGTTCTCCTTCTCCTCCCACTCACCCCTGCTGCCTTTGTTCAGGGCATTTGTCTCAACAGTCATTTCTAGGCACTCATCAGCCTTGCAGGATCACACTTTGGACCAGGAGGATGAAATGCCCACGGGAAAGCTCCTTTCACATCTCAAAGTGCAAAACGAGCTTTAAAAACTCCCTTGGAAGGAGAGGGATCCTGTCTTAGAAGTCTGAAGTGAGGAGATAGGAACCTCTTGGTGACTCAGGGGCCACCCTGATCGTCAGGGCCACCCACCAACCCTTCAGTGTGGAGGGAGCATTGTCCCTATGGCAAATCCTGCTGAAGGGAAGAGGATCAGGGCATCTACAGGAGGGCCACATCAGGGTCCAGGACATGGCCAGGACAAACAGCACCAGGGTAGGCAGCCAGAGCAAGAGGGTTGGCAGCTTCCCTGCTCATGCCTTTCTTTGTTTGCAGTGGCTGGTGGGTCAGTAAATGGGTGTTTATACTCGATTGCAATGATTGATTCTTTCTCACAAACTGCTGGAATGCTCAAGGCATGATTTATACACAGCATTTCCTTTGTTTTCCATCTGCCCTTTCAAATTGCTCATTACACTTCAGTGGAGCTATAACCAGAATTTCTTTGGCTCCATAATCTGCTTTTACAGTGGCATTCATCACCTTTCAGGAGTTCTCCTGAATGCTCTGAAGTGCATCCTTCAGCACAGCCTGTAAACCCCTGACTCTGAAAAAAATTGCTCTCTAGAGCGAGAGGAGAATCACACTTGGGGATTTGGACATTCATTCCTGTGTTACTCATAGGGATGACGTTAATGCCATATTAAAAAACCAAACTAAACAAACAAAACACAAACAAAAAACAAAACCAAACAACAACAACAAAAAAACCAAACAACCCCCCTAAAAAACAACCAAAAATCCAAACAAACAAACAAAAAACAAATCAAACAACAACCCCCCCAATAAACAAAACAAAATAAAACACAAACCAAGCAAAAAAAAACAACACAAAAAAACACCGAACAAAACCAGAAAAACCAAAACCCCAGTTGTGTTTTCTTCCTTTGCAATGCAATCTATGCTTGAAGTCTTAAAGATCAAGCAGAAACTGTTTAAGAAATATACTACCCTTGTTTTCCACTGCCCTACTAAGCAGCACTAATTGGACCGTGGGTGAAGCACTTCCCTGTTCTTATTAATAAATTATTTGTTATTAGGGCCAGAAATGCCTGCTGAGAGTTCAGCAACACACAGCCTACACTCCAGCAAAGAGAACTGCAACACAATTCCCCCCACCCCCCCATTCCCAAACCTCATCCCCCCAGGAGCACAGGGATGCTGGCAGGGCCTGACTCACCTGCTCGATGTCGCTGTTCTTCCTCGATTTGTAGATGAACTCCCCGATGGCTACAAACACTGACAGAACCAGCCCTGCAGCCAGCACGATGAAGATGCCCCCAATATTCTCCACCCCGAGGGCACTGGCTTCTTTGCTGTCCTCCTCGGGGCACCCGTTGCCTCTCCACCACTTCTCCTTCATCATGTGCAGCTTTCCCTCCTCCTGCAGCTGGAGGATGGCGATGGTGATCTTGTCTCTGTAAGGAGACCCTGCAAATGGGAGAGCAAGGCCTGTCAGTGCCACCCTCTGCAGCCAAAGTGCTGCCTCATCTCAAGGCTGATCATTCCTTGCTTTCTCTACGGCACAGGTGGGAAGTTGGCGTCCGCCCTGGGGACTTAAAACCAGAAGGCTCCGCTGGTGTAGTTATTTGAGAATTCATTATCCTTTCTAGGGTCTCCTCCTGAGGTTTATTTAAGCCTTGGCAGTGGGTTTTTCTTGCTCAGTAATTCCTCCATATCATATTTGAATATCGCTTTGAGCATCCTGTGGGAGAATTTCCGCTCTGCCTCTCCTCTGTCGACTTCAACATCTGTTTGTTTTTCCTACTGCATGTAAATGAGTGGCTGCTGAGAAAAGCCCACAGCCACCCAGAGACTTTCTCCTCTCATTTATACCTGGATCAACCCACAGCTCCACTTCAGCTTCTTATAAGAACATGGGGCTGCCCAGTCCTTTTTTAATGGGACTTGCAACAAGAGTGGCATTGCAAGCTGAAAATAGCAACTATTTCATGTTTTGCAGGCCAACAATTAAAGCTATTGCAATTGTCTACATGATCAAGGCAAACAAACTTTTAAGGCAGATCGTGTGCCAGCATTCCAGAGATCTTGTGGTCCATGTGGACACAGACTCCTTAGAAAAACCTCACTAAGGCACCACTGCTGTGTCTTTACACATCAAAACAGCCTCGGAAATTCGGCTTCAAATCTTCAGGTGTCTTCCTCATATTGCTGTGCGGGACATTATTAAAAATGATTGTACCACGAACCCAAGTGCCCCTCCCTGCTTTCCATTTCCTTTAGCCCCCAGCCCTGTCTGAGGAGAAGCAGCAGGAGAAACACTGCAGTTCTTCATTTGCTGTGCCAACACTCAGCTGTTTTTCGGAGCGTCCCACTGCCGGCACCAGGCCATGCTGTGACCACAGATGCCAAGAGACGCGTGTCAGGCTATCCAAAATCCATCTGGGAAGCCAGCACTCAGCAGCCACAGCTTGAGGGAGCCAGCTTTGAAAGGAAAATATGCCCTGCTGTAAGGAGAGATGATTTGTATGCCTGTTGTTAAAGGCCCCAAAATCACACAGCAGAAAACAAACCGGAAACAACTTCGCAACTGGCTTTGCACGGAGAAGTGAATTATTGCCAGTGAAAACAGTAGAGAGAGAAGAATTGTTTCTAGCTTAGGAGATGTTTGTGGCCCTGATAGACTGTGGGACTCATCCATTCTCCCCTGTCTGAAGGGACAGAGCTGTTGGGTAAAGTGGAGCAGGCAGAGTCACAACGCAGGATTTGTGGGAATGTTCATCCTTTCTCGTGATGTTTATGTTGCCATCAGGACTATCACCATTCATCCTGAGGGTAACAGGTACATCCATATTTCTTTGTGCTTTTAGAGTTTGTCAGGTGTGCGTGGAGTGCTGAGTTGGTGGTGTTTTATTGGTAAGTTAAAAAAAAGACAAACACAAATCCATCTCAACCCCTCTTTGAATATTCAGCACATAATTTCTGGCCTCTGAGCTGTTAACAAACTACCTCTTAGGCCAAGAACTGCATTTATCTCCTTTCTTAGCACTCTCCCAAGTAGCTGGTAATAGCTTTAGTGTTGGAATTACCTGCATCAGCACTCACAGTGATACTGGATTTGGAGAACCTTCAAAATTTATCCTTTCCTGTTTCACTGGGAGCCGTTTAATAATATTCAGATCATTCACACAAATTTTGGAATGCAAGGCATATTTTGCTGCTGGAAACCCTGGCCCTGAGGCTGTACATTCTCCTGAAGGAACAACTTCAGGAGACCAGTTAAGACTTGCTGAGACTTTGATGCCAAGGGTCACAGGCAAGCCTTTTTTGTCTCTTTTATTTTCCATAAAGCCTCTACAATCAATACTCTGGAATGCTGTGAGAAAAATAAGAGAGCCTTTGGGGTCCACCTGAATAGTGGAAGGTTTATCTTGTTCATGAAATCAATCCTTTATAAGATGCTGGATGGTACTGAATTATTCCACAGTGCTTGGGGGTATCTATTCCCTTGAATTGTGCTGGGCTTCCTTAAGAAAAAATAAAGGTGCATTTATCATACAAGAAACATCTTATAAATATATTTCACAGCTGTTATTTCCAATGGATGCACTCTCTCTGAGGATTACCATCTGTTCCAATTATTCCTTCATTGTTCTTGCTTTAAAGCGTGGCAGCTTTATAACTGCAGTGAAGCTCTTGCCATACATTTGTCTTTCTTCAGGATTTTAGCTTTTGTATCATTTTCCTCGGGCTGTGAAGGCTGTGCTCACAAAGCCAGTGGAAAAAAACACACAGTAAATGTTGTCTGTGTGACAGTCTGAGCTCCTCAGCAGCAGAAAGAATGACAGTTCAAAGTGCAGGGGGTGTTTCTCCCTTTTTTATATCGGCTCTACCAAGCAATGGATGAACCAGGCCCACAACCTGGGCTAGTGGAAGGTGCCCCTGGAGGTGGAGGGGCACGGCAGGAGGTGGAATGAGATGATCTTTAAGGTCCCCTCCAACCCAAGCCATTCTATAATTCCATCTGCACCCCAAAGAGAGGTGCATGAAGGGAGATGAATCTCTGACTCATTTAATGACCCCAAAGCAACACGTAAGAACAGCTGCAAGGTTCTGCATCAATCTCTCTGAACTCTTTCCAGTAGACCTTTTTTTTTTTTTGCATATCCAGTGCCCTTTTTGAGATCTTCTGATGGTAGAGAATTAAAAAGTGTGTCAGTTTTCTGTGCTGTTGTGCTTGGGAATAATCAGCCCTGGGGAGCCAGATTTTTTCCTGTTCCATAGGATTATAGAATCACAGGATGGTTTGGGTTGGCAGGGACCTTAAAGATCATCCAATTCCACTCTGCTGCCATGGGCAGGGACACCTCCCACTAGACCAGGTTGTTCCAACCTGCCCTTGGACACTTCCAGGGACAGGGCAGCCACGGCTTCTCTGGGGAAACCCCACCCTCACAGCCAAGAATTCCTTCCCAATATCCCACCTCACCCTGGCTTTGCCAGTGTGAAGCCATCCTCCCTTGTCCTGTTTCCAGGAGCCCAGGACCGATTCAAAAGGCCATATCCTCAGCTTCTGGGCGAGCTCCAGCCCAGCTGTGCCCAAAAGCCCCTTACCAATGGGGGTTCCCACGCCGTAGCCTTTGGAGTCGATGAGCCCCCCGATCTGGGTGAGGTTGCAGTTCCTCTGGGTCACGTACTCGATGCTGGTGGACTCCATGAGCAGGGCATAGTCCGTGGTGAGCACCCTCTGGATCCCCTCGTCGTTGTTCTTCACCAGGGCCGTCTGCTGCCGGCTGCTCATGAACGCCCACATCTTCTCATACGTGGAGATTTTGGATTTCTGAGGGGAAGGTGGGAAGGGGGGGCAAAGGAAGGCAGACAGTCACACCAGCACCCAGATTGCACTTGCCAAATACTCCTCAGCCTGGATCACAGGAGAGGTCCTGTGGCACGGAAAGATCCTTTTCACTCCAGCTCAGCTCCTCCAGCCCTCGAGTCGCAGCTTCGTGGCTTTTGGGTACCCCTGGGCATGGGGGTGCCCCCAGGGTGGATGTCTGCCCAGGCCAGCTCAGGGCCTCAGAGCTCCCAAAAAAAGGGGCTGAGTTACCCTTAGAATGTAATGGCAAAGGTGCTTTTTTCCTTAAATATGCTGTAACACAGGTGGGGTGCAGGGATGGAGTAACTGCTGCCCAGAAATCCCTGCTCCTGCCTTCTCCTAATTCCCAAGTCTCTCCCTGTGTTTGTGCTTAGCTCAGGATGTACATGCAGTATTTTACAGTCTGAGGGAGGCACAGTTGTGCCCTCACAGAGCACAGAATCTTCCCCTGGCATAAAGAAGTACCTGTCACATTTATTGTACAGAGACTCACTCCGGGATTTTTTATTTTTAGTTTTGGGCAGCACGAAGAGCTCCTAATCTTGTGAGGATCTGGAGGGGCTTCTGCAACAAAAACAAAAACACCTTCTATCTGTTTGTTTGTGCTGTGTGTGTTTACAAGTGGGGGAAATTGCATTTTTCGTGCATCTTTCACTGTGTCGCCTTCACTCTGCCAGGGAATCCATCCCCAATTTCTGAACAAAATTAGTGTACTTTCCCTTGTGCTTGTGTACACTTGTATTTCGGGCACAAGTAAGGCAGTATGTGCAGTGTATAAATATTTAATCACCTCATCTGAAATGTTCCTTTTGAAGGCCTATACATTCTTTTAAGCCGACACATATTTCAGCCTGAGGGATTAATGGTGCAAAAAGAAATCGGTGTAAAGCTGAAAACAGCTCCAGGAATTTGCTTGAACTTCTCATTTTGAACCTGAGAAGCTATTTCCTCTAAAACCACATGGAAACAAGAGGTTTTGAGGTTTTGTCTCTGATGCTGGGTTTGACTTCAGAATATCAATGGCAGTGACTGTCTTTGGGCACGGAAGAGCTCTCAGCTCAAGGGATTTTCCCAGAGTCTTTCAGAAGATGGCACAGCTGATTCCTGCTGCCTTATACCCCTGAGGAGAGTCTGGTCCTTGCCTTACAAAGCTTCCAGGAATATCTCCAGGTGGGTTTCCATCTCAATGGAGATGTCAGCTCATCATTTCAAGGACTGGCTATAATGAAAGCCAGCCAAAGATCTTCCTCATGGTGAGGGGGGACTTGTTGTGTTTCAGTTTGTGGCCATTGCTCCTCATCCTGTCACTGGCACCACTGAACAGGGTCTGGCACCTTCCTCTGACAGCCCCTGGAGATATCTGTGTGGACTGATGAGATCACCTCTCAGCCTTCTCTTCTCCAGACTAACCACAGTCTCCCACAGTCTCTCCTCACCAGAGAGATGCTCCAGACCCCCTCATCATCTTTGTGGCCTCTGCTGGACCCTCATATCTATGACAGCATTGAAACATTCTGGATGAATGTTATTCCTTTTCGCCTCATCAGGGCTTCTGCTTAAAGCAGGGCAGGGACTCAGGCTGGAGCAGCTCATGTTATTTTGCCCAAATGCTGCTTCCCCACAGCGCCTGATCCCCTTGAAAGGCACTGCATGTTGGACTGTCTACAAACACCATCCTTAAATGCTCCAGGGAGAAGCCTGACACCAGTTCATCCCGTGCTTAACTTCCCTGCTGAGACTGCTGATGGAGCTGCTAATTAATTCTGACTGTCACAGGATTTTTGGGCACGTATTCTGTATTTATAGCTTGGTGGCTTTTACGTTGACATTTGATGAGATTATTCATTTTGCAGGTAATTAATACTAATAATTAGGAAAAAAAAATAAGAGCACAGATATCTACAAAGCAATTAGCCATAGAAAACTGCCTTTTACTTACTGATGTGTTCATGTGTTTATGAGGCCTTTGTATTGGTAGTCTGTGCAATGTTGACCAGGGAGCACTTAAAAAAGGGACAAATAAAGTTGCATTTGGACTTGCTGGCAGTATTATCAGTGTAAAAATGCGACTTTCTCTGAAGGAGAAGTAGAATTTTCCAGGCAAGTGGCTGGAAGAAAATGAGATCCCACCCTGAAGCAACCTGGAGGAGAGGATTCCCAGGCTCCCTTCAGATGCCCCCATCCACAGGCAGGTGGGTTTGGCCCTCACAGCAGTAAATCACCAGACTGTTTTTCCATGTGCCTTGGGGAAAAACCCCCCAGTTTTCCTACTGCTGGGTTTGGGTAAATGCTGATATTTACCTAATCCTGCTAATCCTGCCAAGATCTGCGATTCCTGCTCACCATTTTTCCTGGAGCGCCGGGGGGAGTCTCCGGCCGGCCAGGCCTGGCTGGTGCCGTCTTACCTTGAAGAAGGTCATTGTGGATCCATCTCTAACAGCCCCGTACTCTATCTTGGTTTGCTTTGCCAAATCATCTGCCGAATCGATGGGCGATTCCATCCTCTCCACGGTCAGGAAGGCAGCCAGGTTGGCAGTATAGGATGAGATTATGATTAAGGTGAAAAACCACCATATTCCTCCAACTATTCTGGTAGAGAGAGCTTTGGGCATCAGCTCTGATCCTGTTACGATACCACCAAAACAATCATATTAAAATGATGCTGAAAGATGCCCTTCCTGATGCCACAGACTGTTTTTTAAGGCACGGAATGCTTTTATGAGCTGCAGGATGATAAAATGATTTAAACAATAATCTCACAGATGCACAGCTAACATTTATAATGGGAACACACTGTGAAGGGGATGTATGCCATGATACATGACAAATGGAATGATCCTTGGGTCTAAGCCCCTTTACATCCCTGAGCTAACCATCATTGTAATATTAACCTCTTCCACCCCCAGCAGGCTATCCTAGTATCTTGGGCTGTTTACTGAATCCCTTTTTGCCTGCACACTGGAATCAATTTTTAACCAAGGATCTTTAGCAGAATCTTACAGGCTGCCTGACAGAAATATCTTACAGGAGAAACCTGCCCTGTGCATCCTATTGACGTATCTGAGCAGACACAGGGAGATCACTGCAGTCCCATTGAACTCATCAGCTGTGAGAACCTCAGCTCCAACCCCAGAAAACCTCTTTTTATAAACATGAGCTTCACGTTTGAAAGTTCAGGGGGTGAACGGGCACATCCTTTGGATCTACAGGGCAAAGTTTTGGCCGGTGTATTTAACACTCCTTGTTGCTGAAAAGGGTTTAGGAGATCTGCCTGCAGGTCACACCTTATGTTTTGCTTCTGTTCAAATGTTAAATCCTCAAGCACTGTCTCAGATTCTCCGAGTTGCCCAAGTAAAAAGCTGCCTTGGCTCTGAAGTACATTGTTTAAAGTGCCATTGCCATAACACCCCGCAGAACAGCACTGAAATGTTTTCTAAACAGCTCAGATCACCTGTATTTAAGGCACACAAGTATTTCTAAGCATTTTGGCACAAGTTCTGTGCTCTTTCTTTTAGGTGCATCCCCACTGAGCTCCCCTCATTGTGTGGGATACCAGAATCTGATTCAGCAAAGCTCTTAGGCAGCCACTTGAGTACTTTCGACCTCAAACTTAAGTCTTTGCATAATTATTTTCCTGATGAAGGATGGACTTAAGAAAACACTTAAGTGCCTGCGAAGGGAGATCTCAGCACGGTAAAGCTTTTGATGTGACAAACACATTTTTATTCCTGGAAAATCATGTTGATATCTCTCCCCAACTATTTTGTGAGTTCTGCAAGAAATTTCAATCTGTGGCAGAGAATATTTTTAGACTTTGCAAAAACTTTGAAAGTGACTTTTGGGGCAGAGACTGAAAAGGTAAAAACTTCCCAAACAACCAGCAAACACGTCTAACTTAGCTTTGTAAACACATACACACTTCCTTAAAGTCAAAGCTAAGCATAGCCCAAGGGTTGACAGAACTGTCAAAATGTGAGGGCAGTCTAAAAGCAAAAACTCTCACTTTAAGTTTTCAAGGCCAAATGTACTTGTTTCCAGAGCTGTAGCTCTGTCTGGGTTTATATTTGTGGTCTGCTGTACTTTCTAGCTTTGCAGAACAGATTTTTTTAAAATACAATGAATTGATTTTTTTTTTATTATTGTTGCTGTATTCTGTAATGTTGTTGTATTTCTAAGCTGGGGTTGACCTGCATAAACTGCTTCTAGGAGTGCTGATTCAGGTCATCCTGAAGGTGTTATTGCTTTTAAGCTTAGACAGCAACACAAATAGAATTTCTGCTCTTGGACCTGACTCTGACATACACTCTGACATCCTGGGAATGCACAACAGCAGGTACCTTGCAGACCCCTTAACCAGCAGCCCTGAAATCTGTCAGTGCTGCACAGGAGGAGGCGGAGAAGCCCTGAGTGCTGCCCTCGTGGGGTGAGACACCAAACCTCCTGTGATCTCCCACAGCAAAATAGGGTTTGTGGAAAGCAGCAGAATACATTCAGTTCACTTGAGCTTTGAACCCCCAGCCTGCTAATTGTGCAGTGAGTGACTTTTGGGGGGGAGCAGAGCCCACCATGGGCAAGGACACCTTCCACTATACCCAGGGTGCTCCAAGCCCTGTCCAACCTGGCCTTGGACACTCCCACGGATGGGGCAGCCACAACTTCTCTGTGTGGCGCTCACCACCCTCACAGCCAGGAATTCCTTCCCAATATCCCATCTAACCCTGCCCTCTGGCAGTGGGAAGCCATTCCCCCTTGTCTTGTCACTCCAGGCCCTTGTAAAAAGTCCCTCTCCATCTTTCACACGGTGTCCCTTCAGGTCCTGGAAGGCTACAATTATGTCACCCTGGAGCCTTCTCTTCTCCAGGGGAACCCCCCCAGCTCTCCCAGCCTGGCTCCAGAGCAGAGGGGCTCCAGCCCTGGGAGCAGCTCTGATGCCTTCTCTGGACTCTCTCCACATCCCTGTGCTGTTCCCCAGGGCTGGAGGCAGCTCTGCAAGGTGGGGTCTCACCTGAAGGGGCAGAGGGGCAGATTCCCCTTCTCTCCTGCTTCCCACGCTGTGGGATCAGGACAGGTTATGATCCATGCTCACCCCCTTCAACCTGCACCCTCTCCTGAACCAGCTGCTCCTGGGCTGACCCACTCCCTGGCTGAACTGGGGCTCTGAGGGGAAAGCTTTCCTATCTGCGAGTGCTAATTTCTCTGAATGAATTGGATGAAATGTGCCCCGTTTGGATGGTTTCAGAACATGAATAACACATCCAAGACTTCCAGGGGAAAACAGGGGAAGCAGCATCTAAATAAAAACGTTGCCAGCAAGACTCGGGGGCAGAGACAATACTTGCTGAAGTCTCTCTAGTGCCTTTTTATGGCAGACATGACAGCCAATCCTGATCCAGACTTTGCTCACGCTCTGTAGAAAAGAGAAAGTCTGATCATCACATTTTAAAATTTAAAAAAAAAAAACAAAAAAGAGTGGCTTCCAATCAAGCACAACGAGCAGCTGCTGCCAACAGGAAAGAGCCCAACGCTGGACGCAGAGTTTCCCGACCATTCCCATCATGTCCAAACTCTTCACATTGACAATGATGCACAGACAGTCACACGCACCACAAGTTTGTACATGGAAACATTTGTGTTGCCTTACAAATGTTTGGGGTTTTTTCTCTTTCTTTCTTTCCTTTTCTTTCTTTGTTTTGTTTTTGTTTGTTTGTTTGTTTGTTTTAATCTTCTTAAAAGACAAGCAGAGTCTGGTTGGGGCTGACTGTCATGTACCCAAGGTAGTGGTAACGAGCAGACACTGCATCCCACAGTTTGCTGTGGATGATGGTAAACTCCAAAAAAAGGCAGTACATGGAAACACAGAATCCTGGGGCACTTTCACACAAAGGGGCAGTCACAGTTAGATACACACACCTGCCTGATACTGTAAAACCTCAGCCTGTGTTTTACTGGTAACTTGGAAGGCAGACAAACCCAAAAAAGCGATGCAGAAATGCTCTTCTTTCATCCAACCTCCTTCCAAGTAATTTCTGTGGGGAAGCTCTGTGTGCTCTCAATACATTAGTGCGCCACTAAAAGCAAGTGCATCCTAGGTTCAATACCAACTTTATTCTCTACCACAGCTAGGAAAAAAATCCTCCTCATGTTTGGCTTTTTTGTCACTGCTACTCATGTCTGTTAAAGAGGAAAGAATAAACTGTACCTGTATGAATGCAGAGATGGTTTTATATTCCTTACTTTAATGTTTAGGAATTTAATATCAAGGTACTACTGGGCTTTCCTCTGGATTGCCTTTTTGGTTGTTGTTGTGAGGTGAGGGTTTTTTGGTTTTTTTTGGTTTTTTTTGGTTTTGTTTTGTTCAACTTTGATTTAACTTGAAATGTTTGTCAGAAAATATTTTCATTCCTTTCAGTGGAGCCCAGTTTTGGTGAATAGTGATTTAACTGGAAACCTTAGAACATAAACAACTGTGTTTATTGCATATGTCTGTTTGACTTTCCACATGGAGTAAACTTCACTGCCCTTCCTTGTCAACTGAGTAAAATGCCAGTTGTTTCCAAAATCATCAGCAACAGGGACTTGTGACTGGGGTAAGGCTCCTAGGGTTGGATGCCTTTACAGAAGGATGGGGCTCATACCTGCAGAAAAGCCATAAAAAAAAGGGTTTGGGTTTGGTTTTGAACAACGAGTTTGACAAGTGCCAGCAAACTTAACAACCATTCAGAAGAAAGAGCATCTTTCCTTTGTTTGGCAGACAGAACAGTTTTTCTAGGGTGGCTAAGGCCGGTTACTGTTGGGAGGGAGCCCAACATCCTCCTGTTGCCAAACCTCTTATACCAACAAACTCAACTTCAGCACGAAGCACCTCATAGCCCTCTTGCAATTATTTTCCATTTCAGCTCCAGGAGCTCCAGTGTGGCCCTGCCTGCTTTCCCTCTCTCTCAGACGCTTCCCCTCCTTCCTCCTGCTCTGGGTTCCACAGGTTCCCCTCCTGTGCCTGCTCCCAGTGTGCAGTGGCACATCCTTCTCTTCCTTTTCTTCTATCCTTAGCCTCCCTGAGATCAGGTTTTACAGTATGAGTTGCATTTACAGGGGGGGGTGGAGTTTACCAGCACAGAAGCCCTTGAGCAGACTGTGGGACGTGTGCGATAACGAAGTGTAACCGGTGTACCTTGCTGCATGAGAGCTCCAACTCCAAACCAGAAACTATTTAGTAAAGTAAAATTGTTTTCCACCACGTCTGAGTCTGGGTTGCATGGGTGGGGGTTATACCACTCGTAGGGTGTAAACCTGTGGCAGTCAACAGAAAGAGTCCGTAAACAGCGAGTACACACAGCGAGCCTGCCGAAAAAACCGCGCCGCGTGGGGAGGGTGGGGAGGGCAGGAAGGACACAAGGAGGGGGAAACCTCAGCTGAAAGGCTGTCCCTTAGGACATCTCGCAGCTGCCTCGTGCCTGGATCTAGGACAGGGCTACTCCTGCATCTAGGGCAGGGTTATTCCTGTGTAGAGCCCTCGAGGGGGAGAGGCTGCAGCCACTCCCTGCCTGCTCCGAATCTGCAGGGCCCTCGGGCGGGACAAGTGGAAGCCACGTAGCTGCTCCTTGGGAGAGCATTTAGGACCTGGGAAGGAGTAGCAGCCCTCTAAAGGCAGCCAGAGTGAGCTGCCTGTGGTTGAGGTGCATCCAGCAGACATCCTCTCCCTGAACAAAAAGCTGCCCACCACTGGAAGGCGTTCGGGGGCAGCTGCAGGGCCAGAAAGCCACAGGGACACGTGGTTTTGTCGTTGTTGGGAGAGAATTCTGCCTGTAGTGGTAGAACTGTGGTCTAACTACACACTGTGCCCCTCCTGCTCTGCACAGCACCTCGCAGGACCACGTGAAAGGGCCATTTCTCCCCCAGGCACCTTTGCCTGCTGTTGCTTCCCACCGCTGCGTGGCTTCCTGCATACTCCTCCTGAAGTTTAGGAATATTCTTTGCAAATATCATGCCCATACACTCCAATTACTGTTCCAACGATATAAATAAGCATGGAGTTTGCTCAGCTGAAGCAATGAGCTCCCTGGTAATAACAAACCCCACTAATTGGAGCAGAGAGTAGCTTAGGGTGCCACCAGCTGCACAGTATCACCGCCACCACCACAACGAGAGCCTCAAAAACCGTGACAAAACATGCAGTTTTCGGGTTCAAGACACAACAGCTCTGCACACACCCCTTAAAAGAAAAGCAGTTACCAAGTTGTGTGTCTCAGATTTATGCCAGAATAACAGAAGCAGGTGCTGTGTAGTAACCACACTGTTCCCAACTCACTTCATGCACACCTGGGGAAACACATCCTCAGCAAGAGCCCCACAATTAGGGCCAGTAGGCTGCTGACAGCCACAGGAGTGAAGAGGTCTCCCCTCCACAGCATCCCAGAGTGCTCACAGAGGACAGTAAGAGCAGTGAATAACTCTGCCTGACCTGCCTGGGAAGCCCAAGGTTGGGATCTTGCAGAGTTTCAGACAGCCACCACCTTCAGTAGGTTGGATACAAACATCTCGATGGTGGAAAGAGCAAAACAGCCATTTGCTGGAAAGTGGCAATTAAATTCTGGCAGCAAAACTCTTGCTGCCAGACTGGAGAGATTTTTATGGCTCTGGGTATGTATTTTAATGTGTTAGTAGGGTATAGATCTCCTCTCCACCTCTAAACAAAAGCTGATTTTCTGCTCGTGTTCCTATTGCTGTGCTGAGCTATAGGAAGAGGCTGGTTTACAGTTCAGCTCTATTCCACTGCTCAGACCTTTTGTTTTCCTGGCCTTTTTCCCATGGTTTTCTCCCTCTTCAGCAATAGCTGTGCTGAGGTTTCTGATAAGTATGAGATGCTCAAGGTCACCTCAGCACCTTTTTCACACGGGCTCTGTGTGACATTATTCACCTCAGCTACTTGGCTCTCCCTTCATTGACGTAGCAGCACAGCTGACACGGCATTAGCAGGAAATTTTGGCAGAAAACACCTTGTTCATTCACTGTCAGCGTACTTGGAACAGAGCTTTGTCAGTCTGCAACCCTTCACAGTGATAAAAACTTCAGTGTTTGAGTTCTAAAATTAATGTAACTATTACAGGGCTACACAAGGATTAGAGACAAATGAGAAATTATTCAGCTGCTGAAAAGTCTAAATAAATAATAGGAAGATTATCCCATTCTATGGAAATTATTCCCAGGTATTTGTCTTCCATGAACTGATGTATAAGTACAGTTAACTGTTTAATTTACTGTGGCAGTGCTAAAAATTGGATGGTACATGAGGTCCTTAGAACCAATCTAACCTATATTTGCCGAAAGACTTTACAAATCTTACAGAAATCTTGATGCATTTGGAGACATGAGCAGGTCTAGATGTGGGCAGCAAGAAGGGCTTAGCTTAAAATTTGTAAATCTAAATTAACATGACACGTGAACCCAATTTTCTGTACTCCTTCAACCTCCACAGATGCATTTTAACAGAGCACTGCTTTTAGGCATCAGCTCAGGGAGAGCATTTGTGACAGAAAAAAACCTAAGCATTCAGAAAATGATGGTTTCTGCCGAACTGGGGCATTCTTTTTCTCTTTTTCTAGAAGAGGTGGGTTATAAAAATGAGGTCTACTGATCTGTTCCTGTTGTTTCTACTTGATCTGTTTCTGTCGTTGCAGGTCTGGGTTTGTGCTGTGTGTTGTGAACGTGTGTGCGGTGTCTGTACCTCTAGTGACATGTGAGCCTTTCAGCTAATTTTAGCCATTAATTGGCCATTAATTTTAGCCATTAATTGGCCCTTAATTTAAGCCATTTAATTTAGCCATGTCTGACGAATAGGCAGAGGCCTCAGAGGTTATTGTGTTGTGAAACACTGCAGTAGGAGCCCCACCAGGAGAGGAGCTGCAGGATGAGCTCACAGCTCCTTAGGTATCTGTTAATCAGATCCCCTGTAAATCCTCCTGCTGCAGGAAAAGCAAATGAACACACAAACTGACTTCAAGTGGTGATCACAACCCACCAGGAGACACAGATCTGCGGGGAAATCGGGCTTCACTGGTTATGCTGCTCCCGGAATTTTTGTTTTTTAACAGAACGCAGCTGGAAAAGGGCAAACCTATGGATTTACCAAAAGGCTGTGTTTGGGGGCAATTTTTAACAGCCAAGAGACAAAAGCAAATAGGTAATGATTTTTTTTTTTACCGTGGTTCATTTCCTTTTGCTTTGCTCCTGGCCACGAGTCTGCGAGCAGACCAAGCACCCTGAAACCTATTTATTCTTCCAAAGCTGATGCCCTTATTTTAAAAAACAGAAGCACTGAGGGTAACTTGGGTTTTGTTTTCCCTTCCACTGTGCTGAGGGTTGTGGGATATTCTCAGCCTTGGCACACAACTGCAGAAAAGTCAATCTGTCGGAGTCGAGCAGATTTAATATTAGTCATGAATGAGATCATGATTTGAGTACAGTAGGAGTTATTATTTATGGCACAGTGAGCCACTAAGAGCTCGTGGGAAGTCATGACTAATTGTACACAATCCCACAGCTGCCAGGGATGGATAAACTCCTCTTTTACCTGGGGCCAGTACTGGTAACTTAACCCATGGCCCCTCCTGCTTTATTTCACAGAATCATTCAGGTTGGAAAAGATCTGGAAGATCATCAAGTCCAACTTTTGACTGATCGCCACCAGGTCAACTGAATTGTGATTCCTTTCTCCCCCTTCTCACTCTCAGTGATTTAAAGGAAAAAAAAAAAAAAAGCAAATCCCACAAATGTCTCTGCTTTGGTACCAGCTTAAAAACATGGAAATGAGCAAAGCATTCACACAGGTTCGGCCCCCTGGGCCAAGGGTTGTTCAGTGGGCCGTGGCAAAATGTGTGTTTGAGGCCGGTCCCCCAGCAGAGCTGCTCATGTGAGCCAAGGCTTTGCAGGGCTGTGCCTTGCAGGGAATTGGAGGACGAGCAGAAAGAGCCTCATTTGACCTGGCCCACACAGAAGTGAAAGTCAGGCCCAGTGTGCTGAGTTATCAGGATCATTGGTTCAGATTACAGCTGGTTTATGACCTTCGAATCGGGTATATGTACGTATACATTGGAATACAGACATGATTGTTGACTTCTTAAAGTTGAGTGCCATCATCTGCAATAAAACCTGCAGCATTTCTGTTACTTTCACAGAATCACAGAATGGTTTGGGTCGGGAGGGAGATTAAAGCTCATCCAGTGCCACCCCCTGCCATGGGCAGGGACACCTTCCACTAGCCCAGGTTGCTCCAAGTCCCATTCAACCTGGCCTTGGACACTTCCAGGGATGGGGCAGCCACAGCTTCTCTGGGCAACCTGTGCCAGGGCCTCCCCACCCTCCCAGGGAACAATTCCTTCCTAATATCCCATCTAATCCTACTCTCTGTCTGTTTGAAGCCATTCCCCCTTGTCCTGTCACTCCAGACCCTTGTAAATAATCTCCATCAGTTTTGCAGGCTCCCTTTAGGTCCTGGAAGGGCACAATTTGATCACCCTGGAGCCTTCTCTTCTCCAGACTGAACATTCCCAATTCTCTCAGCCTTTCCCCATGGGAGAAGTGCTCCATCCCTGTTTTGCTGTGATGTGAATGTGTAGTGGGCTTCCAATAATACATTACTTTTCTTCTTATATTTCATATGAAAAAATGAAGGATAGGTTGAGATTAAAAAAAAAAAAAAAAAACCACAACAAGACAGTTGGAAATGAAATTCCAAGGCCACTACCTGAATAACTGTGCCAGTTCAGAGTCTGGGTATTTTTCAGGAGTACAAAAAAACAGCGTGCCTGAAAGGGCAAAACCTCTGACAAGTTTTTCTAAGTTCATTTTCTTTCATGCTTGGTTTACTCCTGTTCAAAGCCCTCAAGTAACTGCCTCTCCAGTGGTCTCTGAGGGCAAGGGAAGTGTCTTGTACCCACTTTGTGAAACCACATCAGCTGTCTGGAGTTTTCAAGGGAAAGTTCAGGGACAGAGTTCTCTGTTGGCCCACTGGACGTGTGACTGTGCCCACTGATCCAGAAACTTTGTGGAGAGCCTTGGAGAGAGTTACAAGCTTTGGGTTTATTTGGAAGAGTGGTGTGTATGTGCTTATTTCCTGCTGGTTTTGAATAGGGACATCACCAGGCAGGAATAGTGAACCCCAGGCAGAGCCTTGGCTGTGCTTCACCTTGAGTGTGTCCCCTCAGCCTCCCAACCACTTTATCTTGCATTTTCAAGCGTGGGTGGGAGGATTAGCTGAACTAATTAAAATCCTTCAGCATAAATACGTTCATATTTTCTTATTTTAACTTTTTCACTGTGTGCACTGTGAGTGGAAGGGAGAAGTGCCTACATGCAAGTCGTATAAACTGCTTTTCAACACAGAGGTGGGGTGTGCCAACAAAAATCCTGTATTCCTCTCCCTTCAGCCCTTAAGGAAAGCAAAATCTCATCACGTTGCCATGCATAGAAGTGACAGCAGTGTGGATGCGAAAATACCAAGGGACCTTGCAGAACATGATGTTTTAGGACTGGATAAAACACTTAGGGTAGTTTTATATTTTTTATACCCTCTGTACTCCCCAGAGCCCAACACCTACGGGAGGAGAGGTGGTTGTTAATGTGGACGCATCCGAAACCCACGTCTTGGGCTTACCTTGCAATGACAAAGAGGACACAGCTGACCCCGAGGCAGGCTAGGAGGACATACATCCAAATATCAGGAGAAAGAGGGTTTAGAAAGGAGAAAACACCCGGGTTGGTGCCGTTGGGCTTCCGGTACAAGATGCTGATTCCCAGCGTCATGAAGGGCTTGGAAAAATCGATGACTTTCTCTCTTACGTAGGTAATGGTGAGAGGAGCAACAGCCAGATCAGCTTTCTGAAAGCACAGATGGGAGAACGCTCATTCTCCTTCTCGCTCAGCAATGAAACAATTCCCTCCATTTCTTCCCCCAGTATTGAAAACTAAACTAAATTTGATCAAAAATCCGAAGCGCGCAAGAAAATGCAACATTTCTGGGGTATCTGGGGGCATGATAACTCTGTTTCCTCTCTCTGCAAGGCAGAGGGGCATTTGGGACTTCCATGTGTGCAGACCAGAGGCCTGCACAGGGCATGGGTAAGGGGGAATTTCAGCCTCCACCGGTGGATTTTGCAGCCAAGGGATGGGCAGGATGTGCCAGCTCAGCACCTGCTACTGCTGGAGGTTCCCCCCACACCTTCAAACTGCTGGTTCAGATGTTGCTACTCTGAAAAGTGGCCATAAAGACTCTATTATAGTATAATATAATAATATAATAAAATTAGTGGCAATAAAGTGGTTCTAAAATATGAAAACTAAAGCAAAGACCTCAGTTTATATTACATATAAAATACCACAGGTGAAAGTAGAATAAAGAGAGAAGGGTTCAGTCTTACATGATCTATGAGCTCTTTGACCATCCCATTCCACTCTCCTTTGTCATTCTGGGCTCCATATTTGCCATCAGAAACTAGTTTGACCTCATAGATGAAGCCCAAAATATTTGACAGCTCCTTGAGTAAGTCCAGGCAGTAACCCTCAAATCTGTCATTTCCATACAAGGGCTTGTCAGACTTCTTGTACATAACATAGGGATCTTCCTACAGAAAAAGACAGTAGACATGTAGGAGGAGACATGAGGTTTGGTTTAGATTATATCAGTTTCTCTACATCACATTAATATTTTCTAAATGGGTTGCAAGTGGATGGAAACCAGTAATTTACTGCATCTGATAAAAGCTGTTTAGGTGTGTTAATAAATTCACTGAATGAATTTGTTAACAGTGGAACTGACCATTCATGGCTCCCAGGAGCTTTAATTACAGCTCAGCAGCTCCAAAATCACACCCGAGATCTGGACCCTACACTGCCACACTCTCTGAGGGACAGAAAGGGGTACAGGAGAGTCTAAATAACAGAAAAAGAATCCATAAGGGGAACATAACATTTTGTATTCTGTGGGAAATAAATCTTTATTGATAAGAAAACTTCAAATGTAGCAAACATCCCTGAGTGGAACAGGCATTCACACAGGGAACGGAGAGCAGCATAGGTAGGGTGCAAAGCACCTTGTTGCTTTTCCCTTTAAAGGATTTTGGATAGGAGAAGATCTGGGCAAGCAGGTTTCTGCAGTTTAATGTGGCAAAAAGGCCTCTGGCAATAGAAAAGTAGTGTAGAAGGGAGGCTTTGAGCTCTGTCCCTCCTCCTGAGGAATTAGGTAGAATAATTGAAAGAAGTGGCATTGCTGGGCAGGCAGAAAGCACAGGGCAGAAAGACCCAGCTGCATATTTTCTATTCATCACAGTTAGGGCATAACTCAATCTGTCTGTCCAGCCTTTGTTGCTCTCTCTCAGCCCTATTTGTCTCATTTTCAGCAAAAAAGAGAAGGATGTATAAGAACTGACTACAAAGCTGAGTATTTGTATGTGTTAACTCTTCTGGGAAGAAAACTACACAGGGTTTGTCTGTGAAATATTGAAGCAATTTTGGAGGCAGAGGTTCCTGAGAGTCTTTCACTGGCAGTGGGGTATTTTTGAATCAATCTTGTGGACAGATTTTATGTCAGTTCTGAGTCTAAATCAAAACATTTGCCTGAGAACAGACTGGTTTTGCACAGCAGTGTTTAGTGTGGAGGAGAACAAGGCTGGTGTGCAGGGTGGAGGTGGTGAAGGTGCTGCTGGAGAGCCCTGCCAGCCTTACCAAAATCGTGGTGACGATGAGGGTCCGGTTGGCCAAGGAATCCGTGATGTTGGTGGATCTGTCCTTGTTGCTGTCAGTCATGTTAAGGCCACTGTATGAGTTCCAAACCCCAATCTGCACAGAGAAAAGTGGGTGAGAGGCCCCAGAGTGTCCTCCCAGGTGCTCCCCTCAGTGGCTCTGGGCACCACAAGGAGAGACAAAACGCTGGAGAAGGGGGACAGCTGCAGGTCTGAGCGAGGCAGCAACACCAAATTCAGAAAACACAGGGAATGGACTGCAAAGTGCAACTCCATAAACCCTCAGAGTGTAAGGGCTGTCAACACAGTGCTGTGTCACCCTTTTGCTGCCAAAGTGGGACACGTAGACTCGGTTCCCTGCTAAAAAAAATGTCAAATGTCTATTTTAATGGTTTTGTTTGTTTGTTTGTTTGTTTAAATTTCGTAAATGGTAGAGTTGAGACACATGGCAAGACCTCTCTCTTCTGATACAACAGACTAAAAGCTTGAGTAAATACTTTGAAGCAGATTGATGGATGCACTTGGCCTTTTGCTTCTGCTGTGCCTTCGGCAGGTTTAGCAAAGATTATTCTGTCACTCCTTGAGTACTGTTTATGACAGAGGCGATACCATTTCACACACTGAGCAGGATTCTGTTCAGCAAATATGAGTGGCCAAAGGCAAACTCCTCTCTAGCCCCAGAGACAGTGAAGAATTCAAGTATTTAATGCCCAATCCAAAGCTTCAAGGGAAATGTCTTTGCGATTTCAGCACCTTGTGGGGGCAGAAATTACAACCATGTTGATTTGTCGAGATAAATATTTACTTGTATGGAGTCTGAAAGCCTCTCCAGTATTTTTGCCTTTGGATTTACAAACACAGCGTGGCTGAGGGCTGATGTGAGACAACTCCAGGCAAGGAGCTGGCTCAGGCACTTTGTGCCTGCTGAGTGTGGATTTGAGGTAATAACTCACCAATTCAAACAAACTTTGGGTTTGTGTCCCTGAGTGCCTTTCACAAACATTTTTTTCCCCAAATTCTGCTTCGTGGGGAGAGCTGTGCCTCTTCAAAAAAAATAAAAAAAATTGATATCAAGCATTTGTCAGTCATTCCCTTTGTTTCCCAAAACCAGATCAGGCTGGGAAACTGATCTGGGAAGCACACAGGAAATAAAATATTGGATATTATGATGGCCTGTGGCAGGAATACAGTCGATAACCGGTGTTATCCTTGGATTTGCACCAGGCTGGAGGAGCCGTTCTGCCCACTGTTGCTGACTTGAGAGGCTTTGGTTGGCTGGCAGCAGGGAGGAGGAGAACAACCACGAGGGACACTGAGCAACACAGTCACAGTGCATACAAAATACACCAGGAGACCGCTCCACACCCGGATAAAAGAAGGACACCGCAGGCCAGCCTTGGTTGGAGGGATGGGGGAGGTCGGAGGGGCGCTGGAAGAACGAGGTGGAGGTTGTACATCACTGTGGGGAACCCAGGGGATTTATTGCAGTTTAGTGACAAGCTGGAGAGGTGTCATGTGGCCCTTCTCGGCGAGCCCGTGCTCTGAACCGACTGTAATTTGGTTTAAATCAATTCAGCATAACACGAAATGCCTACAGTCAGAAGGGAGATTGGTTCTGCATGTCAGGTAGGATGATCTATTCACCAGTAACGAGGGAAAGAGGGGCCTTTGTGCCTTAGCCTGATCCACTGGAGATTGAAGCAAGGTTATTAAGGATGTATGTGCTTTATAAGAACACAAAAAGAGCTCTGTAGGATGGTTCTACTCTGGGGCATTAAAATCCCTCACAAAAAACAACACAAAACCAACCCCTTTTTTCAACCACGTCTGAGGGAGGGGTGGGGAATAATGAGAGCTGTGGGAACTCTGTACAAAATACAGTTCTAAGAAGTATAAAAGATCCCTGTCCCATGACTGCAGAACACTTTAAGCTTGGTGGATGTGGTTTTTATCTCCTCCTTACAGAACAGCAACCCCAGGTTGTAACTCCAGTGGGGAGCTGTGCAAGGAGCTGGTCTCCAACTCCCACTTTGAGCACCTCATGCTAACAGAGGGATGAGATTCCTGGGGTAATTTCCATCTGTTATGAACAAGCTTAGCTCCAATTTCCATGTGTTAGTGAATGGCAGCACCCACTTAATCATCTGTATTATTTTCTGTAAGGAGCTAATAACACACTCATCAAAATTTTGAGGCAATAATGCTCAAACATTGCCAGCCCTGAGCATTCTGTGTGAGGCAAAACACCCCCAGCCCTGCACATTAAAACAGCCCTTGCAGCTGATGCCAAAACATCCTCCAAAATAGTTTAAATTTACCACTCATGGTGAATCTTAGGTGAATCAGGAAGGACAGCAGCTGAGAAAAGGACTGATTTTGCTGCAGCTTCTACTCAAAGAAGAGAAAAGTGCAACCCCCAATAAACAACATAATAATTGACACCCCCCAGCTTTGGTGAAAAAGCTGAATCCTGCCAAGATTTTGGTTTTTACTCTTTGGAATTACAGTGTTTTAAGATGTAATAAGCTCATCCTACCAGAAAAATTCCTGCTTTCAGACCCTTGTCTCTAAACTGCAATAGGAGAGTCGCTATCAAAACCCAAAGGCTGAGCCTGCAGACGCAGCCCAAAGGTTTCTTGCATCACCTGTCCGGGTACAAACCTTCTTCCACACTTTATATAAATGCTTAGAACCCTCTCCAGCAGCCTTGGTACAGAGAGAAATAAACAGAGTTCTTCATTAAAAATGAAAAGGGAGCCCGTCTGGGGAGCTGTGTGGGAGCAATTGCAGTTAGAGGCTCAATTAACCCACCAGGAATTATCACTCAGAACTCCAGCCAGTGTACACAGAGCCTCTGTCTGCAGTTCCAGGAGCTGTTGGTGCCACCTGTGTGAGGGTTTTTTGGACACCCACAGCAGCCACCGCCCAGGCAGCAGTGGAGGGAGCCCTGTGGTGCCCATTGAGAGCTCATGTTTGCAGGGGAAGAGCAAAAGAACTGATCTAATCTCAAAAACCTGGAGAATCTTCAACATCTCAACTCTTGTTGAGGTTGTTACTCAAGTACCTTCTTTCCTTTCTCCTCTGGCTCACATTTATCTCTCTATATATCCATATAAATTTACCTGTCTCTATACATGAATTGAATACCTCGAGCTGCAGCAGCAAAAACTGAAGATAATGTGCACTTAAAATTATTGTCCCCATCAGGTCAGTGTTGCCAGTCCCAGATTCCTACCCCACAACTCAGAATGCATTGCAAAATAGCAAACCAATATTAGTAGGTCTGTTTTATCCTTGACTCAAATAATCTCAAGAATAGTGGGGTTTTTACCCCAAGCACAGGAGATTCAAACTGAGGAGAATGGACTTTCCTATTCCCTTGTCAAATTAAATTTTTTTCATATTAGGTTTTTTTGTTTTTTGGTTTTTGGTTTTTTTTACAAGACGTGTGGTTACCTTTTCTGTTCCTTCCTCCTTGAGGCTGATAATGTCCAGATCGAAATCCTTCCTTAAGCCATCACTTTTGTTGAAGGTGATTCTCCCAGTCAGGCCATCCCACCGTGCCTGTGGGAACACAAAAACACTCTGCCCTGTAACAATCAGCAGGAGCTACTCTGAAGCCACAACAAGTATTGAATTTTAAGTTAACCACAGCATTGAATCACTTCCAAATATTTTTTTTAAGCATATGTGGCTTTGTTGCTTTGCTAAAAAAAACCACTTTCTTCAACTCCAATATGTTTTGTGTTTTACAAGTTTGCCACAGTTCATATATATTGATTTACATATGTCTAGTACTGTATAAAAAAAAGATAGACTGAGTAAAGAGAAAGAGAAAATAAAATATGTATTATTTGTGCCCAAAGACAGGGAGGTTTTGCACTGCATAAGAATTCATTAAGAAAATAAAAGAGGAGTCTGTTCTGTCCAAGCTGCAGGTCTGAACCTTGGAATGTGACAACATAAACCCACCAGCCTCACTGGAATGATCCTCTTTGTCCCAGCTTGGAAATGTTTTCAGTTCTCCAGTTAAAAAACAGGCAGCAACTGGCAATTGGTGCTGAACAGGAGCAAGCAGAAGGTCCTTCCTGAAGGAGGGTATTTGCCCATCCCAAACCACCAGAGCTTTCTCAACACTTCAATCTGCGTGTGACAGAATCTGCCTGGGCTGCTCAGCACCCAGAAATCCAGATTTTCCCAGGAAGAGATGAGCTTTTGCCATCCTTGCTTGGTTCCTTGGGAGTGTTGTTGTCAAATGTCCCCCATCAGTGATGGAGTTTTACTGCCCCAGACTTTGCTGGATTGTAGTCCTACCTTCATGCCTCAAGTACAGCACATGAGTTGCCTGTGATCCACTTTGGTCCAGGTAGCATTTTATAAATCAGTGGATTAATTAATTGTTTGAAACACTGGCAGCAGGAGGTGGAAGAGTCCATCACTCTGTACATCCAGGATAATTCCCTGTGCCAGGGAATGCTTTTTCGGGGCAGCAGGATCAACATCAAGAACTAACTTCCTCCACAATTTAAGTTTTCTATGTCTTGTAAACTTCCCACCCACCTCATTTGCCTCTCAAAATTCCCCTGTCTCTCATCCAGCCCCCACTTTGTCCCCAGAGCTGGTGCTTATCTATAAAAGAAAGTGTTTGATGGGTTTCCAACCGCAGACAATTTTGATAACCTGTTTTTGGGGGCTCCCACATTAGATTAAGTTCCTCAAAGATACAAGGAAAGCTGACAATAAATGATGGTGTTGTTCCTTCACGTGTGTCAGCCATATAATTTTAAATTACAGGCTTTTCTACTGCACATCGTTCTCTGCTTCATTGAATTTGTCTGAGACAGAGGACATAAGGAAAGATGCATTAAAAATCACCAGACTTCCAGACTGGTGTCTCCCCAGCCTGTTAAATCTAAATTCCAGCCCTGAATCTGCAGGGTTTTTATCTTGGATGCTGGGGTGTTGCTACCACATGTCTCAGACAAATCTGGTGCATCTGGAATTCTGTGGAAATACAGCAGGAGTTCAGAACATGCTTAAGTAAAATAAGAATGGAGAAGCATCAATGCAACAAACTTGCTGTGGGATTTTTAGTCTTAATAATCCAGGAATACACAAAAATCTCTGCTGTAAAAAGCTAGACACTTGCAGGGTTATTTATTATTTATTATTTATTATTTGTTTATTGAGCTGATATAATTAGGATAGCAGGAGGGGATGCATGTGGATGCATTTCCTCCCATAATATCTCTTATCCAGTCTGTCTTTTCATTACTCTGACGTGACCCCCCCCATCTCTTATTCACAGAGATGGAGCATTTTTTAAAATACGATCTTTAGAGATCAATCCCTCCACAGAGGGCAATTTGCTGCTGTGAAAGGCTCCCATTTATTGATTACACATCACACGCTCGGCTTCTCTGCTAACCTGATATGATCTGGGATAAAAACCCAACGTGTTATTTTGGGAAACGGCATCAGGAGCCTCCTTGTGGGGAAAAAAAAAAGAAAAAAAGAAAACACAAACCAAAAAAAAAAGCTTTCTGTGGTGAAAAGCATCTCACTTTTGAAAGCAGGAATTGGTGCTCCTGCCTCCACACTAAAATAAGCAGGAAGGAAGAGGTGTTACAAGCTGCATAGGTGCGTGCTTAAATTTGAATTTGCCCAGAGAAGTGCATATGGCCTTTGTCTCGCTTCAGTCCCACTTAGACTATCAAATGACCCAAATGTGACTTAAAATTCCAAACAGGAGCCAGGGTGTGTTTGTCAGATGAGTTAAACGTTGAAGGGGCTTTTCAGGCCCTTAATCGTGAGGCGCACGCTTCAAGTACCGTTTGGATTCTAAACTGAATTTCTGATGTTTCTTTTATCGATTTTATTTCTTCTAAACAAAAAAAAATGAAGCATTTGTGTTTGAGCCCAGCGAGTGTAATTGTGTTTCTTGAGCTTCAAGGCAGTGCTGGGGTGTGTGTGTGCAGCATGTCTGCACAGACAGCTGATGGTTCCTTCCTGGGCAGAAACAGAAGTTTTCCTTGAGAAACAAAGGGAGGGATGAGCTGGGAATAGTCCATCTCAGCCCCTCTGAATTGTATGGTAAAACTTCCAAGCCTTTATTAGGAGCCCTAAAGCAGCTGCCTGCTGCATCCAAAGACAGTGAAAAGCATCACTGCTCTGAAATCAAAGCTGTATCCCACCTGCCTGTCAGGGAAATCAGGGATGGGAGGCCTATTAGGGAACGTGTTCAGGCAAACAGAGAAAGCAGCAGTTGCACAATTCTCACTAATTAACAAACTGAAGTGAAGCAGAACTTTCTGAACAGTCAGGAGCTGTGTGACTGTGTAAGCCAGTGATGAGACTTCATGCCTTCACACGGGATTTATTGCAATTTTAATGTTTCTGGTGACATGGTAAATGTTACAGGATATAACGGAAGTTCAACCAGAACCTAATCATGTAATTCATCAAAAATAAACTTTACCAGGGCTGCTTCCCTGACTCCCTGAGTGTTCCAATGATTCTATTGGTGAGGGAAGTATCTCAAAGTGTCCTCCTGAATTCTTAAGTCAGGTCCCTGAGTACTGGGACTGAGTACTCTTGTCTTTTCTTTATACTTGCAAAGGGAGAAGCTCACAGGAAAATCATGGAATGGTTTGGATTGGAAGGGGCCTTAAAGATCATCCAGTGCCACCCCCTGCCATGGGCAGGGACACCTTCCACTAGCCCAGGTTGCTCCAACCTTGGACACTTCCAGGGATGGGACAGCCACAGTTTCTCTGGGCAACCTGTGCCAGGGCCTGCCCATCCTCACAGCCAAGAATTCCTTCCCAATATTGCATCTATTCCTGCCCTCTGTCAATTTGAAACCATTCCTCCTTGTCCTGTCCCTCCAGGTCCTTGGAAATAGTCTCTCTCCATCTTGTGTTGGCTCCCTTCAGGTCCTGGAAGGCCACAGTGAGGTCACCCCAAAGCTTCTCCTCTCCAGGCTGAACAATCCCAATCTCCCAGCCTTTCCTCCCAGCAGAGCTGCTCCATCCCTCTGATCATCTTGGTGCCTCCTCTGGACTCCCTCCATCAGCTCCACGTCCTCCCTGTGCTGTTCCCCAGGGCTGGAGGCAGCTCTGCAGAGGGGTCTCACCTGAGGGGGCAGAGGGGCAGAATCCCCCCCCTGACCTGCTGCCCACGCTGTGGGATCAGCCCAGGAAATCTTGAAGTTCCTAAAAGTTCTCAAGTCCCCAAAACCCTCCGGTCTGGAGCCTTCAGTCACCCCCAGCGCTTCCCGTGTAGGTGAATCACCACGTCGTACATCGCCCGTGGCAACTCTAAAAGCTGCTCTTGGAGAGGTTTGGGGAAGGTGCTGACAGCTCTTCAACATGTTCTGGAGCCACCACATGGCTTGTCTTTCAGTTTGCTCCTGCTGTATTTCTGGATTCAGGTGTTTGCCCTGCCGTGCCACCACCGCTCACCTTGTCCCTCAGCCCACGGGTCCTGCTGCACCCACACAAGTGCTGAGGAAAGCAGCTTTGGTGGGAATCACACTGGCAAGGAACTGGGAATGGGGGGAAAGTTAAAATGCATGTGTAGGATGCTCCACGTAATTTCCTATTTTCATTTCCACGCTCGTCCCCAAAGGCAAAGCTTCCATTTGAAATTCATAACAAAACCTGAATTTTTTGAAAGAGTGAAGGCATTTCAACTAAAATACACATTTTTTAGGGTGGATCAAGCCAGCTCAGCCATGGATTCTTATAGTGCAGTGCTTGATGAAGCAATCTCCTTCTTTGGAAACACTGTTTCCTGGTTATCGATTACTGATCAAACAATCTGCAAAACAACTGGAATTACACAGTGAAGTGAGGACAGAGCTCCAGACTCACTTTCCTTTTCATTTCTGGAAAATTTATAAATTATCAACATCCATAATAAACGTGAACTGATCAAAAAACCTGGGAATTTTTAAGGTGTGATAGGGATTTTGTCCCACCCGGGGTTTAGCAGCTTCTCTTTTTGCAAGAGCAGATAAAGTCTCCACCAGAATGGAGCCCGTAAATCAGTGTTTCTCTGCCGGGAAAGTGAGGGAGAACTTCTTATCTGAGCACCAGAAACAAGAGCACAGCCTGTGAGGAGGAGCAGGGTGGCAAAGAAGAGAGAGGGAGGGTGATGCAGGCCTCGAGCAGATGGTCTACACTTGCCTCTTTGATCAGATTCATGAATCTGGGTCCGAAGCGCCAGGGTTTGTGCCGGTGGCACTGCAGGGAGCTCACGGCCAGCTGGGAGGCACGCTGGGAGGCCACTGCCACCATGTACACAGCGTCATACATCAGAGCTGCCTCGGTCTGCAGGGGAAAGCAGAGAGCAATTCTTCAGTGTGCAACTTGATGCCTGGTCCCTCACTGCATCTCCTGACCACCGCTGATCTGGGTGGGCTGCTCCTACGGGAAAGGCTCTCCATGGAAACCTGAAGCAAAAAATACTTTTTTTTTTTTTTTCTCTAGCTTATATTAATTTCACAGTATCTTCAGGTGAGTTTTGGGAAGAAAACCGCATTAGGCAGCTGAAGGAAAGGAGAGGTCAGTGGGTCCAGCACAGGAAGGAGGGCACAAGCAGCTCTGTGGCTTGGAAAGGAGTTTTAAGAAGCCCCAGGTGATGCACACACTTCTCATGGCACTCCTGGGATAGCCTCCTTACCCCTTGCTTTCCAGGGAAACCAATCCCACCAGGCGGGTATCTACTGGCTCTAAGTGTCTACTGCCCTCGAGGATCTTGCCTTTTCTATAGGAAATGGCCCCACAAATATTTGGCTTGGGTTGCTCTCCTGCCACATTCCCGATGCTGTCTTAGGGACAGGTGAACTGTCCTTTTGAGGTGTCTCTTTTGGGGATTGAGTTGGACTTCCACATCTAAATTCTCACTGCAGAGGGATACAGCCCTCAGGTACTTAAATATTGCCAGGTAGGTTTATTCACTTTGTGCACCTCTGTTTCTTTTGAGAATGGATTTATTGGTTTGAAAGCGTGGCCTCAAACTGAGATCACGCACCCTGTCACCCTTTAGCACTGGGAAGTTTTAGGAAAGCCTCCCCTTCACCTGCATTTTGCTTCAGTGCTCTCCTGTGTGAGGTGGGAATGGCTGTGGTTCCCTTAATGCACAGGATGCTGAACACATCAAGTGCTTACCTTTCTTTAAAGCTAATGCATAATTAAGCAGGGGCCTTGAAAAAAAAATGTTAATTCTGCAGATGAGAAACTGGGCTCATTTTTAGGAACTAGAAAGCTATTAATTTTTTAGTTTCTTTTTCATGCAATTACTTTGGGAAATTAATGCATTTGATTCTTTGTCTATGTCATTTATCTAAGGTAATTAAAACAGCCTCAGTCTTATCAGCATTGGAGGTTTTTGCTGGCAGTCAGATGTATCTGAATCTATGGATTAATCTTAATATACTGCAGATGAGGAATCTCTCTCAGTGTGCTCCTAAGGATCTGCACAAAATACTGATCCCACAGTTGGAGCAAATTGGGGAATCAGAAAACATTGTGAATGCTGAACCAAGCAGGAGGAGACAATAACAGCTGTTCTCACTGTCAAGTGTCTTAAAACAGATAGTTGTTCCAACCACACTCAGTCTGATCCAAAATCCCTCAAAATCAATGGAAATATTCCCATCAAAGTCAGTGGAATTCAGGAGGGTTTTTTTACCTTAGACTGGGCAGGTGTCCTTTCAGGACTGAATTTTACATGACCACTGCAATCCAGTCAGTCTTGTGCCCCAGGCCTGGAGACTCAGGAAGGAGATTCTTGGCCAAAATTCTCCAGTGTCCTCACTTTGCTCTCCTCTCTGGGACCACTGATGCTTTTATTTGACAACACGGTGCATCCTGCAGTGGTTCCACGTTGGCAGCATTGCCACACCTGGCTGCTTGAATCTTGTGCTTGTGCAACTCGATCCTCATCCCTCCTTCCATGCAGCAACTAGGAAGTTGTACCACCTCCCTTGCCCTTTTATTTCTTCCCTCACTGTTGCTCTCTTTTAGGGCTTGGGGTTGCCTGGTGCAACTGCTCACCTCGTTTTCCGAGGACAATCACCTTACCCTGCTGTCTGTACTGTGTGTAATCAGAAAGGGACTAGGAGCAAGCCCTGGAACTTGTTTTCCTGACTTTTGTATCCTACTTAAACCACTGCAAAGAAGCCCAAAGATCTCATTAGAACAACTATGCCTCTGTGTGCAGTTTGGGCACAGAGTGAGGCATGAGCTCAGAACTGTCGTGGTCATGCCCTGCTGACTCCCCACAAGGGGACATCAGGGCAAGGGAGAAATCCTGAATTAGCATGTAATCCTGATCTCTTTGCACTGTGCAGCTTGTACAGCCTTATTGTTAAATGAAATAGAGCAGTGCTGCAGCTCTCCATCAGACTGAATAAGCAGAACCTGCTACGAATGTTGAAATGATCACAGCCAGCAAGGAAGATGCTTTCCTTGGTGCTCGTGCTGCTTCAGAGCATCAGGGACACTGAGAGATTATGGAGATGTAAAGCAGAGGATAAGAACCAGAGGCACAAAGGAGAGCACAGCAGTCTGGTGAGAACTTTGTTTTTCTGAGTGTTCCAGTTGGGTAATTTGTGTGTGAGTTCCCAGCAGGGGTTCCCAGGGACAGCTTTCTCCCCTGCCTTGCAGAGAGTGAGCACAATGTCACTGCCCACACAGGCAATAATGTTTTAAAATGCTGGAGATAACACACATAATGCATTTCTCTTCAGGATGTTAAGGTATTTGAAATTTTTTCCCTGCAATCATCTGCAATGAAGTCTATTTCCTATCACTTGGAAATCCCCTCGGAACAGGGGATATATCATCTTACACTGCAAAAAAATGGTAACCCTTCACCCTGCAAAATTGAATGGAGTCATGTTGTCCACATGCTTGTTCCTGTTCTTCCCTTGACTTCTTGGGGGAGTGCTAGGATTTTATTAAAAAAATCCTAATTTCCTGGCTTGATGACACCTTTCATCTATCTTTAAATCATGTCTTAAAAGCCAGATTTCTGTAGAGATGGAAATTAGGAGAAAGGGCACTTTACCCATTTCAAAATGCTGTTCCCTGCCCACAAATACAACACCTTTCCCTGCAGGTTACAAACCTACACCTGCTCCGAAAAGTTCCTCTTTCCTGTTGTTTTCCTCACTGCACACAGAACATAATCAGAGGAATGAGGCAGCATTTTTGCTGTTGAGAGCGATCAGATGGCTGATGTCAGCTGGGCAGCACCGTGACAGAGAACAGGCACTCATTTCTGGAGGGGTTTGTCACAGAGCTGAGCACAGCGTTGGTTCAGGGGGGCAAACGCACTCCGGTGCAGGAACCCGGTGAAAGGAATTCCGGCTCAGGGGCGACGTTTGCAGGGCTGGGATCAGCTCACACTGACGGCCCTGTGGCACCGTGGTGGCTCACTTACTGTCATCATGCCATCCAGGAGCCCAGTCTCGGGTTTGGGGGGTGCCTGCAGGCGCTCCATCGACCACTTCTCCACCACGGACGACACGTGCGGGTTGTCGATGTTGAGGAGCCGAAAGCCCGTCATGTTCACCCCGCTGTACCTGTAGGGCTCCAGGTCGAGGGCAAAGAGGTCCTAAAAAAGACAAATCCCGCCATGTCTAGCATTTTTAAAGCAAGATAGCACCACTAGCCCCTGTTTGTGTTTGATTTTCAATCTAAAGCCCAAATGTTGCCCTTTTTCCCCTGTGAACACCCTCAAAGTCTAGCCATGACCACTTCAGTTTTAAGCCTGACTAAAACCAAAGCTGTTTGTGAAAATGGATGACAAACCACACATCTGCTTTTTGGAACGAAAAAAAATACAGCTCCCCCAAACAACACCGTTTTTCAACCAACCTGCACAGCACTGTGTAATTCTAATTTATAGCTCTGACTACCCAACATGAGGAATTAGCTGGCCAGTGTCAGGCTTATTTCTCAGCTTGGGGAAGGAAAATTCCAAGAGATGTCGGGAGCAATGCACTTTTACTGCTTATGAATCCCATTTTTCTCCTGCCTTGGTGACTTGCTGCCAGGATGCCTGATGGATATATCAGGCATCAAAACAAAACCATTTACAGGAGAAGATACCACCAGCACTGCTTAGTGCTTGTCCTGATATGTGCTCTGTGCTATCTCCTACATGTTGCTGGTGGTGGTTACCCTTTTATGGTAGATTTCTGTTATTGTTTAGTGTATAAAATTTTAAGTTCCACGGTAAATCCTAAATTTTCACATTTTCCTTGGTGCTAAAATGGCCTCAAAGTAAACTGCTTCAAGTTCCCAACAGCCAGAGCATCTCTTCTGACTAATCAACTGACTGTTGGATTCAAAGCTTTTTTGTACTTCCACTTAAAATTTTATTTGGAAAGGAAATAAAGAATAAACAGAGAATTATATAGGCTGATATAACCCAGCCCTCTAGGACTATTCTAGCAGTATCAGTTCTTTGCTGTCTCTCTACTCTACAATGCAAATGAACCTTAAGCATAAATTTATATGTAAGTCAAAATATAGGAAAAATGTGCTGAAATAAGTATTTATAGATTTACAGGTTTACTTTTACTCTAAAATCCCTGAGTGATTTTATATATATGGGATTTTGTGTTTTGATAAGTAAATTAAACATTTTATTGATGATCTCAGCTCCATTGCAAAGCCATGGATTTATCGTTTCATTTCACTCTGATCCACCTGTACTGATGGTTCCTCCTTAATCCCAACACTGCAATTAATTTTCACTGTATTAAAGTGTTAACCAGCCCTACATATAAGGCCAAACAGCTTCTTTACAAAATCGGGGGTCCTGATATTAATATGAAGTGTCAGAACTCATCCTCCAGGGATTTCCTTGAATAATGGCAACAAAGACCTCCTAGAAAAAGGGGGAATTTTTAGTTGTCTTTCCTGCAGCAGGGAAAATTCACCCCCAAATCTTTAGTGTTTCTTACCAGTGTTGTAAAAAAGTAGTGGTAGTATTCTGTCATCATTCCCATGGAGAGGATCTGTTGGAAGAGATTGAAAGGTGAATGTATTTTACTCTGAAATATTCCAGTGTCCTGCAGTGCCTTCTGAAAAGCAGGAGTTAATCTGGAACAACACAGCCTGGGTCAGGAAAACTTCATTACAACAAACCCCACATTTTTCTTCAAGAGCCAAAAAATACCCTCTTGTATTTGAATTGTGTTTTTATCACCTCTGCTCAGGAAAGAGATTAAAGATTGCAAAGCTTCTAGGACAAGAAAAATTACTAGAGATAACGGGAAACTGATTTTTTAAAAGTGAAATTCTTTAGTCTGCACTTTAGAAGAGTTAAAAAGGAATTTACTAGCAGACAACACAATTTGTAAGGGAAAGTGCTTAGGTGCAGGTTTTTGTATTTTGGGATTTTGTGAAGAGGGGGAGGAATTACAAGCTGGGAAACTACTGAGGAATTCATTATCATGACAGTAACACAGACAAAGGTTAACTCTTATTCACTCTTGATCACTGTAATGTAAGTAATTGCTATTATACTATTTTAAAACATTTTTAGGCAGTACCTGAATAGCTGTTTGAAAGACAGGGGAAAACAGTTTGATTTGGCTCACCAAAATTCTCTTTCATGGCAAAAGCCTCTGAAAATCAGTTGAGTGATTGTGTATGGCATTTCCTCACATTAAAAGAAAAAAAAAAAAAGGAGGAAGAAAGATAGAACCTGAACTTTCTAAGCTGCAGTAGATAATAAAAACAGCTCAGTGTTCATCTCAAACAAACAATCCATTTCCAGCCACTAAAAGTCAAGCCAGAAGGCAAGTATTTTATTGAAATTCTCCACTGAATTTACACATCAAAATCGCCTTTTTTATTTCTTATTTTATTAATCCTCTTCTATTCTGTTTCTGAGAATTATCACCTGTAGAAAGGAGCAGTGTAGCGACCCTGGAGGAGGATGTTCCTGCCCTATTCACGCACAGATAACGACATGTGGGACCATCCACGGAAACTTCTGTGTGCTCTGCTTCCCAGCTGAGCTGGCTGGACTCGTTTCCACTCCCTGGAGCCATTGGATTTCTCTGTCTGTGGGAAGGAGGTGCCCACTGGATGGGGGTTTTATGATTTTTGAGCTGAAACCGTATTGAAACAGCCCAGTGGGTTCATGGGGGGGCACAAAAGAGCTGCCAGGTCAAACAAACATAGTCTGAGCCCAGGTGATCCTCCCTCAGGCCTGAATTTATTTGGTTTGCAGTTAGTCCATGGTGGTGCATTAGTATGAAGGCAAGTTCTTACTAATCAGTGTAAATGGGAGGCTAAAAATGCTCAGATTTCAGTGGTTGATTCCTCCCAGCTTTGATCCCACCTGGAGACAGGAGAGCTGAAGGGCCATTGCACTGCTGCTATCAGAAGGTATAAACAATTTGCCTGCACAGAAATAGCAAAACAATGGAAAACCAGGACAATGCAACTCCATACAGTGCCTCGAAATACAAATTGGCATTAAGCAGACAGATGCATTTACTGCAGTGATTGGAAAGGGTGTGGCCTGGATGTCTGGGAAGCACTGCTGCTTGATCCAAGGTTGCTGCTTTCCTCTCAGATCCAAGGGTTGTAGCCTGAGAGGAGTGTTCACCTCCTGAACACATCTCTGATGAACACTTTTTATGAGAATATTGATTGCCAAGTAATGCCCTATAAACAGAGCTGGCAGGACACAAACACAGCTGGGAATAATAATGATTTCAAGAGTCATGCTGCAGGATTGTCCTTCTAAACAAAACAAAACAAGAAAGAAACACCAAACCAACCAAACAAACAAAATTTCACAAAGCCCCCACAAACAACAACAACAAAAAAATCCCAAGCAAATAGAAACAAACCCCCTGACAGCTCAAGGTAATTTCATGTAAAAACTGAGATTCCCCTGCTATAGCCAAGACTCGGGTTCCCAATGGAAATTGCTGGAAGGAATTGCCAAGGACGCTGAACCCAAGAGCTCCAGGAGAGATGCTCGTTGAAATTCTTCCAAATAAAGTAATGCAGCAGCCCAGGAAAGCCCAATCAACGTGTCACTTTTGTGTTTTCTGTATTAACAGTGACTCAATTAAGATCTGAAGATACAGACAGCTGGAAGGGTGTTTGTAAGTGGCACACACACCTTAATAATGTCCTTGTCTGGTTAAGGAGTAAGAGCTGAGGTTGGATCTGTTCCTGACCTGCAACTGAGCTCTGCCCTGGGGGACAAGAACAGCCTTAACTGCTTGTCCTCCCCAATATCAGTCATTAAGGATGATAATTAGTTAACAGTTATTTAGCATTTAGACACGCCTGTGATATCTGAGTTAGATCTGTAGATTGACCTAAATAGGGTGCTTTTTATCCATGAATCAGAAAGACTTCCAACAAGAATTTATTCGTGTTTAAGGGCAATATGTTCACTAAATAAAATTTCCAATTAACAACTGTTTAGTGGGCAGGAGATGAAAACAAGTTAAAGAAAAGCAAGAGGGATGCTGAGAATAATGCTGGACATCCCAAAACATTACTTACTCCCAAGCCTTAATTACTTGGATGCTCCTATTAGTGTAAATAGGAGAGTTTTGAGGACTCATCTTCTGCTGTGTGTTTGCAACACGGCAGATCCAGGGAAAGCAGCTTCCTGGGAACTCCCAGGAGTGACACAGCAATAAAAGGCTGTTAGGAGCAAAGATGGATTTCAGGTTGGGACACCTTGGGACACCTTGGGACACCTTCCAAAGCAGCTGCATGGGCACTACCCACAGAGCAAGGGACCTCCCCACCAGAGAAAAAGGGCCCAGCAGCCCAGAAGAGGGAAGGAAAGGCAGCATATGTGTATTTATAGCTGCCCACAGGAAACTTAAATGAGATTTCATTACACACTCCTATTTAAATAACTTTGCCTGTAATTTTGTAACCAATTATGCACCTGATACAAAATGTCCTATTTAAACAATAATTGCTTTTACTTACTGTGGAACTCAGATGAATCTAAACTAGTGAAATCAGCCTAAAATATTCTCCTTGTAGGTCTCCTACCCATCTTACCCTGTATAAAATTTGTTCTTCAGCCAAACTCAGGTATGGTTGCACAACAAATAAATAACAGTAAAAGATAAAGAGATTTCCGTCTCTAATCACCCGTTTCAGATCAGAAGGCTGGGCCTTGCCTTTTAGCTGCGGGTCGTGAACAGCAACGTGGATCTGACAAAGTGTCAGTGGTCAGATTATATATGGCAGGCTGAGAGAAGCTAGATAAAAATATTCTCTCTTATGTCTGAAAATCTCTTTTGGGTGCCCTGTTCCTGGCTTGGATCACATCCCAGCTCCAACTTGCATTTGTTCAACTTCTTATAAAAAACTCCCTGCCTTATTTAGAGCTATTGTCAATCTTCCTTCAAGAGGGGCTGCAACTGGAACGATGGGGAAAGCAAATGCTTTGCTTGCTTTCACTCTGCATTTTCCTCACTCATGCTATTATTTCATTCCATGGCCATTAAATGAATGCATTTCATTATCCAATTAATTAGTCCCACCACTCTTTTCTAAGATCAGCAAGACACACCTCAATGAATAAAAACCCCTCTGCCTCCTCACCTCCCAGGTGTCCAAAAGCTGCAGATTTATATTCTCACATTTATTATATTCTCACATTTATTACTGTACCACGAAAGCCCACCAGGGTGACAGTGAGTTTTCATACTTCTGCAGGAACTGAATTAATTTTTTTTTTTTTCCCCCCCATGTCTGTCACATAGTGGAAGTGAACACAGAAATCTTTACAGAATGCTCTCCGGTGTCCTAACCCTGATTAAATATACAGCACACTTCCTAGAATTTATTTTAGAGGTGTGAAGCAAGGAGTAGGTAATTTAAGGTTAGCAGGAACATGATTTCCGTTCCTGCAGTAAAAAGTCCGTGTCAAGTCTCGGGGTGTTAGAACAGACGGAAGGTTAACCACTAAAACTCAACCTCTTCAGCTGAGTTCCTCGTGCAAAAAGGCAATGTCACACTAAATACAGTGTGTGCAGGATGTACTGGGAGATTGGGGCATCAAACAGATTGTAATTTTCCACAGCTAGGTTTAGTTTTCTCGGGCACTGCTTACCTAACCCAGGCAGAGCACCAAACTTCCGTCCACCGAATATTTCAGGTAAAGGTCATAACCAGCAAATTTTCCCATCTTCCACGTGCAAGGGACTCAGCCCTGCTGGTTTTAGGCAAGTTTGGAGGGCTCCTTATCATCTCACACTCTTTCAGATATATCTATTTTAAGCTTGGAATGGAGAGAGATGTGGGGCACCCTCGGAGCAGAGCAGGACAGTCAGTGCTGAAGTCGCACGGGGAGGTTCCTACAGAGCTTAAGTAAGGTCCTGAATGGCACTTTGGTAATCCCAATTTTACCCTAAGAAACCACAGCTGCTCTCAGGTCCTGCTTCTGGCTTCTAATTCTCTAGTAGATCTCCCTCCTTGTCATGTGATATTTCAGCCTTCACAAGCTTTAAAGCTCCAGCAGCCAAGGTGTTCAAGGAGATGATGGGAGTGACAGACCCAGGGGCAACTTCTTCCATCAGCTCTGCTGGTGGGGGATGTCTGGTTTGAAAAACCCTGAGGTTACTGACCCTGATCCTTTTAAAGTAACACAGAGAGAAAATTCAAAGTGACTGTTGGAAAAGGCAGCAATTAATAATCACAGTTTCCTCCTGCTCCTTCCAGATGGGGGTGAGGAGAGGGCCAGGCCTCATTAAGGTGGTCAGGGACTCTGCAGCACGTCAGAGAGAAGGGGAACCGTGTGTGTGTTTAGGGAATAGGTTATTCAGCTCTGTGCAGGCTTTGTATTTTGTTTCAATTAGGTTATTGATTCTGCCTGCTCTTGTTGTGCACAAGCTCAATGGTGTTTTAGCTGAAGCTATAAATAAGCAAAAGTTGGTCTCGTTTAAGGAAGGAAATCTGTCTTTTGAGCTGTTTTGTAAACCAAAGGCTGAAGGAGGCAAGTGGAGGAGTCACCTCCCCTGGTCCCACAGCCCAGTCATGTGGCTGGCTCGGGGAGCTCCCTGGGATGACTCTTTCAGCACATAATTAATTCTGTGCTAACACTTCTGCTCCCAGAAGGAGTTTTTGGGCATCCCTTGCCCTGGTGCCCCCTGAGCACTCACACGAGCAGCCCCTGCTTGTGTGGCTTACTAAACATCTTCATTTAAATGCAGAGGGAAGACAAGAAATTGTTGCTTAGGTGACTCTGATTCCTACCCCTGTTGGAAATCTTATATAATTTAACAACAATATGTATTTTTTTTCAATTTTCATCTAGTGGATCGTTTGCAAAGTCAAAAATATTCTCCATTAATATCGCCGAGTTCTCCTAAAATAATTTGTCTTTGATACCTTGCTTTCATTCAGGGTAAAATTCTACAGGGGTTTGTGTGTGCAGGGAAGAGAATGGGAACCAGGGCACTTCATGTAACCTACAATCAGATGAGTCCCCCATGAATTCTGAGCCCTCCACGCTGCACATTTCATAGCTGCCTTTGGCAGTGAGGAGCCTCCACCCCTGAGTTATTGCTGCCAGAACCTGTGCTCAGCCACAGAACTGTCTCATAGAAAAGCCATTTTCCCTTCTTTCTTGCCTATATTTATGTTGTTCCCTTTCCCTCAGCTCTGATCCACAGGTGCACCTCTCTTAATTCTCCTGTTTTCTCCCACACTGCCATTCCCCGTCCTTCTCCGAGTTTTTAAGGCACTGGGGAGCATTATCTGTGTCTGCAGCCTGTCAGTTGTCTCCCTGATCCATATCCCACACAAACCCTTCTGCTGCTTTGCCCTGTTTAAGTGCATCTTTTATCACTCCCTCCTCTTCCTTTGACACTCAAGGTTTTGTTTTTTGGGGTTTTTTTCCATACTCAGCATGGCATATTTGAAGCTTTGTGCCTCCTGCAGTGTTGCCAGACATCTGTACTTTCTTCTTGCAGGTCCTTGAAAATCTCTGCTGTGTTTAACTCTTCCCCCAGAAATCTCCTTTTGGAGCAGCTTGTCATGCTTTAATGCTTTTGGACAGCCCTGCAGGGAGCAGAGTGAGGGGAGAGCAGCTCTCCTGCCCAGCTCCTGACCTCCCCTTGCTTTTCCCTCACATTCCCAACGTCTTGCCTGCACCTGGCCCTGCTGTAGCTCGAATAAATAACTTGCACCAAGAAAATCCTAAAATTTAGTACAGACCAGCTTTCCTGACAGCAGTAAATCTACCCTACGAGCTCACATTGTTGCATCTGATTTAGGACATCATCCTGCAAGCCCATATTCTCAGGACCCAGATCCTCCAGCCTGGAGAGGAAGGTTTTAGGCTCGACAGACTAAGTCATCTTACAACTAACTTTGACACAGAAAGCTGCTCTGAACAGCTTAAACATTTCAGTGGAACCTTCTGGGATGGAAGAAGAAAGGAACCTTTGTGGGACACAGGGTAGTGTAAGCAGAGTTAGGTTTGTCTGCAGTGAGTTAATGCCCTGTTGTTCCTGCAGTCAGCACTGAGGATGACCTCAAACCTCCACAGAAGCAACAGCTCAGCACCACAAAATGGGCCCTTCCAGGGTTTTTTTAATGGGAGAGGAATAAAAACTCTATTGATTAAGCCAGGACAAGCTAAAATAAATGTAATGATCTTCCTAGTCAAGCAGAACCTGAAGTATTGAAAAGAAATGCACATTTCCTTCTGTGGGATATTGATGGGCTTCTCTTTGGAAGTCATTCCTGCTGCCGGTCCTTATGGCTCTGGGAAGCCTTGTGGCTGCTGCAGCAGTTTCTGTCCCTGGTATTAACCAGCCTTTGGCCTAACTGGGAGTGCATTCAGTTTTGGTGTATCCCAGCAAATGAAAGCTGAGGACTTTTGGGACACAAGACCCCTGCTGTGCTTTGCCACCCCCCTTCCCCGTTACCTGCTTGAGGATTTCTGCGGCCGTTTCGTGGGAGCAATCAAATATCACATAAAATTCCTTGCCCTTCTTCATCTCCTTGAGCAAAGGCCTGGCATCCTTGTTCCCAGAGGGCAGCTGGCGGATTTTGATTTTAATGTTGTACCTGGAAGGGGCTTTGATGAGCTCCTGCAGGCGAATCAGACCTGGAAAATCACACAGGCAATTACACAACTCACCCTCCTGTGCCACGAGGATCGACTGCCACTGAAACAGGGTCTCTTACCAGTCCCCAACATATTTCACATTCCCTAAGGATAATTGTTAGCTCCCTATTTGCCAGCCTCCCACTAACATTATTAAAGCTTTTTATTTTCATGTTTGTACTTGGCTTCAACACGTGAATATTTTGAAAGGTGTTTCTAACTGCCTGACCTGCAGGGTGTGTTTGCATTGATATAATACAATGTAAACATACTGTAATACGTTTAAATTGACATAGTTCATTGCAAAAAGCACATAAGGCTTCTTCCTTGGCAGCCAATTATTATTCCAATATCAACCAAGAGGAACACAGAAGTGAAGGAACCTCCTCCCAGCTCTCCTGCCTAAGGTAAGGTCACTCAGCAAGTGTGAGACCTTGCAAAGGACCAAAACACTTTGAGATCCAGCTCTACAGCTGTAAACACATCTGTAAAGAATGGGATTTCTTAGATTCTCTCTTCAGCTGGCACAGGTTTACGTGCCTTATTTGAAGTCAGCGGAGCTCAACCAGCTGAAGGCTTGTCCAAGTGTTTAAACACAGTGCAATTCCACCAGCTAATTCAGCACTCCTACACAATTTGTACTGCCTCCAAAACCTAAGAAAGATAGCTAAGAGCTCTTTGAGGTGTGTGATTACAGTCTCTTTCTCATTACCCATGAACGCAATTTACCCACAAAAAAAACCTCGTGATCTCCCGCCGAGCGAAAGCAAAAGGCTGCCTTAAAAATACGCCTGAAGAGAGAGAGGGAGAGGGGGAATACAGGCAAGAAGCACTTCTTGAACGAAAATCAAACAAATTATTAAAATGAAAAAAACCCTTGGTTCTCCTGCTGTGAGTTGGGTATATTTGTCCTGGGTTGAGTGGTCCAGCGGTGCGTCCAAGGGGAGACAAAACATCCCTATTTCTTCTGGGGTTACTGAGGGTTTGCTGCCTTGAGGACTGCTGGCTTTCACTCAAGTACTGGCAGAGTGCTTTGAAAAAAACTAATCTCTCCCTCTGCCTGCGAGGCTGGGCCTGTTCTTTGCAGGTTTTCAAGTATCAACAATCAATATAGAATATTAAGCATTGTGAGCATTCAAATGTAAATTGCTGCCAGGGGATTGGAGCCTGGCCGGGAGCCAGCCCGGGGGAATACGGAACAATTTGAGCTCCTTATTAGGAGAAAGGGGCACATGCTTCCAACACTGACTAACAAGGAGGGGAGTTTGTGAAATCTGGCTGTAAAGCTGCAGCTCGGTTGTACCGAGGGTTCAGCTGCAGTGTCTTGGCCACTGTAATCAGTGGCAGCTCCAAGAGGGAAAGCTGAGATTCGGGAGGAAGGGTCCAGAAACTTGCCTCTTATCCACAGCCTCAGACTGAGTACTGTTGTTTCTCTTTCCAGCAGCTAAAAGTGCTTATGTGCAAGGGTGGTGAAGAGCGAAAGAAAAGGATTTGCCAACCCACCTCCACCTTCTTTTAGGGGAAAGAAGTTACTGTGTGCCCTAAAATATCTACCCTGGTCACATCAGACTTGGACCTTGCCCTTCCCAGCCCTTCCCACTGCTACATGAAGATAAAGCCCAGGAATGGTGCACTGAAGAGTTCAAAGCAGCAGTGAAAAGAAGTGCAGTTATTTTTCCGGCGGATGAGGCAAAATCCTGGATTAGCTGACTGCCAGATAATTTACAGCACAGGGGAACAACCTTCCTCTTCCTTCTGCTCAACAAATCCAAACCTTCAGATATGATACCACCAAGCCTTGATTTGGGACAGATTCTAAAACTGAAGTGCTCAGGCTGGCTCCAAGTGGGAGTGGGGAGGGGTCTGGGCAAGTGCAGTGCTTGGGACACTCACCACTGAGAGGAAAGGTTCATTTTAGGGCTTTGAAACAAAATCAGCAAGGATGGAAACCTCCATTAAGTTTCTTGGCCTACTGTAGTCTCTAAGATTAAAAAATAGGCTAATATGTTTTTCCTTCTTGTAGTGTAACAATGAGAGATGAGAAATAAAAAGAGTTTAAGTGGCATCACTCTGACCCAAAATCCAAAGGCTATTTATATTGATCAAAGCTGACCTGTTTACTTTCCTGACTCCGAGTTAATAAGATGATTGATGATTAATTTACTTTGTAAACACCTCTGCAAATGAAGTCTCTTTAAAATCAGTCATTTTTGTAACTGAACACGTTCACAGCACTTGGTGTTTTGGAATGCTAATTTGGTAATGGGGTGGGCTGAAAAAGGCCTGGCCTTGTTCCTATTTTGTCTGGGATATTTATCCAGGAGATACTGGAGAACGTCCAGCAGAGGCCACGAAGATAATGAGGGGTCTGGAGCACCTCACTTACGAGGAGAGACTCCAGGAGCTGGGCCTGGTTAGTCTGGAGAAGAGAAGGCTGAGAGGGGATCTCATCAATCCACACAAATATCTCCAGGGGCTGCCACAGGAAGGTGCCAGACTCTGTTCAATAGTACCAGTGACAGGATGAGGAGCAATGGCCTTAAACTAAAACACAAGTTTCACCTCAGTCTGAGGAAGAACTTTATTCCATTGGAGGGTGGTAGAGCACGGGAACAGCTGCCCAGGGAAGGGTGTGAAGTCTCCCTGTCTGGAGACATTCCAAACCCACCTGGACATGTTCCTGTGTCACCTGCTCTGGGTGACCCTGCCTTGGCAGGGGGGTTGGACCGGGTGATCTCCAGAGGTCCCTTCCAACCCTGGCTATTCTGGGATTCTGGGATCAGTTTGAAGCTGTGTTATCAGTTCCACAAACAGGAAGCAAAATGGGAATTGAATACTCATAATCCAGGGCCTGCCTCCTGCTGACTCCTTAAATTCTGATGGAATGAAAAATTATTTCCAAAATCCGCAGGGGCAGCAGGAGAGCCGCACCTCACGGGAGGCTTTTCCTTCTGTGCTCTGGGAGAACTGCTGCAACTACGACAAACTGAACTATCACAGGCACTCCCTCCCACGGAATTCCGTGTGTGTGCTTAAATAGAAGCCCACGACCCGCCGTGCACCGACCTGTGCTGTCTTCGTACACCACCGTCACTATCTTCCAGTTGTAGTACAGCACGAGGTCCAAGACCGCCCTGCTGATGGCCGCGTAGTCCGGGTAGAGGTTGATGTAGAAGGCGTCCTTGTTGTCCACCGTGGGGTGCTTCCAGCGGGTCTGGATGTGCGGGACCTCCAGGGCGTTGCAGATGGACTGCACGGCGCTGACCGAGGAGCTGTGGGAGGGCCCGAACAGGGCGGCGACACCCAGGGCCAGCTGGTCACACGCTGAGGGGAGAGCAGGGGGGCACAGAAGGGGTTGGTTGGCAAAACTGGCAAAACCAAGGAGCTTGTGTGATGCTTGCTGAGGTCTTTTATCCTCCACCCATCCTCATCCTTTCACAGTGAGAGCGGGCGGCTCTGCGGCTCCCAGACCCACTGAGAATGGTTCCTAAAGCATTTAGAGGTGGTTCAGAGGGTGAGGTTATTTAAAGGAGTGGCTGAGGGAGCTGGGGGGACTCAGCCTGGAGAAAAGGAGGCTCAGGGGGAACCTTCTGGCTCTGCAACTCCCTGACAGGAGGGGGGAGCTGGGGGGAATCTCGGGCTCTGCTCCCAGGGAACAAGGGACAGGAGGAGAGGGATCAGCCTCACGCTGCACCAGAGGAGGTTCAGTTGGACATGAGGAGGAATTCCTTCATGGAAAGGGTTGTTAAACATTAGTACGGGTTGCCCAGGGAGGTTTGGAGTCCCCACCCCTGGAGGTGTCCAAGGAAGGACTGGAGGTGGCACTCAGTGCTCTGGGCTGGGGGACGAGGTGGGCATCGGGCACAGGGGGGACTTGATGGGCTCAGAGGGCTTGGTCATCCAGATCCTAAATGATTCTGTAGTTCTGAAAACAACTTTACTGATTATTATTATTATTATATCCTAAAACCTGCTCGCTACAAATCAAAACCCAACCCACTTCTCTGCTTTACTACCTTCAGGTAGCATTTTCATTTCTGAATTTCTAATTTGGATTTCTAAATTGCCTTTTTCTCAGAATGGCTTTATCCTGGAGAAACCAGGAGCTTCCAGGTTCCGGGCTTGCCAAAGGAACATCACATGAATTAAGTTTCGTGGCAACGTGTCAGGAAATATGTTCAGGGAGTCACAACAGACACTCTGTGGATTCCCTCCCCGACTGGCAAGTTTCTACCTCTGTGTGTTGCTTTAATTTCAGGCTACTGAAGGAACATAAACAGTAAAGGGCACCATGATTCACCGAGCTCCATAATCTGTGTGTACAAAACAGGCAGTAAAGCCTAAAGCCCTCAGTAACAACACGGGAAATAAAGAACCAACCCGCACTGACGTTTTTATACCCCTCCAAATCAATCAAACACCGACACCAGCAAAGGTTTCTTTCTCCTTGTGCCCGTACCTCAGCCCAAAGAATCCCTCCTGGAGGTAATTTTCCTTTCTCTCCTGTGTTTTTTTCAGGTTGTCAGGTAGAAGATGAAGCAATATTAGTTATTTTTGCCCATTAGTAGCATTTACTGCAGATGCTTTTAATAGGGACAAAGCCCTGCACTGAGTAGCAATGTTGGCCTTTTGTAAGGGTGCTCTCAGTGGGAAATTTAGAAATTACTGTGGTTGAGTGAAATATTAAGTACACAAACATCCACAGTGAGCTGAGATTTTTTAAATTCATATTTAGCTCTCTGATTGTAATAGAATATGACAGAAAATCAATTATTTTCTGTTTCCAGTCTACAAACAAGTGTTTTACAGGCAGCATAAAATGCACAGGCTTTCCAGGTCTAATTCAGAAGCCTTTCTAAAGGATCATAGGTTTTAATGTGCAAATTGCATAAATACTATCAATAATTCATGATGAGAAGGAATCACTACTGTCTGCACGAGTTTCTTGCATGTAGATTGACAAAATATTTCTAATGAACTCCTTACTCCACTTTAAATGGAGAGTGGGAACAGTCACAAGAGAAGTGATTCTCACTCTGTAGGGAATCTAAAATCCTTTATCAGTCTGGATTATATGGATTAAAAAAAAACAGCACACATGAGTTTTTGATAGCATATAGTTCCAGCATATATTGGATAATTGAAAAAGAATGTTCTTTTCAACAAGAGAAACTCCTGTCTCTAAGCCACTGAGTGTTATTATTTCAGGACAGGGAGACTACCAGCCTCTGGTCTTTAGAGCTGAATAGAAATACTTTGTTAGGAATGATGGGTATCTGTGCTAATTATGGGTTGTGCCATCCCACTGTGCTTCCTGTGAGTCCATGATCATTTTTCTGCAGAATTCCAGGTGGCAAATCTATGTTTTGGAAAGAAAAATGGGTTGGACTTGCCACCTTCCATCTGGGGCTCTTAGCATGCAGGCAGGATGGAGGAGTTTATTCAGAAACTAGTGTCAAGTCCAAGCCCAGCTTGATTCTGAGTTCAAATATCTTTGAAAGAGATTAATTTTATGTTGCTGTTCGTATACATGATACAATCAGAGCAGGAAAGGAGATCAGGCTGGAAAGGTGTACACTACAAAACATGTATGCTACTGACACAGTAATTGAGATAATTACCTCTTCTTGAGGCTTCAAAACTATCAAAAAGGTTAATTCTCTGGATGTCATAGGTTAATGTGGTATTAGGCATCAGTGTTCTGTTTCTATTAATGTTGGTGACAGCAAACTTGAAAGCCAATTCTTCAATATTAACAGGTTCATTTTCCACAGTTTCGAATATCCCTCCTGTTGAAACAGAGATAAATGAGAAGGATTATTCACCTCTCCGTCGCTGCACATGAAAAGAGAGAAATAAATGATGAGCAATAATTTCTGAGTGTTTAGAAAGGAAAACCAAAGCACTACAGCAAAAGCACATTGGATTATTATTAGTTTTTATCTCCAGTGGCACTGCAGGTTAACCCAATATTATGAATGTTGCTTAGGCAAACACCTGGGAAAGACGACGAGTGTTTGTTATTCAGGCTTTTCAAAGGAAGATTTTAAATGCTTGTGAAAACTTCCCTCTAATGAAAGCACTGGCTTCCACAGGTCTTGTCCCCCTCCCTGCTCCAACCTACTCCATATTTGGAGATGAAGCTTGGAGACGTTTCCTGAAGCGTTGCAAATCCTGGCAGTGCAAGATCCGCACTCGGAAGTGATTGAGGAGCTTGGGAGGAAGCGGACTGAAAGTTTCCCCTCGAGGTCTGTGCTGTGGCAGGGCTCTGGGGTTTTTATAAACCTTAGGCAGTGTCACTGGTCGTTTCCCAGCCTGCTCAGGGCCAGGTGAATATTTTTGCTTTTTCCAAGCTTGTTGCTGAATGAACTGAGGTTGGTGATCCAGAACTGCTCCCACAGAGGATTCACCTCCGTGCCAAGGTGGTGAGTCACATCTCCAGTGGGGAGGTGTCTACCAGAGCCTTCTGCTTCAGGAGTGTCCTTGCAAGGACAGTGCTGGGCCCAGCACAATCGCTCCCAGCTTCCCGTCCTTCCTCTGGAATCTTCTTCTACCATCTGTTTTGAACCAAGAGGTGTCCGGACCCGTCCACTGCAATTCCAGCTGGGCAGCTGCTCTTTGAGTGCTGTTCAGATGGTCAGAACTTTTTTTTTCCTACCATTCAAACTGAAATTTTGTACACTTCTGTCTCCTTTTTTTATTAAAAATGAGGTGAGTCAGAGTTGTTTTTTAACGTGGAAGCAAGCTTTCCAAAAGAGGGCTGTAAATAAGCAACCAGAATTTCAGAATGAACTTCTCTGGCACAAATTCCAAGATGGGGAAGGTGGCTGTGTTTCAAGTCAACAGGTTGTCCCACTTAGACTGGGGTGACTAAGACCCTCCAGAGGCTTTATTATGCCAAACAACATATCCTGACTGTCCAGGGGCACTGGGATTTGATGAATGCATAATAAACAGAACTAATTTAAAAAAAAAAAAAAGCTCCTCTAAACAGCAATCTCCAGCTTCACTGCTTGATTTTGCAAGTATAATTTACTCATTTAGTGCCAGTCACCAGAGGATACTTTGGATTTCTCACTTACATATTTCCACATTTCCCCACGTGAAATTTGAGGCCCAGATACCTTTATATCTTCTGAGCATCTGAATGAATTCAGCCTGGGAGCTGCAATCTCTTGCAGTTTTGATGTCACCGATACAGGAATAGTGCAGCCATTAGCTGACAAGCAGAAACAGTGGAATTAAAGCCTGTTTGGAATGTTAACCCAGCAATGAAGGCACTGGAGGCTATCAGACCCAAGCTGGCAATGCAATCTCCAGCTACTCTTGAATACAGAGCGTTGTATTATCTCTTGAATCCACATATAGCAATGCCTTAATGTGACTTCAGCAATTTGCCAACTTAAGCAATTTTCTCGCTCTTCACTACATGGATTTCTCATTTGCTGTATGGATGTATTAAAACCTGAAAGATTTTCTGGGTTTTTTTTCCCCTTTCTCTCATAAAACATACAAGTGGTTACAAGAGACTGGGACACACGGAAAGAGCTGGGAAAACTTTAAGGGCAGGTCTTGGAACCAAACATGAAACATCATGTGGAATGCTGAAATTCAGCAGGATTTTACAGAGCTTCAAACTCCAGAAGGGAAAAAAAATCTAAAGCCTGTGGTGATACCAGTGATGATACCAACAAGTTTATGGGTTAAATACAGGGTTTTTTCACCCCGCTCATTTCACCTGAAGAAGACAATTATTTTCAGTATTTTCAGTCAGCTATACTACCAGTTTGGTCCTGAGCCAGAAAGGTCCAAGTGCTGGGTTTTCCTTGAACCCCTACTGGAATGAGCAGAGCTCTATTCCATAAGGCAAGGTGGATGCCACTGGAAAAAAGGAACAGCCTGAGATAACTATGAAATAAGACAGGGGGACCACAGTCTCTCCCTACTTCCAATAGGATGAGGTTTTTGCCATTTGATCTTGGCAAAAAATGTCCTCCATCCTGGAAGTTATTACTGTGTATTGTATCCCTTTCTACTTTTTAAAAAAAATTAATTAAAACTACTTCATCCAACCACCCTTGAGGCAACCTTCATACCTATATGTACACAAGCACTTTCTCACTCCAGGGCCAGATCTATTTCCAGTCCTCTAATCAATTGCCTATTAAATGAAGATTAATTTTAATTGGTGTATAACCATGAACTATTTATACTCCATTAGCAGAATTTCACAGAATTTTTGCTTGGTCCCCTTTGGAAAAGAGTAAAAGCTCCCTGGGCAGAGGGAAGGAGGGGAGGGAAAGGAGGAGTGATGAAAAGAGGGAAAGTTTTTTGTGGATGTGTTTTCTAAGCAAACTAATCCAAATTCTGCATTATGCACACTTCAAATGTATTCCAATCGTTTTCCCTGGAATTCAGCTGTGCAATCATGGAATTGGGACTCCAGGTTCCTTTTGTACACGTTAATGCAGCACTTACAGGGAACTCTGATTACAGGCTTTAGTTTGCTGGTGAGGTACTCTGGATAGAACATGGAAAGCCAGAATGGTTTGGGTTGGAAAGGACCTTAAAAATCTGGTGTTAATCCCCTGGTCGTGGGCAGGGACACCTTCCACTAGCCCAGGTTGCTCCAAGACCTGTCCAACCTGGCCTTGGACACTTCCAGGGATGGGGCAGCCACAGCTTCCCTGGGCAACCTGTGCCAGGGCCTCACCACCAAGTCAGTAAATCTTTACTTCACTGACAATTCTCCTGATTAAACCTCGAAGGAAACCCCAAAGTCCATGAGAGAGTTTATGGAGTAAGTAATTTAGTGGTTACTGTGAGTGAATTTTGGGATAGTTACATTAGAAAAGCTTGGGCTGTACCTATTTGAGCTTGATTCTTCTGTGTGTAAAAAAAGAGGTGAATTAGTCTGTGAATTTGCATCACAAACAAGCCAGCAGATAAAATCAGTCTGTTCCATGCTGCAGTATTTTCACCCATATATCCTCAATCAAATCTAGCAATTCAGTAAGGAGTTTCTGTTCTCCTTGTTCTGCTGATGACTGACAGCCAGGCTCAGAATTTATTGTAAGGTCCAGGTTAAAAGAAAAACTGCAGAGTAAGTGACAAGTTTGATGAAGAACCCATTTGTCAGATGATTCATTTAAATAAAGTAATTACTGTACAACATTTTAAAAACAAATTAACCACGGCATTCTGCAAGGGAAGGGGGAAAAAAAAAATCGATGTTAACTCAAGATATAAATGATGTTCCAGGAATGAAGCTGTTATTGCTAAGCACAAAAACAAGCCCTGGCTTTCAAGGTAGCACATGCATAGGAAAAGTGGAATTTTTTTGAGCAATGCCAGAGGTAGGTTCCCTGATCCTATTGCACTCTCTGCCAGCCACATGTGAGCACATCAGTAGGAGAACCCAGCAATCCTATGCACTCAACTGATAATCCTATTCCAGTGTGAGAGGAAACCTTTCACTTTCAGCACTTACTTTGTCAAGTGATGTCTGTGAGGATGAAGGAAAAAAAAAAGCTGTATCTGCCCCTACCTGGGATTTAGCTCTGGAAAGTAAGAGGAAAGGACTGCTTGGCTAAAGCTGCTCTGCCAAACAGGGAGTGCTGACTGACAAATTATGATGGGGCAGCAGCTCCGTTCATCCTCTGAAGACAAAAAAAAAAAATTCCTACAGCAAGTAAAATGTCAAAAATATAAAAGCACACCTCGCTAGCACATCCCCTGAAAAAGCTTCTCCAGTCCTTTTGAGCCTGCAAATGTTTCCATTTAAAGGGGTCAACCAGGCCTGAGAGAGCTTTAGAAAAGGTCATGGCTGAACAATTTCCACACCTTCCCTTGGGTCTCGGCGTTCCACCTCAAGACAAGGCACGGCACAAAAGCTTGTTCCTGGGAAAATTCTCTCTCCCTGTTTTAAAACCAGTCATAAACAGCAGCAGTTAAAAAATGTTGACCTTTCTGATGGCAATTGTGGACCTCAGGCACCTCAGGCTCCTTTGGGCAGGTTGCCTCCATGCAAAGCATCTCACTCCCATTTTTCAGTAGGAATACAGCAGATGTAAAGTACTATTTTTTAACAGCATATACACAGAGTAGCCTTGAGGGAATTTCTGTGATTCCAGTCAGTGCTATCACTTTCAAAGTGAAATGTTAACTTTTCAAAATGCTTTTAAAAACTACATCATGCCTTCAGAGAGATTTTCCTTACCTACTCCCCAGCAAACATCAGACCGGTGTCTGACAGCCTTGGGGTGGTTTTTTTGCTGTTACTGTCTATGGCAACACTACAGAAAGGCAGATGAAATGGAGGCAGGTTTATAGGGAAAGACAGGACTGACAGCCTGCAAAACAGAGGTGGGGAAAAGCCATGTTCTTCCAGCTCTGTAATTCCTTCTAAGGAGACCGAGAAAGCAAAAACCTGTCCTGCTCTTAAAGCCAGCCTGAGACTCAGTGGCCACCACAGGAAAACTGTTGTTTTTTCAGATGTGGATCTTGCTCTGGGACATTTTTTTGTCTGTTGTTTTGGTGGGTAAATATCGTATTTCCCAATTAAATTTGTTGAAAGCCTCTCCAGCTCTCTGGTAGCTGCGTGAGGCGGCTCCATGGCAGATCCATGTCAGTGCTCACCCTCTGGAACAGCAGCCAACCTTCCTCTCCTGCCATGATTCCCCCGTGTAGCAGCTGCTGAACTGTCCTCCAGACATGTTTTAATACTATTTCTTTATTGCTAACACAATTCTCTCTACTTTTGGACAGTGGCAAAAGCTGGTGGTGCAGGGAAGTCATTTGCTTGTACTGTTAAACCAGAGAAAAGTGTTGCTGCATATCAGAGACCCCGTATTCCAGGACCAGAAGTTCAGCCACAGTGAGATTTAAAAGATATACCGGTGGGATTTTTATTTGCTGCCAGATTCTCATCTCCCAGCACACCAGCTCTTTCCTACAGCCAAGAATACCAGCAATTTGGAGACAGCAGATCAGCTATTCATATATGCATATGGCTCCAGGAGTAGCCATAGTGCTACTAACACCAAGCATTTTGATATTCTGACAGAAATTCCGGTGAGAACCGGGAGGTGTTAAATAACCTGAAAGCTGCTCGTGTTCTTATTCAGGTTCTACACTTCAAAAAAAAAAAAAAATGCTCTTTGAAAGCAAGCATGCCGTGAGAAACACTTGAAATATTAAAACACCCCTACTAAGAGGGATGGCAGAGGAAAAATATAGTTAACAACTAAGATATTCCTCATGAAGACAGGGGTGGTTTTCCCTTTAGCAGAGAAAAAGGGGGATTTCATGGTTTATAATAAAACCCTGTTTCTACGTGGTTGATGTCCAGGTTTCCTCTCCTTGCTCCAAGGATACCCCGTTTCATAGCCTAGGTGTCAGCTGTGCCCCTGGGGAGGTGCTGGTGGCACAGGCTGACACAAGGATACCCCATTTCATAGCCTAGGTGTCAGTTGTGCCCCTGGGGAGGTGCTGGTGGCACAGGCTGACACAAGGATACCCCATTTCATAGCCTGGGTGTCAGTTGTGCCCCTGGGGAGGTGCTGGTGGCACAGGCTGACACGTGGGATGAGTGATGTGGAAGCAGAGTGCCTGCTGGATCCCCATCCATCCCCGCAGCTTTGAGCCTCCCGCGGCTTCCGAAGGCAAAGCAGTGCCACGACACACCTATTTCCCGGAGGGGTTTGTGCTCTGAGAAGCTTGCCCTCCTTTCCACGGCACCATCTGAACCCCAGGAGGTCCCTGAGAGCTCGTTCAAGCCCCCCCCAGCTCCATCAGTCACTGCAGAGAAAGGAGAGGTAAAACCCCAATGACTGAGCGGCTCTGTGTCATTGGCTTCCCGAAAGAGGAGCTGCTGCCGATGCCAAGTTAATGTAGGAGATTTGTAAAGCCACATTAACACAGTTTGCCCTTGCTCCCTCTGATGTAATATGGATTCCCACTGCTGCACTGCCAGGGGAAGTTGGAACTCCCACATGCTTTTGAAGCTTGGTGGGGGGGGGTGCTGGGAGGGAGGTGCAGGCTCAAAAAGGAGCAGGGCAGAGCAGAAGAGGAAGGTCTTTTCTCCAGATAATGCCCACTTACAGAGTTCCACTTGGACTAAAGCCCTTGCTATTGGAAACCCACTCCAAGTGTGTTTTTTTCCATCCTGATCTCTTGCCAAAGGACACATTCTCCCGTGCCACGAGGTGTCCAGTGCATGTGCCCTCGCTACAGAGATAAGCCTGGGCATTCATCTCACCAGAAAAGAACAATCAAAGGAGTTATTACTTGCAGCTGAGCAGTATCTGCCTTTTAAAAGTTAGCTCTGACTGCGTAAGATTAGTCCAGAAATTGGCTGTTACCTCTAGTTTATACATGACCTGTAAACTGCTCCGTTATGTGTGATGTGTATTAAAAGTTTCTCAGGAAGAACCATAACAATCCCAATCCTGTAACGAACAGTAATTGCAATTTGCATTTCTGAATGCAGGCTGAAGTTGAGTTTGCTCCCCTAGGTTTCTGTGGAATTAGAGGCACGGGGGTTGCATCTGGCTCTCAGAGCACAAACTGCACGCATTACCATTCTGTGCACGGCTGAATTTAGCCCTGCTCCAGGGACCTCTGAGTTAGGCAGCTATTATCACCCTCATTTTACAGACAGTGGAGCTGAGAGCGACTTCCCTACCATCATTGCCTCTTCAATCTGTTCAAAAGCTGATTTGGAAGCTTTCCATACATTGTGCTGTGTTCCAGTCTATTCCCACCCTTTCCAAGCCCCTGTCCTTACCTTGGCATCCATCATCTTTGCATTCACCCAGTCTGGTTCCTGTCCAGGGTGCCTTGGATTCTATTCCTCAGTGCTATAACCTGCCAAATGTCACTGCCATTCCACTGCCTCTGCCAGATCCTGGATCATTTTCCCTCTGTAACTCATTTTCCCTTTGTAACTCATTGTCCATCTGTGGGCTCCTCCTTTTAGGATGCACTTCAAACAAAACTCAAAGCCCCAGTCCTTGTCCTTTGTACCCTCATTGTTCAGCCATCTAAATTTAAAAGAAAAGACAGTGGGCACAGAAAGGCAAATATCCCTTTCTGGATTTCCTGCCTCCCTTATCCCCAGCCCTGCACTTAAATGCTCTTTGTCTCTAGAGATTACAAGCTTCTCAAGACTATAAGAAATTTACTGCCAAGCAAGAAAATTTTATGAATTTAATAAATACAGGGCTGGCATTGGGGTTTGGGGTGATGGTCTCATTTTCCTTTCTATGACTGTGGGATAGGACTTGGAGACTGAAACCTGGGACAGGCTCAGGACCTGAAACCTGAGCAAGGAAGGAGGTGCAGCCCAAGTGTTAAACTCAGCAAATGGGGCTTTTTAAGAAGACTGGGTTTGTTTATGGAAAGGTCACTGCCTATTTGACAAACTGAGCATCTCCTTGGTTCCAATCTGCCCATCTGAAATCCAGCTCTGGGCACGTGTTTAGGACGTGCTTGTGTTCCAGTGGCTTTTGTGAAGATTTTGCTCTGAGCTGTAACAACATTGTGTAAAATTTGCTTGATTCTTTGCTGAACTCTCAGAGGGACTCAGCCTTTTCTGCTGTTTTCATGCAACATGGTTTACAGTGCTTAATTACACTGGTGATGAAATGGGTGGAAATCACATTTTGTGAGTTCTGTGACTGCCAAAGAGCTGCAACCCCTTACGCTGGGTCTGAGCAAACAAGAGCTGGGTAAAGACTGGGATGAAGAGCACAAAGGGCAGGAAAAAGTCTTCGATGAAAATGTTAAGGCATTTGTCTTTCCCAAACATTTTCTACGTGAGCCAGGGCCAGGTTTTTATGATTGTCTGCACCCCAGAAAGGTGCATTCAGTGGTGCTTTCATCCTTTGGAAAGCAGAGGGATAAAAATACACGGGTGTTATGTATATGTACAAAAAGTTGAGCTTATTGAGATACAAAGATCTGCTTTTTTTCCCGTGGGATTTATTTCAGTTCAGCCTGTGAGTCCAGAGAGATTTCCCAAAGGCACAATTGGCATGATTCGTGTTATAGAATTTCTAAGTAATGAACTTATTCCTTTTTTAACAAGGGGAAGAAAAAAAAATATTGGTTGACCTGATTTAGGTATCCCTTGCAATACTAGTCAAAAACTAAAGTATCATTTTAGAGGTGCAAGTTCTCTATTTGATGGAAAGTTTTAAACCTATTGCCTTGCTGCCTCTATTTTATTGTTTTCCCTCGATGTTAATCAGGAAAATGCAGGAAAGTACATAAGATATTTATATGATTTCCTGTTCTTCCCCCCACATAACCATACCCACTTGGGCAAAACACCTCTCCAGGCGCTGCAGCATTAATTTCCAACAAGACAAAACCAGGAGAGGGAGAAAATTGGTTCTAATTACCCAGTTACACACGCAACATTGGGTCCCATCAGGTGCTATTTCTGGCCAGGCAGGAAGGAAGAGGGAATTAGGATAATTTCCCTTTTATTTCTTGGAGCTAGAAGCAGGCAGATGAGCCTTGCAGAGACCAGGGTTAGATTTTGGGTGGCACAGGTGTCTTAAGTGGGTGATGTGACGTGGCTTGTAGGCTATTCTGGATGTTTCTCCTGATTTCAGTAGGTTTTGATCAAATTCTCTCATGGCTCAGCAGTTCTCCCACCGTGTTGTAAGGACTTAAACAGTCCCACTGGAAAAGAAACTTACTTTCCCATGTCCTTTTTAATCTTTCAAAGCCCTGCTTCACAGATACGCTTTTCCTACGTATCTGAGTCAGAGGATTTCCCTCTGAGACACCCAGACTTCTTGACATATTAATTGCCGAGCATGTGAGGGACTACGAGGTGCTTCTGAGAAAGGAAACATGAAACAGAGAGGAGGGAACAAGCACAGGGAAAAAAAAAATAAATCAATGTTTGTAATGAGGAGTAAAAGAAGGGAAAAAGAATTTGACAGAAATAAAAAGCAGATGAGGAGAGTGGAAAGTGGTTGAACGAAGGCTAAAAGACTGGTGGCACTGAGCTGCAGACTTTGCTGGAATTTTTAGTCACTGCTTTTATCTGATTATTTGTTAGTATTAGTATTAGACTGCTTTAAAATATAGGAAGATTTTTTTTTGCAGGTACAAAGTAATTGTACCTTACATTTGAGGAAACCTTGAACCAAACTGAGCAACAGAGACCCTGCCTGGGACAGCAGCAAGGAAAACTGGATTCAGAGGGGTTTTGTCACCTGCTTTAAGGGAGGCACCCAGTTAAACCAGAAGGTGTAACTGTGCACAAAGTGCTTTACCACAGTCCCCTGTGGTGGTGGCAGGATATTACCCTTCCCAGAATGTGCAGCTGGGGGGTTTTTCTGCCCTATGACAGCAGATGACCCATCGAAAGATGTCAAGATCCACTTGACTGAGGCCCTGCAAACTTTACTCTGGAGAGGAATCCCGAGGTGAGGGAATAAAATCCCACTACAAAGCAGTTGTGAGTTTGCACAGGCAGTGAAACTACTTCAGGATTAGCCATTTTCCTCCAGCTGTCAGACAGGAATAGAAAGACATTTCAAAATCCAAGACAATACTTCGAAAGTAAAAGTGCATGCTTTGTGCATAAATGTCAGGGCTATATCTTTAAAAATTACACAGCCTTTCTTTTCGTGAGTGCCCATTAAGCACTATTATCTGTAAGATGCTTAGGAACATAAGGTCTTTATTAAAGCTGAAGAAATCTGAGCTTATCCTCCAAAAGCAGGGATAAAATCAGATCACGGCCCATCCAAAAGTACATCCTTTCCAGAAAGGGGGTGGTGGTGGAGGGAGGTTAAAAGTGTGGGGGGGGACCTTTTAAACTCTAGCTTCAGTCAGTCACTGCTTCCTTTCTGAAATCCAGCTGTTGCAACTCCCCTAAAAAGTCTGTGCTGCCTGTGATCCTCGACTGATTGACGTGGGGGATGCCAAGGAGCCCTCAGAGCGCAGAGATCTTAATTTATAAATCACTGTTGCACTTTGAAGGGTGCAAAAAACAGTATCCCACCTAATCGAGAGTTCAAACACTGAGGGCACAAAGATTCCATTCGCTCTTGCTGTCTCACTCTCTGCATGAAGCCACAGCGAATTAGAACCTGGCTTTATTTCTCACGTGCAAGAACTGCCCGTGGCAGATTTCTCTGGAGTCTGGAGTTGGTCCTCTCGCTCTGGAGGAAAGGCTTAAAATCACTGATCTGCAGGAGAGGACCAGCAGCACACAAAGCTGACAGGTCTGAGAGCCACCAGCTGCTCAGGCCGTGTCAGGGGGTGGCATTCAGGAGGGATAAACCCGAAGTTTAAAAATAAAAACTCAAGGGAGGCATGAGTAGTTTCACTGATTTTCATTATAAGTAATGAATTTAGCTTTTCTTGGGACAGAGGAAGGATTAACCCCAGGTTTGCCACTGGCTAAATTTACGTGGTTCTCCTGAAACCCCAAACACACACATATGGGGTGGGGACACTTCACTGATGGTCCCCTCATGATTTGGGGAGATAGGAGGAAATTTGCAGGTTTTGCTCAGGGTTTGCCTATTGTTCTTTAAACTTCACAGAAATTTGGGTTTTCTATTCTGCTGGATTGTCCTGCCCCTTTTTTTATCAGCATTAGTGCAGTTTCATCCTCAAATCCTCGAGTGTCGAAAAGGAGCACGCAGAAAACGAGCTGACATCTTGCTAACCAGGGTATTATTTTTATTGCAGCCTCAGCATTGCAGGTGCTTTAAGGGAAAATACCAGGATACATTTTCAGTCTTGGAAAGTCTAATGTCTAAGTAGGTTCACCTGAAACGATGCTTTTGAGGGTGGGGGCTGTAGATTATGCAACTGATCCACTCTTACAAGTAATGTTTAATCAGCACCTGTGCTTGGAGATGCCATATTTCTTTATAATAATGATGGTTGGCTTTAGAAAAGACACTTACTTGAGGTGCCTGCAATTTAAAGCTTTCTTGGTAATTATCAACCTGGAACATTTCTGCTCCTCAATCTACTGAGGGCCATTTGTGTCTGAAAAATGTCTTATTCAACTGCTACATTTGCAAATATTGAAGTACCAAGTGTAAACAAAGTGCTCCTGCTCCTAATCACAACTTTACATGAAGTGCTGAATTCTACGACTTCAAGAGAAATTTGGAATAGAAGCACAAACAATTCCAGGAACTTTTTTTCTTCTTGTAATGCTACTTCTTCCCCCCTCCTCTCCCCCACCCAAAAAAAGTAAATTATTTAAAAATCCCGATTTTCTAGGAAGACTGATATGAAAATACTCGGAGTCCACAGAGGAAACCAAGACTTCCCAGCAGTGTTAAACCACCTGATGGAGACACATATGGTGCTGAAATTCCTGTGCATAACAGAGCCTAAATTAACTCCAGAAATTCTTGCTTTGGGGGAATTTTCCAGGTTGCATCATCACTTTTCTTAATGTTGAATATCCCCAGAGGTTCTTTGGAACCCAACTCTTCATTTGTGTGTGAATCTGGGGACTTGAGAGGCTCCTGCTCAAATCACTCATGAAACCTGTGAAAGGGGGGTTTTAGGTCAGCCACCTTCATGCTGTGTAGGCAAATTTTGGGATACCTGAGCCAGGAATGTTATATCCATATAAAACCCAAACATGAAATGTTTAACATTCATGCCTGGTGTGCACACAGAAATGTCTTTCACCAGAAATCACACTCAGATTGAGACATTCCACTCCAACAGCTTCAGTGGGAACAGCTTCATCAGGGATTATTAATATTGGTTAGAGATGTTATTACAGATATCACACTAATTTATTACATAAAAACTATAGTTGTAGTTGTTGTAGTTGTACTTATTGATAGGAAAGTTAGATATGTACTTTGAAAAAAAAAAAGGCAGGAAAATTTGGTCCTGGGTAATTACACAGATGGGTCCAAAACTGTTTGTAAAAACTACTAAAAATAATTAAAGAAAAAAAAAGACAGGTATCTAAAACACTGGATGCAACATCCAGGTCTGGGAGGTGACTACCTGAGCTACTAAATCATGACTCATACTTTTAAAATATGAAAGCTGATGCTACACTAGTTATAGCTGCTGTGGAGGTTTTTTAGCCTCATAACTTCATTGTAAGAAATTCCAATCAAAAGCCCATAAAATAACCTTGCCACGAAGAGGAAACTGTAATTACTTACAATTAGTACAGTGTGTAAAGGATGGCTTCAATTCAATTAAACAATTCCATAATTTATGGAACAAATTATGGCCATAATGGCCATAATTTCAATGGGTTGCCATCAATCAGGAGAGAGCAACGTAAACTTCAAAATAAAATTAAAAACTCAGCTTAAGGAGACACCAGGTATTTTGTCCTTGCTCAGTGACTCAGTGTTCCCCTGTGTGTGTCAAATTTCCTGTACATTGTAGGACTTTGAATTCTCTTTTTCTACATTTATGAAAGGTCTGGGGTGGGATTGTTGGGGTTACTTAAAAAGGCTTTCTGAGGGAAATGTGGCAGAGCTCAGGGATAGAAGAATGAGGGACTAAAGGGCCTCCTAAAGGGCACCCTTGTCTTGCAGGTTATCCTGTAAACCCTTCAGATTCAGGCAGGTGCTTGCAGGAAGATACAGACTATTTCTCTTGGATTATATGATGTGAATGCAACATTTCAGCAAAATCAGGATTTAACCCCATATGCACATTCTTTAGTGTTATCACACTGGTTCCAGTAAGCCAAGAAATAAGCTGTTCAAAGGAAGTGCAGTAAGGACAGAGTTATTATTTTTCCTAACACACAAACGAGTGTTTGGGGTTTTGTTTTTGTTTTATTTTGTTTTAAAACAGGTAATGTTTCAAAGCCCATAAGCCCAAAATGCTACTCCCTGACAGGCTGCCATTAATTCAAACCAACCCTGAAAAGATGAGCCACAGTCACACAGAGGTCACTGGGTCTCACTTTTGAGGCAAGGGGAGGAAATTCAGCTGCCTGCTTACGAAGGAGGATAACTGTAGATCCTCTAATGATCCTGCCTGGCCCAAAACCTTATCAAGCTCTAGAGGCAGTAATAAATCATAGCAGGGATCTCAGACTGGAAGGGTGGGTGCTCCTGTGTGGCAGGAAAGCTTTCCTTCACGGCCACATGTCACAACAAACTGGGGAACAGAACGATGTGCACGTGTGGGGTCTCACTCAGTGACAAAGCAAACACTGCCTCTAACTATGTGTGTTTTCTGGGAGGCACAGAACACTGAAAAATGGCCAAATTAACAACTGCAATCCATTCTGCATGTAAATTAAATGCTGTGTAGGCGACACTCGTAGTGATTATAGCTCGCTACATGACATATGTTTAATGATTCAGATTGGCTGCTGTTGAGAGGGATTTCATTTAAGGCACTTATGGCATTGGGCTCAAATTATTTGCAAGAGTTGATTGACACTTATGTGTTACCCTGCAGCTTGGTGTTCAGCTCAGGATCATCCTCTGTGGACATTTCCTCTACCTCCTGCAGGATCTAAACTCTGGGCTCCTCTGACACTTTCACCTCCCCACACATCTTGTTTAACCAGTTTCCAGAACAATCAGATGAGAGAACAACATTTTTGTGTCCTTGTATTTGTTCAGTTGTTAGGTCTAGCTATTTCCCTTGGGAACAGGCTTTGGACACCTAGTTCCCATGAAAATTAGCAAGAACTGGTCATCCAATCCCAAAAGAAGCTTCTCAACTCTCCATTTTTATGTCTATCTGTACCAACACTCACCAGTGAGCTGCTGACTGTAGGAACCTGTGGATTCAGAAGTGTCACCAGCAAATTTGGTAGCATCTTAAACTTAATCTGAAGTATGGAGCTCCCAGTGACCTTCCCTGGGATGTTCCTCCCCATGCTGATGAAATCCACTCCGCAGTGTTTAGCAGCCACATGTTCCCCACAGAACATCTACAGTGCGCATCTCCTGCTGGAATGACACAGGAGGTGAGTGCAGAGGCTGTTTGAGAGGGAAAATGAGATTTGGATGCAGTATGTAAAGGTATTCCATTAAATTCTTTGGCCTTTGGACTGACCCCTCTGTTCACTGCTCCGGCCCTTATTAACAGCATTGACTGGTAAATCCAGTGGGAGGGTGGGGAACACAGAGGGCAGGTGAGAGTAAATAATCAAAGTGAGTGTGTAATTTCCCTCTAGCACAAGCCCAGCTGGCTTGGGAAAGGCTGAGGACATCTGAAGCAGCGGTTAATTCATTATTATAGAAACAGAGAATCACTGAGGTTGGAAAATGCCTCTGAGATCACAGAGATCGAGCTGTGCCCAACCTTGTCACCCAGTGCCATGTCCAGTCCTTCCTTGGACACCTCCAGGGATGGGGAATCCACCACCTCCCTGGGCAGCCCCTGTCCATGTTTAACAACCCTTTCCATGAAGAAATTCCTCCTGATGTCCACGCTGACCCTCCCCTGGTGCAGTCCTCTCCTCCTGTTCAGATACTGGATGGCCGGTGGTGCCGTTCAGATTTGCCAGCTAGTTGGCTACTCTGTTCCAGTCTCTAGGAGCTCTGGGAAGGAATGGGTTACTTCTTCCAGGTCTCCTGGGTGTGTTAATTAGTTCCTTAATGCACTGTGGGGAAAACTACCCAGCTGCTGGCTGCTTGGAGGCAAAAAACCCTGGCAGGGGGTGTTGTTGAGTGGGAGCACAAGACACCAACTCAAACTGCTGCACTGCTCAGTCGGAAGCAAATAACGACCAGGAAGCTTGGAGAATTCTGTATCAGGTTGCCAACAACCCTTTTTCCTACAAGAAACAGCCCTTACAGGGGAGGACTGCGCTCCTTGCTAGCCTAGAAACACTCTGGAAAGACTGTTTTTCCTCGAGGGTGGGGAAGTGAGGCAGCTTAAGCTCCGTGCATCATCAGAACCCTCTCCAGGTGGGACGCAGGACTGGCACCAGCCCACGGCAGGGAGCTGCAATTCCCATCACCAGAGCCATCCCTGCAATCCACGGACCAATAAACGCTCTGGCTCAGAAGTAGGATGTCCCCTCTGCTGATTTCGAGCTATTTATACGTGTCTTCTGTGCATATTCCATCTCTCACGGGTGGTGCAGGTATTGCCCAGCTAAAGCAGGTGTGAAATATAGGTTGAATGCTCAGTGAAAGCCTTACAGGAAACCAGGGATTTAAAGGAGTATTAAAGAGAAATCAGCTAAATGAGTTTGAGAGGAGAGCAAACACTAAGCACTTTAAAAAAAAAAAAAAAAAAGAAAAGAGTTAAAGTAGTTTGCACAAACTGCCTGTAAAATTTCCCACTTTTCAGTGTGTGGATAACTTGAAAGCCTTCATTTGGATTCTTCTTTGCCCCCTAAGGATTATTGCATTTCAAAATAAGGAGCACTCTCTGAGACAAACCTTTGCCTTTGTATTCACTGTAGCAAATACAATTTTTGAAATATTAAATCATTTCAGGCTGTTGAATTGCAGGTAAGGGGATCAAGGGCACCCTCAGGCAGAGGGCACTGCCTTGAGTGGGAGTGCTGATCTGCTGAAGGGCAGGAAGAGTCTGCAGAGGGATTAGGTTGGATATTTGGGAAAATTCTTCATGGAAAGGGTTGTCCAGCCCTGGATCAGGTCGGAGTCCCCATCCCTGAGGGATTTGAGAGCTGTGTGGTTGTGGCACTTGGGGACATGGGTGACCCTGGCAGTGCTGGGGGAATGGTTGGATCTTAGAGGGCTTTTCCAACCTTAATGATTCTGTCAAATTTACCTTTTGTGAACTCTGATTTTTGTCCTATATGTGATTGTGTGAGCAGAGGTAAGACTGAAGGTTTGAATTCTAGAAGAAGGCAGTAAAAATACATTACCAGGCATTTAGAATTCATTTCTGTTCGATAAAGCTTCACCAGTGAGCTGAATTAGCTTATTAATATAAGAAATTGCTGTTGGTCCTTAATACGTTTCAATCAATGTATAAGAATTGGCAAAAAAATGAAGAGCAGGAGAAGACTGAAAAAAATTAAAAAGAAAAAGATCACAAAAAAATTTTCTGACTGATGAATCCCTGTTTTCCCAATCATTAGTTTTTTGCAATTTTTTTTTCTGTTTAGCTTCTGGAGTATAATTTGGATCTTTTCAAAGGGGGTGTATAACTTTAAAACCTTTTTATGTGGCAACTAGACACCTTTTAAATAGCAAATGAGTCCAGATGGCAAGTGTTCAATGAGTCTGGGGGGAAAAACCAGCAGAAAAGCAAAGTAGCTGCTAACAAAATATGCAGCTTCTCATTAGTGTAGGAATCATGGCCACAAGGCTCAGAGGCAGCAAATACTGTACCAGTTTCTAGGAAAAGGTGAATGCTGGGAATGATGCTGAGAATTCTCATTGAAAGGATAAATGATAAGATGGAATTTGTAAAACGGCTGAGGGAAACGACCTGAGTTATAAATATATTTGACGGTTAATTTAAAAATTGAACTAATCACTCTAGATCTTGCTCTTCACAAAGGACAGCTCAGAGCTCCTGTGAATCTTTGTCTTTCCCATTTCTGGGTGTAAATGGATCACACTTGTGCTGCCTAAGAGTCCTTTTTATTGCTCTTGTAAGCAGAGTGTGGAGTCCACACATGTCCCTCTCAGCAGGCTGTGAGAAAAGCTATTTCTCCTTTCCTAATGTGGCAAATGCTTTATTTGAGCAGTGAACTCCTTCAGCTGTTCCCTGGGCACCCTGTGAATGAACAGCTTCCTTGTTAAAGGTATTTTTTTTTTTGGAAATTAACAAATAAATAAATAAATAAAACAAATGAATTCATCTCTTTCTCTGAAAGCCCCGTGTCATGTCTGTAAATACTTCAGTGCAGAGATTGTGCCTTTGGAGCCAAAACGTGTAAAACTCAATTTCGTGACGTTTTTGTCCCACAGAAAGCCAAATGATTTAGGAAATGGTGAGGTGAAGTTTACTTAAACTGCTTTATGCTATTCATCAAATTAGAAATCAAAAATCAGGGGGATTGTGCAAAAGCAATGCAAACACAAGTTAATTCATTTTCCTTCTCTGCTTTGTTTTTTTTCCCCACTGAAAATGGAGGATGTGAAAACCATCTGAAAAAGGGTGGAATACTCTTTCCATGTTTTCAGATTTAATTCTTAAGACAAGACAGACAACATATTGATGAGTTGCTGGCAGAACAAGTCCACATCACACTTCACACAGAAAATCAGGATTTCAGTAGTTGAGCCTGGGGTGAAGGGAGGGGTGGCAGGAAGGTGTTTTAAGATTTGGGTTTACTTCTCATTTTCCTGCTCTGATTTGATGGATAATAAACTAAACTAATTTCCCACGGCTTGAGTGTCCTTATCTGGCTTTATCCCAACCCAGGAGCCTTTTGGGATATTTCCTCTGCCCTGTCCAGCTGAGGAGGGCAGTGATGGGGCAGCAGACAGGTCTGGATTAACTCCATGTCATGGAGGCATGAGACTGAGAAGAATTTTCCACTGGTTTTCCTAATAACTCTTTGACATCAGTGTTTTAATAAAATTATCTCACGTTCTGAAACATTTGGATAATGAATTGAGTGATAGAGCTGTCAGCTCCCTGCTGCTCAGCTGACCAGCTGGCACACCAAGGACTTTTTTTGCCATTGGTGGATGTTGGTTTTGATGTTTAATTCCCTTATTTCATCAAAAGACTTTATTTAAAAAGACTATTTGAATCATGCATGTGCTGAAGATGTGTCTTATATCTAAATTATCTGCTGGAAGAAATGGGGTTTTCTTGATTAAAGATTTAAAGAAAAAAAAAAGAGAAATAAAGTTTTTCTTCATGTGGGTCTTTTGTTATGAAAGTCATTTTGCACTATTCAGACTCAGTGGCAATGAATTACAAATTTCCTCATCCAGCAAAGTGCAGCTTCTGCAAAATTTCCCTTATCCTGGAGTGGCTTAGAAACACAGCACAGCACGTGCCCCTTCACAAAGTTTGATACTTCTGTTTTCTTTTTATTTTTAAATATTGAAAGTCCCTGTCGAGCTCCAGAAAGCACAGAGACATTTGGAAGGACAAGCTCTGCTCCATGGGAAAGTGTTCACAGCAGAACAGTTTCATGAAAACAGAACCATTCCCATGAAAACCTGATTCCAAGGATCATAGTCAAGCAAAACCTGCTGCAAAGTGACGTTCTGGAATTATCCAAAGCTCCTGAGGTCCCTTCCAGCCTGGATTATCCCCTTGTCCTATGAACAGCTGGACACATTTACTGGACAGGGGCCAGGCAGCAGTTTGGGAAGAGTGGTGTTTAGGTGAAATAATGCAGATGATCACAGAATCACAGAATGGTTTGGGTTGGGAGGGACCTTAAATTCATCCAGTCCCACCTTCTGTCATGGGCAGGGACACCTTCCACTATCCCAGGTTGCTCCAAACCCCATCCAACTTGGCCTTGGACACTTCCAGGGATCCAGGGGCAGCCACAGCTCCTCTGGGCAACCTGTGCCAGGGCCTGCCCACCCTCACAGCCAAAAATGTCTTCCTAATATCCAACCTGAATCTACTTTCTGTCAGTTTGAAGTCATTCCCCTTTGTCCTGTCAGTCCAGGTTCTCATAAACATTCTCTCTCCATCTTTCCTCTGAGTTCTGGTCCTGGAACGCCTCAATTAGGTCACCCCAGAGCCTTCTCTGTTCCCTTCCAGTACATCCCACAGGCTCTTCTCCCAGTTTTTGCCTGCACACACATCCTCCTGCACTGCTTTGGTGGCTCACAGCAAATAAAGTGCTGGTTTGATCGATCCCTTAAAATGAGAACATTTACACCCAGCTCTGCCTGGCCTGGGCTGTGTGTTTTGTTCCCTGCAGATTCCAGCACCTCCTCCCCGGGACTGGTAGCAAGGAGTAAACAGAGAGAGCAGAATTTCTGCAGATTAGTTCCCTGCAAATGTATTCTTTGAGGATCTGTCTCAGTGCACGGTTCGGCGCTGAAAAGAGAGTATGGATTTTACATATTTCATATATTCCCTCTTTTCCTTTTGGGCTGTGGCCAGCTTTGGCTTTTCACTAAGGCTGGTGCTCCTGTTGATAATATCAGCCATTGCCATTTTTAATGTCAGATATTCCCATCTATAACGCCTGGAGGGATGTAGGAAAGTGGGCAGAACCACGGGTGTCTCATTTCCACGTACAGATTCAAATATTGACCTCCCCCTTTGCCTGTCCCAGGCATTTGCATTGCATTTTTGGGGAAAGGCTGCGACTTTTTGTCCTACTTTTTGACCCAATGCTTCCTTTTGCCTTGTGGCAGGAGCTGTGTGAGCCCTGACCCGAAGGGATGTGTGCTTTGAGGTGAGGTCCAAGCTGGAAGGGAATTCTCTGCTCTGAATAAGCCCCCTGTGCCTGAAATCCCACCACAAGAGTGGTGGTGAAACTGCAGCTGCACGTGCTCTCCAGGGAATTTTTAGGTAGGAGCTGACTTCCATAATGTTTATGCATGTCATCCATCATTGCAATATTTAAATCCTCTGGATATCCAGAGCCAGAAAAAAAAAAATCAGAAAAAAAAATAGGGGACTTGCTGTGGTTTGATATAGGCAGGGAAAAGCCCTTTTGCCTCTTTAGTGTTGAAGTTGCTTTGACACCCTAAGTTGGCCCATGTTGACCAATATGCCCGATGGATACAGGAAATACCCTGGATTTTATGATGCTTTACAACTTACAAATCACCCAAACCCATTTCCTAGAAATTATTTAAAATATCAAGGCCCCAGTTTTCAGAATGAGTCTCCAATTCTTTGCTTGCAAATAATCACAGGTACAATTTAGAGCAAATGGGTGCAAGGGCATTTTTTTGAGATTTAGACCTCTGCCTACCTGATTATCCCACAAAAAGATGGTTATGTGCTATAAAATGTTCCCAGAGTAACCTGTCTCTGGCTTCCATAAAATTAAAGCCTGAGTTGAAGTCCCCTCAAAAAAAACCCTGAAGTTAAGCAGTAATTATACAGTTACTGGATATCTTTTTGCAACACAGCTTTAAAAATCTTCAAAATCTTTGTTTAAATATGTGTTCTATTGTTATCATAATTTCCCTGGGGTCTGCTGCACTTGCAAACTTATGGTCCCTCACCTAAAAATGTGCCTTTGGAGCACATAAGAAAGATAGATCTTCCTTAATGTCATTCTAAAAACTATTTTCATGTTCCAGCATTTGGATTTACGAAGCATGGGGTATATTATATAATTTTATTTGAAAATAGTAGACTTACATAAAGGAAATAAGGCTACCATTAGTTAAAAAATAAAAGGACCACAACAACAAAAAAAAATAAATAAAGGTTTTATGTTAAAGGAGAGACAGTTTGTGCCTCCTTGAGGAACAAAGGAATGTTGGTTTTGAATTTATTTTTGTTTTATTTTTTTTCCAGAGACTGTTGTAGCTACAGTGAAATTTAATGCAAATATCATGGTACTGATAAAGAGATGGTAATATCCATATACACAGGCTTGCATAATGGTGCAGCCCATAAATATACCATGCATTTTCTAGGACAAGGGCAGGATTTAGTGGATGGATCCGAACTGTAATCTCAATTGAAATGTTTGGAGCGGGACTTTGCTCACATTTTTCACCCTATCTTCCCATTTGGTATTACTAGAGAATGCCAGACAGAAGAAACTTCTGGGAAACCGTTCTGAAATCAATAAAAAAAAAGGTGTTAAAAAAGTAGGAATTCCACCCAGAAAGGAGAGGGAATTAATGTTTTATTCAAAGTATGTTAAAAAAAAAAAATCCAAAGGCACAGGCTAAACTTTCTTCAGAGCTGAGGTTCCAGAAAGCTCACACTGGCTGGGAACATAAATATATGGCACTGATGGAAATACGGACACCTGCTGAAGGTTGCAGTTCCAGAATGTGCCACTGTGATCCAGGAGCACTTGTTGCCTTCTCCTGGAGAGATGAAGCAAATCTGACTTCACCAGGAGAGGACTGGCAGGTAAATGTCTTCAGGCTTTTTGAGGGCTGTGAACTCTCTCTCTGTAGGTGATGAAGTGAAAAACTGGCAGCCCCACCAGGGTGACGTGGTCCTACAAGCTTCTGTCGTGGTGGGAAGCAGGATAAATCTGCATGGGAATGCCCTTGGAGGTGGTGGAGGAAAGGGACTCACAGAATCATTCAGGTTGGGAAAGACCTCTGGAATCATCGAGTCCCACCCTGTGCCCGATGCCCACCTTGTCCTCCAGCCCTTGTGAGGGACAAGAAGGTGGTTGGGAGCAGCCAAAATTAAACTCCTTCCCCCCTCCCCTCAGCACTGTCCCTGACAGAGTCAGTACAAGGCAAAGCAGGTGGCTGGGAATATCTGGGAGAAGAGATCCTTCAGAGGCTTCTGGGTGAAGGCTCCCACATTTTCACCCTGCCAGGTTGTGCCTACGGCCATAAAATCCTTGTGGCAGGCCATGATATCCCTGTGGCAGGCCATAATATCCCTGTGGCAGGCATATGTCTCTCTGCAGGGAGGCTGCTGCTTTATTTTCTACCCAGCCTTCCCTTGCTGAGTGGAGGTGCCAGCTCTCCACTGCGAAGCAGGGAAGGGGTAAGGCTTTTAACAGCAGGTTGTATGCTTGTGACTTCAGCCCTTCCCTGCAAAGGTTATAAAAAAAAAACACCCGTAAAATATTTTATTTTTGCAAATCTCCTAAAGCTGTCACATGACCCTTGCCTGCTTTTCACTCCTTGATGGGGCATCAAGAGAAAGAGCGTCAAGAAAACTGTAGAATATTAAATGGTAGAATTTGAGTCACAAAAATTGAGGGGTTTTTCCAAATGTATTTAAGTTCTAGACACAGTGCAGGCTGTGGTATATAATTACAGGGACTTCGAGTAACACTGGTTTTGATTAATGTCTAAATGCAGAATCAAACTGAAAGAAAGCAGGTTTAGATTAGATATTAGGAAAAAATTCTTTAGTGAGAGTGGTGAGACCCTGGCACAGGTTGTCCAGAGGAGCTGTGGCTGCCCCATCCCTGGAAGTGTCCAAGGCCAGGTTGGAGCAACCTGGGCTAGTAGAGGGTGTCCTTGCCCATGGCAGAGGGATGGAATGAGATGATCCTTAATGTGCCTTTCCACCCAAACCATTCCCTGATTCTGAGAGTAATGACATCCTGCTGAGCATCTTCCACTAGAACTGGTTGTGCTGGTTATTTTCTCATCAATGTTACTCAGTCCCCTTCATCACAGAGAGATTCCTGTGCTAAAACCCAGCAAACTAACAGTGTCCTGGCTAGTTTGGTTTTAGCCTCTTCCATTTCCCAGACATTCTTCAAACTCAGAGACATCCCTGCCCCGAGGTGGCAGCAATCCAGAAAACACCACTTACACCTCCAGATAAACAGAATGAGTACAGGAACAAAGAAAATTAGTTGAAATCTCCCACCTAAATCATTTTGACCCTTGATAAATATTTACTGGAACATATCAGCATGTTTTAGAGAAAGAGACCAAGTTACTGCTGGTATATTTGACTGCATATTCTGCAGTTACTGGTCCGTGTCCTGCTTTCATGGTGAGAAGGAGAAAGTAAGAAAGGTTTAGCCTCTGGAAAAATGTTGGAATTAACATCCATCTACCTGCTCTGGGTAGTGTTTGTAATGGATCAAAGCACTGTTCCTGCAGTTTGCCCATGTCATGCACATGGAAGAAAGTTTTCCTCATGAATCTGGGAGTCACACAATAAAGTTTCAGGTATGACTTAGACTGTTATAAAGAGAAAAAAAAAAGGCAAAAGTTCAATACTGGAATCTTAGAAGAGTTTGTGGATGCCACAGCTGGAAAAACACTTGTGTGAACTCATGCACAGACCAAAATGTGATGCTCAAGGTGACTGTGCTGGCTGGATTTAAGGGGAGATTTTATTTAAAGGGAGTTGTGTCTTCCACAAGGTGTGGGGAATCAGGATTTTCTCTCTGTGTCTGCTTCCAGGCAGCACATAATCTTGTCTGGGTGAGCCTCAAGGAGGTCAGGAGCTGACTGAACAGCCTTATCTCTATGGAAAAGGAACCTTATTCTCAAAGGTTTAACACAAGCTCTCACTTGTAGGTATTGAAGCTTTCCTGAGAAATCACAAGTGTGATCTTGCAAAGGCTGAAAATGGTTCCCAGCTCCTGGGAGTTTGGCAGCCACAAAACGTCACCAGGACTGGTGAATGCAGGTTCTTCTCGTACCTCTTCTCTGATCTTGCCCTCCTTTGCTCTTCCTTCCATTCCATCACTTCTTTTGCAGTATCTAACAAAACAATACCTGAATCTCTAGTTGTTCTTGCCTTTCCCCTGGTGCCCTCAGTCATTTCTGCCAGTCCTTGTTACCAAGAAAAGCCGTTTTCTTTCCTTCTGTACACCAGTTTGTTTCTCATCCCTACTTTTATTCACTCTCCATGACAAGCGTTGTCACTTTTGTTCTTTTACACTGAACCAGCATTGACTTTCCTTGCCATTATTTTCCTTCCTAAATCACTTTATTCCCTTTTTGCAACCCATCCCAACCAACATTTAATCAGCTTTTTGAGTTTTACATTTTATTCTTTATTCTTGCATAAAATTGGGGTTCCTATCCAAAAAAAAAAAAAAAAAATAAAAGCCCAAAGGTGGTAACAACTGCTACGATATTTCCTTCCTCTCAAACCCTTATTTAGCTACTTTGTTATTTGTCATTTTCCTGTTATCATCTCTTCCCTCTCACTTCTTATTTCACTTTCACCTTCTCCCCTTCACTTTTCTCCATGAATTACTTTCACCCTTAAGTTTCCATTGCTCAGCCAACAACCATTCTTGTCATTCCTAACTGTGTCCCTGCTGCAGTCCCACCTCTCTCTCCCTCCTTTCCCATGAGAATCCAGTAGTTTGTTCCCCTGTGGTGGCTCTTTTTTTTTCCTGGCACAGCTAGATTTTTGACAGGAGTGAGGAGATACTGGTCACAGCAGATGCCTGAGACTGGATAATGGCATGGAGACAAGAGATTTGATTTTTACTGGCATTCATCTCATCTTGCAGGCCTTTCCTCCTCCACCTTTTCTGACCTCCAGATGGCCTCTGCTCAGGCAGCTGAAAATCCACTGTTTCACGTGGGAAAGCCCATCCTGGCACAGAAAACAAACCTGCAGCAATCAGTTGTTTTTGTTCCCTACATCCCTCGGTAATTGTCTCTCGCTTGTTGGATTTCGCTCGGTGACGAGGAAGCAAACGCATTGATTTGCTCTCAGATTAAAACTAAACGTCTGCTGCCCGATAAAGACATCTCTCAAGTCCACCAGAAGGCAGCTGGGATGGGAATTGCAGCTTGGAGAGCACTGCAGCTAAATATGAGCTCCCATCCCAGTGTCCCGTGGATGCTGGGCTGACAAAGGCGGGTCTGAGCTGGCCTTTGGAAGCTCAGTGACCACATCTCTGTCAAAGCTGTTTTTTTTTCATGGCTTAACTGCCTCAGTCTTTCACCTGAAGATGTAAAGATTTAAAGGAATACTCTGTCAAACTCAGAGATTTCAAACAGAGTTCTTCACTATCACCACTACAAGGTTTGATTTTTTTTTTTTTTTTTTTTTTGGAAACGTTTACAAATAATAACTTTAAAATTACTGCAGCACCACTATTTGCATGCTGCACTTGCACATCTGTCAGTAGTTTCACATCTTGTTTCTAGGGGCTCGTGTTAGAGCTTGAAAACACAGCCACAACTGGAATCAGATGGCAGCCTAATTTGATGTTGTTGTCAAAATCAACCGCAGATATATATTCTAGCCTAAAAATAGATTTATAACCTTTAAGGAGAGTGAAGACAGTCTATGACAATTTAGTCTGGAACTGTGAATTAAATGAACAGTCAGATCTCAAGGAGGCATAATTTCATCTGTTGATGTAGACTGCCAGGTACTAATTTAGCCATAACTTAGTCAGTATCAGGCATAATTCCCTCGCTTAAAAAGTTATTAAAATTTTAATAAAACCAAGGAGATGCTAGGACAAAAGTATATTAAGATGGTATAAAATTGTGCATACATATCATTAATTTAAAGACAGATTAGATGTTAACTAGGATGACTTAATTGAATATTTCCAAATAGGAACATTTTTAGGTTCACTTGGAGTGTGTTTTCGCTTGCTTACCAAAACTAAACTCAAAGGAAATTTTTCAGTCTTGCTGAGTTCAGATTTAGGGGGTTGGGGTTCAGTTTTAGGTGCAGGTTTTGGGGTGTGGGAGGGGTTTTTTTCTGCACTCTTTTAATTTTCCATCTACCAAATCGTTAGGAGTTTTAGTTCCTACCTGTTTCCTAGCTACATATAAGCTACCCCTTCATGGAGTCTGCAAACAGTCATTTATAGGTATGAGGCAAAAGAGTAATTGGAACCTGGTTTCTTTCATTTCCAAGTGGATTTAACCTTAAAAAAAAATATCCTAGAATGTACTCAGTTCATTTTCTAGTACTTTGTCAGAGAATGGCCTCTTATATGAACAGTCAAACCAAGATTTTCCTTGGAGCCCTTGAGCACATATACTGCAGTTAATTTGCCAGTGTGACATTATTCAGATATTAAGCAGATATTATTCAGGGTAGCTGTGGTTTGATAAGGCTTTTTGGTTAAACTCAACACCACATGGATACATTTTCATAAATATCTTTCTCGTGTAGCTCAAAAATAACATCAATGTTTTTCAAGCAAAGCAACAACCCCAAAGGTGTAAGAACATTCCCACTGCAGGTGGTGAAGTTCCTCTGATTCACTCAGACCTACAGAAGGGAAAGGAACACATTGGGAAAGGTACAGGGGAAGTCATTCCCTGTTTGCATCGAGAAACTCTTGAAATTCAGACAGTGGTATCAGAGGCTGCACCTTCTGTGCAGAATAGATGCCCAAATGTGAGTATAAACTGTTTTGGAGAGAGGAGCCCTGATTTAATGGGAATAATGTGATGTGAAAAAAAAAAAAAAGATGAGCCCTTTGCAAACATGAACCAATGTCAAATGGTTCAGATGGAAGTAGGAGAGTTTTAAAAAGCAGTTGACTATGAAAACCATGGCTTCTGTACAATATTATCCTACATCTCCTCCAGTACAGCTGGAGATCATAGAACAAGCAATGTCAAGGAGAGGATCCAGTCCCAAGAAAGCCACTGGTGAAACACAGCCTCTTTCTGTCCCTCCTCCCACTCAGTGTTGATTACACAGACATCAGACCACATCATCTTTGGTTTTGTGGACTGAACCCTGGGATTTGGTCAATGGCAGGGTAAATTAAAAGGAATTTTATGCAACAGGATGAATGAGGACTCTGGACTGGAGTCTCTGGGTGAGCTGTGCCAGGTCCCCACCCTCACAGCCAAGAATTCCTCCCCAATATCCCATCTAACCCTGCCCTCTGGCAGTGAGAAGCCATTCCCTGTGTCCTGTCCCTCCATCCCTTGTCCCCAGTCCCTCTCCAGCTCTCCTGGAGCCCCTTTAGGCCCTGCAAGGGGCTCTCAGGTCTCCCTGGAGCCTTCTCTTCTCCAGGGGAACCCCCCCAGCTCTCCCAGCCCATCCTGAGATGCTGGCTCAGAACAAAGGGCAGGCTCTCCTGCTTTCTTATGTCCAATGGTGGCAATCCATGGATGTTTAGGAAACCTCATGAATACTCAACACTTTTCCCCCTGAGTACTCAGTATGTGTCACTCCCTCAGCTCCAGAGCCAGAGGTGATGTCTGGGCATCCAGCAGGCTTCGAGGGATTATTTTCCCAGGATTTTTCCATGGCCTTTTTGACCCCATGGAAGGCTTCCTTGGTGCCCCATGGCAGAAGTTTCCCTGTTTAATGCAAGCTGTGTGAGGAACCACTTTGTGTTGTTGCTGCTGCCAGTTTGGCCTTTGGTAGCTGCATTTCGTGCTGCTGAGCCCTCGAATCCAGAAAGGCAAGGAAGGCTCATTCCAGGTTCACCTGCTCCACCATGGTGAATTCCCAGCCCTCTGGCTAAACATTCCCACCCTTGCACACCAGCTCTGTACACCTTCCTGTCGTGCTTCCAGCTGGTTTTTATTGCCCTGGTCTGAAGCTCCCTTATTCCTGGAAATACAAGCCACGCTGCCCCAGAATAACAGGCTGTCAGGTTTCCAGAGCTGCCTCTCAATTAGCATGTGCAGACATCCTGCACACGCTGGGACCAAATGACCTTTGTAAATGCAGCTTGCCAATACAGCCCCTTGCACATCTCCAGCGCTCCCTCTCTGAATGTTATTTGCCTTTTTAATCCTGCTCTCAAGGGTGATCCATTTGGTGAGCGCCAGTCAAATAAATGCTCAGCTGAGCCTGATCTCGGTGTGGAAAAACCACGCAGAATACCAACAAACCAAAACCAAACCCCCAGCAGCAACACAAGCTTTTAGACTCCTACTTTTATAATTACTAAATACACGTTACTCCTACTTTTATAATTACTATATACATATATGGAGATATATATATATATATATAGTCTGTGTTTGGGGTTTTCTTGAACCTATTTTCCTTCAGTGAAGACCATCAAAATTAGAAGGAACATTCTCAGTAAATTGCTTCAGCAGTTATCAAATGTCTCTGGATTCATTTCAGCATTTAATCACCCTCAAAAGCTGTTTTTTCCCTCATATGTTTCTGCATCCTTTAATCATGGAGGAATTAACTGCCAAATGCTAAGGGTTTCTTGTTTGGTTGTTGTTGGTTTTTTTTTTTTAAGTATATATACATTTCATGTACCAAAAAAAGGAATGATAGAGGTTTTTTTTTCTTTTTTCTTTATTTTTTTTTGGGGGGGGGATGAAGCTACTCCCAATTCTTCACCCTAACAGAAACTAAGTTCTCCTGCAGATTGGATGAAAAGGATCACTGCCCTCATCCCTTCAGCCCCACATATCCTGGCTGCCCACATTCCGTGCCTCTTTTCAAAGAACTGCCGCTGAAATACATTTTTGCCTGCCTCCAACACCCTCCATCCTCACTTCTTAAAGAAGTAAGACCACTGCTGGGGCTCTGCAGACAGACAGACCCACAGAAAGCTGCAGGTTTTTCAGGGACAGAGCCAGCAGCTCTTTCCTCTGCGATGATCTTCTGCCACGGATTACCAGATACCGCACCTGGAACTCCAGCAGTTTGTCCGGGCCCCTGGTTTATCTGAAAAGCGTTTCCCAGTAATCTTATGTGCACCATCTGGCCAAGCATCCTGCGAGGAGCCAGCGCTGAAAGGAGGAGGAAGTTCCCTCTTCCCCCAAACCGTTGCTAAGCAGCTCCAGGAGTAACAACCGCAGCATTTATTCGGGCTGTGCGAACCTGGGCCCAGCAAGATCCCCCACCCCATCTGGGCCAGGGCCACCCAATAAGTCACAAGAAATGTTTATTCCCCTCCCACTGTCAAGCCAACCTGTTTTTGTTTTTTTTTCCCCCTATATTGAGTTTTTTTGGTGTCCACGAGCCCCGTTATCACAAGCAGGACCCCTGTGCCTGCGGCACTGCTTCCGTGCCACTGGGCACCGACTCTCCCCAAGAGGAAGGATTTTTGGCCATGGAGATGGACAGAAATGGCCCCAACCTCTTCCAAACCCTGAGCTGCAAGAGTTCAGTACATCTGAGATCTCCTGACCCGTGGTACCACCTCCTGTGCCACGTGGCTGGTGGTGGAAAACCCATCCTGCCCTCCATGCCATGGGGGGAAAGGAGGAAAAATTCACCCCTCGCTTTCTTCTGTGGGGCAGAAGAAATCCTTCTGACCAGCATCCCTTAAAATGCACCCATGGTATAACCAGGAAGCTTTATAATCACAAAAACTTTAGGTTCCTTCCTTACAGGTCCCTGAAGAGGCCATTCCCACCCATTCCCAGGACAGGGACGGTCCCGAGCAGGAAAGCGCTCTGGTGAACACGTTTAGGCGGCGTCCTACTTAAATTAATCCTGCTGAAATCTTACTCATTAATCTCTGGGATGCTGCAGGTGCATTTATAAACGTCAGAGAGCCATGTTAAAATGCTGTGATCCTTTCTGACATCTTAAGCCGTTTTTAATTCTCTCTCGTCGTCCCCAGCCCCCTCCAGCAGACATTTGATAACTCCGGGGTCCTAAATAACCTACAGTGACTTAGGTAGAAAACAAGTGAGTTATTAATCTTATGCAAATGCCTGTTTAATTTTCAGGATCTCAGCACCATTGTAAGTGCTGAAAGTCACGGGCTACAAAGAAAAAAAGGTTTGTTTAATTGATCTTCTGTGGCTTCTCTCCTGGCTGGTAAAGCCAGGTAATGGAATTTGAAATGTTGGGTCATTATTGGAAGTGCCAGTATGACATTTGATAAATCCAGGCTATTTAGGCTTAATAATACGCACTTGACTTATGTTCTGGAAGCACAATTGCCTGCTATGTCCCCTCCTGCTTTTTAAATATATTTATAAATATCCCCAGCATTATGATACATGAACATAGTTCTTCATGCCCTGTTCTTAGGAAGTGATAATTCCCCTCACTCAGCAATAGTTTGTTTTCTCTAAGATTTCCACCCACAGGAAAATTTTCGGTCGATGTCATGTCCAAAAATTCCTTTACAGGATGTCTGCCTTCCTCAATTCCCTGCAGGGTCAGTTCTGGCCACCTCAGGGGTGGCAGATTTCCAGGGTAAACCCAGGAGCTGGGGATGACTCAGGAGCTGACAATGGTCTCGCTCAGCGCTGAATCAATTTTCTGTCGTGCCAGTGTTTGGATAAAGCAGAAAATAACAGTACTTCTGACTGTTGGAGGAAAATAAAGGCCATTTGTGACTTGTTTTCACTGGGAGTATTGCACCCAAAGCCATGACCAGCTCCAATTCATGGCAGAGGTTTTGTCTCCCCCCACATCCTCCTGTGTCATTTCTATTAGATACAACTTCTCTTATCTACTCCTGGCCCAAGCCACTGCTAAAAATTCCTGTACATTATGGCAGGTATTGCTTTAACTCAGCAATGGACAAAGACTGGTTTTCTTACCAAGTGATTTGGAGTGAAAACAACATTTTCAAAGCACTGCATGACACACAAGGGCTGTGTAACATCCAGGTTATTTTATGGGAATATTTTTTGCAGCCATACTACAGAAACTTTTCTATTCCTGGTTTAACTTCAGTTTATGACAATTGCTCTAACTTCTATTTCCATCACAGTAATATTTAGTGCAATCATATGGGTTTAATTTGATCATTCATGTTCCACTGCAGTGATCAAAACAGGCAGTGTACTGCTTGGTGTTACACCTTGCTAAATCAGGCATCCAACTAAAGCAATTACTGTAAACATGCGTGAAATGGTACATATTACACTGTAAAGTGTTAGGAAAATGCTTTTAAATCACATTATTTTCAAGGAAAAAAAAAAAAGAAATTCCTTGTGCTTTGCCTGTATGCTTCAGAGCCCAGCTTTGGTCTGTTAAGTGAAAATTGTAATGAATATGGAACATTAGTGAGCTTTAAAAAAAATTAAGTGTTATTTCATCAGAGGTTTCAAAGGGAGTTTATTTGTATAGGTTGTATTTAATGCTTCTGACTGTACCTCTTTCTGAAGGGACTCTATAAGAGAGATGGAGACACACTTTGGACAGAGCAAGGACAGGACAAGGGGGAATGGCTTCAAACTGAGAGTTTAGTAGGTTTATATTGAATATTGGGAAGAAATTCCTCCCTGTGAAGTGTTGAGACCCTGGTACAGGTTGCCCAGAGAAGCTGTGGCTGCCTCTGGATCCCTGGAAGTGTCCAAGGCTGGGTTGGATGGGGCTTGGAGCAACCTGAGCTAATGGAAGGTGTCCCTGCCCATGGCAGGGGGGTGGAAATGGATGAGCTTCAAGGTCCCTCCCAAACCCAAACCCTTCTTTCATCCTGTGATTCTTTTGAGGCTCCAGCTGCCTGCAGAGAACACCAAAACAACAAAACCAAAACAAATACTGGCAGGGAAGATTGGAAACCAAACACCTTTTAAACAAACAAACAAACATTAAAAGGGCCTGCAGCACTTTCAAGCACTTTTTACTTAAAAGTCAAGGATTGCTGGAAAATGAGGATCTGGCTGAGAGACCTGAAGTGGTTGTTTATTTGCCTTTTAACAGGAGAATCAAGTGGAACTCCTAGGGATGCTCCTGAGTGGCCCCGGGGGGGATGAAGGAGAGCACTTGCCTTCCTCTTCTGTCAGCAGGGTCGTAATGTATAAATCCACCCCAATTTCTGAAATACTGAAGTGAAAACCCTTCAAAACCACCAACCTGAATGCAGCAACAATACTGGCCTTTCTGAGTTCTCATTTCTCAGCAAATAAGTGACTCATCCCCCCTTCCGTTCCCCCTGACAAGCTTGTCTTTTGTCTGAGGCTCTCACAAAACGAGCCCCTGATTCTGTTTTGTGCCATCAGCAGCCAGATGGTGACTGGACAAGAAGCAGCCTGATTTACCTCAGGGTGATGCTGAACTTCCACAGCTGCTACTGCAAGGGAATGTTCCCTTTTGAATGAAGAGCAGCTTCTGGGGCTCAAAGGAACTGGCAAAGCTGCAGTAGACTGGTGTTTATGTAGAAATTTATTTTCTTAATTGTCTGTGCTCCCATGAGTGAGGAAGATGAAATCTTTGGATGCCTCTGTTCAGCTCCATCCCCCAGAAAGAGTAAAATACTCATGAGTCCTGGTGACAGCTCACCAGGATTACCTACATACTCCAAAAAGGTGTGCTGAGAGAGCCTGCCAAGGTGCCCAGGAAGTGGAAAAATCCATCTTCTCAGTGGAGAACAGATGAGAAAGGCTTAATCACAGAGCACAGTAAAGGCTGCCATAGAACAAGGATTCTCTTTCTAAAACCAATTTTTGGAGGGGTGTAACACAAAGGGGAGGCTGAAGGGCACAACCAGCACATGGAGATGTGGATATGAATGAAGAAGTCAAAGACAGTAATGAAAATATGGTTGTGGAGCAGCCTTCCTCCTCCTCACAAATTAAAAGATAAGATCTTAGAGGGGAGTGGGGGAAAAGTCCCCTCTTCCACCCCTGCCTCCTCCTCCTCTTAAAAAAATGGTGCTGGTTCAGGTGGGGTGAGGGAGAGAGGGAGGGAAAGGAGTGACTGCTCAGGATTCCTGGCCACCCTTCAGGGGAAGGGAAGCTGTGTTTATATGGGCTCATCACTCAGCAGGAAATGACAGGCAATGATTTCCAGGCTCTTGCCTCTCCTTTGGTGACTGTTTAAAAACTGTTTGTGTTGGTTTGGGGGTATTTTATTATACAGAGAATAGGTATATTTGACAAGCCTTAAATATGAATTGCTGCTGTGCTGCATGAAATATCTGATAGCAGACACATTTTGAAGCAGGGCTTTGCTCTGATGCCCCTGCTTGTTTCTGCTAAGAAGTTTTGTGCTTTCTAGTTTGTTTATCATTATTATATCCTGTCCTGTCTGATGCATTCCCTGGTCTGTAAATGCAGCTTTCATTCTACAGTTAATGGTGTTGAGGATTTTAATAAATTGCCTTCCAGTCGTGCTGCATTTTCTGTCTGCTGAGCCTCCTATTTGCGCACAGAAATAGTTATTACCCATCCTGTTTTGTGGTGAAAACCCACAGAAGGTGAACCTTAAGCTGCCTCAGACCTGCCTCCCATTGTGTGCTCCACAAACAGACAAGAATAAAGTCATTTTCTTTCTCTACACCCTAAATTCTGGATAACAGTGCTGCCAAAGTACCGTGCTTATAACATTAAATTCATTTTAGCAGTTTAATAGTGCTTGTTACGTAAATGCTGCGCTCAATCACTGAACACAGTTTGATTTTCTAACACGGCTCTTGGTATCCCTGTGCCTCATTGCTCCAATCAAAACTGGGATGCTAAACTTTTTAAAGGTTTTTCTTGGAAACTGAGGGATTTAATCTTACCCTAATAAAATAAATATTGGTTAATCGAAGCTTAAGCTACTAAAAAGATTAGAGACATTTAATTAGTCAAAATTATATCTCATACTGTAATACAGTAAATTAGATTAGACAGGCTTTACACTTCCAAATTGCATTAATGACTGCATGCATTTCCTTAATATTGTAATCTTTAATCTCAGATCCCTGAAGATACTAATGATTCTCTAACCCATCACTGACTTTCATCATCATTTAAAATTAGCTAGAAGTCACAGGAAGTAGTTACAGACCAGAAAAAGGCATGATACAGATGGTTCAGAATGTGAGGTTTAACTTAAACTTTCGAGTTCATGGATTGCACATATTCCAATCATGGGTGACAGGGAAGCAGCTGAGATGGTTTCTTTCTTTGACTCAGCTCGAAAGGGGTTGCTTTGTTCAAATTTAGCTTATTCTCCTCTGGGGATGGGCTTGGCAAACTCGGGGAGTGGTTGGTGATGTGTCGGCAGAAAAACTGCCCCGAAGGTGGAAAAAGAGCTCAGGCAGAAACTTTGTGCAAGGGATGGCAGAACTCATGGTCAGATTGTGGCCATCACCTGAGGGGAGGATTACTCTTCAGGATTACTGGGAGTACCAGTTACTAGTTGTTTCTTCCAGACTGAGACTGGCAGGACCTGAGGAAGTCAGAGAGCTTCACCTTTGCTCTTTGCTTCATGGGCAGGATTTGGAGGGAGATGTCCGTGCACCCATTCCCCCCAACCACTTGCTTTCACAGGGACACATCCACCTTTGAAAAGATCTTATTTTCAGAATGTTACAGAATCAATAGGGCTGGAAAAGACCTCCAAGATCATCAAATCCAACCTCTGCCTGATGCCCACCTTGTCCCCCAGCCCAGAGCACTGAGAGCCACGGCCAGGCCTTCCTTGGACACCTCCAGGGGTGGGGACTCCAAACCTCCCTGGGCAGCCCCTACCAATGCTTAACAACCCTTTCCATGAAGAAATTCCTTCTGATGTCCAACCTGAACCTCTCATCCTGTCATCACTTAATTCCAGATCTCACTGTATCTCACCAGAGGAGCACGGCAGTGACAGAGGATCAGTGGCTTGTTCTGCCTCTCATGAGCTCGTGGGCTCAGATTTATATATTTAATAGATTGCTAAACTTATTATATCCAACACATATACAAGTCTCCAGAAGACTACTTGGACAGAGCAGCAAAATATCCTGGGGTATTTGATTTGGATCAAGAGCCTTTGGTTCAGTGGTTGAAGCCCAGCCCACGTTGAGCAAGCTTAAAAGCAGTATCTTCTGCTTCACCTTAATATATGATCTCACTTTAGAGGTTCAATTTTCAAGGATTTTTTTTTTATTTTTTCCCTTCTGGCTTCCCAAAGGGAATTACATCATCTTTTACTTGAATCCACTTTGTCTAAGCATGATGTGTAAGAGTGGCCCCTGCCCCTGATCAGCCACAGAACTGCAAGGGAGGAGGTGGGACTGGGAAAGTTCAGGAGAGCTGTTTGAGGGGCATTTCCACTGAGGGGGAATGGGAAAAAGAAAGGCAGAAATCTATTTTTCTAGGAGCAAAACCAAAACAAGAAGATGAAAAAGCGAAAAGGAAAACTAAACCATCCATTTTTCAGCCCTGCTGATCTGGACACTTTCATCCCTCATGAGCAGTTTTGTTACTGTGAAAACTTTAATTCTAACAGTTATCTGCTAAAACCAAAAAAAAAAATAAAAAGAAAAGAAAAAGAAGAGTGGGAAAGGTCCATCCACAGAGATCTGTAATCCTCCTACTGAGAGAAGATATGTAGCATCAAAAAGATATCACACAACATAAAAATGTGTTGTTATTATATAGTGCACCTCCTTAATGTTGCTGGACACTAAAACATCTAGAGCTCAGTTGCTTTTTGTTATCTCCTCAAGTTCCTCCAGGGAATTATGTCTTTCTACTGTTTGTTGTTGTCTTTACTTGTTTTATTTTAATGTTGGACTTAGTTAAAATCACAACTAGCCCTGTTCTTTAATGATTTCTTTTAGGATGTTGGTCCCCCAATATGCCTGACAGCATGAAAAGAACAAGCACAAATTAAAACAGCATTAAAAAAAACAAACAAAAAATTGGACACATCCATAGGAGACAAAATTGGAATTTCTTCTGTCTCATGGAAGTCTCAGAAGACAGTTCATAAGTAACTTGGAACTGAAAATGTTCATATACAGAGTTTTTCCTCTTTCAGGGACATTTTCTTAATTATACTAATTTGTCAAATGTATCTTCAATTTTACAAGAAGTTTTCTTCTCAAGCATTCGTTAAAAGAAAGATAATTGCAACTGGAAAGCAGCAAAATGAAAAGAACTTTAATTATGCATTATAATAACAAATGTGTTCTACTTCAGGTGAGCCAGACCAATTATATATGATTAGTGAATGGAAACAGTTGATGTTTTTCGCATTTTCATTTGGGTCTGCTGACCTTTTATGGTGAATGAGCCACAATCTGTCTTCCCTTGGTGCTCAACACAGAGCAAATACTTCAATTTATGGAGCCATTTGGAGAAATTATTTCAGTCTGATCAGAGACAAGCTTTACTGAACTTGTCACAAAAGAGAGAAAAGAGACCAATGACATGACTGAAAAATGGTGTTTTATTCTCCAGAAGCACTGCCTGGTCCAACTGGACCTCATGGTCATGAAGTTGTAGCTGCAGCTTCTCAAAACAGATACTTAAAATGACACCATGGCAGCCCAAAGGACAGCTGGCAAGGCACCACTGCCAGCTCCAAGAACTTACTGGGCATTTCCCCTCCAGAAAAGGTCTGAAAAGACAAAGCAAGAAATGCCCTTTTTGCAGAGGACACATCAGGTGATGAGGCTTTCGATTTCCTGCGGTAATGTTGGCACAGCGTAAGAAAAAGTAATTAGAACTCTTATGAAAAATTAAGCTGCCTTTAATACACCCTTCATTGTCCTCTGTGACGTGATTCCTGGTGTTTGCTTTTGCTTAGTACTTCTGAGTATCTCTTAATCTGGTGCCTGAACCCTTTGGGGATGCTGTGCTTCGAAATGCCTCCTTTAGCAGAGACATAAAAGAAGCACCGTGCAAATGTAAATCACCAGAAGCTCTGCTAACTCCTTATTTTACTGAAACCTTCGATTACTGGAAGTGTTGGTAAGAAAATGTGAACCAAATGGGCTGTAAAAACAGATCAAAGCCGTGTAATTACTCTTCCCCCCGCTTACTTCATCTTACATTTTTCTGCTAAATATTTTCTTCACCCTTGGAACTTCTGCATTTGCCAGTGCAGCTGGGTCCTTACCGGCATCAGGAGAAAGATATTCTGGAGCTCACGTAATATTCCCTAACTCCACTACTTTCAGGCTGTGCCTCTGGAGAAACATATGCAAACTCCCCAAATTTAATGAGGTTTTACAACACTGGATTCACTTTGAAGGTACCAGGGCTGCACAGAGTGACCTGAGGGCATCATTTGGCTGCTTATGGGAAAGGAAAGAAACCCCCTTGAGTCTGAGAATCCACAGAGAGCCCAAAGGTAAGGACAGGAAATATCTGGTACAGGATCAGGGGGGACACAATAAGCAATGAATCCCTTCCATGGCTTCATCTCGCCTTTGTTGGGCAAAGCTTCATTGTGAATCTACTTACATTATCAGAGAGCCAATGACATTTTAATTCATAATCAAATTAACTGCAATAATCTTTATTAAGGGAAGGAACCCACTGGCAGGGTATGTTATTGCTCAGACTAAGAAGAAGGGTGTGCATGAAGGCAGAGCAGAGATGTTCACACTATGGATGTAAAAGCCTGACCATATTTTCCCAGGAATATCAGATAATCAATGACACCACCTCTCCACATCCTTCTGTGACACCAAACGAGCTGGAGGAAAGAAGGGATGAGTGAAAGAAAAATCCTGTTGGTTTTCCTGGCCTTTTTGCTCTTACATTCCTCAAGGATGTTTGCACAGAAAAGCACCTTTTCATTAAGCATTGCTTTCCCAATTGCAACCAATAAAATTATTTCCCCCATAATCAGCGAGCCTGCACCTTATCATGTGCAACTGGGGAGATAATGATTAATATTTCCGTACCAGGAACTTTGGGATTTAACAGAGATTGTAGGGCAACTGTCCTTCGTACACGTTTTGCAATCACTTGCAACTAGAATTAACCAAAGCCAAATTGTCTTTAAAAATTCTGCAGTACACAGCGAGGGATTCACGTTAATTCTGCACACAGGAAAGCACAAACAGGATCCAATGAGAGCATATGGCAGATGAACAGTGAGGAAAGGGAAACAGATTTGCATAAGTTATATTTTTGGACATCAGGAGGGATTTCGCCATGGAAAGGGTGGTCAGGCATTGGAAGGGGGTGCCCAGGGAGGTGGTGGAGCCCCCACCCCTGGAGATGTGCAGGGAAGGACTGGACATCGAGCTACGCAGCCCGAGAGCCAGAGTAGGGCACACAAACATCCACAGTCCCACCAGGATGTTCTTTTGAGGCTCCATGTTTTGTTGTGGATGGGATACCAGATAACCTGGGTGCCCAAATGTGCCAGCAGCCTGCAAACCCAGGGCAGACAGGGCACCGTGCCCTTGACATGCCCCAAACCCAGAGAAATTTAAAGGCTGTGTGAGTTTAATGCGAAGCAGCTCGCGCAGCTCAACAGCTGTTAAACTGCACGGCTCGTCTCCCAAAATAGAGACAACCTTTTGTGAGGCATAAATATTTGCCACAGTGACAGACAATTAATATCCCCACCTTTACCTAGGAATTTCTTCAGATAACTCCCACTTAGCCATGCTCCTCATGTTCAGGGGAGTTTGATTTCACAGGGGGAAGGCAGGTGATGCGCTGCACCACAGGGGATGAGGCTCAGGTTTGGATTTAAAATCCTCTCACCAGAAGATATCCAGGGTTTGAGGCAAACCATCCCTCAGAACAGCAGCCAGCTGGCAGTTCATGCTCAGAGAAATCCCACAGCAGCTCAGTGTTCCTGCCCAAGGATTCGGATTCCAGGTGGGGAATTTCCCTCAGCAGAGGGAAAGATGAGATGTAGCAGCATCCACAGCTAGGAAAGCTGGGGCAGGTCCAGCCTTGGAGCTCTCCCTGCCATACCACCACTCCTCTTCCTCCTTCCTATGATCCCAGGATGAGAAAAACCTTAATTTAGGTGGGAAGCAGACACCAGTGGACATTTCCTACTGTGCCTTCAGATGATTCAACTACCCACTGGTGCAACTGGAAACAAATCACAACTACCCCAGCTCCAGTGGCTGAAGTTGTAAAACTCGCAAGAATTATATATCGAAAAACACTGAGTGCGTGGCATCAGCAGCAGCAATTTAATTTCAGATTATTCTACCTGATTTATCATACAAGGAGCCAGCTATTATCTAGCTGCACACCAATAGTGATTATTTATTCATTTGGAAATTCATCCCCTGCCAGACTGAGGAGTACTGCTCTTCTCTGAGCTTGAATCTGCACATAAAACCCAATTTATGCGTTCCAGAGAAAGCCTGTGCTGAATATCCCTGTAATCTGGTTAAAATTTATCACCTGAGAAGCGTGAGTCTTGTCTGCTTGTGAAGAGAAAACTAAAAATCAGATGAGGAACAGTGCAGCAAAAAGTTTAGTGTGTGTTAGTGTTTCACTCGTAAATTGAGATTTTTTTTCTGTTTTGCTCTCTCAGCTATTTCAGACTCGGTTGTGCTGCAGTTTGATACGGTGGATAATTCATCAGCCTCTATGTCTTTTATTATTATTATTACTGTTGCAAAAAAATCTTGAGTTTAAGAGAAACCAAACAATAATTTTGCAATAATGTCACAACACGCCGGGTTAGAACATAATAAACCTCTTTATTATGATCCTGGAATATCAAGGAATCACTAAACACGGTACACAAAGAGCACTCGCTCAGAAAAGTGAAGCTTATAAAAAAAACAACCAACCAACCATAGATAAAATGAAATTCCAGGCTCAAACTGACTGACAAAGTGCACTCAGCTGCAACTGGAACTTTAGGGTCGAAATCAGGATCCGTTCCCACTGCCTGCTAGTGCAAGACCACACCTGGGTCCTGAGCTCGGGTCAATACATGGAGCTGAAAGGGCATTTATGAGTTTAAGATGAGTTATGGATTTGCCATTAGGAAGCATTTCCTTACCAAGAAGGTGCTCAAACACTGGCACAGGCTTCCTAGAGAGGTGGTTGATGCCCCAAGCCTGTCACTGTAGAAGCAGCATTTAGACAATGCCTTTAAAAACACTTTAAGTTGGTCAGACAGCTGGACAAGGTGGTCTTTGTGGGTCCCATCCCACTGCACCCCCTCCCGTATTCTGTAATTTGGCCACACTAAATCACCGTGTCGCAGGCATTTGGATCTTTTTTGGAGGTGGGGGGTTTTTTTGAGCTAAAGGAGAAACTCTCCACCAGAGTGGTTTTTTTGGGGGGGCTGCACTGTCCCTCCCCTCCCCTCCACCCCAACAGCACCTCTGAACGGCGCTTCCCTCCTCGACGATGAGCTCGCCACCCAAGCGGGAGCCATGAGGAGCCGAGGCAGATGAATTTCCCCAGGACCTCTCTGCCACAGAGTGTGCTGTCAGACATGAATTATGCATTGACACTTCACTCCCACATCATTACACCTCTCATTCCGCCGTGTCTGCACCGGCAGGATTGATCCGCGTGCCGCACACCGCGACGCTCCTAATGGGGGAAGGCTGGAAGCGTTTGCAGGGTGGGGAGAGGGAAGGACATGAATAAGTACACATTTGGAATAACCTTATTAGTGGTTGGCCCTCGAGTCTCCAATGGGGCATGAAATGCCATCAGAAAGCTTTTTGCTTTTATCAAAATATTTCCCTGCTTAGGCGGTAATTCAGGAGCTGGCACCGGGGTGGGGAGTGGGCCTGATGCAGACTGTCTGCTTGCATATGGTCTAGCAGGAGTGGAATAAAAAAAAACCCCAAAACACGTGGTGAATTCTGAATATATTGCTCTCCAGAACAATGTTTTATAACAGCCCTGCCAAACATTCAGAACCATCACTTTCGAGACATCTTGCAGTGCAGAATGATCTCAGCCGTGTAGTAAATTAATCAGAACAGAAGTGTTGCATGCCAGCAGTGCCACTGTGTGCCAGTGACACAGGGCATTGTTCCTCAGAAAAGAACAGGCACCGAAAAGGAATTTGCCCATTTCTTTTGCCTGGGAATATTGCACCTCCCAGCCTGTCTTTGCACTCAAGAGAGGATCCAAAACACATGTCAGGCATGCTGGCACAAGCACCCGAGTGAGATGTTAGGCCAGGATTAAGAATCAATTTTCTTCTATCAATACACATAAAAGCAGAGCTGTCTGACAACCTGGACAAAGAAACACACAGGTTTAAGAGGAACTTCCTACACAGAGGGGGAAAACACCATCTCTGTGTTAGGATATCAATCCATCATTGTTTAAGGATATCATTAATTAGCTCAGCCTGCACTATGATCTTTAACTCTTTTTTTGTGAGGTTTGTGAGGGAAAAAACCAACTGATTCTGGGAGCAGGATTTATGTTCTGTGTATATTCTGCCCACAGAGACTTTCACAGGCACCAGGGAAGGATGCAAAGAGTGATTACCAATGCTTATCCCTCAGAGAACTGTACATGGAAACACAGTGCTGATCCCACAGCGAGAGCTCAGATCCACACCCTAACTAAGTCCCACTCAGCTTCAGAACAAAAATTATATGAACTTTTAAATGTTCAAAAACTATAATGGAGTTATGAACCATAAAGATCTTTGTGGCCTTTTGGTTCAACCTATAAGACCCAGGAAATGTTTCATCGTTTCAGTGTTTGCATCTACCCCAAATTCCCCAAATATTCAACTTGCCAGAGCCCTGACTTTTAAACTGCAGTTCCATTCAGGTTGAAAGTGGTGCAGGATTAGCTCAGCTCATCAGGAATATCAGTTCAGGGAAGTTCACACATAATTACCTTTCAATTAATTCTGATAATTTGGAAATTGGTTTTTATTTTTATTTTTTTAATTAAATATGATGTCAAATCACAGATTTATTAACACAAAGATATTTCCTATCTTACCACAAGAGCAAATAATCCATTTTGGGGGGGTTAAATTTGTATTTTTTGGGGTCAACAGAATTCTTAAGTACGGACTGATCTGATACCTGTAGTTTTCAGTTTTACAGTTTTACAGTAAACACAAGATGAGGAAAAATACCCCACACCGAGATGTTTGTGATAAGAACATAAGGAAGAGATTGAATTTGGGGTTTATTCATTTTTTTTTTATGTTCCTCAGAAAAGGGAATAAAATCAGATAAGAAGAACGTATGAGAAATATTATCTTTGGATCACTGTTTTCATTTTCCTCCAAAAAGTTAGAGATTGTGTTCCCTGTGATTTTACATTTCTGCCTGGAGACTCCACCAAGCCAAATCAGAACAGCCAAGTGTCAGCTGGATTGGTGGAGGCAGAAATGGGATCACACCAAAGCCAGTGGAGAATTCACATCACTGCATTTTAGGCATGTAATTGGCTAAGTTTAAAAAACAAACAAATGAAAATTAAATAAACGAATAAATAAATAAATATATAAATAAATAATAAATTATCAATCTAATAAAGTCAGTTGAAAGAGGGAGATGCCTACATGGAAAACAGGGAGAAATGTCTCCAGTGCCAATGTGTCCCTCAGGTTCCTCATTGAGGCACCAAAGCTGGTGCCCAAAATTCACCTACTGCAAATATTCCATCTATCCAAGGCAGCTAACCATGGCAAAATACTACAGGATAATATGTCATCATGTAAAACAGGGGCAGAGGTGCTGCTGAATAAGGGAATGACCCCTGTTAGAGGGATCCCATTTCCAGTTCTGCCTTGCAGGTAGAGCTGGTCAAAACTGCTCCGTGAAACATTTTTCCAGGGAGATGCAGAAGTGAAACCAAATCCCAGCTTGTCACACAGTGATCACAAAATCACAGAATATCCTGAGCTGCAAGGGACCCACAAGAATCACCCAGTCCAACCCCTGGCCCTGCAAGGACACCTCAACAATCCCACGTTCCTGAGAGTGTTGTCCAAACATTCCTCGAGCTCTGGCAGCCACTGTCTGGCCAAAAACAAGGCATGCTGGATGTGTACCCTCACCATTCCCAGGGAGATCCCCATTTTGGAGGATATGTCCCACAAATACAGCCCCAGGCAGCCCCTCCAAATGCACTTGGAGGATACTGTGGAGATCCCACACCCTGTCCTGCCAGTAGTGGCACAATCATTGCCCAGTTCAGGGGAAGTCCCAGGCATTGGAGATTTCCTGAGCCTTTGCTCCTGCCAGGGCACAGAACTGGCAGCAGAACTGTGTGGGGTCACCCCAAAGGAGGGCTGGATTATAGGAGTAAGCACAATTCCCTGAATTTGGACTCAGAAGAAATTCAGGAACAGCTAGAACAGCCCATGCTGAAAGAAGTTTGCACGCTGCAGGGAGACAAAACGAGGAGGGATCTTAGCACTGCATAATTGTTTCCCTGAATTAATAATATTACATCTCTGGGAGGAAAACTAAGGGATGCTTTATGTGACTTCAGGTGCTTTAATACACTAATTTTCACATCTTTGCAAGCATGCAAACCAGTATTGAAGAAAAGCCTGATTTCTCAGGAAGGAATATTTTTTTTTTTTAAGTTAGATATTCATCTATGTAATTATTTTTCTTGATTCAGGGTGGGTTTTTTTCCCAGTTGTTCACCAGCTCCAAATACTGATAGCTAATTAAAGGAAAGATATTTTCTACTAAAAGATATTTTCTACTAAACAATAGAAAATCTCTTTGGAGAAATGGTCAGGACATTATTAAATGGCACTTGGAAGCCAACAGAGTGAACAGGGAGCAGTGGATCTGTAGTACAAAGAGCAATGATGATACTGGAGGAAGTAAAATCCAGCAAAAATGGGAAAACAGTCAGATGGATACAACAGCAAAGAAGAGGCAGTATAATACAAGGGTCATGATAGGCAAGGTGGAAGAAACAAAAGCAAGGAAGAGGAAAATACAAAAGTGAAGTTGGGAAAAGGATACTAGCTCTTTCTCTAAGCAGCACAATTAATTCTCATAAAAAGGATGGTGCTACAGAGATCAGAGAGCACTGTCTGAAAGGCAAGAGGGTGTAATTAAACCACACTAAAAAGTTACTGACTATCCCAAAGGAAAATTAATTCCTTAGAATGGATTGCACCTTTGGAAAGGACCGGGCACACATCATGGGATGTGTCAGTGATGCCATTACCCCCTGGTCTGGTTAAGTGAGCTGCCAGTTTTACAAAGACTTTGTGCCTGAGGAAAAGAAAACATTAGGAAGATATGGCTCAGGTTGTTCCACAGCTCTCTGAGACAAAACCAAAAGGGTCTATAAATTGGGAATAAGAATATATTAAAGAACATTGCAGATATAAAACACCGTGGTGCCTGGGAGGGCTGAGGGGAAAAGGGGAGCACACTGTTGAGGTGGCTTGGATGTAGCCAGGAAATTATCCAAACCAAAAGTATTCCCAACAGTCTGGGCCCTTTCAGAGTTCCACAGAGCAGCTCTTCCAGTGGAGACAGCTGATATTTTCACGCAGTGCTGGTAACTGTTCTAGTGTCCCATCTTGGAGAATATTCCACTTGGCTTTGCTGCACAGAAAGGGAAGCCTGGAGCTTTCATAATCCAAAATATGGGACACACACAAAGGAAACCAACCTATCTGGGAGAATCTATCTCTGCATTCAGCAAGCAGAATCACAGAACCATGGGATCATTGAATGGTGTGGGTTGGAAGTGGCCTGTAAAGATCTTCTAGATCTAACCCTGTGCCATGGGCAGGGATACCTTCCACTACACCAGGTTGCTCAGAGCTCCATCCAACCTGGCTTTAAACACTCCCAAGGATGGGGCATCCACAGTTTCTCTGGGAAGCCTGTGCCAGGGCCTCACCACCCTCACAGCAAAGAATTTTTGTCCTAATATCTAATCTAAACCTCCTCTTTTTCAGTTTGAAGCAGGATGCAACCCCGTAACCCCAAGCAAAACTCATGCTTAGAATTCCCATCACGGTGCTAAGGACATTTAAATCCCAAATTAGTACAGAAAATTTCATCTCCCACAGCAGCATGTTTGGCAGCTTCAAATCCAGCTGCAAAATGCATTATTCCTGATTAGTAAATAAATAAATGAATAAACATATTCCTTTGTTCTACATTGTGTGAGCAAGCCACAAACACTCGACAGCCAGTGCACTACAGCGTGTCTCAAGAGTGCTGAGGCAGTAATTTCAGAGTCATTTAGGTTGGAAAAGCCCTCCAAGATCATCAAATCCAACCTCTGCCCAATGCCCACCTTGTCCCCCAGCCCAGAGCACTGAGTGCCACAGCCAGTCCTTCCTTGGACACCTCCAGGAATGGGGACTCCACCACCTCCATTCTAGTGCCTATCAGTGCCTGAAAACCCTTCCCAAGAACAAAATTCTTCTTGAAAATTATTAAAATTAAGGTTAATCCACCAGATTAGTTCATTGCTTTTGCTTAGACAACACTTGCAAGGGACTGACTCCTCTCCAAAGACGGTGCAAGTGCTCCTGGCAGAGGAGACCCCGGGGGAACAACCGACATCCCTGAGGGATCCAGGATATTTGAGAGCCCACTGTGGGCTATTCCAGACCACATTTGCCTCTTCCAAACGTGAACAACTCTGGAAACCGTCCCTGTTACCTGACTCCCTTTTCTCTGACGCTCAACACACCCGAAAGGAGAAGTAAAAAAATCAGAGCCTGATTTCCCTCCCCCTGCTGAGCTGCCCCGAGGTTTGCTGGAAGTGTCCAATTTGCTGTGTATTTGAAAAGAAGCTGCACCCATTCTAAAAAAGCCGGCTCTGTCTACCAGTGTGTATATCCAAAAAGGCAACAAGAAAAAATAAATAAACACACTAAAGAGCAAACAACTTAATTTTTTTCTCAAACACAGCATCTGTTTGGGAAAATCTGGACTGGAATATAAGCCCAAAAGGCAATTTGAAATCATTTCCCTGCGCTCAAGCTATCAAGTCAAATACGTATTTATAACAAAAAAACCTCTTCAGAGAATTGAGTTTTATTTGCCACTTAAAATAACTCTCAGCCTGGACAGGTACTGGTGGCACTCTTCATATTTCTTAGGAGAGCAGCAGGAAAAAATTACCACAATTCCACATGGACAATATGCAGTTACTGTTTTTTCATCAGGGTTGCACACCATTGATTTTGACAAATGGATCCTGTCAAATTGGCTTCTTTTCCCATAAACTTCCTTTGTGGTCAGTTTAGCTCTTGAAGCTGATCGAGTCTCATGGGCTCACAGTTATCCCCATCAGATAAAACTGCAGCTTATCCTTCAATTTTCTTTAAGTCAGGAATCAAATAATATGAACCATCAAATACACTATTTATTGCTGTGTAAATAAAATATGTAACACACACTGCTTTTAGCAGATGAATGCTCCCATAGCAGAATATTTTTATTTATGAGGGGAAAAAAATAAGTTTAAATGTGAGGTCAGCAGATTTTTGTTCACCTCTAAGCACACACAACCAAAAAAAAAAAGATAAACAGACAAATAAATAAACAATAATAAAAAAATAACAATAAGAAAGCAGGAGGAATAGCTGTAGACACAGAGAATTTAGCACTGAGGCAGCTGGGAGCATCTGAGGTTACTGATGGATATCAAAGAATGTCATTTTTCAGGAAAAGCACAATGTCCTACTGTTCCCTCTTACAAACTCGTGGCTCCTAGAGGGACTTTTCAAAACTAGGCAGCTAAAAGTGGGACACAGAGTTTGTTTGGGGATTCACTTCTTCTTTACTCCAGTCCCACTAACAGGGAGCACAGTCACCAAGTGACCTGACACACACACACAGTGCTCGTGTGAGCGCACTCTGCCCTCTCCTCCACAGATATTTAGTTTTGAAAAATTAATGAACTTAATAAAAGTGACATTTGAGTGCTTAAAAATACCTCAGGTCAGATGGTGCTGAGCCATCCACTTCGGGGTTCATGAGAAGGATACTCTTTACAGGCTCACTAAATATTTTATTTGCCTGTTTGGAGGTTTATTCACTAATTTATTCCTCTCTATATAGGCAGATCTGTGGGGGGAAACATGTTTGCACATTGCAAAAGTGTGCAACTCCAGCACATTTTCCCAAACTTGAATGACTGACACCACAAAAAACCAAAACATAATGAAAACAAAACTGGTAAGAAATAAAAAAAATAAATAAATAAAAGAAAAGAAAAAAAAAAGAAAAAAAAAGTAAAGCCCAAAAGAGCTTTATAGCTCATAGGATTGAAATATATAAATAGGGGTTTAATCTTCTAGGCATGAATAAAACTTCCAAGTAGATGATTTCTTCAGTTTCTGTGTGGCTAAACCACAGGGAGCAGCACACAGAACAGTGTCAGTGCAGGACAGTTAAAATAGGTTTCCTGGGAGAACTCAGATCACACCACCTGGAGAAAAACTGTCCCAGCATTAACATTTCACTCGAGTTTCATGCTGTGAGAGCTCCCAGCTTCTTTTTGAACAGGAAATATATAAAGTGAGGAGGCACAAAGTGTCCAAAGCAGCATCTTTCATCGTGACAAGGGGCGAATAATAGCGCAAAGGAGGATTTTTTTAGAATTTTTTTTTTGGCCTTCAAGTACCTCCTCCTAAACAGGACAGAAACGTCTAAGAAATTACAGTTTATTGCTCCTTGTTCCCATTATAACAGGCAAGGCTGAACTCAGTTGAAATCCTCCCTACAAAACCAGCCAGGGCTTCGTTTCCAGGGGCTTCAGCCCATCCAGACACAGTTTCCCGATGTGTATAACATGACCCTCCAGACAGTACATTTGCTTTTCCACTTGCTGGCTTCCTTATCCAACTTCATCACAGCCATGTGTGCAATTTTTCCCCCAATTTTTCCCACTTCCTTTACCTGCTCTTGCCGTCTCTTCTGTCAACGTGCCCAATTTACAGCCACACATCCTCCTCAGCAGGAGGAGGGGGATGCTGCTGCTGTTTGCACTCCTAGAAAGCCTTGTCCATGCTCCCATGAAAAGCTGCAGCTTGAAATGCCACAACTGGCAGTGGTTGGGGTCTGTTCTGTGATTAGCACAGCCGGGTTTGTTGGATCACCAAAGGAGGGCAGCTGCCAAATAACACATTTGGCTCACGAACCTGGGAGTGACAGATCCAGCACCGAGCGAAAATTTGGAGCACACAGAGCCACATCATCTCCTTTTTGAGATCTGGGGCACATGGTGTGCACACACAGAGCTTGGTCAGTGGTGAGGGTGCTGAGGGTGTTGTCAGGGGGTGAGTGAAAATCGCAGAATCACAGAAACATTTAGGTTGGGAAAGACATCCCTGGACAAACATAGCAAACAAGAGTCCAAGTTTTCTTTCTCATAAAGTGACCAAACCCCTTCAGAATGGAATGACTGAGAGAGCTCCAGGAAACAGAGCTTTGAATGAAAGGCAAGAGGTTGTTTTCAAAGGAAGACTTGTCTGGCAGGTGCAACAACCTGCTTTGAGAAAATCGAACTTTATGTCAGATGGAGAGCCTGGTGTTGTACCTGATGTTCTGATTTACATACAGAAAATTACCACTTCCTTTACCTCAGCACCTGAGGGAGTTGATACCTATCTATAGCTGTATCTCTAGAGGCCAAAGTCACCAGCTCTCTGTTTTGCTCTGTACAAGAACATTTCCTCGAGAGGCAGAGGGAGGAACACTATAAAAAGCACCTCTGGGTGACCTCAGAGTGCTGTGTCAAAAAAAGCCCCAGTGCCACAGCAGGGCTTTACAGATGAGACCTCAACTCAGCAGGGCAGGCAGAGAAATGGGAGGGCTCTTTTGGGAGATCAGAAGATGCTGCTCCTCTCAGGGCATCCTTTCCTGACAAAGGGATGAGAGAGAGCACTCTCCAAGCTGTGAAATTTCTGCTCCTGTTGTTTAACCTTGGAGTTTTCCTCTCAGGGCCAGAAATTCCCATTAGGATGCCTCTGGAAGGAAAAGCAGTCGAGCCTCTGTTCTCTTAGCTGGTTCTTTCCTTCCCTCTCCACAAACCAGCATGGTGTTTAACCACACAAATTTGGGACTGAGAGTTAATACTAAGGGAGCTGAAGGCTAGATCACAGCCCAGCTCACAGCCTTGGGGGATGGACAGGCCAACAGATGGAACCAAGCAGAGAAAATGGGATGCAGATACAGCAAACAGCAAGAGGGATGCAGGAGGAAGATTATCCTCTCCAGTTGATCCTTTCCATTTGTGTGGATACATGCAGATGCTCAGTGAAATAGGAAAGCACCAAATTCGAAAGGGATAAAAGAAAACGCTGCTTGATACAAGGAGTAATTAACTTGGGGAACAAGGTGATGCTGAGAACTGAGAGTTCAGTGGGATTCAAGCAAAGATGAGACACGGGGAGAATGAGAACATGATTACATGGGATAAGATTAAATGCACAATTCACGCGTGCTGGTAATAGGCGAAACACCAGAGGGTGAGGAGCTGGGAAGAGCTTTCTTGAGGGATATCTTTCCATAATACTCCATTACAGGGCTTCTAATTTCTTCCTTTCAAACACTGAACACAGTCTGACATTGAAAACTGAGATGAGAAAGCTCCAGAGGATGCCTATATTGTAATTCTTCTGATGTATGTAACAATTTCTGGGAAGCGCCTATTCTGTAAAAATAAACTGAGTGCTGAGCTCGAGCTGCATATCAGTATCTACCTGGGTAAAATTAACCTGCTGTTTCTAAGACCACTGACAACAGTGAGTCTCCTACATGACCTGGGGACATTCTGCAGCTCCATGTCCAGAATCTGTTACCTCACTGTCCCACCAGAGACCTCATGAGAGGGAGAGCACCCATTAAACCCCGTGCTCATTTCCACTGATAAGACACAGAGAGCGGGGAGAACTCTCTCATAACTCCACAACCCACCTTTCATTTAACCTCTGTGTCTCCCAGTGGCATCCTGATACCAGGCTTGTGATCTGTGGCCAGCAATCTCTTAACTGCTCACTGGACTAGGCAGGAAATGTGTCTGGCAATTCCACCATTTGGTGGATAAATATTTGTGGCTGGGCAAAAATAACAACAGCAGATTCCATCTCGGAGGGGAAGCCCATTTGCTGTGATTTATACACTGACTGCAGTGGATAAACACTAATACCATCATGATTGCCCGTTGTAAAGATCCTGTCATCTGCAGCAACCTGTTTTTTCCATGGGGGCCAACTGTTCTATCTGATGATAAACAATAAAGCTCTGGAAGGTGATTGTAAAAGTAACCGACTGTCAGCAGCAGTCAGAGCCGTTGCTGCTTGGGCACTGCCACTTATTTGAATTTTTAAGACTTACAAAGACAGGAAACTTGCTGTCTTTCTCACAATTTAGTCTTTTTTTTTTTTTTCCTCTGATCCTACCAAGAAACAGCGAACGTCTTTGAGTCTTAACACAAAGGTACCCCTGAAAGGAAAATGAATAAATCCTTGACTCCCCATTAGCTGCAAATACATTCTGATACCATCTTGGTGGTTTTGTAAGCACATTCAGATGATTTGCTAGATGCCTGAGTTCCCACTGTGGTGTTCTTTCAAGTTTGGGGCACAACACAATATGCCAGGATAAAAGGAGTGTATTCGAGAATTTCCTGACAGCTCTTGCAATAAACCCCACACTCTGTAATCTCTTAAGCATGGAAAGCACTTGAGTTTAACTAGAAAACGTGCATAAACACAGTTCCACATACTTAAGATAATCATCAACCTGCCAGTTCCCTCTTATCTGAGATTTTTTTCCCATTTTATTTCCTTTTCTTTATCCTGCTTGTGTACCGGTGCTTGAGCCCGTGATGACAGGAGATAGCAAGGGTGCAGTGCAGAGCTGTTGTAGCACAACTCCCACCACTGAATCCCAGACATGCCAGCACCTCCAGCTCCAGTTTTTAGGGCTGGGGAAAGGAGCACAGATTGAAAAATGGCAGGAATTTGGAGGACCATAACCTGTGTTAATACGGCAGCAAAACACTGCAGCCAAGCAAGTCCTGCTCCGGGGGCTGTTCCCATATGTGTCCATACACATCAGCTGTGTCACCATATGCAGGTGTCACTGCACAGACACATCATCTGCTTTCTGAGTGCCTCCATGTCCTCATGGAGCAGCCTGAGCCACCGACAAAATGGCACTCCCATCCCAGCTCCTCTTCCACTTTAGGGAGCAAGAGGACATCATCTCCCTCGACTGCTCCCTGCTGTCTCTGCTGCAGGGATTTTTCCCTTCCTCCTAATTCAAACATAGCTGTTTATGATGAATATTCTCTGTTGCAAAGGGTTTTTATGGCGAGATGAAAAATCCTCCCTTTGATTTCGTGCTTATCATCCCCAGCACAACAGAGCAGCCCGAATTCTGGGCCGCGGCGAGGATGGGGATCACACTTTTGGAATAACAAACATCAGCGCACTTCTGAGCTTCTCAGGAGCCTTGATTTCTTGAAACATGTTTGCCTGGAATGAAGAGAGATGGGTTCTGATATTCCAGAAATTGCTATCAAAGCTTTTCCCTTTGATGTCTGTCTGAGTCCTGATTGCACCGATCCTGGGCTGGAGGGACAGGAAAGATCTTGTTGGCAAAAATGCTGCATGGCTGGAATGAAAGTGGCACCACATCTTAGGCCACTCTTGCCCTACCAGGAACACGAATGTCCCCAGATCCAACCTTTTGCAAATGCACAAATTTCATGGCAAGAGCAACACCACTTGGGTTCTGATTATACATCTTCACGGAGTGTAGCCTGGGGAAACCTGTGTTTTTGGGCTATCCTAGGTATCATCTAACTTGTGGGTAACATTAATCCAAACACTTCGAATCCCTTCTTCAGGCAGGTTTTCCAGGGGAACAAGGTGTTTGCAAAACCTGCAGGTTTGGTCTGCTGGCTTTGTGTCTCTTGGGAACAACACTAATGTCTCCTGCCACTTGTCATCTGGGACTAGGCAGGGGGACTTTGAAGAAGGAGAAGCACAGGTGCTGCTGCAGGGAAAAGGGCAAGGAGGGAACAAGAAGGTCAGTTGAGGTTTCACCAACTGTAGGATGGGGAGAAGCAGAAGACAAGTCTAAACTTCGTTAGGTCCACAAATAGTTTGTTTCTTGGATCTTTCTTTATTTCCTTCCTTCTGATTTGCTTTATACACCTCAGTGTGTCTCAGAATTAAGGCAGCGTCATTAGCCAGCAAAAGGGATGCAGCACTAACATTTCATTTTTTGGGATGCAGTGCAAACTGAACAGATTCTGGTCCTTGGATGCCATGAATTCCTGTGGCTCTTTGGAGGTCAGGGATCCCTTCAGATTTACATCAGGCCTCACCCAAAGTACCCGTGTGCATTTAGAGCTCAATAATGTGGGGGGATAGTTAAAATTAATAAATTATAGCTAAGCTGTAGAGCTGTTTTCTATGTTCAGAGCTGTCTTGTTTGGATAACACGCTCCTGAGCCCACTGAGTATGTCATGAAGAATGGCAGAAGATAAGCCCATCCTAAAACAGTGATAGGAGTGACTGAATGGCCTCAGAATGTTCAGAGGGGGACCTGGAGATCCTTGGACAAAGCATTCATCTCTAGATTATACATGTTCTAGTATATATATTTGTATTTAAATGAACACAAAGGAGATTTCTTACCTCTTTGCACACCATTCTGGAGGGGGGGGGGCTTATCTCACTTTGACTCCCACCAGGCAGGAATGTGCCAGGCTGGCTGCAGTTCTCCAGCTGAGAACAGGCTTCAGGAATGGTGGGGGCTGCCCACTGTCCCCCCACTTCATGCAGGGAGTTCGCTGCTGGTGGCCCTGTGGACACCCCCAGTTTGGGGTTGCTCACCTGTTTGGGTTGCTCCTCTCTCACTCCCATTTCTATAAGCAGTTTTGCCACATTATGCTTAAATATGACTCTTTTAATCAGGTTACTCAGTGTAATACAAGCAAAAATTATGATGAGATGGATGCTGCTATTGCATTACCTATTTTTATCCCCATTGATTCTCCTGGATCTCTCATGAATCACCCTATTGAAAATGTGACAGCTTTATGTCAGTCACAACAGGACTGTAACAATATTAGCTCCACCATGAATTCAGCATGACACCAAAATTGTGTCATACTTGACCTTATTTGATATATTCGTGTACGGAATCAGCAGCTCTGTGCTAAGCTGCACAAAGCAAGGGAAGATTCTTTTCTAACAAGACATTCTTCTATATAAATAGAGGTTTGTGCTTTTATTGTCTGCTGCCCAAGCTCCAGCCATGTGGTTATATGTAAACAATAATGCTATTTCTGGAAACTGTGGCCACAAGACATTCCAGCTCTCCTCTTCCAGCACCATCAGGAGCTGGAATGACTTATACCCAATGGCATCAGTTCTTACTACAAACTAGTGGATTTTGGCATTCTTTCCACGCCTCTGCCTTGCTGAGAACAAGCAGGGCAGAGAAGGCAACCTTTCCAAAAGTGGGAGACCTTGGCAAAATCAGCAGCTGGAGAAAAAGGGAAAGAGGAGGAGGCCTTTTCCCTCTGATCTCCTCAAACTAAGGGAATAAAGGATTTTCATGTGCAGTTTGGATGAGCTGCAGTAAATTGCCCAACTGTTCTCTTCTGGCAGAATAATACACTTGCCAGAACCTCATCACTATAAACTGCTGCAGCTCCATTGACTCTGGGAGAGGCAGAGCTGAAGTAGCCTTTGGGTCATTTGTTCATTTTTTATTTTTCCCCCCGAGAAAAAGCAGTCTGCCACTTAAAACAAAGGGCAGAGAACCAGAAGAGATGATTTTGTACCCAATTTTCTCACAGATTTTCTGTGAGAACTCCCAGATAAGAGCAAGGGTTTGGTTTTCAAAGAAGTTTTGCAGTTAATCTATTAAATTTAAAGCGCGTGTCGCTGAAATGTCCTGGGGAAGCTGGATGGGAATTCACTGGGCTTTACCTGTGGCCAATGAAGTTTATAACAAAGGACCAAGTTTTGAATCTTTGAAAGTCTGTACCCACTTCCTTCAGCCCTGCCAGAAGTAGGAAGTGGTTTTAATATGATGCATGAGCTTCTCAGCACTACTTCACTTAGCAGGAATCAAGCCTCTTTCTAAGAACTGCAATAAAATATGCTCTCCTGGTACTGCAAACAGATGAGTACAAACATAAAAGTCTGGAATTCCAGCAGTAATTAAAGGTCCCCAGCAAAGTTTGCTCTGCATCTCCTAAATTATCTGTTTTAAATTATTTAAAAAACCCCCTTCTTGCTGTGCAGATGTACAGTCAGCTGGTTTCACTGAGCAGCTCAGGCTCAACAACAGCAGTTAAAAGCCATCACACAGCTTCATCTATTCTTGTTAGAAGTTGTTTGAATTATCAATTCCAATATAAATGCCGTGGAAATAAAATTTCTCGATTTTTCCACACCCTAGTTGTGGTGGGATGACATGGCTGGCTGTCACATGCTCTCTCACTCCCTCTCCTCACCAGGACACAGGGAGAACACTTGGATTAAAAAGCTGGGGGATCAAGGCTAAGACAGGGAGATCACAGTCACTGTAATGGGCAAAACAGACTCCACTTGGGGAAAATAAGTTTAATTTTTTCCCGATGTAAATACATTGGGATAGCAAAGGCAACTTAAAACAACATCCTTCCCCCTTAACCCAGACTCAGTTTCACAACTTCATTTCCATCTCCTCTACCTCCTCCCCCTGAGTAGTACAGAGAGGATGGGGAATGGAATTGCACTCACAGAATCACAGGATATGCTGAGTTGCAAGGGACCCATCAGGATCATCGAGTCCCACTCCTGTCCCTGCACAGGACACCCCAAGAATCACCCTGTGTGCCCCTGCCTTTAAAATCCATTCCAACCCAGGCTATTCCATGACTCTGTGATTCCCACAGGACAGAGGGGAAGGGCTAAGGATACGCACAGGTGCCCAGGAATGAGGTTGCCCTGGTTATTGACAATGCATGGCAGCAATTTAGTGCTCACAATAAAACTCAGGAACAAACATTTATACGACAGCTTCCTGAAAATTACCTTTGTGGAAGGTAAGAAAGGTGGGATATCTCATCACCGTTTCGCTTAAGGGCCTGCAGAATTAAATTAGCACACAAGTCATCCTAAAACAGCAGCTGTCATACCAATCATTCAGGATTTAAACAAAGAATATTTTTTTCTCTCATCAGTTTGCTGTACAAAGTATTTCAATAAAACTGGATCCACTTGGTACTATGCTGCTTTGAAGGAGGCACCCACTCAGCTTCCTCCTGGGGGCCTGCGTTAGGCAAAGGAAGAAATTAGAGAGGAGATCTCCCCACACTGGGAGAGATGAGGGCTGGAAGCCAGGAATTCAGCCTGACAGAGACACGCACCTGAGGAAAACAGCAGTGTGTAAATACTCCACTTGTTTATTTGAAATACGTCTGTACATCACACGTGCATCGGGCATCCACAGGAGAAGGCCTGCACAGACGAGAAGATAAATTTTTCCAGCCAGTTTTCCTTCATGACAGGTCTGATTTCCAGATGACAGCAGAAGGATTACAGTTTCCCCAACCGCTTGCTGTTCAGGGCACATCCCACACTCACTCCCTCTGCAGATGCTCTTTAATGTCAGTACATGGATCAGCGACAGGACACGGTCCCCAGGGCACAGCCGGGCACCCTCAGAGAAAAGAGGAAGGCTTGGGCAGCAAAGCGTGCAGGGAGCCACACTGACGCACCACAGGTTCTTCATTTCAAAGAGAAAAAAATCCCCATTCTTCAGAAAACAGTGTTCAAAAATTTAATCTTCATTCAGCTCAATGGAGCAGCTCTATAATTTACAGCACCAGATAAAGCTGGAAGATGTAACGTGAAATATCTGAAGCAGGCTCTTCCCCCGGTTTAAAATGCACCTTGGGCAACAGAGCCTTGACTTCCCTTAACATGTGTTTCTAGCAGATAAGTAAACAATTTGAAAGTTTCCAAGGTAGTTCCAGCAGGGAAAGCACGAGCTCACATGAGGCTGCAGCTGCAGTGCCCCACTGATAAGGGTTTGGGGAGGTTTGGTGGAGTTGAAAGGAAGCAGCTTTGGAAGAATGAAACCCTTTTTGTGTACGGGTTGTTGGATCAGAGATAGCAAAAAAAGAGAAAGACATCATTTTTGCACTAAAGTTCTGCCAGTGGCCTTGGTGGCAGGATGGAATCCGACACCAGAGCACGGGAGCGTCTCCATGAGGGAAGGGGGAAAAGAAGCAGAAGGGGCAAGGCTGGGAGGCTTAAAGGTTCTCAGGTCAGGGAAGCAAATCCACCCAATCCATCGAGCTGCAATGACACTCAGCTTCCTCATAACCTCCTCATAAACTTCCTGCACAAAAGCTTCCCGTCACCAAATGCCTCTGGAAAACACCAGCAGGAGAGCACCTCATCCTTCTGTAGGGAGAACAGCCACACCTGCAGGGATGGGTGACAGAGCTCTCCATCCCACACTGCCCTGAGGATCCTTGCTGGGTCTGCAAGGTGTGGGGGGAACGTTCCTGGCACTTCTGGTTGTGTTTGTTTTACACAGTGATAGAGAACAACACCAAAAGCTTTTCTTATGAACATCTACTGTCAAAAAGCAAAAACCCCAGAAGATGGGAAACATCCCACTAATGTTGACCGAGCAACTTCCAAATCCCATTTTTGTTACCTAACTACATCACTACCCTTCGAGGTTTCTGCCTCACTTACTGCACTTCTTCACTGTAGTATTTTGCATTCAATACTTTTAAGTGTGGGCAAATAAATTGGGGTTATAGCACTCTATTAACAAAGCCATTTGTTTGAGCCTGAGCACAGTTCACCACACAAAAGGCATTGGAACGATCGTAAGTGAAAACAGCACAGCGGTGACTCCACGTCCTTCTTGTGCCCTGTGCAAGATATTTACTCATTCATCTCCCATTCCAACAGACTATCAAAGATCATCTGTCTGAATTTTAAATAATTTGCTATGCTCTTTCTGAATTCTAAGATGAATAAAGGCAATCAAACCCAGAACAAAATAAATATTTTAATCAGAAATCGTAACTTTGTCTCCAAATTGTGGGGCAGAATCCTTAAGTGGCTTACTACCAGTTCCCTTAACAGTTCTCAACAGCTTATAGCCACGTTGTTGGATGTGGACAGCTAACTTGCAACCCAGGGGAGACTGCTGAAGTTATTCATCGTGCATTTCCACTCCCCAGCCAACCTGACAGTGACTGACAGTCTCTGGAAAAAGTGGAGTACAGCTCAAAAACCTGACCTAACTCTTAAACAGCTTCCTCTGTGATCCTGACATAATCAAACCGAGTTTTACATATGTCACACTGTTGCTGCAGCAACCTGGCCTCCTCTCCCCTGACTGCTGGTAGGCAGCCTCCGAGCCTGATGTGGGCTCAGATGCCTTGGGATTAATCCCTTGGGACAGCTCCAGAGAAATCAGGATTAATTTGCAGTTCCTCGAATATGAAGCGACTATTTCTCCTCACATTCCGCCAGCCCTGACTTTCCCAGTCCTGACCTTTACAGGAATGACTGGGTTGGCACAGGGCCCCTAGGATATTCAGGAGAAAGTCGTTTGCATCATGGGAAGAAGGCCTAAATTGGCTTTGGCTTCTCTTGTGTTTCTGTCTTGAACATAAGTGGAAAAAAGATCATTTCTGTCAAAGTACAAGTTAAATTCTTGAGGGTTGTTCTCCCCCTCCCTGTGCATCTGATTTTCATTTCTCCGTATCTTCATCCCTTGGATGAGACCAAGACAGTGAAAGCCAAGGATGGTAAGCACTGGGATGTGTCTTTCCCGAAGCCAGAGTTAATTCCTGTGGCTGTAGGATTCCAGAAGGACACCTGCAGTTTTGAGGAAGATTTCAGCACTTTTGATGGTACAATCTCACCCCTGCAAAAGGCTTGAGTGCCCTGAAAGCCTCTTCCCAACTGCTTAGACCTCGGAGTGGAAGAGGGAAACACAAACATGATCCAAGAGAATGAGTCAGGGCAATTCTGTATTTTCCAGTGAGTTAAAGACCAGCAAAATACTTACCTGCCTTCCCAAGGTACGTAAAACCTTTCTGGGAAGGGCTTAAAGAACAAAATGCTTCTCTATTTAAAATATATATTATTACAGAGGGCACATGTGCCATAGTGGAGAAGTCTGTGGGAGTGCCAAAATAAGGGGGCAAAAACTGGAAATTCTCCTCTACTCTAAAGGTGTCCAACCCTTGCTAAGAGTTACCACACCTGACCTTCAGCAGAACTCCCCTTTGCTGAGCAGATGCAACTCCAGAGGCTGGTGAGGACAAGGTAACAAGTGCTGAAAAGATGCTCAGAAGAAACCTGAGTGGGAAAAAGGCCCTTCCATGGATGTTGGTGGCCTCTGAGAGGCTTCTGGTTAGTTCAATATAACATTCCATCACATGGTAATACCACAAAAGCACCAATTTCCATGGATTTGCCTTCTAATTACATGATTCAAGAGTATAAGAGTATATATATATAAATATAAAGATATATAAATATATATATTAATATAAATAGATATTATATATAAATATATATATTATATATAAATATATATATTAATTTTATATATATATATAAAAATAATATATATATACAGCTTTTCTCCTCAGTGCTGTCTTGCAGAATCACATTGAACCTGATTTATATAATCAAATTTTTCCCCTTTCTTATAGCTACCTAATGTTGTTCTTTTAAAATAGCTTTTTTCCCTGTCTCCAAACCCTTTGATCTGCAGCAGACACCAATGTCTCTTCCTGTTTATTCTGCCCAAAACATTTAGAACTGAAGAGCCTGCATTACTCACAGCGTCCTGAGTGCCTCTGACTATATTTCAGCTTGCTTGATCTTTTAAAAGAAAAAAAAGTGTTGGGTTTTTGTTGGTTTGTTGGTTTTTTGGGTTTTTTTTTATTTCTCTGAAGGAGAGCATGCAAAAACACGGTGATTTTAAGGTCTCAGTGGTGTACCTCTGAATTCAGGGGGGCTCTGTCCTTGCCCCCCTGAGAGCCAAAGCAAAGCCTCAGCATCCGTGTGACGCTCCCAGACAGTGTCACTTGGTCACAACAGCCATGGGATGCCTCGCTGCTCCTACACTTGTGGGGACTGCAGGTTTTTTGATTTTTGCACATTTGCTCGCCCCAGAACAAGCCCTGCTGTGTATTTCTGGAGGTGCTCCTGCACACTGACTGTCACTTCCACCTCCTCAGCACTGCAGCAGGACCTCAGTGCTGCTCAGCAATATGGGAGGGTGGCAGGGCCTGAAGCCCAGCCAGAATCAATGTGCTGTAAACAGAATTTTCCTTGAAATAGCCCCGGTTTGCATGGGCAGATCCGATGGCACGATGTGGGAACAATTTCAATGCTAAAGGAATTTAAATAACTCTCCTCTTTTAAACTTGTGTTGGTGCAGCCTGAAAGCTCAAGGGGAAAAAAAAACCACCGCAACAACTAGGAGGTGTGATTGTAAAAAGCCTGATGGACCCAAGAAAAGAAGCTCAAAACCGGGTTTTTGAGACAGTTCTAACTCTTTGTTTGTACTGCTAGGTCATAGAAATGATTCACGTTTCCCTGTGTTTGTGCCACCCTAGTTTAGTGTCTTGTGCAGGTGAAGCTGTAAAGATAATTTAAGGAACCTTCTGGACTGTCAGAGGAATTAAAAAAAAAAAAAAAAGGAGGAAAAAAAGAAGATACTTTAGCAGCCCTATCAGATCCTCACTCCCCCAGCTGAAGAGAAAACAATGCCTATTTGGGATAATGAAACAGTTTTAATTTTGAATTTGGATTTTGCTCAGAGAAAGAAAGCAAATTCATCATTTGAAAGCTAATCATTTTCTAGATAATACCCTATAACCTTCAGCAGAAAGGGAGAGGGGAGGGTAATAACATTCCCACTGCAAAGTTTTCCCAAAATCATAAACTCATTACTGCAAACTAAAATCTAAAGTCAACCAAAAACTAGGACATACTGGGCTTGCAGGTTACAGATCCAAAGCTGTGGAGTAAAACTAATCAGTTCTTGGATAGGATTTTTTTTTCCCCCTGCAGTACAATCTATGGTCTAGTTGGTCAAATCAAGCCTTTCTGAGAAAAGAAGATTAGAGGCAGTTGTTTAAAGTATTGAAGGGGGAGCAGGATTTAAGCTTTATTACCGACCAGGATATACAAAGCAGACTGTAATGAAAAAAAAAAAAAAACCAGCATTGGGATTGTATTTGAAGTCTGAATGGAAATTGTTGAGCGAAGGCAGGGCCATATGGAGGAGCTTATAGTTCCAGCAAGAACTGATGCCGAGGCAAATGCCCTCTTGAATAAGTGAAATTAGGGGTTATGGGCAAGTCACGGGAATTAAATATAAAACTATTGCACCTCGACACTCCAAACAGGCTGTTATGCAAGAAATGAAGTTCAGAGAAACTGCACACTTTATTTTATTTATAAGAAACATTCCTCCTGAACTGGAAGAGTACCCAGGTGAGTAACAGCCACTTCACATAAACAAAATATCTGACAGGAAAAACTCTTATCCTTTGGCAAAACCTCAGCACTTTCCCTGTTTCGAAGATTTCATCCTGCGTTCTGTGAAGATCTTCGCTGTCTGAACCGCTGCACATGTTACATAAACGCACTTGAGGCCCTGGAGAAGCACAGCAGGATGCCCTATTTACCAGCCCATCTGGAGCTCCACGGGCCGTGTTTAGCACGGGGGCACTCCAGGATACACTTTGCAGGAGTTAAGAGAAAATAATAAAAAATACCCCAGCACAGGTATCGGTGCCTTGGGTTGCTTCCATTTCATTTTCCTATAACTCACTTGGCTTTTCACCATCCTAACTCTTGTCCAAGCTGGACAAATCCAACCTTGCTTCTTCAGTTTTCACTTCCTGCTCTCAGGTCCGGGACAGAAGCAACTCCAGCTCATAAAACAAGGGCTAAAGACACATAGGACCTGCTTTGGCCAGTATTCCTTCGGAAATACTAGCAGGAAAATAGTTTTCTTTTCGGTGTAGAATGAGGAAATGTAGGTAAATTGTATCACAGTGACCTGATAAACCACTGAGCTTTCAGGATCCAGTGAACAAAGTGTATTCAATGTCTCATCATCTGGTGGTAAAAATGCAGCCACACTTCCTATAATAATAATATCATAAAACAGACTAACTTGCAGACATCTAGTAAGAAATACTTCTGAAAACTAACAATTTTCATGATGTTCAAGTCTGATAGAGACTTTTCCAGGAAGGGGTTTTGCCGTGTCTCACTGACGAAGCTCAGATGTGTATTAACATCATTCCTTTCACGAACAAAACCTCAAAAAGAGTTGACAAAAAATAGCAAATTTGCAGCGAAATTAATGAGGTTTCTGTCTTTATCATTGTCACGAGGTGGAGATGGTAATACCACCCAGGAAAAGAACTCACAGCTTTAGCCCTGCTTGGGGAAGTACAGACATAGATCTTAAAATCCTTATTGAAATTTTCAACTTATTAGAAAACTATATTTTGTGGGTTAGGTCGACTTATGTGTGCTTGGTTCTAAATCTAATATTTCTCATTTGGAGAGAAATATTATGGGGCTAATTCTGCATTGTGGAAAACACAATTCACTAAATCCCTGGGAATTTTGCTTAAGTAAGGAATAAATCAGTGCAGAGTATGAACCCGTACTTAAATATTCCATTTAACTAGAGGAACACACAAATTACTGAAAATTACTTCTGGTACAAACTGAAGGGTTTCTATTTCATCACCTACAGCAACTCCTACAAAGTCTACTCATTTGCTCATCTCCAGGAGCTGTTAATTTTAGAGATAATTCCAAGATTCACCCAAGTAGCTTCCCGCAGGTATTTGTTGAAAACTGCCACGTTCTCTTTTTAATTAACTCCAGAGCTTTGTTAATAACTTGCTATTGGTTAGTTCTAAACCAGAATGTAGCTCCAATGAGCTGCACCTATAAATTTTCACATAATATTACCGAATTACATTCTTACAACCTAATCAGAAACTGTAATGGCCTTAAGGACATCCAGTAAGAAATGAGAAAGCTCTGAATCCAGCATTAACAGATGAATTATTCTGTTGTTGCTGAGATTTCTTTGGAAGCTGTTTCTGCAACTTAACACCTGCTTGAGTTAATTTTTATTCTTCCTTGTGTTTCATGTATTTTATACAAGTAGGATAGATAAGAAGGTTAGATTGACTCAGTGTAAAAACTAGGAACTCCTCGGTATTAAATCAAAAATATTAGGGTCATGAACTTTAAATATACCTTTATATAACATAGTCTAGTGGGTAATGTGTAGATAAAGATGGTGTTTCCTTGGACAGCTCCATAGGTTCATGTATCAAGGGAAAAGCTTTTCCACACGGTTGGGAAAGAAATACTCAGAAAGGTATTAACACTTTATTTTATTACCTGAGACTTAAAACTGCATCTTATCTCCAAATCAATTACTTTTATCCTAACGAGTCAGTTTTACTGATCACATTGTCATCCCTAATTTTCTTGCTTAGAGGGCTAGAAAAGGAGTCATTAGCTACGTGCTGAAAAAATAACTAAATTCATATTGCTTACATGTCCTTTCTCAGCTAATTAAATACCAACATGAGAATCCATTCATTTGTATTATACACCAGAAAAAAATAATAATAATAGAAAAAAACCCTGAAAGCTCCCTAAGAGTGGAAAATGCAATTAAACTCTCAGTGTATTAATTCTGGTGCAAACTGCTGCACCATTGTGTGGAAGTGCTTTCCCTTCCTTAATTAACTAAAACACGGAGAAGAAAATCTTGATGGCTTAATGGCATTTTCTTCACTGTCAGAAACGCTTCGGGATGATTTTATTATGTTATCACAAAGAGTGTTGGAGGAGTTATTGCCATTACTTCTCTTTGTCACCTCCCAGAGTGGCAGACTCCGCAGAGGAACTCGCTGCTGTTAACGGATGGGAAGGATTAATATTTTATAACATCATTACTTTATAGGCAGGATAACTATAGCAGTAAGAATACATTTAATATTTTATGCATTCACAGCCACGTAACACACATGGAGCATTTATTCTGCTGCACATCTCCCCGGATGGGTGTTTGGTTGCCGTGATTGAAAAGCTGAGCAGTTTGTCACACTTAATGGCTCTTTGTATCCTGGTGGAAGGAACAGAGGGCACTCAGCGTTAGGGTCCCATCACTGTGCGCCCTGACAGGGTGAGTCCAAACCAGAAACACCCTCAGACCTTGCAGCACAGAGTCAACACACCACACAGAGCAATTTTAGGGAAAAACAACGTGGGCAACTGCCTGGTAGCCTTGCTAGACCCAACAGAAGCAGCACAAGAAGTTATGCAATGGAGAGGGTGCCAGAGGGAGGAGTGCAGACCCCAGAGCTCTGCCTGGGTCACTGCAATGCTGATGCCGAGGGTTTAGTGCATTTAGGCTGAGCTCAAGCAAATATTCTCCCATTTAAACTCAGGTATGCTCCTTCTTCCTTCAGAAGGAACGGAGGAAGTTCAGGCAGCCTGGCAGCAATGATGCTTGGGATGTATTTCCAAATCATCCCACTGGGCGCTGGTGGCTTACTTATTTGAACACGGTTTGTTTCCTTCCCCCCAGTTTAGCTGGCCCTGAATTCACCCGTTTGTGGGATCACACAACTCCGTGTTTCGTGTGCTCTGTGCGTGTGCACGGGCATCCATCCCCCTCGGCTACACTGCAGCGGCCAGCAGAGAAACAGCCAACTCCACCTGAATCCTCGGGGGGAAAGCGAGCACACTCTGGATACGGACGGTCAGGAATTTAACACAGATTTTCAGCTGCAAGGCGCTGAGTGCCCTCAGCTTTGCTCCCCCTCGCCCCGCTGGTGCTGACTTTGCCCCGCAGTTTGAAGGACTGTTCTCCTTAATTTATTTAAATGTTTCAGTCACCTCTGCTCTCTGAGCACAAGAGGAATGATGCTTCCACTCGATGTTTAAAGGAAAGCTGAGTGGGGTTAATGCTTGCCAGGTCAAAAGGCATCAATCTTTAGGTCCGCGCAGGAACGCGCCTTTGGGAATTGCGGAAAGCATCTCCCCGGCTGGCATAAACAGCTTCTTTCCTTTCTTTTTTTTTCTCTCTCTCTCTTTTTTTTTTTTCTTGCCTCATGTTCAGTGTTTGTCAAGCAAAAGAGGGATAGACAGAAACAGAAGCGTGGCAGATTCTGCCTACATCTTTCCCACAGTCTTCCCTCACCCCGAACTCCTGTGATACTTTGTATTCACTATCGCACTTGACTGACACAAGAAACCCACTGTAGGGAGCGAGGCTTCCTGTGAACCGAGCCCCGTTTCCATGGTGCGGAGTTTTCTACTTAAAAAAAAAGAAAATAAATTCCTGTTTTCCGGAGCTACACCTCCGTGCAGCCCCGGGAGGGCAAACATCCCCGTCCTACGAGGTTTCCCTTCCCATGCCACAGCCGCTCGTTCCCCGGTCCCACCCGGGAAACCCAGGATGTATTTTAAGGTCACTGAATCATTCCTGCGGCGGTGCGTGCCCGGCTTTGGGGGGCACCTCTCAGCGGAGCCCCCCAGCGCTGCCACCCCCGCGCCCAGCCCCGAGCGGCTCCGGGGGATGATCCGCCGGGATGCCCGCGCCCAACTTCCCACATCCCGCGGTAAAACTTTCGGGAGCGGTTCCCGCGGAGCCCCGCCGATCCAAAGAGGTGGATCCCGGCAGCGGATCCCGGCAGAGAAGCGGAGCATCCTCAAACCCGGAGCGGCGGAGCCGGGCATCCCCAGCCGCGGAGCGGCGGCTCCCCGAGCGAGAGGGACGCGGGTCGCGCTGCCCGGCACAACGCGCTGCCCGCAGGATGGGAAGATCCCCGGAGCCTCCCCCCGTCCCTCCCGCAGCCCCCCGCGGCACTCACCGATCCGCAGCACTTGCTGGGCGCTCCGGGGCAGCCCCGCCGAGGCGCAGAGCAGCACGAAGAGGAGCCCCCCGCCACCACCACTACCACCGCCACCGCCACCGCCGCCGCCGCCCGGGGCCGTGCGGCGGGGCCACCGCGGGCCGAGGGCGCTCGCCATGCTCAGTTCATGGGGGGCCCGGCGGGCGGACACCCCCGGCGGGGCCCATGGCGCGGGGGCTCCGCGCTCCCGCCGCGGCTGCCGCGCTGCCCTCGCCCCCCGCCGCCGCCGGCAGCGAGGGAGGGCACGGCCACGGGGATGGGGATGGGGACGGGCGGCTCCTCCCGCGGGGCGGCCCCGGGCGGGGCCGGGCGGGGCCGGCGATCCGCGCACACGGGTGGGGGGGACACGGAGGGACGAGCGCGGAGCGGTGCTGGCGCTCCCCGGCACGGCCGGACCCGCGTTGGGCAGGGGCAGGGACAGGGACAGGGACAGACAGAGGGACAGTGGCAGAGCACTGGAACAGCTGCCCGGGGAGGGCACGGAGTCTCCCTCTCTGGAGGCATTCCAAACCCCGTCTCCAGCTGGATACGCCCCTGTGTCACCTGCTCCAGGTGACCCTGCCCCTTGGCAGCGAGGTTGGACTGGGTGATCTCCAGAGGTCCCTCTCAACCCTCTTCCAGTCACTATTCTGCGATTCTGCCATTCTGTGATTCTGCCATTCTGTGATTCTGTGACAGGGACAGGGCAGAGACAGGCAGAGGGACGGGAACAGGGGCAGGGAGAGGTGCAGAGCTGTCCCTGTCCCCCCGCGGGTCTCTCCCCGCAGCTCCTCCTCGGCCCAGGAGAAACCTTTCCCCCCGCGTGTTCCTCAGCCCCGCAGCTCCTGCCCTTTCCCCTCCTGGCTGCAGGGGGCTCTGGCAGGATGCCATGTGCAGGGCAGCTCCCTCCTGGCCTGGGTGATGGGGCACAGGTTGTGGGACAGCCGTGGGGACAAGGTGGAGGGCAGTGTTTCTGCACTGTGTTTGCTACCCTGGACCTCTACAACCCAGTGGAGGACGGGAGACATGACCCTCAGTGCATGTGCCCAGCAGAGGGACAGCAGGGCTGCTCACCTGAGTCGGGTGTTCACAGAGTTCAAGGGATGAAAACTCAAGGCCCATTTTTAACTGTCCATCACAGGCCAGAAAGTCTCTTTTTCCCCAGTGTCTCACTGTTCTCAAATAATTTTTTTGCTCTCGTTTTTAAATGTTGAGTGAAACTCAGAGTGCTTCACTACAAAGTAAACATATGGGTCCTGAGCTGATCCGAAAAAAGCAAAAACCACAAGGGGAGAATGACTCCCACCTAGCAACAGAACTAAAATTGCATAGCTGAGATCCAGAATCGAAATCATTTAAATTTGTTTACTTTGTATTCCTCTCCAGCCTGTCTAACTATTGTTCCAGAAATTAACTCCTCGGAGCAGTCGCAGCGCATGCTGAAGTGCAATGGAAATAAAAGCAGCTACATTATATCTCCCAGTCAGCCTCAAATGGTTCCTGAAAAGCCTGCCTCTACTGTTTACACAGCAATTTAGGCTGTTCAGGAGTTCTCACTACCAAGATTCCCAGCCAGGATCCTGGTTAGTGCCCCTCTTTGCATTTCTCACCGCATGGGGAATTTTTGCCCACCGTGTTTGTTTTTTGTTTGTTTACCTAAGAGGCGTTCTCCCCTTGGGAACAGAGCATGTTCAACAACTACAGTGTGTGCTCTGATGTAGAAGGCACAGAAGGAACCCATCAGGCCACCCTGGGCTGCCCTGAATGGCTCGGTGACAATTTTAAAATCTGTCATTGCCTTTCAAATATGGGGGAGAAGGCAGAACCTCCTCCTGATGGGAGTGGGAAATCTCATCCCCTGAGCAGGGAATAGTAACAACCCCCCCTTGGGGCACATATTCATCTGCTGTACAAAACCAAGCAGGGCAAGGAGCTCAGACTGCACCAGCAAGTTCCACTTTCACAGTCGTGCTGGCACGGCAAGTGACAGTGACACAACAGCAAGGACTGCTTCCCAAAGGGAAGCCACATCAGTTCCGCTTGACGGAGAAATGGTGCTGTTCTAAAGGAAAAAAAAAATAATAATAAAGGAAAGTATTTCCTCAGGAAAATACGCCTACTGGTATTTTCAGAACCACCTGCCCTCAATCTTAAATGAGTTCCTGTGAAATTCAGGCACCACAACGTTGCACTGAGATGAGAAGTTGACCAGAACTATAATCTTTAGGAAATACCACTGGGTTTAGTGTTCTGCTTCTCTGAAGCCCTTAAAGACGTGAACAGAAAAAAAAAATGGGAAAAAGTTGGAGCTCAGTGATGACTGCAAGAGGGTGGCAGAGCTCTGCAGACATTTGCTACCAGGAGTAGAAACATGAGCAGCTCCAGCTCAGCAAACCCCCCTTGTGACAGGAGCTGTTCACAGGACAACAGTTCTGAAAAAGGTTTTAGAATTAGAAATGGGACGTTTTGAAACACAAAGGAGTAGGGGGAAAAAAAAAAATAAATAAACTGACACTAATTTTCCTGTGAGTATTCCCCAGGTTTATGGTTTTACAGTAGGGTCTAATCCACATGGTTCTGTTGTTGCTTGCAATGTAGTCATTTACCCAGTAAACTCCACCCCACAAAATCAAGGCATGTTTTACAGGGAGTGTTGTTTTATTTCTGGTTGATATTTCAAAATGAGAAGCTTCAATAGGGTTCATCTTGCTGGTCTCCATTTATCAGTGTTCTCAAACCTTTAATCTTCTTTTGGAGTGTGCTCAGAAAGTGTAGGGGAAAAGCCCAGGTCTCTTGCCAATCTTTTTTCTTCCAGTGAAGCAGGTTTGAATGCCCTGAACTTTAATATGTAAGATGTTCAGTTCTTACTGGTGCCACATTCATTGACTGCCTTTATTTAGATGATATTTTATTAGTAAGATGTGTTGGAATACCCTTGGAATAAAAGATAGGCTGGGTAATAAAAATATGATCTTGTCACATGGTATGTTAATATTACAAATGGTGACAGAGTCCTTTCCACAGGAATTTGAAGTCTTTTTCTCTTGTTCCACAGCATGAAATTCCAGTTAGACATAATGTGCAATTATCATGGAATTTGCAGTTAAATAATACTTTTAGGCTAAGAACCAAAACCTTATCAGCTATCACGGCCTCGTGACTGAGTTTGGGAGTGTAAACCATCTCCTTCCCACTTTGTACCCATTTCAGGATTCTGATTTGAGTTTGGAAGTGGTCAAAACATCAGAAGGATGAGTGCATGCAAATGTGTGGGGAAATCTGGAAGTTTTCCCAAAAAAATTCTCAATTTCTTGGTCAAGTTCTGAGAAATTTTAGGTGTGTTCTGTTGCCTTCAGGACTTTAACCAGACTCTGGCCATTCTAAGGTACTTTGCTATGGAGTTGAGGAGAGGAGAGGGGAAAAAAAGGAGAGAAAGGAGAGGAGAGAAGAGGAGAAGAGAGGACAGGACAGGAGAGAGACAAGAATTCTGATCTGGGGAGCAGAGCTGGTGGATGTGAGTGATGGAGCTCCATGCTGGCATTGGCAGCGAAGAGGAGAGTGCTGTTTGAGTGGAATTATTCCAGGTTCCCCTGACAATTTTGGTTCAGCTGAAGTCAAAGAATACCTTTATAATCCCTCCCTCCCCCCTTAACAGAATGTTACCAAAACACCACTGAATTCCATGTAAGTAAAGAGGTTGCATTAATTTTTAAACTTGAAAATGTTCAGACTCAAGTACTTCTACTGAAGCATCATAATACCTAGGAAAGCAAACACAAATTATTCTCCCAAATGAGAACAGCACAGCAAGATTACAGCAAGTTCAAACGCCACATTTTAAAAAGCTCTTTTTCGGTTCAAGTGCTCCCTTTATTTATGTTCCCAGACCCATAAATGCAGCTGTCCCCTTTTCAAAGTCTTTTCACTAAAAACCCTTAACAAACTAACACTGATCTCCTCCATTGAACCAGTCTAACATTAATCTGCAAAACTGCTTTTCCCTGAGCTGTAGATACTTTTATCCACCACACTATTTAGCTGAAAGACATAAATAACCTGTAACTCAAACTCAAACCACTGGAAATCTTTCTCAACCAAAGACTTACTACATTTTTTTTTCCCTCCAATATGTGATACACCAGAAACTTTTTGAACATGAGAACTCCCACTATACAGACAGAGAAAATTGGGCACATCTTCCATCAAAGAAGGGGCTTTTATTAATTTCTGCTTAGTCACATTTGTAGAAACCCAGAAAGTTCCTCTAAAATGAGTGGAGTCAGTATGAGCTTCCAAGCAGTGCTTCTGCCATGAGAAGATCTTGTCATATTTGTTTTTTGCAGAAGAAATAACCCCCCAAAAGCAAGAACCTCTTAGCAGATAAGGAGGAGGGAAGGAGAATTAATACTATTTTTCTTAAACTGCTCAGTTTCCTCAGTTTATATTCCTCCTTTCTGCCATTAAGTTACTGTTAATTATGAGTAAGCTGGTGGGATAAATTAACACCGGTTCCAAATCTCTACCAGTACCATTTAAATATGTCCTAACTCATTTTTCTCCTTCCACACTTATTTCAAAAGGGAGGCTTAGATGTCCAAAAGAGAGTATTTCACTTTATTACTGTTGTGCCCCAGCACTGACGAAATCAAGTGGGATCTGAGGGAGAGAGGATGTTGTGAATCTGCCATTTATTTGTAGGCCCTTAGTCCAGTCATTTTAGGTCCTTTTTTCTACTCATCTGCAGATGTGAATCAGAATTCTGGTAATAAAAAACTCCTGCACTGCTCAAGGAACACTCCAAGTTTGCTCACAGGAATGAATGTTTCAATTTAAACACTTGTGACATATATGCTCTGATAGCTCCCATCAGCATTTACATTGCACCTGGCACGACTAAGCTCACAGGCAGCTGCAGTTCTTGTTTTTAAACCTCTGCATTCTAAGGATCCGTGTTTGCTCTGTGAATGTTCTGTCTTTCACTTGGCATTTGCATGATCTATTTTATACATTCACAAATGATGCTGCTATCTGTGATAAAAAACAATATACGGGACTACGTGTGTAGATAAACAGGTTTAAAAGTACCTATCAGCAGAAAATTGAGAAGACACTTAGAATATTTTAAGATTTGTATATTACATTTAATCATGTGTCACTGGGCGTCATTTATTTCTATTTATTGGTTGTTTTGTGGGTTTGACGGGGCCCTGCTGTGGCAGGAACAGAGCTGGAAATGAAGCCACGTGCACCTCTGTGCCACCCCAGCCCTGCTCAGAACTCCACAACCATCTATTAACAGACTTCCACCTCCTCTCCCTGGGTGTGAGAGGAATTGGTTCAAGGCAGGATTGCTTGTGCTTCTTTCCCCCTTCAATCACGGGCCACGGGGAGATCCTCTCTCCTCTGGGAAAAGCCTAGATTATAAAAAGCAGATGTATGAGCTGCAAGGCAGGCACCACACTCCACGTGCACAGCCATGGAGAACCTGGAAAAGCTGCCTGTGCCTCCCAATTTTTCCTTTATGTTGGTCATGCTTCACTTTTCTTCAGACTTTGCAGGAATACTAGAGGAGTAAATTAGGGTACAAGTGTCAAGGAAAGAAGCAAAAGGAAGCCTATTAAGAAAGAAGGATGGAGGGGAGAACTGGGAGTCCAAGAAGGAAAGATGAAGGAAGAAGAGAGACAAGTGGAGCTGCAGTGGAGGCAATAAGGAGGCAGAAATCATTTGGCATTGATATTGTCTCAGAAACAGTACATTTTTGTGGCTGCAGCCCAAGCCTCAAGGAGTCCCTGAGCTGGGTGCAGAGAGTTTGGCACGTGGCACAGAGGAAGGAGAAGGGTTTATTTACCCCACTCTGAAAGCAGGTTGAACAGACAGTGTGCAAGTGAAACCTGGTCCTCCCCTTGCAGCTAAAATCACAGTGGTCTTGCCGGGACTGAGACTGAACATTTCATTTCCAGCTCTGTTTGGCTCCTTGGGGGACTGCCCATTCCATTGACTTTGGGGGTTTGGATCAGGCTCTTCAGTATTCTGATGTCTGAAGTAAGTTTCTCATCAAAACACTTCCTGCAATTACAGAAGGAGTTCTACATGAACACAATTCCAGTGGTAAATGCAATCAAGTTCAGGAGATTTCCTTTCAGACTCAGCCTGAAGTTCCTGTGCACAGACAAATCGTGTTATCCTAAAGCCTATGCCTTAATGTGATGTTCTCTTATGGCTTTCTTAATAACCCCAAACCAACCCAAACTGCATTTCTGCAAGCAACTTGTATATATTTTTAAAGTGACTCTCCTCTGCAGTGCCCAAATTAAATTTAAGCTGCTCTAGTGCATCTGTGAACCAATTTCTTGCATGCTTTGCTTTTTGCCTCTCATACAGCTAATGATGCTGAAGACTTTTCTATTAGCATTACACTGTGAATTGAAAACAGCCACATTCCCTGTACTCTCCATTCCTGCCTGTTTTGGGTGGTTTTTTGTCCTGCCTCCTGCCTAATTCACATTCTGTCCACTCCATTGTGTTGCTGCATGAATGCTCTCTGCAACCAGCTGATGACTTGCCCATTATTTGACCCACTAGAAGCACTTTTCTGCCTTTTCTGTAGGGAACAGAAGAGGATAATAATAATTTCAACCAAAACCCTTTTTTTATTGTTTTTTTTTTTTGTTTTTTTCTGTGTTGTGTCAAAAAATTGGGGCTGGTGCCATCAACTGCCCCTTTGGAGAAGGCACTGTGTGTAGCAAGACTCAAATGCCTCTGAGTGTGTCTTTTTTCCTCTTTGGCCATGGCACAGACAGGGGCAGGAAAAGGTCTAGCATGCCTGAAACCACGGAGTTGTCCCTGAGAAACCCACCAGCCTTCCTAGATCTCTTTTGTCTTGTTGTGGTTCTTAATTAGCTCGAAGTGCAGGTTAATTGAAACAATCCAGTCAGGGTAGGGCAACTTCTATAGCTGTGCCTGTGACACTCAGTGCAGTCTTTTAGGAACAAATGAAATGCTTTTACAAGCTGGGAAGTTAATCAGCACTGTTATTTTTACTGCTTTGGGTTACTTAAGCCTTCACCACGATACTAATTCCCTATTCTTTCCTACTTATGTAATTTATACAAATCTGATTTTCTCACCGTGATAAATACATTGGTTTTCACTCACTCCTGGATTTGTGTGTTTGACCAAGGAGGAAAGAAGAACAGAAAGGTATTTCACAAAATATTTTGCATAAAAACAGCAGAGGAAGTTCAAATATCCTGTGCCTATAAGTGGATATACTTACATGTCTCCCCTGATAATCCATATTGACAGTATTAAAATCCTACGTGGAATTTAGGGAAAGATAATTCAGTGCAGCTCTGCTTGTCTCTCATGGGCCTCTGCCAGTTTGTGCTGCTAAGGACACAACTCCTTTTGGGCCACATCCCTCCGTTTTCAAATGGAGCTGTACCTCGAGCTGCATTAATGACAGCAAGGGGAATATTGCATCTTCCAAATTGATGGAATTTTCCCATTAGATTTAACATTTCGGTGTTACAAGCCAAAACAACTCGAAAACCACATGTAATGATGTGAAATCAATCAGATTCTTATCCTGAGCTGCAGTACAATCCAGGGCCCTGAAAATCCAACCTCTCGCACTGGAGGAGTGCCATTAAAAATAATGAGCTGCTGTTATCCTTGTTGCAGTGAAGGGTATTCTCAGGGTCCTTAACAGAATACCAAAGTTTAGCTGAAGTGTCTGAGGAGCAATTAAATAACCCCAGTAAATACATCTTCACTGATATCAGTGAGGTATTTCCCTTGGTGGATTTGGGATTAAGCTGCCGACACTGGACCTCTAAAAATCTCTTTTTCTTTGTTCTCAGATTAGATATAACATTGAAAGCACAGGCTAGAAATCTTCAGCTATTTTTCTGGTAATTTTGTGATCAGTACCCTCACCTGGTGTTCACTAAAGCAGATTCCAACTTCAGTGGAGCTGATTTTATTCTGAGAGTTGCTGATTAATGTGCACATATACGCTGCCTATGGCTGCATTAGCTCCAGTACAAGGCTTAATCAGCTTGACTAATTTTATGATAACCTTGCTGAACCATCTTCATGTTTAAAGGCTTATGGAAGATTACTGATTAAAAAATACTGATGAAAAGGAATAATAGGAATTGCATTGTTAAGATGTTTTAGCTGGCATGTCATTTTCCAAAGATCACCTGGAATGTCTTGGAGCTGTTTTGGGAAGGCTGTGTCAGGATGATAGATCACATTTCCATGTCTGTGTTCCCAGGGGACTTTGGAAAATATTTACTTTGAATTGCATAATGAATAACATTTTGCAAGGGTGTGGGTTCTGCTTTCAAAACCAAGCATCGCCTCTGAACCACAGAACGGCTGAGTCTGAAAGGCATCTCTGGAAATCATCTAGTTCAAGCAGGGCCACCCAAACTGGCCTGCTCAGGGTCGTGTCCACTCTGGTTTTCAGGATCTGCCAGGACAGGGGCAACCTGTGCCAGTATCTGATGACCATCACAGTAAAAATGTCTTTTCTTGTGTTCCTAAGTCAGGTCCCGAGTGAAAAACCACCTTAAACCAGATTAATAATGGGGCAAAGGGTTTGTGATGCAGAATCTTCTACATATTTCAAAAATTTCCCTTGTGCAGCTGCAAAAGAAGGTAAAAAAGTGTTCTGTTTCTTAGTTTATTCAGCAGGAAAAGTGAGAGCCACACAAGAGGTGACCTATCTATGCAATTGCTTGTTTGTTGAGCTCAAAGCCTTTGCCCACATCTCACAAACCATAGAATCATTTAGGTTTAAAAACATCTCTAAAATCATCAAGTCCTCTCTGATTTTCTCAAGTATCATTATTCATTGATATTAATGTTTATTACTCTTGTGTTGACAGAGGAAAAAAAAACCACACACCAATGTGGAAAGCATTTCTGTTAAAAGACCAAAGTTGAAATGATGGTTATTACTGTATTTACAGAACAAATGCCCTGTGTAAAATTTGACTTCCAGCAGCCTCTGTTCCTCTGGCTGTTAACTCCAGAGAAGCACAAGGATCAGGAATTCCTTGTCCCACGGGCATTCTCAGGCAAATTCAGAGACTTTGAATGTGAGCACGAGGGAGTTGGACACGAGTTTGGAGCGACACGAGGGACACAAATCTGGGAAAAGCTGCCAAGGGGGAGGAATTAAAGGTCCAGGAATCCAGCAGGTCCTCGTGGCAGGAGGGTGAGAAGAGGTGTAAGAGAGGAAGATGTTGTCCAGTATTTTCCTCCATGCCCCCACACCAGCTCTTCCCATCCCTGGTCCAGGAACTTCTCAAAGCAGTCAGTGCCAAGTTTGGTGCAGTTGGGAGGATTTAATCCAATGTGAAGCCCATGCTCTGACATAGTCCATATATATATTTTATATATGCTGCACATAACTCTGTTGCACGTTCCCCAGCGAGAAAAACAGGTCAAGGAGGGCTGGAAGGGTTATGGCATTTTCTAAAAAAAAAAACATCTAGGTGTGAAAAACATCCTTTCTGCCTCAAAGGAGTGACTGTCAGAATGTTTTACAGAGTTTTAAAACATCTTTTTAACACTTTAACTTGCAGAAAAAAACAAACAAACAAACAAAAACCACATTAAATGCAGTGTATCTACAGCAAATCTCAGAATCTTCTCAGTTGTTGTGGGTGGTGGAGCACCCTGAGAGTGGAGAGTCCTTCCCATGGTGTGTGAGCTCTTTATAAACACATGAAAAGGCAAACCAGACTGGTTGACAAGAGATTGGGTGAAAACCCCAAAGAGTTAACACACATAACAAAGAAATTCACAGTGTGCAACAGTGGGGAATACATAAAAGTAGGGGGAAAATTTTTGCATGCTTTAATGTTGTCTAATTGTCATAATTACAGTTAAAAAGTTTTCCAGGCAGAGGTGTGATATGTAAAACTCAAGGAAGGAAAAGATAAAAGTTATTGCTTAGATTCCTGTCTTCACATTTATCTTTTCAAACAGATAATTTATTATCTAGTACCTGCGCATATTTTAGCCTTTATTTTTCAGATTTCCATAAATTAAGTAAGAATTCAGCAAAAACCGAAGATTTATTTTGTCACTAATGATCGTCTAGTAGTGACACTGGCAAAATTCTAAATACAGCTTTTGAGGACTGGACTGAGATTTCTTTTTTCTTCTTTCTGGAAAATGGAAGGGAAGGGAAGGGAAGGGAAGGGAAGGGAAAAGGGAGGAGAAAGGAAAAGGGAAGGGAAATTTGCTGTCTTAAGGTGAGCAGCAGAATTAAAATGGACCTCAAAAAATTGCTGGGCAGTTGGAATATCTCTTTTATATGAAAAAGTGTTTTGTTTGTCTACATATATGGCTTAAATGTGTGTGTTCTGCACGTGGTGTCTGACACAAAAGCATGAGGAAAACCATTAAGGATCTGCTGTTTGCCCAACTAATAACCCATTTTTCTGGCTTTAACAGTTTCCCCTGTTCCACTATTTGTTGCAGCAGCAGAATATTAACCCTACACAGCTACACATCAGTGTCCACTTCCCTGAGAGCCTGGCTGAATGCAAAGTTCAAGTAAGAGCATTAATAGGCTGTGCCATTCCCTGTTCATCACAGGGACCACCCCAATTCCTATTCTTAGCTGTGCTGTTACCACATATGTGATGGTTCTGCCTCTTCTAGAGCTGCTTGCAAGGAGTATTTACAGCTGACTGCTAAGGGCGTGTTGTTTTCTCAACAGAAACTATTGCTGCTTAACCTCCTCTCTTAAATTCTGACTCCTCTGATATCCTAATCCACTCCCGGCTTCACACTTTGGTGATGATTTTGTAGGACTGAGGAGCAGAGAGTGTGCCCAGAATCCATCCTTTCTGCTATCAGATCTTTGAAGCATCACCCACGCAGTGTTTCCATGTTTGCCCCCGAGGCAGACACTGTTTCTGACGTGTCCTTAGGACGAGTCAAACGTTATTTGCAGCCTGACTTTTTAATGCAAGGAAGCTAAACAGGCCTGGAGTTTCAGATTATCTTGTGCCAGCCCCCTCAAATTCCCATCCTGAGAGCTACTTTAATTTGTTTGTAAGCCCCATTTTTCACTGTCTAGGCCCATCTTCAGCCTGGAGAAGAGAAGGCTTTGGGGTGGCCTGATTGCAGCCTCTCAGTACCTGAAGGGAGCCTGCAAGAAAGATGGAGAGGGACTTGGATAATGGATGGAGGGACAGGATAAGGGGGGATGGCTTCCCACTGGCACAGGGCATGGTTAGATGGGATATTGGGAAAGAATTCTTGGCTGTGAGGGTGGAGAAGGCCCTGAGAAGCTGTGGCTGCCCCATCCCTGGAAGTGTCCAAGGCCAGGTTGGAGAGACCTGGGCTAGTGGAAGGTGACCCTGCCCATGGCAGGGGGTGGAGCTGGATGATCTTCAAGGTCCCTCCCAACCCAAACCATTCTAAGGGAAGTTTAGAGTTTAGAGTCCATCCTGCTGTCCCAAAAACCAGCCCTTTCCCTTTTCCAGTGAAAACACCACAGGATCTTTAGTGTTCTTACCTGAACAACCTGTCAGCAAAAACAACTCGTGACTTTTTCTACTGAATAAGGCTATTTTAACCCTAAGCAACGTAAGAAGGCAAAGCTTTCTGCTGACACCCAAAATAAACCAAGTCTTGCTTGTGGCAGAAAGACACTCTGACTGCTGTTGCAGCACAGTGGTTGTGTTCACAAATACAAAGGGTGCTTGTAAACCCCCCACTGAACGCTGTCTTTGTGAATCTTACAGTGCTTTGCCCTTATGTGAAATACCTGGAGAGCAAAACAGGATGCATTGCTTTCATCTAAAATGTCAACAGAAACATTTTCTTTGCTCAAAAGCCCTCTCTAGGTACGTGCCATAGAAGTGTGATTTAATCCACGCTTTGTCAGCCAAGTGAAATTCCCATGTCGGGGGAGAAAAGGTTCAAAATACCACATTAGAGTATTTATTTTAGTATTTATTATATGCTCTGGATGTCAGTGGCAGTAGCACTGCAGGGCATGAAGACAGTGAGGAAAATTTGCCACGGAACCTCAGTAAAACGTGGTGCTCTGCAATTCATGCTGCACTTTCTCTCTTGGGAGACCTTGGCTGTTTAAAATGTGGTCATTTGTAACAATGAATCGTGGTCAGAGACACTGATGCCTCTTTAATTGCAAAAAGAAACTTTGTCCTAACTAGTCTTCTTGGTATTTTCCTTTTGTAAGTATGAAAATCTTTCATGCTCAGATTAATGAGACTTTAATTTATCATTGTGATAATTTGGGGGGGGCTGGGAAAGAATTTTCGGGCTCATACAGAAAAAAAAAAAAAGAAACCCCAAACAACTGTGGTGGCACCCAAAATCCAAACCCAGAATCTCCCAAACTCACATTCACAGTCAACAAAACTATCCCAACTTTTGGCAAACCCAAAATCCAACCCAAAATCTCCTGAACTCACGTTGGGGGTTTAATTCTTTGGCTTGTGCTTGACTCACGTGTCAGTGACACTTCTAAAACACTGCATAGTCTTTTTTAATTTGGGGAGGCTAAAACCTCTGACCTCAGCACTCTCCACTGTCATATCATACATCTCTAGTCTCAAAACACATAATTTACAGTAATTGCCTTTTCCAAGTCCACCCTTAAACCAAATTTCAAAAACATTTATAGGTTTCCAGGTACAAGGAGACGAACAGCATTTCTCTGCAAACGAGTATAAATTGTTGGTAACAACATCATTGTTGTAACTTTGACATCTTTGTTAGAAAGGCAACATATTCTTGCAATGGCTGAAAGATGTTAAATGTTGTGCTGAGAAATAAAGGAGGGTGAGAGAGGTAGGAGGGGTCATGTCAATTTTACGATGAGGATTCGAATGCACTGACTGGAGTACACAAAATTCTCATTGTGTGTCCTCGAGTTTTCTGCTCCTCTGAATTCCTGAACAAAGCAGAAAAATCAGTGAAATATCCTATTCCTGCTGAACCATGCTATCACAACAATTTGGGGCATTTTACTCATTCTAGTTATCTCAGTTGGAAGTGTGTGAGGGAAGGGAAGAGTCTCAGACAGGGGGAGAGGGTGGGAGGGAACAGTGTGACAGAGACAGGCCACCAGAATTTGTCTCAGTCAGGGACAACACACTAAAACTGAACTTCAGTTGATTTGCATTCATTACTTCACGTCATAATTACTTGGAATTACGTCCTTTCCGTGTGGCTTTGAACTAAAATCCAAACTTGTTGTAGTGGAAGTGGTTTTGTTGACTTCTTGGAGGTGTGTGTGTGGTGGTGCCCAGATCGATGTGTCTGCTGGGACAACAGGACTGTGCACCCTCTAAATGAAGAACTTTGGGATGTGCAGGTGTGTTAACTCCTTGCTGATGCAGTCACTCTTCCAAAGGAAGGGGGTGCCATCAATATAACTGGGTAGGATCAATAGATAATCTTTCATAGTTGGCTGGAAGAATTGAAAATCTGCTGCTTAACAGTCAGAATTTGAGTTATGCTGGAGCCTCCAGTGAATGAAGTCAGTTTGGTTTAATAGTTGTGTATCTTTTAATAGTTATATACATTTTAAATATTTTTATGTTTTAATGGAATATATATTTTAATAGTTATATGTGTTAATAGCTATATGTGTATTAATATAGATATTAATAGTTATATATACATTTTTAGGACAGGATCACAAGGCAATGTGGTTTAAGCACATAGCAGATAAAAAGCTCTCATCCATATGTTTTGCTCCCAGTGTCCATGGGCACTTAGAGCTGGATTTTTCCCTCTTTCCCTCCAAAGCCACTGGAGAACAGGCTGTCTAGGCCAAGGTGATGCGCCGGTAGCTGCAGGCAAGTGGCTTGGAAACACAAACTGCAGAGACAAGATCAACCCAGTGCCACTGGGAAACAGCTCCCACACAGCTGGAGCTGTGCCATCCAACCTTTCCTGCCCTGTAGCCTTTCCTGGAGCAGGGAAAGCTGCCCGTGGAGCCAGGAGCTGAACCCACAAGGGCGACAGGACAGTGCTCATGCCTGTTTTTTCCCAAAATCATCCATAAGGAATATGTCAGCAGCAAGGAACGAGGCAGTCCTTGGGGGAGAGCTCTTTGCAAAGCCCCTGGCAGGTGTTAATTTGTTAGGACACGTTGCAGAGGGCAGCAGAGTTCCCCAGACGGAGAGAACACATCTGCTTGGACGAAGCCCCGATGGCAAGCGATTGTGTGACACAGTTCCTGACCTGCTCGTGTCTTCCTGCGGCTCTCCCGGTCCCCAAAAGCCTCAGGCATGGCTGGGATCCTGAGCTGGGCAGTGACACAAGCCCAGGAACCTCACTTTGCTGGCTCAGGAACAGGCAATATTTGTTTTGCTTCATCCAGCCTCTTTTCCTCGTATGCTGAGAGAACACACATAAGGGGAGGATTTTAGCACAATAAAAAGCTTCCAAAATGGAGAGTGACTGGCTGTTTGGGATTGCCTTCTGAATGTGTTTGTTGGAGAGCTTGATTTTTATTAGTTTTGCTCAGAATTAAGCATTTCCTAGGTAGTTTATCTGTTCTGTAGCTTGTAAGTCTAAAGGCTGCTCCCATAAACCACTTCAAAGCAAAGATAAAGCTTCATTTATCCCCCTAAAAGACTTTTCATGCTTAAGACTCTATGTGGATATTTATCCTACTTGCATTCAGATGCCTTATTCCTGTATCATCCCATCATCCCTTGGCCCTGCAGTGGCAAAACTTTGCTTTCTTCTGTTTAGTTCTCTCAGAGTTTTGGGGGTTTTTTTCTGAGACCATCAGGGGTGGGATGAAAAGGAGAGTTGGGTTTTTACACAGTAGGAAACTGCTCTGTGTCACCTGTGGCCTCAAAAGTCACAAGGCTGGCAGCACCTCTGTCAGATCTGTCCCTCTAAGGTGAACTTCTGTCAGTTTTAAGCCAAATCTGGAGAGAGACAACGCCCTTCCTAAATTTCCAAATACTCTTCAGTAACCTCATACCCTCTGCTCCTCTCAGGAGTAGACACTTGCTCATTGCTCATTTTCTGCCAGCAAAGTGTTCATCCTGTTCAGTCTTGGTGGATTGTTGCATTTAAGGAATTATTCCTAAAGGGAAGGCCACGCTCCTAATGGACAGAGCTCCTTCCATGACACTGGAAAGTTTAATTCCTGGGCTAGAGCTACAACAGTGGTAGTTTCACCACTATTAATTGGAATTTCTGCAGGCCAGGCAGGTATTTTTCTCCTCCCTCAGACTCCTCATCTTCTGCATAAAATATGCATTGGCTCCAGAATCGGTGAGAGGACTGTGGGGAAGGTATCCATCAGCTCCACAGGAACTGGTTCAGTCCAGGCATCAATCTTCCCACCTTCTGACTGGAGAGAGACGCCACCTGCTCTGAGAAATGACTCCAAGAAGAGTCTTTAATGTTTGATTCGCTTTCCTCAGGAGCAAGTGCTGCCTTGGGAGGGAGGGCAGGAGTGGAGCTCACAGGAGATGAATGTTCCTGAGAACACCGGGCTGAACTAAGTGGAGGTTTAAAGTGGGGATGCTCCCTGAATTCACACAACTTCTCTCTCTTCCCGAATTTCCACACTGTGCCGATATTTCCACTGAAATAGTCACGTAGGCAGTGCCGTGGCTGCCACAGGAGAGTCCTAAGGTGACAAAGGAGGGCACTGGACACTTCCTTAGAGGTGAAACATAAAGCAAAAAAATGCCTTTTTGAGTGTGTATCTCCTCTCTAATAAATAAAGAAGACCCTCTATCCAGAATTTTGCATCAACTGAGACTGGGATTTATACTTTGGAAAGGGGGGAAGAGAAGGTCCCTGCTCAGGCTGATGGGAAGGGAAGCCAGCATTCCCTGGAAGATGTGGCCAGGGCTGTCACTTAGGAATTCATTCTTCTGCTGGAGGAGGGCAGAGAGGCTGATCCATCACAGAAAAATCCTGTTTGACATTTCTTTCCCATTCAGGAAAGTCATTGCCACACAGTTCCCCCTGATTTTTCACCATGTTCTCAAGTAAAGGGAACAAGATTAGAACATATTGTTGGCGGGAAAAAAAAAAAAAAAGGGTAATTCCACATTTTAAAAGATGACTTTTAAAGCTTCAGCTTCCCTTCAGATGAGCTAAATACCAATAAAGGGCAAAAAGCAGCTCTGTTCTCGGAGGTCCTCTGCCTCTCTTTACCAGTGTGACTAGTTTTCATCTCTTCTGTCTGGATTGCAGTCAGCTTTTAGAGTTTTGTTAATGCCAGGTCTTGGCCTATATCTGCTTTCTTTTAAAAGCATGACTATTATTCTGGTTTCTGCAGCACTGTGGGTGGGCACTGCCCTTTGTAGGCAAATAAAAAGGCCATCTCTTCTCTGCAGAGCATTAACATTTCAGTTTAAAGCTCTAATTCTGTATTTTCAGAGCAGTATTACACAAGGCAGAGCAAAGTCTCTTTCCTACAGAGATGCATTAGATGTTTTGATGACGTCCCCCTATTTCCCTGAATAGCCTTGGGGGAAAAAAAAATAGACTTGTTTAAAACCGTACTTGCAAGTATTTCAGCATTTAAAGTGGAGGAATAGTGGTTGCTTCATTCATCTGACCTCCAAGATTAGCTATGCCTTAATGAGAGGCTGCTTTTAAGGGGCAGCAGGGCCAAGGAGGAAGGTCTGAGAGGTGCAGAAGAATGAATGGAAGGAGAATGTGTGCTCTGAATAATGGAGCAGATGAAAACTAAAACCTACTCCCATAATTAGTAGGATTACACTAATGAATATTGCTTTCTTTTTCTACACTCATGCAAATTCATTACATGCTGGACACAGAGAAAGTTGGCAATTAATTGGGTGCTCTATCATCAAGCATGGTTTGTAAACCAAAGGCTGCATTCTAAAGGGAATAAATCCAAACTTGCTTTTAGGTGCTACAGAAACACTCTCACACAATTCATTCTCCTTTTACACCCAAGAGGAGAAGGGTAAGCCCCTCTGCTCCTTGGGAAGGTGTCAGGGCCTCCCATTGTCTGAGGGGGCTGCAAAAGAGGTGGAGAGGAACTTGGGACAAGGGATGGAGGGACAGGATAAGGGGGAATGTCTTCCCAGTGCCAGAGGGCAGGGTTAGATGGGATATTGGGAAGGAATTCTTCCCTGGGAGGGTGGGCAGGCCCTGGCACAGGTTGCCCAGAGAAGCTGTGGCTGCCCCATCCCTGGAAGTGTCCAAGGCCAGGTTGGAGCAACTTAGGCTAGTGGGAGGTGTCCCTGCCCATGGTAGGAGGTGGGGCTGGATGGGCTTTAAGGTCCCTTCCACCCTAAACCATCCTGTGATTCCACGATTTATGATTCCCCATTCACTGCTCTTTGATAACTGATATCAGTAACTGCAAATCTCGGACTTTTTAAAGGGCTCTAATGATCCCTACGGGAAAATTCCAGTTCTGGCCTCCTCAGGAGCTCCCAGTGCAAGTGTAAGTCCCTCTCAGTTAACAGCTTGTTAATGCTCAAGGAGTAAAGAGCACAGGAAATTATTATGGTCCATATGTTACTAAAAGGGTTTTAATGTGGATTAGTGGTTTATGTAATGGGTGAGCCTAACCCACATCGGGCTTAATTTGTGGTGTTTTCTCCTTTTCTTTTTTTTAAAAAAAAAGCTTGTTTACTAATGATAAGATTGAGTACTAATTTAATTTACATTTTGCTGCTCTCAGGCACAATCAGAGCATGTTGGAATAAACATTTAAAGCCCCTTACGAAACTATTTGTTGCCTTTGCCATTATTCTTTTTGCTTTTTTTGAGCAATGTTCTTGTTTTCCATTGATGAAATAGTCTAGTTAGGTTTGATTGGGAATTACAGGAACCACAAATTAAAACAATGAGAAGTGGTCTGTAGCCTTCCTGGGAAAATGAAAAAAAAAAAAAACCCTACTTCAGGAAAGTTCAGCAACAACAGGAATTTTTCAAACTCCTGGAATAAACAAAGACTAGAAGACAGGATCACACAGGAAAATAAACTAAATCAAAGTAGATTGTACTCCAGAGTACAAAATAGTAAAAGTAAATAACTGGATAGTGTAGTTGTGGAAAAAGAAAGAGACGTTGAAATTGGTGATGAATTCTAAGTTTATCAGTATAAAAATCATCAAAAATTGAGATTCTTGAAGCGTATTTTTCATTCTTTGTGTTCCCCAACAGACATTAACACCACTTCAGTGCTGCATTTGGGAAGATGTAGGCTGTGTTTTTCAGGGGAGACATATGTTTGCTTGTGATGTGTCAGGGTTTTGTTGCCAACTTGGTGTACTCTGGGGCAGTTCTAAAGTGCTGAGCTGTTTTAGAAACAGTTCCAAATTAAATCACAAATATGCAGAGATTCAGCTTCTCTGAAAGCCAATTTAAAAAAATAAATAAATAAATAAAAGGAAAAAAAAGACAAAACCTCATCTGTCTTTTTATTATCTGGTATTAGTGTCATTGCCAATTTGAAAAGAATCTAACAAATTCCCCAATTCTCCACAGAAGCCACGGGTATTCATGCCCAATATCTATTTATGCATGCACACACTTGGGTTCACTGTTCTTCTGACTAATCTACCAGTGCAGAAATTGGAGGGGTTTTTGGGGTATTTTTGCAATTCCTGAATTTCTCCTGTCCAGGATTTTTTTGGGTTTTAAATATTTTCTCTCATATCAAAGTCTCCTGCACCGCCCTCAAGGCCAATTTAGGGAACAGGGTACCAGTTGCACATCTGAATCCCTTCAGCATCTTTGCCTCCTGGCTGAAGTCATTCAGTGCCTCATCCTGCTCACACTGTGGTCCTCATGGGAAGGTTGAAAACCTCTGAAACTTCTCTGGAATATCTAATGCTGGATGCCAAGAATTAATTGGTCTACTCCCCAAATACTGAGGCAGCTTCCGTTTCTGAAAGAAGCTTTTTAAATTCTTTCACTGAACCTTTAATCATTCTTGCTTGGGATGTATCTGGGTTGGGTTTTTTCACTCTGGAAACCCTTTTTAAACCAGCCTGGAATATGGTGATGTCCTGAAGTGGCCTTTATTTTACCTGCAAATATTTTACCTTTTTAGTGTTGCCTTTTAATGTCTTCTCAATAATTTTTTTCCCTGATTATAATTCCACTTCTCAAGTTAAACATTATTATCCTGGATTTGTGTTTTGACTTTTCAGCCCCCAAAAAGGTCAGATTTGAATACTTTATGGCCTCCTTTACCAAGAAAATGTTCAGTGGCTGCATCTTGAAACAGATCAAATACTCTGCTTGAAACTAAAACAGGAACAGTTTTTCCTTTGTGGATTTTCAGACCAATTACTTGAATAAGCAATCCTCTGACAGTGTTTAAATTAATATCGTCTGAAATGTTGCCCTGTGTTGGACATCCCAACCTTCCTTCTTCTTCCCAAGTTTTATATGCCAAGCATAGGTTTGGGATATTCCTGGGCCCATATCTTTGGTCTGAGTCTCCTCACCATTTTCATGTGCTGAAAGGGGGATTTACTTGTTAAGCTGAGCTCTGCTGTTGCATTTTATGTTTCCACCCTCTCCTTGCTTTGAGGATACAAATTTACTGGAAAAGTCCATTCACTGCCCAGCTCTGGTGTTTAGGAACTGCTTAAAAGGGCAGGGAGAAGAAAATAGGCAACATCATCGTGTCACCAGGAGAATAAATGCGTCACTTGATGCCTTGGATATCCTGTGGCACTTCTGTCTCCTCACAGGACCAGACATGCTCAGGTGAAGGGAAATGCAGTGGAACAGGGAAGGAATTCTGAAGGAGGACACATGGAATGGAGCAGGACATTGTAGTTTGGGGGGAAAAAAATGCAATTGCAAAGGGATCAGAAATCATAAACAGCAGGGAGAAGGTAAATAAGGGATAATTTTTCCCTGATTCTGTAACCACAAAGACCAGCACTCGCCAAAGGAATTGTACTTCTGGTCACGGCAGAAGCAGAGGAAAGGGCAGGAAGGCTTTTGGTCTGATGCCATAGTCAGTCCTGTAAGGTCCTTTAAAACTGCAGCTATTCAGAATAATGAAGGATGAAAATGAGGATTCAGCTCTTAAACCTCTCTCCATTACATTGCTGGCCAAAGGCACTTCCCTGGCTGTTATTGTTCTGCCTTTACTGCTTTCCACACACGACAGTGTTATTTTGTGAAAACGCTGCTTGTACTCATTATAGCTTTTATGACAAAAGTATTTTTCATCTGGAAATGAGTTTTAATATTCCAGGTGGAAGAAACAGCCTGTGTGTAAACATTTCCCTTGTAGATGCCACAGCCATAGACATAATTTTACATGATTGACCCAAGTGATTTAAGATTACACCATACCTGTAATCAACTACCAAGTGTAGTTGTCAGGCCTGCTGTTGAGACAAAGAGGAATATGATGTGTTCTTCCTGCCTCTAGCCATAAATAACAAAAAAAGGCATAAAGGGAGATGTGAAATACTGCACAGTATTTTGTGGGCTTGTTTGCAATAACTAAGGCAAAAGCGTGCTCCTGAAATGGCTCAGCATTGACCCGAAACTAAGTTTTATATACTCAGGATTCATTTCTTGGTGAGGTGATTCTTCCCATCCACCCAGCACTGGGGAGACCACACTTTAAAAAGATAGTCAAATAAGAACAAAAATGAAATATTTCATTAAAAAAAAAAAAAAAAAACCAACAAGGTAGCTGTAAAATGAAGACCAGTTTTACAGCCAGCTTTAGGAAAATGCAAAAAGATGAAGAGATGTGAACATAACGAGCCTAAAAAGGGGGAAACATCAAAGATTTCTTTAGTTTGCTCTTTTCTGAGCTCAAATTCTTTGAGAAATCACAGCTGTACTCAAGATAGAGAGAGCACACTGAGCTGTACCTTCCCCTCACATGAGGCATTATTCCCTTAGAATTCAACACAGGCGGAACTTCAGACATTCTTTTTCCAGGAATAATCAAAACTGCCTCACTAAGCCACTTCAGTGAGTTTATCCAGACACCCAAACACCTCCCTAATGCAAGACCCTGAGGTGCCAAGCAAGTCTCCTCAGTTCTTCCAGTAAATCTGGTGAGCAAAACATCTTTAGGTGGTACTTGAGAGCTGAGAAGGGCTTGGAAGTAGTTTAGAGTCACAGCTTGCTGGCTGTAACGCTGCTCTCTTGGCTGTCATTCATCTCCTTTATAATTTATAAAATATTCCAACTAGCATTTTGTACCTGGAAGAGGAACGAGAAGGAGCTTTAATCTTACAATGTGTTCAAAACAGTATATACAGTTTTGGGGTTTTTTTCAGCTGTTACCTGTATCACAGTATGGAAATGAGGAAACTGGGCTGTAAATGATTAATTCAGCTGCTTTTCCATCACACTAGTTTCCAACTGGAGATGTGAATTTGGAAGTCAAACTGGGAAAATGAAAGGAGCAACAGCTAAAAATGAAGGAGCTCCTCCAGCAGATGAGGCAATGCCTCTGCACAGCTGGAGAGGCAGAAACCTCGCCTGGGATGTTGGGAACAAGCAGGATGAGCCTGGGAGAGCCTGTTAAAATAGTCATAATATGCTAGAGGGATGATGCTAAACTGGAATCTACCTACAGTTGGGCAGGTCTGATCACAAAAAACGCTCTGGAGAACCCTCTGCTGTCACACCCGTGCCCTTCCTGCCACATCCCCTGGGATCAGCTGCATCTCCAGGCACATGCCAGCCATTGGCTCAAACCAACTGCTGCTGAAAAACACGTTAGTGAATAAATCCACCACAATATGAGCAGTGAAGGACTGCAAATATGATTTTGGGAGGGGCTGTGGGTGCTCACCACCCACCCCCTGCCCACATGGTGGTCTCTGGTGGGCTGGGTGTCCATTTGAAAGCCAAAGCCAATTTGTTCCTTGTCAATAAAGCAGCAGAACCACAGAGCCCTGCATCAGTCACCAGCAATGAAGCTCAAATTAATACCAATATTAGTTCCTAGTCCAACAGAGGGGGGGGAAAAAAAAAAAAACCAACCTGCAAACAAAAACCCTGGGAAGGAAAACCAGGCCGCCTATGAGATCCCAGCTGGCAAAAGGCAGAGATCCAATGCTGCTGGCTTCTTTAATGAACTAAACTACCTTCTAATTTGGGGTTTCATCAAACATGAGCCTCTAAAGCTTGCTCCTTCCTAGTCTGGAGTTCTGAACCGAGATTTGCAATGCCCTGTTGGTGGAGCAGCCGACAAACTCCTTGGCCGCCTCGTGCGGGCACATATTTTGTGCTTTTGCCATTTAGATGTCGCTTGGTATCTCCCCTGGCTGGGTTGAACACCTCGTGACAGATGTAATTATTCCTTCCAGGAGTGTGCAGCGAAGGTCTGGGTCTTGTGGGTACCGTTTAATGATGCCCTCATTAGCATGCAAATCTCACCGCTCCGAGTCTCGGCTCCGGCAAAGCTACTGATTGTTTTTGAGTCCACCCGAGACTCAGAGGCGCTTCCAGGAGCTGGACCCGCCACACAGAGCTCTTGCCCTGCTGAAGTCAGTGAGAACTGCCTTGCTAAATGGCTTCAGGCAGTGTTTCAGAGCTGGGTTTTGGGCTGCGAGCTGCCCTGTGGCGTCTCAGCTTGGCTGCAGATTCGCACCAGCTCCACCTCACACCCCACCAGCAACCTGTGCCTGCTCGGCAGTGCACGGACCCAGAGTCAAGCACTGGTTAAATGTTTGCTGCAGTGGGCCTGGGAGCACTAAAGACTGGGCACAGCTTCCTCCCCCAACTACCCTTTCAAAAATAATTTCTTCCACTATTTTGCATGCTTTTAGGGAAGACGATGCCGCGAAGAGCCCTGATTACCTGCTGTCAGGGAGCTGCATGACTCCTTCTAGCACAGAAACAAAAGTGAGAAGTGCCTTAAACGCTGCTTTGCTGGAAATGATTACTTTAATGCATTGTCTAAATGCTCCTATAAAAACTGCAATTAATAAAAATGCATTGACTCGACTCATTTCTTGCACAATGCCCACATTCCTTCAGGCTAGCAGGCAGCTGAGCCTGTGGCATGAAACAAGAGTTCAACTTTCTTATTAATAACCTGACTGTTTCCACCAGGAACCGCCCTCTGTTTGCAATTTGTGTTCCAAACAATATGAATGGTTTTGTCACAGGGTGCTGATCGACACCTTTTCCCCAGACTGTCACTTCTGTCAAGCAAAACTACGTGGTTTTTTCAGTCCTAAACAGCCTAATGATGGGCTTTGCTAATTTTTACAGTGGAAGCTGTGGGCAAAGATTTATTCAGCACTTTGAATTCACTTTGGTCATTGGTGAAAGGCCATTAGTTGCTTTTTACTGCTGTGCCTGAAGGGAGGAGGGGATTCTGCCCCTCTGCCCCACTCAGGTGAGACCCCCCTCCTGCAGAGCTGCCTCCAGCTCTGGCAATCCAGCACAGGAAGGACATGGAGCTGTTGGAGGCAGTCCAGAGGAGGCACCAAGATGACGAGAGGGATGGCAGAGCAGCAAGAAGAAAATGTGCCTTGGCAATGGAAGCTTTGCATCCACTCATTTCCTCAGCAAACACATCAGGCAGGCTAAAAGTTCCCCTTCCATCCATGCTTACTGTGGAATGCAACGTGCCTCCACAGCAGACAGGAGAAGGAAAAGACAAAAAAATCAGTCACCAGAGACCAGGGCCATTGCAGCCTGAAACAGAAATAACATCTGGATCCCGTTTTTAGTTTGTGTTTAAAAGATATTTCCCTGTGTGGCACAGCACAAGCAAAGCAGCACTAAGTGCATTTCTGTTTCCCTAGAGGACTGTCTGCTTATTTAAGGGCTCAGATGGATGGAGCTATGGAATACAGAGCCCTATACCTTGGAGCAGATGGATACACACATGCAGGCAGCATCATTTCAGATTGCAGGCTCAGACTTCCAGGAACAGCCTCAGGCCCTGCCTCAGGATCTCCTCTGTAGCAGCTTTGATATGACAAATGTAGTCATTCGTGCACCAAGAGAGAAATTAAAGAGAACAGGGAGAAGACTGGGGGGAAAAAAAAAAGAGCTTTAATCAGTGCTCAAGATGCTGGATGGATTTAAAAGGAGACATCCTCAGTGCAGTGCTAAACAGGGTTGTCCCTCCACAGGTGAAGGAGCAGCTTGGCAAACCCCTCCTGATCCTGAGGGACACTTTGCTCACGGCTCCCGGGAGGGGAATGTCACCCCTGGAGCCAGGAAGGGCTGTCAGGAAGAGCCAGCAAAGATCCAAAAATGCCTTCCTTCAACAGAGGTTCCCAAAGCAGGCTGCTGATGGCAATATCTTTGGCCACAGCACAGATTTCCTCATCCTTTTTGGCTGCCGTGCCCTGAATTTATGGTTGCGTGAGGAACGTGCAGGACTCGTAACCACAGCAAACACAAAAGGTGTCAAAATAACTGGTGAAAGTTTAAAATGAGAAAAATGTGAATTACAGGCAGACAATGTGTTGGTCCCTTTCTGATGTTCCTGCACGTAAATATAAAGGTCGACAAACGGAGCTTGTTTTTTCCCGTGGAGGCTACAACAGCTCTTGATTTAGTAAGCCACAAAAATCAATATATTTAAGCAAACAATTTCTTAATTCATCATAGCATTTTAATGACTCAGTGTTTACTTTGATTTAAAGCTGTTTTGGTTTTTTTTTTAAACCACCCCAATTCCTTTTCACTCGGGTAGAATAGATAATCCTCTCTGGCACGAAGCAGGCAGTGCTAAATAGATCTGAAAAGAACACATAACCTTAAAAACACTCCAGAAGATTCATTTCCCTGGTCTTGTAGCCAGTAATAAGATTCAAGAGCCTCAAGGAATATATCAGTGATCAAGGGCAAGAGCAGCCCAGGAGATGCTTGGTATGTGCAGGGGTTCTGCCCAAAAGTCAAGGATAGCACTGGATTTTTCCATCATTTTTGTTTAGGTGCAGAAAACAAAATCGCTAAAAAACAAAACCAAAACCCCAAACAAACAAAAAAAACCAAACAAACACCTCTCTGACTTCTGGTTTTTATGGTTGCTTTTAGAGCCTTTATTTCAGTTGTTACCAGAGAAAACAGCAGAGTTCTGTTTTGGATGGTGCATGTTTTATTTTCCCCCTTTCTGTCATGCCAGTGCTATATAATATATATTACTAAGTAAATAAAAATCCAAAAATGTGGAAATTCACCCAAGAGAAGGGTGCACATGTAACTTGTTGACTCTGGTCAATGAGAAGTTCCTGAAGACAGAAGTCTTCTGTTAACTCATAACAAAAATGTGATATGAAAGATGCTGTAGTGAAAAATAAGCCTATTAAGACCCATATGATCAAACATGGTCTCTAAACTACTTCAGTTTTGTGTTTCCAGTCTCTTTGACTGCAGATGACTTTTAGAGGTTAAAAAATCCATTCAATGAACCAGAGGTCTGGGTGGTCCGTGCCCCAGAATATCTGACTTTTCATGCCTGAAAAGACACAGGAAAGGGGGAAATGCAAAATTTCCCTGCTAGTGTCACTAGGTGCAAAATCTACTCACTGCTGTTGCCAGCTGTGGGAGCAGCTGTATTTTTGCTTTCAAGATGTGACGTGTGAGTAAAGCAATCTCCGCCACGGTGAAAAGGGCTGCTGGCTCAGGCACAACCACAAGACTCCTTTCCCAAAATCACAGATAAGCACTGACTTATTCCATTATTCCATGAGTGGATATTGAGTCATATCCTACCTCCCATCTCACCAGACTCCCCAAAATGTGTCAGTTGCCTTAACATGCTATCACTGTGCATCAAAACTGGAGCCCCAGGCACTTCAGTACAGCCCTCACCGCTTCTTGCATAAATCCACGTAAAATATGACCTCAGCAAATCAGGTTAACTGCTGGGAATTTGATTCCTGAAATCAGCCCACTGTCCACAGGTCTCCTAAATTCTTTAGGAGGTGAATGGATTCTTTGCAGACTTGCATCTCCATTTTATTGACTCTGCTTTTGACCACATCCTTGTTTCTTGCGTCAAAGTTTTGTCCCAGCACATGAAATTGTAGATATTTAATTTACAGCTGGAAAACCTGAGCTCATCTGGTTTAATAGCTGATAAGGATCTGTTGTCAGACCCTTTTCCTCCACTAATTATTTTGCAAGTGTGAAATACTAATACAAAAAAAATGCGGCCTCTTTTTTTCTTTTTTCCCAAAACTCTGAATTAGCCTTTGATTATTTTTTTTCACAGATGCATCTGTGATCTTTCTAAAATCCCCTCATTATCTCTTTGCTCTTACATATCTCTACAGCATCCCTTAGCCAGTCAAGGGAACAACTGATTGCATTAAAAAAAAAAAAAAAAAAAAAAAGAAGAAGTAAAAACTTGGACAGTGCCCCCATTTAATTTCCAGTAAGTTCAGCCTTTGATATGCTACAATCAGAAGTGAAAAATATGATGGAACATCACTTTTTCCCCAAAGTTGCTTTAAGTTGATCACCCTTTGGCCAGTTGTCTTTAAAATTATCTGTTTGTATGTATGTATGCGTATCTGTTGTTTAGATTCCTATAGCTGGCATTTAAAATCAATATTTTCATGGAACTGCCTGCACGGCTGTCACGACTCACAAATATTTGGGAATTCTGCAAGCCTTGCATCCCAGGTTTAGCAATTTCGGAGCTGCACATCCCTCTCCCTCTGGGGTTTTTAGGACGAGCCATGGGATGTCAGTGTTGAGCTGCACGGTGAGTTTGCCAAGGTCGGCTCTTAAAGGTCTTCCCGTCTCGAAGTTCCGGGCAGTTTGTCCCTAAACTCAGCCTGGGAGGCAAAGGGATTTATCAGCGTGTGTGTGGATTTTGGGGGCACAGGGAATGCCATCCCTGCAGGCTCATCACAGGTGCTGCCTTGGGATAAAGCACCCAGGTAATACTTGTGGCTTCTTTCTGCCAGGCAGGACCAGTGTGGGGTTGCTCATCCTGGAGATACTGAGAGTTTTCAGTCTAAAACGAGCAGCATTTTTTTTCCCATTAATAAGCAGGTATTGACTTTTCCACATAAACAAGCTTGCACAACTACAGCACATCTGTGCACATGCAAGAAGAAAATAAGAACTAACCAAGCAACAGAAACATTTTTTTATTCCCTGTTTTTCATTGCAGATGCTTTCAAGGGCACATCTTCCAAAAAAAAAAAAAAAAAAAAAAAGAAGTCTAAATGGACAACAAGAAAGATGAAAATTTGCAAAGTGATTAGATGTCACTGACAATAAGTGGGTGGCTGGGTCAGCAGATTCAGAGGCTCCCATGGGCCAAAATTGCTGCATAATCTGCATATAGATTTATACTGGTCTTTCTCCGAGTAACGTGTTGTCACTGAGAAGAAATGCATCTTTTTGCAATGGCAAACCGCTCCCTCAGAAAAGATTATTTGTCAGATCTGCTCCTCAGCACTTAGCAAAATGGAAAAACATGTTGTCCTTGTTTTGAAAATGTTAGCTCTTCAGCAAACCTGGGAGATTTATGAGGCAGTAAATCAGCAAATCCTGAAATGCAGCCACATCTGAAGCTTCCCACTGGCCAGCAAGGGCAGCCAGGGCAAGGTGTGCACGGGGGTGTCCCTCTAGAAATGGAAGGAAACTCAGGGGAAAGGAAGGAATAACCTCATAAACTTCAGAACTCCTGATGGTAAAGTCACATTTCCAGCATTTTGCCCCGTTCAGAGAATGTAAAATTTCCTTTGTGACCTAAACCGCTCCACTGGTTGTGTGTTTATTTGTGGGCATGACAACAGAAACCTCGGTGATGGTGCTCCTGGCTCTGTTACAGCTGCTGGAAAGCAAAAAATCATTCCACAAAGCTTTGTTTTGAACTGCAGGAAAATTCACTTAATGAAAAGGCTTATGAGGCACTCACTGAAAAATGCGCTCGCTTTGTTCACTTCTAAGAAAATCCAGCAGAGTTTGTTTTCCTGGCATCTTCACAGCCAGGACTTTTAGCACAGGCTCATCTCCTGCCTCCTCCTTGGCACGTCCTGGAGTTAAGTGTGGCAGCTCTGCCCAATCCTCTCCTGAATGAAATCAGGGGACCCCAAAAAAAGTGAAGATATTCAATTTCTTTGAGGTTTTACCCCCTTTTTATTAAAATGAAACGTGAGAAATGTAAATAAATAAATACAATTGTACACACGTGCCGTTCAGCCAGCAGGAAAAGCAAACTGAGTCCTTCCACTATTTTTTTCCCCCTTTTTCCCTGGGTCATATGGAAGGTGTAGCATCATAAACAAGGAGATCAAAGAGAATGACAGGGTGTGTGAGTGACAAGGGGCTGCTGGAGAGGGTCATAAAGATGAGGAGGGGTCCAGAGATGAGGAGGAGAGACTGGAAAATGCAAGCACATACTGAGTGTTTATGTGTCAGTGGTCTGCACACAAACCACACACTCGTGTTCCTGAGCGACTGCAGAGACTTGCAAACAGAATAATGAATTTATTATAGCCAAGTTTTTTTGGTTTTTTGTTTTTTGAGGTGAAATTTGCTGTAGTGACTGAGCCGTGGAGCAGCAGCAGCTGCTGCTCGAGTAGGAAGGGTTGTACCTCTTGAGGAGAGCAGAAACCAAAAACATTAAATAACCACAACCTCTTGCAGTCACACACTCTTCAGAACGAGTTCTGACAGTAACACACCATTCTGTTCTTCCCTGATTTGCATCCTGAAAAGCCTGGGTTACTCCCTGGGACACAGCAACGTGCTGGGCTTCGTTTTCCACCTCCGTGTGCCGGGGCCTTTCCTGCCTTCTCATCACCAACAGGAGGGGGTGTGTTCCTCTGAGGAATCAAGTCCTAACTCCTGTCAGTCCATGGGAGGCCAGAGATATGGAGATAATACTGTGGCCACAGTGGAGAAATCTCTAACACATCCTACAATTGTGTGTATAAGGATTTTAACAACACCAGCTCCGTGGTTGTCACTCAGTTCCACTCACATCCACTGCTTTTGCAGTGGGGGATTATAGTGAAGAAAACCAGTTTCAAAATAAATAAATAAATAATAATGGTGATAATCATAATAATGATGGTGATGATGATGATGATAATAAACCAAAACAAAACACAAACAAACAAAAAAACCCCACGCCTTTCGGCCCAAAATTTAAAGGAGAATGTAGATTATGTCTCAGGAGGATGCTTGTTAGCCACAGGGCAGAATTATGGGACACAAGTGTAGGTCTGACAGGTCTTGATCAGTCCCACAGAGGAAACGTGGTGTGCACACACCAAAGCATTCCCATATCCCCCAGACACAGCACTGGAGGAGACAGCTGGGAAATGCAGGATGCTTAAATTCCTCTTTCTAGGGGAGTGTGACTCAAGAGACAGGAACTTGTGCATATTCCCAAGTTTCATTCAGTCGAGCTCCTGAATATCCTGCAAACCTCCTGGGAACCTGGAGGCTTCCTCTGCACTTGAGGGCTTTTTATCTGACGTGCAGAAAAACCCCATCTGTGCCACATCAAAATCATTTCCATTTTAAGCAAATATAAATTTATTACTTCTCAGAATTATATTTCAGTTTTGGCTCAGCCACTTTGCTGTTTATTAAAAGAATCTTACAATCAGTTTTTCCTCAGGGTTAAAACCCCAGACATCCCTTCCAATTATGTTGAACTGTAAGAGTCAATTGCTATGAGTCACTCTGTTCCTCAATGACTGTTTTCATGGATGTGATTTAAAGTATTGCCAAAGGTTTTTAATTAAAGTCACCCTTGTCATGCAAATATTTAATTTGTATTGATATATTTTTAGCCATAAACCACCGTCTTGCTGCTCGGAAAGGGCTCTTTAAAATTCATGAGACTATTTCAAATACAAGGCTGACACAGTGTTAGTTGTGACATGAGGTGTCTGTCAGTCAGTCAGTCAGTCAGTCAGTCAGTCAGTCAGTCAGTCAGTCAGTCACTCTCTGGTGAGGCTCCAGAGGTGAAATTCTAGCTCAGACTGTTTCAGAACAGCAGAGGTTTTTGCCAGCCTTGTGGAGTTTCAGTCAAGTAGGAAGAAAAATAACAATTGGTAGAAGTGGAGTTGCAAAATCTTGCAATTTTTCCTGAGCCTCGTGGTCACAAGTGTGTTTCTCAGAGGCTGAGCTGGTGAAGTCATCCCTCTGCAGGAATAGCTGAAGGATTTTTTTCTGAAGAATTATTCTGGTTCTAGCCTTCAGCACTGCAAATAAATGCTTTAATATGAACACTCTCAAGGACCAGAATCCAAAAAGTGAGTAGAGATAGCTTGATACAGCCATCTTTCTTTTTTTCTTTTTTTTTTTATTCCCTGGCACAGCACTGAAATAGAGAAGTTGTAGAATATATCTGACTTTTGAGTTATGATTAGAGAAAGCCAGCTGACCTGATCTGGTGTTGAGTGGGAAGCAGGATTAGATGGCCTCTGGAAGGCTCTTCCATCCTATACTGGAAAAAATTCAATTATTTGAAAGTCATCCTCACAATATGGTAAAACCTTGAGGCTTCTCATACACTAAAAATCACTATTTTTTTCTTCTCTAGACCCTGAAGAAGGTGTCTACTTATTATGCTTCCACAGTTGCTGTTGTATAATGCTCCTTCTCTGAGTGGGACTGTGCTGTGCCTTGGAGAAAGGGCAAAACACTGAATGTCAAAAGCCTTTGTTTTGGGATAATTAAGGACAACGGACTGGTCTGGGTTGGAAGGCACCTTAAACTCACCCAGTTCCACCTCCTGCCTTGGGCACGGACACCTTCCACAATCCCAGGTTGCTCCAAGCCCTGTCCAACCTGGCTTTGGACACTTCTGATGGGGCAGATGAACTGTTGGAAGTGGTTTCATTTCCCAGGACTCACCAGATCTCACCAAAAAGCTCCCTGCAATTGGATATTTCTAAAGCCATTCTTTTAATATGGATTCCTCTCTGTGTAATACTATAATTGGTCTTAGACCATTCTCTCTCCCCCAAAAAAGGGATTAATAAAACCTTATATCCCTACCCAGTCACTGAGGTTTATAAAACCTAGAGAAAATACTATATATAATGGTTGAAAACGTCCAGTGGAGTCTGTAATTTTTAGGGGATCCTGTTAGTATATGGACAGCACAACCTCAGAGTTCTAATTTCTGTAAGAATGGGGGCAGAAAACAAAGCCTTTCCAAGCGGGGACACGGATAGGGCAGGTGATGAGTGTGGTGATGATGGTGTCTGACCTCCCCTGATGTCGCCCTGCCCTTGCAGACAAGTGTTTATTGCAGGTCCCTCTCGTTGGTGCACGATCCTCAGGAGCAGGGGGAAAGCACAAACTCACCCCTGCGGGCAGGTGCTGCAGGTGAGGGGCTGCCTTTGCTCTCCCTGTCCCCACCTCTCCAATCCAGTTTTGGCCCAGCCAGTGGGGTCTGAACCTGCCTGAAGCTGCTGAGCCTCACCAAGAGGTGATGGAGCACTGCTGGGATGGAAAGCCAGCGCAGATTAGAGCGTGCAAATTAAACCTGGTGCACAGATAATTGCGTCTCAATAGCCTTTCCTCCCTCATTTGCCATCCTCTAACCTCTCCCTGAGGCCACAGGGCACAGATAACGATTAGGCATCTGTTGTGCCCTGAACCACGACAGCTTTCTGACTTTGATACACACACCAAGGGTTGCTGTTACCTCCTCTGCTCCTTTTCCTTGTGTTCGCTGTCCCCCACCTGAAATTCCCACTGTAAACGTTTTGGGCTAAAACTAACTCTTAGATGTACTTTCAGCGTGCACAGAAAAATGGGCAGTGGCATTTAGGCTGCTGTAAAACCAACACAAAACAGACCTGAAGGCTCATCAGCTCTTCCGTGGCACTGGGAAAGCTCCTCCCCGGGCGCTCTGTGAGCCATTCCAGCTAATGCTGGGTTTGTACATCGTGTCTGATAAGTTCTGTGCAGGATAAAAACCGAAATCTGTGGCAAAACGGGGGCATAAATCATTCATAAGGTGGTTACAAATGCATGTCATTCCTACTGCTGCTTCTTCTCCTTGCTGAGACTTAATTTTTCTAATGATGTAGGCGAAAGGCACCCCCTGAAGTGCTTAATAACATCACACTGATTTTTCCTGTGGTGTGGCTGGTCTCACAGAGCCTGATTTTACATCAAATTCACTGTGTCTGTGCTGAAGATGATTATACATCAAACCAATAGCTGAAGTAGATGGAATTAAAGCCAAGCTGACAATCTGTATATGGCTTCTTAAAACAGTCAAATGGAGGAACAAAGGCAGTAAACGCCTAAGAGGGAACTTTGCTGCTTTTCATTTCCTTACAGAGATTGCTGATAAGGGCTTTTTTTGGAGTGGGGTGGGGGTTATAAACAAAAACATTCTTGCAGCTTTGGGCTGTGAAACAGCAGAGAAAGCCAAGAAGATTTCAGATTTCAGAACATGTTTCTGTTCAGTTCGAAGATTCTTCTTCTTTTCTTTTTTTTTTTTTTTATTTTTTTCCCCATTTTTGCAGCCACATTTAATATTCTGTGCCTGTCTGAAGTGCATTTAAACACAGAGCATATGCAGCCATGCTTCCTAAAAATCGGCTCTTTGTCTGGTCATGAAGAGAGCATGCCTACAGAAACGTGTGGCCACACACAGCAGGGAAGGAATTGCTGTTTGCAAGCTCTGCTCCAGGAATTTTGCTTTAGCTCAGGAAAGCTGGTCCTCCCTTTGCTTTGGGGAACGATCCTGACTTCGCTGTTCAGGTGCCCTTTGAGATAAGCACACAGAATGTACTGTGAAAATGTATTGTTATCTCAAGAGGTGCTTCCAGAAACAGAAAACCTGCAACAATGCTGGGGCTTTTAACATCCACCGGCAAGGCAGAGATTCCCAGGATAAAACCAGTGGCACCTTTTGGTCTAATCAAAGGTTAATTGAGTCTGCACTGTCAGGCTGAAGGGAGCAGAGTGGGATTTTAGAGAGCAGCATCAAAGAAGCACCACGTAGTAATTTGCAGAGCCTGTCAGCTGGTTGACAGAAGTGTGCTGAGCTCTTTTTAAAACAAGCTTTTCTTATTAATAACGCTTCTGGTCTCTCTAATTATCTGCTCATTGTTCTATAAAGGACTAAGCAGGGTTTTTTTTAGCATTCCAACTAAGAAATCAGAATGTGCTGGTAATATAGCAATATAATAACATATAAGCTGGCCCCAGCACTGTTTGCAACAGCTGGTGTCTCCCTCTAGGCCAGCCTAGACCCCATCTGCCTCTCCAGACACAGAACACGAGCCTTCATTTGTTCCCTTTTTTATGCAGCTCACAGCATCTTCTGATGAACCAGTCAGCTGGTTTGTTCCTCTGCTTCTTTCTCACCTCTGTTCTCCAAGAAACAGTGGGGATAAAACGACAGGTATTTCAAATAAACAAGCGCTTTTGGTTTCCAGCAAAAAAGCAAGGGAGCTTTGCTTTTCAGAGAAAGGCAACAGGAGCATTTCATGTCCTCCACGTCTTGACTCGTGCCTCTGGAAAGCCACAGAGGGGTAGGGAGGGAATTAAAAGTTAGCAGTTTGCACTTGAAGGCCACCTCTGCTCGAGCAGGAACTGTTCCTGTGTCTCACAAATCCCACCCACCTCTCCTCGGCTGGGATTGACAGTTTAGCAGATAATTCACATGGCACTGGCTACCATTTCGCTCAGCTCAGAATCCATCCTGTGCCTTCCACCAGCCCCTGAACTGCAGCTCTTACAGGGATCAGTCAAAATACATTGATTTCAAAGCCTGTTTGCCTCAATTCTGGTACAACGTGTCCCTGCAGTGTGGATTAACGTGGCCTTTGGAAAACGGGTGTCAAACATTTGTTTTCAGAGTTTGTTTTCAGTGTTTGCCTCCGCATTTATTCACGCAGTCATCACCGCTAATGTGTTCTGGGCAGTGCACACTCAGTGGGGTCAATCATGGCTCGCCATCCATCCAAACATTTCAAAGATGCTGCACTCAGAGCACCTTTAGCAGGTCTGTTATCCCAGAATCACAGAAGAATTGAGGTTGGGAGGGACCTCTGGAGATCACCCGGTCCAACCCCCCTGCCAAGGCGGGGTCACCCGGAGCAGGTGGCACTGGGACACATCCAGGTGGGTTTGGAATGTCTCCAGACAGGGAGACTCCAGGCCCTCCCTGGGCAGCTGTTCCTGTGCTCTGCCACCCTCCATGGCAAGAAGATCTTGCTCATGGTGAGGGGGAACTTGTTGTGTTTCAGTTTATGGCCATTGCTCCTCATCCTGTCACTGGCACCACTGAACAGAGTCTGGCACCTTCCTCTGGCAACCCCTGGAGATATTTGTGTGGACTGATGAGATCCCCTCTCAGCCTTCTCTTCTCCAGCCTAAACACCTCCTTGTTTGCAAGGCTGACTTTGTTAAGCTTTCAGCAATCATTTATGCTTTTAGAGAGCAGTAATTTGCATTTTGCTTCTGATGGGGACGTGGCAATAAGTCAAACTCCTTCTGAAATGTGAATCCATCACTGTGGTTACCAGCTTCTCATTCCCAAAGTCTTGCTCCCTTTGTGGTTTTATTTCAAATGCCTCTGGTTTTGGAACGATTTTTATCAAATGTACTTCATGTAAATTAAATATAACCAGTAATTTGCTACTGGCATTTTTTTTTTACATCTGGAATTGACAGCATTCCCTTCATCATTTTTCTCACTTTGCCACCCAATACTGTTGTATTCCAACACCTCCTACATCAAATCAACAGTAGTAATGAAATTATTCACACATTTATGAGCCTGAGACTCTAACTCTCCTCACCTTTTGGGTAAAATCTCACTTTAGGCTAAACTGAGGGAGATGATTTTTCAAATTTTCATTCTCATATGGACAAATAGTTGATTGGTGTTTTTTGCTTCTGAAAAGTGTTTGATTTAGGTTGGTGGTAGTTCTTCTGGATGCCTGGTAACAAACTGATGCATGGATCATCAGTGCACCCAAAACAGTGATTTTTGAAGTACTGTGGTAAACAAAACCTAAATGTGGTGGGTTTTTCTCATGTCTTGGCTTGTCCAGATCAGAGTTTGCCAAAGACCCTCTTTGGTTTCTCCTCTGGCAATTGGGCACATTTAACTTACACAATGGTCAAACACAGTAAGTATATTTTTGGATCATTTTTTGCAACAATAATTAATTCTTAGGGTTTAGAAACCAAGGTGTCTTCTTTTGTTGCTTTGATGACCCAGACACAGTGCAAGGGTTCACAGTACAATTCACTAATAATTGGCATTAATAATTCACATTAATTGTCATAATCTGCTGCAAATAAAGATATCTCTGCTTTTTGGCAGAGCTCTGTTGTTTCATCTGCTGCACTTATAGATGCTTTCCAAGGGTTTTCTGAGAATCAGACTGTGATTTTAACAGAATTTGCTTCCAAATTTATTTTTACTCTTTCTCATTGATTTCGTACACAATATGACTATATATAATAATAATAATAATAATAAATATATACAATAACTACGTGGACAATATTAAACCAATACCAAAAATTTCAATTTAACTCCTTTACCCCAGCCCTGCTCTGCAGCTCCAAACAGCAGAGGTTGTTGGCACCCTTTGTATGACACAATTTAAACAGTGTGTGTTTGGGGTGCTTTGGATGTTGACAGAAAGATTACAGGGGTTTTACTCTGACCTTGGCCAAAAATGTGTGTGTGTGAGTAGGAGGGAAAGGCGAGGAGTGTGTGGGTCAGGATTTGGAGGCAGAACTTCCTAAAGGCACCGTTTCACCTCAACCCAAGGAGAAACGTAGAAATTCCTGCCAGTTTTCCTGCTGATCTGTTCTCTGTGACCAGGTTTAAATGGACACAGGGCAAATAAATGCCATTCCTGGGGCAGAAAATTGGATTTTTTTTTTTTGGGGGAGGACTTGGACCCATCTCCTCTTTCCCTCACCTGAGCTTGTCCAAAGCACAGATGCCTGGGTACAGTGGTAACCCTGAGGCATCAGGGGGGGTTTTCAGGTGGCCAACACAAGTGCACAGAAAATACTCTGGCCTCCTTTTTTCAGGCAGGCTGCATTTCCAAGCCATGCCTGCTTTTTTCTTCCACAGTTCTCATATCCAGCTCCCCTGGAATGCAGCACATACACATACACACTTCAGATATCTACATATGACCTTCTCCATGAAACCCACTCCTCAGCTTCTTTCACGCTTCTCTCAGTTAGCAAAAAGTTTCTTTTTGCCAGGTTTTCCAAAATCTGCTTTATTTACTGACTGAGGCAGCGATGAACAGGAGACTTCCAAAGAGAAGGGATGGAAAAGTAGGAAATTATCATCTCAGGTCCATTCACAAAGGCCAATTAGAAGAAGAAAAGCAGCTTGTTTAAGCGGACTAGGTGATGAGGGGCTGACATGCTGTCTCACCCTCACTGCCTCCCGTCTGAGAGAAGACATAATCCATCTCTACTTCCCTTGGAAACAGAAAGAATTTGACAGAGGTAAATGTATTTTACTAGAGGAAATACTTCCCTGTGTTTTAAGTCTCCCTAATTACAGCTGAGGAGCTGCAGACAAACACAAGAAGCAATGCAGGGCAGCCGGTGTTTGTCCTGTGAGCAACAACTAATTTCCTCTCTGGTTTTGCTCCAGGGGCGCCTTCCCTGCCCCTATTCCAGTAATAACACCGCTCCCCTCCCTAAATGTGGGCAATTAATACCCTTTACTCTAATTGGGATGTTTTGAAAGACGCACAAGGGCAGAGATCCCACCCACTCGCAAGATCCAAGCGTTCTTCTCAGAATGCAGATTTTTCCGTGCATCCCACCGCCAAAATAATTATTTCTGCTTTCCTCCACGCTGTGGAGCGTGTGGTCTTTGCCAGGTGAATATTGCATCTCACCTCAAGGTGGATTTATTTCATCAGGGCTGCCTGTATATCACTTGCAAAGCACTTAGGTATCCTTCAGGGTGAAATCTGCTGCATTCTGCTTTATTTCATATTGTGTCCTTGCCTAGATCCTTGAAAGTTTTTTATTACTTGGCATATGTTAGTTGGTGGATTTTTTTCCCCCATAATCAGTTTAAATGCAATGTGTCCCTTGTCCAAGTTAATTACATGGTTGGGTTAATGACTCATTGCTTCAGGCACTTGAATGAGGAACTTAGCCAGTCACTAACACATTGGTTATTTTATTGCTTCTAAACTGAAATTTCCATCCAAAACCTTGACTCCAAAGTGGTTACTTTCATCAGAGTCAGGTGAAGGTAGAAGATCCCAGTCAGAGCTCTTTTCTTATGCAAAAGTTACTGGAAGAGGTGTTTGGCAAACTAAGAGTCAAGGGATTTATATCGAATTAAACCAGTGTGACAGAGGGCTGACTTCAGTCTGTTTGGGATGGCAACTGTTGGCTGGAAATGAGACCCCTGAAAAAAGCAACTATGAAACCTCTGTGGAATATTTCACACAGAACTATGTCAGAACACATTTGGGGGTGAAAAAAATCCCCCCATGTAACTCATAAACCATAAAACCCCCAGTCAGCTGGAGCCAGGATACTCAGATGAAACTGAGCAACAGTTTTTTAAGGTGTGGTTTGTGGGAGACAGATGCCCATCCGTCTCTACTTCATCCTTCAGCACCTTAGAAAGTCCCCTTCTCCTAAAAAAAAAATAGATCTCATTGACCACTGGGGTTTTTTTTCCCTTGGAGCACAAGGAGCAGAGAAGTGGAAGGCCGGTAGGCAGATTTCATTGTGATGCTAATTACCGAGCCGATTAGCAGTTATTTCGATTAGCCGGCGTTCAAAACCACTTTACTGTCAGGATTGTGGCAGTTCTAGCGAAACGAAATATTTGTTTCAGGCAGCTCCACTCCCCTTTCCCAGGTGAGGCAGTTCCGTGCGAGCCTGAGAGCATCTCTGTTTGTTCTGAGCGTCCCAAAGGCAATGTTTGTTTTCTTTGTTTCGGTAGACAGAGGAATTGGTTCTCTCATGTTTTATTCATGAAAGTGTGCCTTGTGAACGCGGCCTCCAATATGTATTGGAGGCAAAAAAAAAAAAAATATCACTAACAGTAATGCCTGAAAGACTCTTTGCTCGTGTAACAAATGGGCACACAAATTAAATTAGCACTGTTAATGCATGCCCACTCCATAATTGTGGCCCGGTTTGGAATGCTGCTGGAGCAATTATCTCCTGGTTCAGAATTGCAAATCAGGGGTTGGTTTTAATCAGGAAAGTAGGACGTCTCGTCTCCAACAAAGACAGTAGCACAGGTCTGTAGCATGTCTGACAAATTACTGTCGGGTTGCCAGAATGTATCAAATTACCCTCTCTTGACACCCAGCCTCCAAATGAAGCTCCAGCCGGGCAGTGCTTCCCTTTGTTCGGTCCCAGTAGTCGGATTTGGTGACAGAGACGCTAATTAGAGTAAAGTTTCTTTATTTTCTCGTGTGTGGCTTTGTCATCCCGGTTAGATGCAGCCCTTACATTCGCCTGCAGAAATTATCAGAGACAATGCAAAGCAGTTATTCATACGGTGATATCCTGTCCTTATTTAGCTGTCTCACCCAGAAATGTTTAGATTTCAGGGCTGGGTGGCAGCTGAACTCACCCAAGCAGATGCACCCGGGCAACACATCAGTTCATCTTTCCTGGAGCAAAGGATTGTTGAGTCCCTCAGTGCCGCAGTCCGGGTGTAAAAATCACTGTGAGCTGTGGTTTAACGTCACCACTACCCTGGCAGGGATCAGAGGTGGCTCAAATTTAGATTCTCAGGAGGGAAATTCCCATCCACTGGCTCACAGGGACAGGCTGGCTCTGCCCCTGTTGCTGCCTCCGCAGTGAACGAGTTTTTCTCCTCACACCTGGTTGCTGCCCCTTCCCTCTTGCAGGTTTCTGCTCCGTGGAAGAACAGGTCCCCGGTCCATCCAGTTCTTCAGGTTTCAGAAAAGGTGCCAGACTGGTTGAGGAAGCCCAGACAGGCATGTGCGTTCCCATCTCGGCCCCAAAGGCACCGACTTGAGGCAGACCCAGCTCCCGAGCGTCACTTGTGCCTTTGAAAATCTTTCCCAAACCCCTTTTTGTTCAGCTCTCCACATCCTTTCGTCACGACTGAAAACCTGACTCGAGATTTTATGCTGACAAATCACCGTTTCACAACAAATGTGATGTATTTTTATGTCCACACACACTGGAAGGGAAAACCAGTTTTTCATAAACTAAGCTGAGTGCCAAGCCAGGGGTGACATCCTGCTTCCCACCCAGGCTTAAATAATCTGATGTGACTGAAGGTTTATTTGTTTCATGCCACCATTCACATTGCTTGTGCACACCAAACAGCTCACAGGGAAAACAGAGCCCTGTATTTTGCAGGAACTGAGTGGCTTTTGAAGGTCACTAAGGCAAAAGTGGTGGTTTTTTTTATTTTCATTGCATTGTTAACATGTCCCTGGACACAAGTTTCAGCCAAACACTTTCACGGAGAATTAAACTCTGCTAGAAACCAGGAACTGACTATCCTGCCATGCTCATGCAGAACACAGGGAAATACAGCTGAGGAAATGGGAGAACTTCAGAGCAGGGATGTCTCCTCAGCTCTAAAAATAGCATCATTAACGAGGTCTATAACATGAAAAAGCATCAAGTGCAGCCACCATTCCTCTTGAGGTTTAGCACAGGCCCTTCTACCTCCTTAACGCTTCCCAAATATTTCACCTTTCGGTATCAGAGCTTGAAAATGTTATGTTCTCAGGGGAAATTAGTTTAAAATAGGCCTTTGACTAAGAGTTCCTGTTCTCAAAAGTCAGCAATGACCGAGGAGGCTGCACGTTGCACAGGCAGCAGGGAGCTGTTTCTCAGAGCAGGTCTAAGACTGATGATGCGGCATTTCCTCGGAATTAGCAACTCAGACAGATCCTCCTGACGGGCCCAAGCAGGTCCAAGAAGCAACCCACAAGGGAAATAAACTTTTCCTCCCTTTCTCTCTCTCTCCAGGCAGCAGAGCAGCTGCAGATCTGGTCTTCCATGAAGTCTTGTTCAGCTCCAGAGCCGCTTCAGAACGAACCGATATTAAAGCTCCTGTTTTCTTGGTTACACGGAAGCAATGTGAGACCAAACGACAACAAAAATCCAATGAACCCCGAGGAAAATGAACAGAAAGATCAAGAACTTGATCAAAGGGACCTTGACTCAAACATTCGTGGATTGTTTATGCCAGAGATCACACACATGACCTACAGGAATTTTAAAACTCATAAAAACTGCAAATTTCTTTAAGGAAGGGAGTAAGGATTTTTGCTATAGTTATGTGCCTATATGCAAATACATATGCATATATATACATATATATATATATGAATTTATTATGCCAGCTATTAGGATTTAGTGGAAAGTCTAGCTGTGTTTGATGTTCTTAAAATCCTTTGAGTCAATGGATTATGGGAGAATCCGAACTTTTGAAGTTCTTCCCAACTTAAAACACTACTGCAGCTATTATAATTTAATGCAAAATTCATGCAGAAGAACCTAAGGACTTTGAGATCCAGAGCACACACAAAAAGCCTAAGTAAGTAATTTTGTTTTAAAACAGGATTTTAAGCCAATTTGAGTGATTTCATGGCAGTGGCAAAAAGTTCTACACGTTTTGCTGTCAGCAAGTTTGTATGAGGTCCCAGGCTCTGATTCCCAGACTTCAGAAACTCCCATATTTAATGGTAGTAACATCCCTGTTTCTTTAATTCCATTTAATGTCAGAACTTCCAAAGTGAGGCACTCAGTGGACACACAGACTTTGAGGTTCCCTCACCTGAAATCTGCAGTCATGCCAGAGCAGATGACTTTTGTGTCCTCTCCCAGTGAACAGCTAGTGGTGAGTGACATGTTTTTACTCGCTGTTGATGTTTATTTAACTCAATTACTTGTACAAGTCTGCGTGAATGGCAGGTGGTTTGCAGTGACATGAGCACACGCAGGTGCAGTTCTCAGCGGCTTAGGGTGATGAAATCTGGGCTGTTCAGACTCTCCCAAACCTCCCATCCTCCTCTTGTGCTAGTGATCATGTGAATTGAACACAGGGTGAGCCTCTTCAGACGGCTGATCTGGCTGAAAAACGATTCTTCCTGGTTTTTTTAATGGATTTAACTTCAGCATCAGCTTTCAGCTCAGTGACCTCCCTGAACCGGCTCACCCGAGGCCACACAAGAGCTTTGGATGGCACCTTGCCCTGTGACTGATTTATCACAGGATGGTTTGGGTTGGAAGCTCATCCAGTTCACCCCTGCTATGGGCAGGGATACCTTCCACTATCCCAGCTTGCTCTAAGGCCCGTCCTTGGCCTTGAACACTTCCAGGGACGGGGCAGCCACAGCTTCTCTGGACAACCTGTGCCAGGGCCTCCCCACCCTCACAGCCAAGAATTCCTTCCTAATATCTGATCTAAATCTACTCTCTGTCAGTTTGAAGCCATTGCCCCTTGTCCTGTCCCTCCAGGCCCTTGTAAATAGTCTCTCTCCACCTTCCTTGTAGCTCCTTTCCGGAGCCATAAATGAATGTATTTGTTTGCATCCCCCCTGCCCTACTTGAGTTATGATTCTGTTTTAAGCAACTGTGTGTGAACAAGCACATGTTTTTCAGCCTGGGAAACAAGGCAAAAGGACACTTTATGGACGTCCATATCTTCCCATCATATACTTTGGATCATCCAAAGCACAGCAGAGTGAATCCCGTTCCAGCTGCAGGAGCCAAATGGCAGCTGGTATCCCAGGGGCCAGGAAAATCCAAATCATCTCTCAGCAGCCAGTGGTAAGTGCCTGGCATGAGCTGTGGGCTGAAGTGCTGGGCCTCCACAGACTGTGTGACATTAAACAGATATTTTAGGATTCCCCATCTCTCCCAAAGCAAGCGTACTCTGTGGGGCTGCAGGGGGGACACACCACCTCTGATCCTGGGAAAACAAAACCTGGGGAAAGAGATGGATGAAAGAGAGATTCTGGATGGGAAATCAGATGGTTCAGGGGGAATAAATGTGAAGGCAGCTAGGGAAAACGCCAGCAGCAAGACTCCAGAAATCAAAGTGTACAGAACACCCCAGGTTTTCTGAACCTCTCAAGAACAGACATGGAGCAGAAGGCTCGTACTGTCTGGAGCTATTTAGGGTAGAGCCATAGGGTATAAACTCTGCTCTAAATACTCCTTTATCCTAACAGGACGAATCCATACCCCTAAGGTTATTCAATATTTGTTTTAGAGGGGCTAACTTGTTCTCTTCTTACAGAGTTCAGGGTTTACCTCCCTAAATTCATTCATTTCCAACACCATTATGCCTGTTTCTCTAACAGCTCCCCACAGGCACTGGCAGAGAACTGGGCTGGCCGGTATCAGTGTTCCCTGCTGTAATGAAATCTGATTTTCACTTTGGCATTCTGTGGTGAAATATAAGCAAAACTCACACTTTTGAAACAGAGAGAGGGACCCACCATTGTGAAATTATCACTAAAATGTTAAAAAGTTCTTCTGCTCCGAGAAAACTACAACCTGCTAATTTACATATTAATAGCATGAATTATGCTCAGGCAGATAAAAAAGGCAATCTTTGGCCAGATGAGGAGAATTAATTACAGCAAGAGAAAGGATCCTGTGAAATACAGGGAGCAAGCCCTGAATCCCCTGAAAGAATATTGTTGTCAGTCGAGTTTGAGTGCGTGGCATAACTGATTTCAGCTGATGTCTGTGGTAAATTAAGAATGGAGGAGCAGGAATGTTGACAGAAATACTTAGTTTCTGAGAAGTGACTGGAGATCAGTCAGTGCTTCTTTAACCAGAACATTTCACTCCAGGTGGTACTGGAGTGCATGGTCAGTTATACCTGAGGAATAGGTAACTGAGGGAAGAGTCGTGAAACATCTACTTCTCTCTCCATCTCTGTTCTTAAACAGTTGCTTCATCACTGCATTATTTAACAAGAAACCCGTGTGACTGCGAACACCCCCCCCCTTTTCAGTTTATTAGAATTCTTTGAGCTAACGCAGATGGAAGAGAAAACCAACCCTCTACGGTTTATTTCTGCCTTCCAAAAGCACCCCGAGGAAGCTCCTGGCGTAGGTATTTATGTCCTTCCCTCACATGGCCTCACCAGGAGCTGGCAGCTGGTCAAGATGTAAAACACCAAGGGTTGATGAAGACGTTTCTCACTGACAGGCCCCTGAGAAACATGAAGTCTCCGTGCAGCACCCACAGATGTTCTTGGAGATGTGTTTGGCTTCACTGAGTTTAGAATGAGGTCCTACCACCACCCTTGTATAAATTGTATAAATACAGATGTATGTTTAAACCCCAGGAATGCACTTATGTATTTTAAATTATTCCCTCAAGCCGCTTCGCTGCCATTCAATTCCCTCTGGCTCATCAGCTTCCCAGAACCTGATTTCCTTGTTGGGAATAGTTGCCTCTTCTCACTCCTCTGTTTTTATACTCTTTATCCTTCCTAGTTCCCCATTCTGAGCAGGGTCAAGTGGTCTGATCCCAGGGCTGAGAACCAGGCATTATTTCTCAGCCTCGTTCCCTGCGTGGCACCCCAATTTCAGGCTTTCCCTGGGGCTGATGGGGCTGGCAGGGTGCTCGTGAGGGATCTGGCCCTGGCAGTGCTGACACTGTCACGCTTCCAAGCTGCTGATACCCTAAAAAATCACCTGGGTGTCAGTTCAGCCAGGGAAGTCAGCAAAGGCAAGGGTGTGCTCGTGTGGGTTGCACAACCAGGGCCCTAAAACCTCCTCCATCTCCAGTACCCGGATCGCATCTTCCTGGTCCCAGGGAAAACCCAGAAATTACACACCCAGAGAGGGATTTAAAGGCACAAGGCAGTGACTAAGCACTGATTTAGGGCTGGGACAGGTGTTTCCCAGCACAGGCTCTTCCCACCCAGGCGTTTTTGGGATTTCTGAAGTCTGGCTGATGTTTGCTGGAAAACCCTCCTTACCTGCCGGCATTTCAAGTACTGTAATTCCTATTACAGTGTTCCAAATGCCACCAGTGGTGTTTTACCGTGCCTTCAAACCTCCCAGATTCCCTCTGCTCAGTCATTATCCCTCTGGAACAGGTTTTTGCCTTCCTCTCTCCTTACCATAATTATTGCCCCCATTCCTATCCCATATCCTACCTTCAAACTCTGCTTTTATTTCTGATATGGATTTCACTGAAGTCTAAAGCATCCTCCAATACTTATGTTAAAAGGTGATCTACAGAAATAAATTGTTCTGTGCAACTAATCTGGTCACAAAATAAAAGTGCAGAGTAATCATCTCAGAATAGTTGGTTTTCCTGAATAAATAGTTACACTGGGAATTAGGAGGACCTGAGATTTATGATTTGACAACAGACAGGCAAGATGTATTAAACATTAATGCTAATAGTAAATATAAAAAATAAGCATTCAAATGTAAAAATGAAACATGGGTGTAGAGTTTTAGCTAGAAAAGGGGCAGGAAATAAATCTTTTTTAAACAAGAACGCCACTGTATTGAAAGGCGAATTTTGTTTTCATTCATTATTAAGACTGATTGATTGATTGATTGATTGATTTAGATCTCAATGCACTTCCCATGGCTGGCAATTGCATTATGGCTGCTGCTAAATGTGCTTCTGGAAAAAATAAATAGCAATTTGAATTCATTCAACTAAACACTTGAGCCCTAGTTTTGTGATCAGGTTGAAAATTAAAACAATTATATCCCACAAAAGTTTAATGGTTATCTGTTTTGAGGGATAAGAGCTTTTCATAGTTTGACTGCTATGGAGAATGTTATGAATATTTAAAAGAGATGGGCTTTTCTGCCCTTCCCCTGGGCCAGCTTACTTTCTCCCTTAATTAAAGACCAATTAATCACTTTGCACAGAATTGGTGGAGGGGGAAACAAACATTCTAGAGCAGCACAAACTCAGTATTTTGGCAATTCCATCACTTTATTAAACAGCCTTTAGCCCAACTGCAATCTTAGCTATTTCCTTTGATGGTGCTATTAGGTCAGTGGATATCACTGTTTTATTCTCCTGATGCCAATTGATGATTTTTTATGCAAACAACTGCATGTAAAATGGAAGTTTAATAATAAGTACACTGTCATGTGATTTAAAATGTGACAAGAAGGTTGAAAAAAAAAATCTAGATGTGAGTATTTCACATCTCATTGTTGGAAAGACTTCTACAGTGCTCTGGCATTAAAAAAAAAAAAAAAGAATCTATTCTTGTGAAATCACTCAGAAAAGGAAAAGATTGCACCAATAACCATAACTAATCTAGATCCTGTGAAAAAGGTTATTTTTTCACAGAATCACAGAATATTCTCAACTGGAAGACATCCATTAGGATCATCAAAGTCCAACTCCTTTTGTTGCTGATTTGGAGGTTGAAGTTAACTATTCCCACAGAAGATCTAGGAACTCATTTTCTACCTGGTAAATAATGCAGGAAAACATGGCAGCACCAAACCCTGTTAAACATATATTTTCAGCTCTCTTTCTCATGAAAATTTCTGTTCTGCAGCTCAAAAAAGCTGCTCTGGAGGGAGAGACAAGCAGCCCAAGTGGCCTGGGCAGCCCACACTGCCCAGCAGAGCACGTGGCCCTAAAGGAAAGATAAAGCCAAATCCTGGATAAAACCTGGATTTATTAACTCCCCTGCTGACAGGACAGCATAATTTAAAAAAAATCTCAGAGTGTATCTTAAAGGGAGGGGTGGATTTTCAGGCACTAATTAGGGAAGTAAACACACAGTGAGTAAACTGCACTGGATTATGTTCTTCTAATCTTTGGGAAATCTCCGTGTTTATCAACACTCAGTTCACCAATGATATGACAGAGTGTGTGATCTGGGAGCAGTTTAAAATGATGGAAAATTGTTTCAGTGAACATGGACATCATGTTTTTGACAAGGTATGTGTGTGTGTGTGTGTCCAAAAATGCCAAAGGAGAAAGAACACCCAGCACTGAATTTCAGCAGGCAGTGGCAGGGGATTATCCACCCCTACAGGAAACCCTGAGCAACTGAACAAACCCTCCAGAACTCCTGACAGCTCACCCTGAACAACTATAACCGATGCTGACATGCCTGGAAATTAAAGGATCTATTGGTCATAACAACAACCTTTCCATCGTCTTCAATAAACTTTGAGCTTCATCCTCACTCCTAACTCACAAGTTGAGCATTTATCTCCCAAGTCTCGCACCCCCATAGCTTTATTTCACCCTCCAAGGTTTTAAGGGTGTTTTGGCTCCCCATGTGAACTGGTTACTGGTTTGAAACGACCAGTTTCAAACCCTGGATTTATGAACAGGGAATGCTCAGTCTCTCTTTAAGACAATTTGCCATGGGCTCCACTCAAAGAAAGATTAGGATGCAATCAGCTCCTGGCAGTGGAGTGTTTCCAAACTGTGGTGTGTCAGGCACCACAATTGGTGTTGGTGTGGGGTGTCCCACAAACCAGGTGGTGGGTGTGGTGAGCCCTGCTGCTCTGCTCAGGGCTTTCTGTTGCCTGTGCTAACCAGCACTTCATCACCTCACACACATCCCTTGGAGCAGCTGGCTCCACAAACTCCATTTCTTGATAATCACTTTGATAATCACCGCGTTTTCCTGCCTGCACAAAAGCCCACTTGGCCTTGCAAAAAAAGTACTCAGTTAACAGAGTATACTTTTCAATATACTTTTCTTCAGCACGTGGAGTTTCTGCTGCCAATTTTTGCTGAACTCTGACTGGACGCGATGGTGCGGGAGGAAACGTTTGTTGGGGTCTAGAGATGATTTTCTATCCCCCCCAGCACCATCTGGCACGACAGTGGAAACTCTGAATGAATAAACATTATCACTCTGTCAGTCACTCATCCATCAGACAGAAGCTGCAACGCTAATGGACTCATCATCTTTGTCATTTGGCAATCAGGCGCCACTTCACGGTAACTGAGACAAAAGCCACAGATTAAGGTCCCCAGCAGAAGTGGGCAACAGAATTAGTGCATTATCCAGTTTGAAGGTGCTGATGCAGGGAACAGAACTGGATGGGTTTGTGGTTTCTATTTTTGGAGTGTGTTTTTTGCCCAAAGGTGTTGGATTTGTCAGTTAAATTGCTGTGAGCACTTTTTTCCTTGTTGTTGTTGTTGTTGTTTAAATGAAAAGCAACGTTCAAACTAAAAAAAAAAGGGAATGCTGAAGGGAACTGAATGATGCATTCACCTCTAGTGATTGATACATAGATAGTGCATGAACTGGCTAGCAACAGAAAGCAAAAGCATAGAAAAGTTTACTTTTCTATAATGCCTCAAAATTTCACACTGTTCAGGTGATGATACATTCAAGTGAGAAGCCAACTGAGTAGATTAAAAAAAAACCTAATTGTATAATTAGCTCACTCTGTCATTTTTAAAGGGCTGGAAGTGTAGGGATGAGAATCTCAGGTAACCATTTGTGTTCTTCTTTTGTTCTAGTGCAGACAAGATCAATATAGTGTTTTCTCTCCTTCCTTTAACTGTTTTTAAAATGATGCAGTGACTTATTTATTTTCACTGAGAACACAACGGCCTCAATCCATTCTCATCCCTGGAACTGAACAAACCCTCAGATGCCGGCTCTGTGGGTGTTCATGGCTTGTTAATTCTGCTCCACAACCCTTTCCCTTGCCAGTTCTGCTCCCTGGTGTTGCTACAACCAAAATATTTGTGCTTTTGTATAAGTTTTGTTTGTTCTCGTTGACAGCTGGAACATTTCCTGTGAGTGGCAGAAATGCGAGAAGCACTGACACAGAAATTTCCAGCCGAAAACGTCCTTCCCTTCTGAGGGCATTTCTTGTTTTCTTTTGCTCTTTGCTTCTTAAAGGAGTCAGAAAACGTCAAGTTGGTCTCACTCAGACTCCGAGACTCAAACCAGGGAAGCAAAGTGTGTCAGTCAGAGAGCATTTCGGATACAGAGGGAAAGATTGTTTATTCCATGGGTCAGCTCTGTCCCAGCTTTCCAAGGTGACGTGGCACTCCGCTGAAAAGACCAACTGTGCCTTTTTCAGAAGGGTGGTTGCTGTCAATCGGGACACAATCAAGACCCCGTGTCTGGCTCTGTGAGCCCTCACACTGATTGGCAGGAGAGCTGTAACATTTTCGAACATAAACTCATTTGATGTCCCTCACACAGAACTGTGCCTTTGCACATCAGGACTGAGGGCTGCCTGCATTCATTTGTCTCAAACCCTGTCTGATCCTTCTTCCTGTTACAATGAAGTGTTTTGCTAAGCCCTTGTTCTTGCCATAAACGTATTCCCTCGGCTGTGTCTTAGTGGTGGATTATTTGCTCCAGCATCTTTTCTTTTCATCTCAGAGATGAATACACATTTCAGGACCAGGTTTTGAAATACCAGTTTGCTTCAGGAAACTTCTTATAAACAAGTCTTGGAAACCAGCACTAAATCAGTTTTGTATATTTTATTTCCCAAGGAATCAGTCCCACTTTGTTTATTATCTAGCAAAGCCCCCAGCAGATTGTAGAAACCAAGACTGAATCAGAAAAGAGCATTATAAAAATACTGAAGCTGTCTTTCCCTGGCAATGGGGAAATACATTCCTTCACTTTAATATAAAAAAGAAATGACGCAGTGATAAAAAAAAAAAAAAACCAAAACCAACTGAGGAGTTCATGCATTTATTTCAAATACATAGCAAAACCTCAGCTGGTCACATTTGTTTCCAAAGTCATTTTTGTCCTGCAGTCACCAAATATTAAGGTATACAACAGCATCAGGATATTCAGCTAGAGATTTAACCACAATATTTAATCAGCTGTTTAAAACAAATAGAGCAGGCCTGAAGCCTCTGACAGCTGTGCCTGGAGGACACAGCAGCACCAGAGCCTCCCCTCCTCAGCGAAAGCAGAGCTCCAGCACACGAAAAGCCTGACACAACATTTTAGCAATCCCTGGCCCATCCACAGCAAGTGACACCAACATGTCAGGACTTTTCTTTCCGAGAGGAGAGTCCAGTCAGGAGTGATTATTCACACCCTGCTTCCTCCCAGCCCTCCATCACACACTGTGTGACCAACACTCCGCTTCCACAACCCTTTCCCTAAATGTCTTTGCTGCACCACACGTGCTCCTGAGCATCCCCTCCTCTCCTACCTGACTCCATCAGGAAATGTTCAGCCAGCTAAATAAACTCCAAAAATCACCTTAGACCCTCGTGGTTACCCGAGACCAAGTCTGGCTGGGTGTAACCCAGAAGGAGCTGGAATATTTCTGGAGCAGCAGGTGGAGGGTAGAAGGTGCAGCCTTGGGCACCAGAGACGTGTGCAGGCTCCTCCAGCACTCCTCTCAAGCCAAACTTTCCCTGTTTCCCCCAGAAAACTCATCCACAGCAGCCATTTAAAGTTCAACCGCAGGTGCTTGTTAAGTCTTAAAACTTCCTTTCCCTACTCACACTTCCAAACTTCCAATGAGTCAGCTCAGAACATCAAAGGTTCCTGAAGAGGGGAAAGGAAGATGAAAACTCTGTGTCCCTCAGCACCCCCTTCAGCTTCCTCAGCCAAATGCACTCCCTGCATACAGAGGTAAAATATCTAGGAATCCTCTTTATGGTCTTTTCCCCACCAGAATCCACAGCAGTGGACAGATAGAACTGAAATAGAGTTTCAGATCTGTTCAAAGGGATGAGGTAACCATGTTGGATCTCCTGCAGAGCAGTTTCTCATGAGCTATTTCTGCATCCAAGTCAGAAACGTTAATGTCACAGACTCTTAAACATATTCCTGTGAGTCTAAAATGCTCCATCACATCACCTGAAATTGCTGTTTGTGTCCCTAAAACCCCAGACGTGCCACGAGCAGCCCAGCCTGGCTCCATGCTTGGAATCCAGGTTGGATTCCCAGCCCACACACAAGCACAAGGTTGTCTGAGCTTAGAGATTTTGAGCTCCTCTTTTGATCAACTGGTAAAAGGGAGAAATGGGGCAACAAGAAGTCATTGCATGTTAATGTTAGACATAAAAAGCTTGGGTTTTCTTTGAAACCAATATTAAATGCTCAAATAAAACAGTTTTATCTTTCTACTCTTTGAAAAAAAAGTTACTGGTGTAAATGGCACACCCAGTTCAAATTTGATTTCTAGATGAGTGGATTTCTAGATCCACTAATAGTGGAAGCATTCAGGATCCTCTAATTAATGTTATAGAAAACTGTACTTAATTACTTCTTAAGCACCTACATCTGCATAAAGTTGCATTACACTGAATACATCATCATTTAAATCCATTACCTACATATAAATATATATCAAATCTGCATTGCAAATGTCTTCATCTTCTGCTTTGTTAATCACAAATGTCATATCTAAATTAATCCAAAATGTGCCATTCTGGCTTACTCAGCAAATAGTTCTGTATTAAACAAAATACGTATTATAGGGCAAAAATACAGTAAAATAAGAGGTGGAGGTCCTCAGGGTAGTGTAAATTATTACCAAAGTCAACAGAATGACTCCCCCGAAAGAAGCTGTCGGTGGCAGCTGCTGTGACAGACTTCAGCAGCTCTAAGACAGTATAAAAAAAATACATGGTTTAGCACTAGAAAACCTATTTACAACTGTTTTCTTAAATTTTCATCTAGAATTAGTAAGTGCTAATTTGACTGCTCAAGGGAGGAGCTGGATGCATCAAACCTGTTTTCTGGTGCCTGGGTAATTCCCACCATAAGATCTGAGCTGCTTTTCTTAGATGCAAATGCACCTTAGTTAATGCAGGTAACGAATGTCTGTGTGCAATGGCACTGTTTCATTTCGGTTCATCTGGAGTCAAGTTAATAAAAGGCTTGTTTAATTAAATGCAGCTCTCCATGTTCTCTTTCAAACTGAGCAGCCTAAGGAGTATGGAAAGGCACCGCTCTGCTCAACTCAGAAAGTCATTACACCCTTTTTTCAGATGCCAGTCACAGACACGGAAAAGGATCAAGCTGAGCACCTGTGCCATAAAATTATCCACTAAATGGTGCCATCCGTTACTGCTGTGAAAAGAACCAGAAAAAAACCCAAAAAACATTTTGAACCAGACCTTCTCTGGTCACTTATCAGGGTCATGATATGGAAACTGTCGAAAGCAGAGCCCAGGTTTTCAGCTGGGAATAAAAAGGTGCACAACTGCAGATGCTGTTGGATCCTGCACTCTGGACAGACAGGCACCAACCAGGCTGCTCGGTCTGCATTTCCAAATCAACCTGGAGAGCACAAAGCAGTCAGAGCAACGTCAGGGCTTGGCTTTGGTGGGTGTGATGGAAGTCGTAGGCAGGAGCTCTCGATGCTCCAACAGGCAGGTGGGGATGGCACATTTACACTGCCTGGCTTGCTTAATTATACTTTACATTAGCACAGTGCTCTGAAGTGCATAAAGATAGATGGTCTGTCCTGGATTTTATAGAGGAGTAGGTGCTGCCTACAGAAAAGGAGAAGCCAGGAAAGGTGAGGGGTAGCAAGCAACAAAAAGTCAATACACTGATGGCGAGTTTTGGTGAAGGAATTATAAATTTCAACTGTTCCATGAGCTGACAGCAGCTCCACAAGCACCAGTGAAATCCAGGGGCTTCTGATGGGGATAGCACAAACATCTGTGTGGCAGTACTGGAAGCTGGATTGCTGGAGGCTCTTCTGTTCATTCAGCAGCTGCCTCAGCCGTGCTGCCAACTCCAGGCTCTCCACACTCCTCACCTCTGTATCCTAGAGCAGTCCTTGGGAAGACTTTACCTGGAGGGAAGTGCACTGCTCCCTTTGCACATCAGAGGTTTTCAGGGGAGGGCAATGGTGCTGTTGCACAGCAGCTGCCTCCCCTCCAGCCCAGCCATCTTCTCTCAGAGCCTCCTGACTGCTGTCGTTCCCACGCCATCCTTCATTCCCCCCCCCAAAAAAGGGGGGAGATTTTTTCATCTGGGGAAGATTTTTCTGTCAACAGCAAAGGCACAAAAGTGCTCCTCCATTACAGACCTGCAGTTTAATCGTCAAGTCAATCAGCACGTGCCAACCTGCCAAGCAGGAAGATCCCACGGGCTGCCCCATTCCCTGGAAGTTCAAGGTCAGGCTGGACAGGGCTTGGAGCCACCTGGTCCAGTGGAAGGCGGCCCTGCCCTCGGAACTGGGTGATCTTCAAGGCTCCTTCCAACCCACAGCATCCTGTGGCTCCAGGATCACACGTAGGCGTGGACGCCCAGGGACGGCCCTCTGGCAGTGCCGGGTTTGTGCGGGCCGTGGCGGGAAAGCGACGGATACCTGGATTTTGCGGATGTGTCAGCCCAGCACCAGAAGTGACAGTACATCGCTCCCGCAGCCACGAGGAGGGCACTGCTCACCCAGCCCACGTAGAGAGCGGCTCCCAGTTCCCGCTTCAGCGGCGCGGGGACTTCTGGATCGTAGAAATCGCGGATGATGCTCCCTCCGGTCCAGGAGACCGGGATCAGAACGAGGGCCCCCGTCAGGAGAAAGGCGACTCCGGCTGCCAGAATGAAGATACTGATGCCCTGGGGGTCCTCCTTGGTCCTCTGGGTGTACTTCACGCCGACAATGGCCATCAGGAAGGAGAGGACCGACAGGACCACGGCGATGCACATGAGGGCCCTGAACGCCTCCAGGGGCGGGGGGAGAGCCAGGAAAGAGTCGTAGAACTTGCACTGCAGCCTGAGGCCCAGATGGCTGATGCAGTCCATCCACAGCCCTTCCCAGATGGTCTCAAACACCACGATGTTGCCGTCAAGGTAGGCAGACACCCTCCACTGGGGCATGACCGTGGCTGCCAGAGTCCCCACCATGCCGATGCCCCCGAAGATGAGGCCGGTGATCTGAAGCACGCAGCAAGCCATGCTGCTCCCGGGAAAACACCGCGTGCCCCGAAGGGCTCCCAAAATCCCTCCTCCACAGAAGCCACACGAAGCACGACGGTTTGGGCAGCAGGCCGGGTTTTCTTTCTCAGCAGCAGCTCGCTCCAGCCCCGGGTTCAGACAGGTGGAAATCCATTTCTGGCTGGCTGGAAGGACCTGCTATTTATTTGCTTCGAAATCCCCTCTGACTCCAGTGCCTACCAGTCAAGCCTAACGAGTTTCCAGCCAATGGAAGCCCGGGAGGGGTGTGTCATAGCTGATTCCACTGCTTCTCATAGTGTGTCTGCAGCGCTGCTATAATTAAGCAAGTGTCAGGGATTAAATTAAAGGTACCTAATTGCAGGGCTAATCATTTCTTAACTTCGAGATTGCAGCTATGTTGAAACTCAGAAAGCCTGAGCTTCCATCTGTTATAATGTTGTATTAAAACAGGTCATTACAGTCGTTCTTACAACAAAAGCTAAACTTGAGACTTGGAGTGGGACTTACTTTCTAAGTGCTACAGCCCTGGGAAAACACCTGATTGTTATTTTTGTTTTAAATCCAGCTAGGAGGTACTTTTTGTAGCTCTTTAATGTTGATTCCCCCTTTTGATCAAATACAAAAGTATAATTATGATATAAGACAGGTACAGGAAAGTCAAGTATTCCAATCAACATCAAAGCTTTACTCTACCAGCTCCAAAACTCACAAGGATGACAAAGAAAAGAGCTGGCAGAGTTTCACAGCTGCTGCTTTTGACTCCAGGAGTAAGGTCACTGTTAGGAAATAATCCTCTACGAGACTCTCTCCTGATTAGGACAGTTCTGTCATCATGTTCCACACTAATAATCTTACCCAGGTAACACTGGGGGGTTTGGGGGCAATTGTTTAATGTGAAAAGGATGTCCATGGTGTACAGTGCACCTTGGAAGAAGCCATAGGTCCCTCCCACAGGCCTGCACAGATACCTACAAGCCTGGACAAAAATGCACGCCCAGGACTGATTTGCCTCGGGCAAGTTTAGGAATAACTGCTGCATTAGGGCTTTTATTTTTTTTTTTTTAACTTTCTTCTCCCTGCCTTGATGACAACTCACGGGTGGTGTCGAAAGTGATGTGCTTCTGGTT